>NC_140586.1:200734193-201378123 GCF_964204655.1 Triturus cristatus
CTCAAAACAACTTCCTTTTTGATGGCATCCTGTTTGAGCAAACTCTGGGCACTGCAATTGGTTCTTGCTTCACACTGAGCTTTGCTAATTCATTTTTAGGGTTGTGGGAAGAGGACATTTTCAGAGACATTGTGAGCTTTCCAGAGATAGAACAGGTCATACTTTGGCTCAGATACATCGATGACTTGTTTATTATCTGGAAGGGTACCAAGGATGAGGCCATCAGGTTTATTGATAAACTTAACACCAACAACCGCAATCTGCACCTTACCAGTACCATCAGCAAGACTACAGTTGACTATCTTGATGTCAGAATAGAAATAGCCCTGACATCATACTCATCAAACTCTTTCAGAAAGAGACTGCGGGCAAAAGTATTTGGCATGCCCTCAGCAGCCACCCGGAGTATGAAGTATGAAGAATGGAGTATCCCATTCTGGGAATTGCTGAGGGCAAAACGCAATTGCAATACTGAGGAGGCCTATCTCCTTGAGCAAAAGTTGATGACTGGCAGAAAGGGGCTACCCACAATGGGTATGAAATATGGCCATCATTAGAGCAGCCAAAGTCAACAGGAGTGAAACCCTTTTTGTTATGAACACCATCAAGGAAGATGAAGGTAATGACAGTACCAGAATGATTCTGGCATATAATGACAATTCCAACGACATCAAAAAGATGGTAGTGAAGAGTTGGTATATACTTACCAGTGATCTCATTATAGGCTGTTCGGTTGAAGATAGACCTAACATTACCTACAGGAGTGAATGCAACTTGAGGGACATACTTGCCCACAATGACATCACCTTGTACCCAGTAAGTAATGAGCATAACCTCCAGGTTTTTTTTCTATGTGGCCACTGCAAAGCTTGCAGGAAAGGCTACATGCGGAAGGAATTCACAATGGGAAACACCATCAAACGCATAACCCAATTTATCACATGCAGTTCAACATTTGTCATATGCATCTTAGAGTGTACGTGCAAACTGTGGTACAATGGCAGCACCACATTGATGGCAAGCAAAAGGGTATTGGAACAAACGAGGGCCATTACCACCAAAGATCCACATTACCCAATAGCCCGCCATTTCTAATCCAAATACTTCTCAGACATTTCCTTTCTCTCCTACTTTGCTGTTGAGCAGATAATGAACACACCGAGGGGTGGCAATAGAGTTCTCAAACTGAGAAAGAAGGAATCAAAATACATAATTGACCTTCAGACTAAGATCCCAGGGGGACTGAACCAGGATGAAGAATGAGGGATACATTTACGGGAAGAATAGATCATGTCTACTTTACTCTGCTCCCTTTCTATCCTTCCTCTTCCCCCCTGCCCCACACCCCTCCAGCCCTTCCCCATCCCACGTCTCCCTTATTCAAGTGATGAGCACCTCCTCATCCAAGGATCCCACTGTTGTTGGCATTGGAAACATGGATAGCAATATGTTTGTTATTATGTGACTTTAACTTTTATATTTGTATTCCTCATTTCTCATTTATCTTTTGTTTCTGGTTACAGGAGGAAAGAAAAGGACCCACAATATTGTGGCGTTTCACCAGCACAGGTTCCCTACCCTTTTCTTTGGAGGCACAATTGGGTGTTGCACTTCAGAAAAGAAATTCTTCATCTCTTGTTGACATTTCAGTGTTTGGACTTAAGGACAAGTTGCTGACAATGTATGGATACTTTGGAGATCTCTGTGTTTCTATTAGTGTGTGACTCTTCTGTCCTCAACATTCTTGAGGACTTTTCCTTGGACCATCCTGGAGCCTATTATTAAGTGGCCATGTACAAATGAGAGTCAACACGGGGGCACTTGCCATATATTCTCTTCTTTCAATGTACCGTACTCATGAGGATTTTCCCTCTGACCATCCTGGAGCCCATAATTCAGCCCAGGTGATTAGGCACACACAAGAACCAATTTGGGGGCAGTTTCTGGTGCTTGCAGGAGTGTCATTGCTTACCCCCTTGAAGGCCTGCTCTTTTGTTAGATTATTATGAAGGGAGTTAGCTGGTCCTGGCCTAGAACCTGTGGTTTTTTGATGATTCACTAAAGATTATAGCAATTTGGGTAAGGTAGAAAGCTTATCTATTGTGGCATCGTGGCCCGCAGTGTCTTTTGCCTTGCCCTGGAGCTTATGACTACACTGGCTGTTGTCTTGTTTCTGGGCAAGCATATCCATCTTCTTGTCAAGTGTTAGCATACTTTGAGCAAGCTTTTGTATGAGATCCACCTGGACCTCTAGTTTATGCGTCTGCCATATTGGGGCTTTAACGGTAGCGTCATCCTTATTTGTTCCTTATGTGTTAGAAAAAATGGGGCAAATTTTGTTTGATCTATTGTGCTTCCCCATTATGCGTATACACAAAAGAGTATTACCAATAGCTTCATAAAACCCTTAGTATAGTAAGACTTATCTGGTGGTCAAACATTAAGTTACTTACACCTTCTACCACCCCATTATCCATAAAGGTTTCCAACATGTCATGAATAAAGCATTTCATTAAATTAATTCTCAGTAAAAATTATGTATCAATCCAATTTGGTACCATTTTAAGCTCACCGCTTCACCCCTTGTTTAAGATCAAATTGCTAAATACATGTTTTTCAGAAAACCATTTTATTATTGATCAAAACTTCCTAATAATAACCAGTTCATCAAAATCCAATTCCATTTACGAGTGTTTGTTGCAGCTTGTGCAACATGTAGAGATTGACCTTTGTGGTCTTACAACTGATTCGAAAAATGTATACGCCAAATGGACTATGCCAAGGTTGTATGTTGGCACCTCTCCTCTATTCTATATATATTGCAGAAACCCTTTAAGCATTAAGTCCAACCTGCAAAATTTGGAGGCATACCCATCTCGTCAATGTTTTATGCTGATGATACAGTTCTGTTAAACCTCACCCCAATTTGCCTTCAATGGCAACTAAATGCCTTTGCAGAGTACTGTGAAAGGAATGATGTACTTAATAATGGTTCAAAAACAAAAATAATGATATTCTTAAACCATGCAAATCGGAATTTTAAAATGCACTGATAGCTTGGGCATGAACATTTGGAAAAGGTGCCTGAGTATAGGTATTTAGGTTTGTTTTTCAAATCCAATGTAAATTTCAACTCACACATTGATCAACAAGAACAGAGAGTGAAAGCAGTCACAGGAACATCAAAGAAGTTGCACACTGCACTAGGTCACATATCAATTAAAGTTCTCCGGAGGGCTTATAATGCAAAAATAACTAATGGCTTGATTTACCCAGAGGTTTTGTGAATGTTGCTTGGCCTAATAAATATCAGCTTCACCTATCATCAGAGAGTATTGAACTACTAGTATGGTATTGTGAAAGCGGCAGAGGGTTCACTATGACAAATGATTAAACAGCATCTACAAGTAGGACCAAACTTCATGGATGGATAAAATAAAAAAAATATTGGCGGACCCGCATACTGGTGCGGGATCCGCACAAAGAATGAAGCAAGTACTAACAAAATGGTGCAGATAAGAAGCCAAGATAATGGATTTAGACGGTTGTAGTGAAATACCTTAACTTTCTCATCTTTTGACTACAGACTATACATTTGCTTTATAACCATACTTGAAAATAAAAAAAAGGTGTATGGTAATAAGATGGATGCGGAAGGTTAAATTGAGCCAAGTTCCAGTTTTTATAAAGAGTAAGTCGATGGTTGAGAATCATGTGACTATGAATAAAACACTAAATGCATGTCCCTTTTGCCAACTGAACACGCTGTCGCTTTCTCATTTGATTATATTTTGCACATCGTTTGATTAAGTAAGGAAAAAACATATAGCTTCCAGTTTTTAGAGAACTGTAGACTCGCCGAATAAAGGAACTGATGTCCTTGTGCAGAGATGCGACAATATAAGACACCTTATCGACTTGGAACTTGTTTTGATATTGTAATGGATACACTGGCTTTTTAAAAATAGTATATTTACATGTATAGCCCTTTACACTATAAAGTATAAGAGCTATGTAAAGGTCTGGGAAATTGATTCTTTACTGAATATAAGGAGTTAGCTCTCGGCACTCACTTTGCACTTTCTCATTAAACCTTGTCTTACTGTTATGCAATATTTTTTACTTTTTAATTGTGTTACATTGAGGATGATGTGATCGATAAATGATTGGATGACCTGACATGTTAAAGAAAATAAAGAATTAGCACTTGCCACTTTACACTTTCTCATAAAGCCTTGTTTTACTGTTATGCAATATTCTAAACTTTTTGAATGTTATGTGAAAGATAAATTATTGGATGAGTTGACTCATTAAAGTATATAGAGAAATTACAATCTAATCATGTTGAATAAAAACTGTAATTCTCTTAATACTACCAATAAACTGAATTCTGTTACTCCTGCTTTAACTTAAAAAATAAACTATAAACAATTGTATCCCACAATCTAGTCAAAACTTACATGGGATAGTTACAGAATTCTGGTGTTGTCACTTCTTGTTAAATTAGAACGATGCTACTTGGAAGAATGTAGAAAGAATTCTACTTGAAATAATTCAGTGCCTGGATGGAACTTCATCACGGAGGCCTCTTGCTTATAACTCATACGTGAAGTATCACATAGTATGCAGTGGGTGGGTAGACATTTTGAAGTCTGTTATTTACATGAGTTTAAGAATGCAATTGGATTAATTTTCTTTTTTATTTAACCTTTTAGCAATATGTACGTGATTTGAATTCAAATTATTTAGTAATTTGTGTCTACATCTTTTTTAGATGCATAGCATTACTGATTCTTTTAAAATATTTTCTTATATTTGAGTTGTGTGTGATGATTGTAATGTTTGATTTTCCTTCTTGGCCATATATCAAACAATTAAACTTAAACTGAACTGAACTAAATTCACAATATAACTGTTCCATTTGTTAATATTACCTATGGTAATTAAACTAATATATGTGCCATTAGCATGTCAGCGGAGTCACTTGGGGTTTGTACATTCCGAGCAAACAACAGCCTGCAAACAAGAAACTTTAGATGCGATTACAACCTTAACGTGTGGTTCCCACAGTAGGCTTTTTACATCAATTATCAAATTATTGGCTTGCTCTCAGTTGTTTCAGTGTGATTGAGATTTTCATCTATGTTGTAACTTGGTATCTGCTAGTCGCATTATATGGACTGACCTCAGTTCTGCATCTAAAAAGGTATGGCATTTCCCTCGAATTATAGTGCAGAGTTATTCGTGGGTATTGTTCCACACTTAAAGGCTGATGATGAAAAACAACTTCACCTTCTATGAAAACCCCTTTATTTGGAAGTTATGCCCTCACCTACTTTCTTGGCATGCTTCATCATCGAGCATAATTCTACACACCCTGCTCCATCATGTACGGGGTGGAGCTTAGTTATAGTTTTTAGCTCCAAATCAGAAATAGGGCGCTTTTTAAAATGATTAAAATTGCCTCAAAGAATGCCCAATCAATTGAATTTTATTGAGGGTTCCCTAGTCAGGGTTAAAAAGATTTATTGATGGTCTCAGGGCATAATCATCCTCCCATCACTAGATTTATAGTCAACATGTTCTGGCCATTTTGCAATCCACCTCTAAGAGGCTACCAGGACCAAGATACCTCTGTCTTACCTAAAGAGCCTGTCTTTGTACCATCCCAAACCTGTGTTACACACACCCTCTACAAATACTTTACATTCTGTAACAATTGTTGATGCTACAACTTTCTCTAGCCCTCTGGTGAATAATTCTTAACCCTGGGTGGGAATGGTGGTATAGTCCTGTATTTGCACATTCATCAAGGATCCAACAGTGGGGCCTTGGAGACCTTGCAGCTCTTCCTGCACAATCCCAATGAGCCCCATTCCTGTGGGTGTCCCGGGAGGGACTGGAGCACTCACCAGCAAAAATTAAAAGTCTGCGACATGGGGCTGATGCAGGGGAAGTACAGCAGATAGAAAATTCACTGTTTTGGGCCTGGAGCACCCCATAATGCCCTGTGAGGGCTTAACATTGCTTATTTACCTTCTTGTAGGAGAGGCAGGGGCACCACCAAAATTCCAACCCCAATTTGAGGGGCTGACTAATGGCAGCAGTCCGAGATATCCTTCTTAAAGATGTTTCCCGACGACTACCCACAACTCATAGGGGGCTGTATGCCCTGCACAACTACCCACAACTCATAAGGGGATTATGCCCTGCACCACTACCCACAACTCATAGGGGGCTGTATGCCCTGCACCACTACCCACAAATCATATGGGGATTATGCCCTGCACCACTCCCCTCCCCACTCATAGGGGGATTATGCCCGGCACCACTACTCACAACTCATAGGGGACTGTATGTCCTGTACCACTATCCACAACTCATAGGGGGATAATGCCCTGCACCACTCCCCTCCCCGCTCATAGGGGGTTGTATGTCCTGCACCACTACCCACAACTCATAGGGGGATTATGCCCTGCACCACTCCCCTCCCAACACATAGGGGGATTATGCCCTGAACCACTACCCACAATTCATAGGGGGCTGTATGTCCTGTACCACTACCCACAACTCATAGGGGGCTGTATGTCCTGGACCACTCCCCTCCCCACTCATAGGGGGCTGTATGTCCTGCACCACTAACCACAACTCATAGGGGGCTGTATGTCCTGCATCACTAATACAACTCACAGGGGGATTATTCCCTGCACCACTACCCACAACTCATAGGGGGCTGTATGCCCTGCACCACTCCCCTCCCCACTCATAGGGGGCTGTATGTCCTGCACCACTACCCACAACTCATAGGGGGCTCTATGTCCTGCACCACTACCCACAACTCATAGGGGGATTATGCCCTGCACCACTACCTACAATTTATAGGGGGCTGTATGCCCTGCACCACTACCCACAACTCATGAGGGGCTGTATGTCCTGCACCACTCCCCTCCCCACTCATAGGGGGATGTATGTCCTGCACCACTCCCCTCCCCACTCATAGGGGGATTATGCCCTGCAGCACTCCCTTCCCCACTCACAGGGGGCTGTATGTCCTGCACCACTACCCACAACTCATAGGGGGCTGTATGTCCTGCACGACTACCCACAACTCATAGGGGGATTATGCCCTGCACCACTCCCCTCTCCACTCATAGGGGGCTGTATGTCCTGCACCACTACCCACAACTCATAGGGAAATTATGCCCTGCACCAATCCCTTCCCCACTCATAGGGGGATTATGCCCTACACCACTACCCACAACTCATAGAGGGCTGTATGTCCGGCACCACTACCCACAACTCATAGGGGTTTATGCTGTGCACCACTCCCCTCCCCACTCATAGGGGGCTGTATGTCCTGCACCACTACCCACAATTCATTGGGGGATTCTGCCCTGCACCACTCCACTCCCCACACATAGGGGGATTATGCCCTGAACCACTACCCACAACTCAAAGGGGCGTGTATGTCCTGCACCACTCCACTCCCCACTCATAGGGGGCAGTATGTCCTGCACGACTACCCACAACTCATAGGGGGCTGTATGCCCTGCACAACTACTCACAACTCATAAGGGGATTATGCCCTGCACCACTACCTACAACTCATAGGGGGCTGTATGTCCCGCACCACTACCCACAACTCATAGGGGGATTATGCCCTGCACCACTCCCCTCCCAACACATAGGGAGATTATGCCCTGAACCACTACCCACAACGCATAGGGGGCTGTATGTCCTGTACCACTACCCACAACTCATAGGGGGCTGTATGTCCTGGACCACTCCCCTCCCCACTCATAGGGTGCTGTATGTCCTGCACCACTACCCACAACTCATAGGGGGCTGTATGTCCTGCACCACTACCCACAACTCATAGGGGGCTGTATGTCCAGCACCACTACCCACAACTCATAGCGGGATTATGCCCTGCAGCACTACCCACAATTCATAGCGGGCTGTATGCCCTGCACCACTACCCACAACTCATAGGGGGCTGTATGTCCTGCACCACTACCCTCCCCACTCATAGGGGGCTGTATGTCCTGCACCACTCCCCTCCCCACTCATAGTGGAATTCTGCCCTGCACCACTCCCCTCCCCACTCATAGGGGGCTGTATGTCCTGCACCACTACACACAACTCATAGGGGGCTGTATGTCCTGCACCACTACCCACAACTCATAGGGGGATTATTCCCTGCACCACTCCCCTCCCCACTCATAGGGGGATTATGCCCTGCACCACTACTCACAACTCATAGGGGGCTGTATGTCCTGCACCACTACCCACAACTCCTAGGGGGATAATGCCCTGCACCACTCCCCTCCCCGCTCATAGGGGGTTGTATGTCCTGCACCACTACCCACAAGTCATAGGGAGATTATGCCCTACACCACTCCCCTCCCAACACATAGGGGGAGTATGCCCTGAACCACTACCCACAACTCATAGGGGGCTGTATGTCCTGCACCACTACCCACAACTCATAGGGGGATTATGCCCTGCACCACTCCCCTCCCCACTCATAGGGGGATTATGCCCGGCACCACTACTCACAACTCATAGGGGACTGTATGTCCTGTACCACTATCCACAACTCATAGGGGGATAATGCCCTGCACCACTCCCCTCCCCACTCATAGGGGGTTGTATGTCCTGCACCACTACCCACAACTCATAGGGGGATTATGCCCTGCACCACTCCCCTCCCAACACATAGGGGGATTATGCCCTGAACCACTACCCACAATTCATAGGGGGCTGTATGTCCTGCACGACTACCCACAACTCAAAGGGGGCTGTATGCCCTGCACCACTACTCACAACTCATAGGGGGATTATGCCCTGCACCACTACCCACAACTCATAGGGGGATTATGCCCTGCACCACTTCCCTCCCCACTCATAGGGGGATTATGCCCTGCACCACTACCCACAACTCATAGGGGGCTGTATGTCCTGCACCACTACCCACAACTCATATGGGGATAATGCCCTGCACCACTCCCCTCCCTGCTCATAGGGGGTTGTATGTCCTGCACCACTGCCCACAACTCATAGGGGGATTATGCCCTGCACCACTCCCCTCCCAACACATAGGGAGATTCTGCCCTGAACCACTACCCACAACTCATAGGGGGCTGTATGTCCTGTACCACTACCCACAACTCATAGGGGGCTGTATGTCCTGGACCACTCCCCTCCCCACTCATAGGGTGCTGTATGTCCTGCACCACTACCCACAACTCATAGGGGGCTGTATATCCTGCACCACTACCCACAACTCATAGGGGGCTGTATGTCCAGCACCACTACCCACAGCTCATAGCGGGATTATGCCCTGCAGCACTACCCACAACTCATAGGGGGCTGTATGCCCTGCACCACTACCCACAACTCATAAGATGCTGTATGTCCTGCACCACTCCCCTCCCCACTCATAGGGGGCTGTATGTCCTGCACCACTCCCCTCCCCACTCATAGTGGGATTCTGCCCTGCACCACTCCCCTCCCCACTCATAGGGGGCTGTATGTCCTGCACCACTACCCACAACTCATAGGGGGCTGTATGTCCTGCACCACTACCCACAACTCATAGGGGGATTATTCCCTGCACCACTCCCCTCCCCACTCATAGGGGGATTATGCCCTGAACCACTACTCACAACTCATAGGGGGCTGTATGTCCTGCACCACTACCCACAACTCATAGGGGGATAATGCCCTGCACCACTCCCCTCCCCGCTCATAGGGGGTTGTATGTCCGGCACCACTACCCACAAGTCATAGGGAGATTATGCCCTGCACCACTCCCCTCCCCACTCATAGGGGGCTGTATGTCCTGCACCACTACCCACAACTCATTGGGGGATTCTGCCCTGCACCACTCCACTCCCCACTCATAGGGGGATTATGCCCTGAACCACTACCCACAACTCAAAGGGGCGTGTATGTCCTGCACCACTCCACTCCCCACTCATAGGGGGCAGTATGTCCTGCACGACTACCCACAACTCATAGGGGGCTGTATGCCCTGCACAACTACCCACAACTCATAAGGGGATTATGCCCTGCACCACTACCCACAACTCATAGGGGGCTGTATGCCCTGCACCACTACCCACAACTCATAGGGGGATTATGCCCTGCACCACTCCCCTCCCCACTCATAGGGGGATTATGCCCGGCACCACTACTCACAACTCATAGGGGACTGTATATCCTGTACCACTATCCACAACTCATAGGGGGATAATGCCCTGCACCACTCCCCTCCCCGCTCATAGGGGGTTGTATGTCCTGCACCACTACCCACAACTCATAGGGGGATTATGCCCTGCACCACTCCCCTCCCAACACATAGGGGGATTATGCCCTGAACCACTACCCACAATTCATAGGGGGCTGTATGTCCTGTACCACTACCCACAACTCATAGGGGGCTGTATGTCCTGGACCACTCCCCTCCCCACTCATAGGGGGCTGTATGTTCTGCACCACTAACCACAACTCATAGGGGGCTGTATGTCCTGCATCACTAATACAACTCACAGGGGGATTATTCCCTGCACCACTACCCACAACTCATAGGGGGCTGTATGCCCTGCACCACTCCCCTCCCCACTCATAGGGGGCTGTATGTCCTGCACCACTACCCACAACTCATAGGGGGCTCTATGTCCTGCACCACTACCCACAACTCATAGGGGGATTATGCCCTGCACCACTACCTACAATTTATAGGGGGCTGTATGCCCTGCACCACTACCCACAACTCATGAGGGGCTGTATGTCCTGCACCACTCCCTTCCCCACTCATAGGGGGATGTATGTCCTGCACCACTCCCCTCCCCACTCATAGGGGGATTATGCCCTGCAGCACTCCCTTCCCCACTCACAGGGGGCTGTATGTCCTGCACCACTACCCACAACTCATAGGGGGCTGTATGTCCTGCACGACTACCCACAACTCATAGGGGGATTATGCCCTGCACCACTCCCCTCTCCACTCATAGGGGGCTGTATGTCCTGCACCACTACCCACAACTCATAGGGAAATTATGCCCTGCACCAATCCCTTCCCCACTCATAGGGGGATTATGCCCTACACCACTACCCACAACTCATAGAGGGCTGTATGTCTGGCACCACTACCCACAACTCATAGGGGTTTATGCTGTGCACCACTCCCCTCCCCACTCATAGGGGGCTGTATGTCCTGCACCACTACCCACAACTCATTGGGGGATTCTGCCCTGCACCACTCCACTCCCCACACATAGGGGGATTATGCCCTGAACCACTACCCACAACTCAAAGGGGCGTGTATGTCCTGCACCACTCCACTCCCCACTCATAGGGGGCAGTATGTCCTGCACGACTACCCACAACTCATAGGGGGCTGTATGCCCTGCACAACTACTCACAACTCATAAGGGGATTATGCCCTGCACCACTACCCACAACTCATAGGGGCTGTATGCCCTGCACCACTACCCACAACTCATAGGGGGATTATGCCCTGCACCACTCCCCTCCCGACTCATAGGGGGATTATGCCCTGCACTACTACCCACAACTCATAGTGGGCTGTATGTCCTGCACCACTACCCACAACTCATAGGGGGATAATGCCCTGCACCACTCCCCTCCCTGCTCATAGGGGGTTGTATGCCCTGCACCACTACCCACAACTCATAGGGGGATTATGCCCTTCACTACTCCCCTCCCAACACATAGGGGGAGTATGCCCTGAACCTCTACGCACAACTCATAGGGGCTGTATGTCCTGTACCACTACCCACAACTCATAGGGGGCTGTATGTCCTGGACCACTCCCCTCCCCACTCATAGGGTGTTGTATGTCCTGCACCACTACCCACAACTCATAGGGGGCTGTATGTCCTGCACCACTACCCACAACTCACAGGGGGATTATGCCCTGCACCACTACCCACAACTCATAGGGGGCAGTATGCCCTGCACCACTCCCCTCCCCACTCATAGGGGGCTGTATGTCCTGCAGCACTACCCACAACTCATAGGGGGCTGTATGTCCTGTACCACTACCCACAACCCATAGGGGGATTATGCCCTGCACCACTACCCACAACTCATAGGGGTCTGTATGCCCTGCACCACTACCCACAATTCATGGGGGGCTGTATGTCCTGCATCACTCCCCTCCCCACTCATAGGGGGCTGTATGTCCTGCACCACTCCCCTCCCCACTCATAGGGGGATTATGCCCTGCACCACTCCCCTCCCCACTCACAGGGGGCTGTCTGTCCTGCACGACTACCCACAACTCATAGGGGGCTGTATATCCTGCACCACTACCCATAACTCATAGGGGGATTATGCCCTGCACCACTCCCCTCTCCACTCATAGGGGGCTGTATGTCCTGCACCACTACCCACAACTCATAGAGGGCTGTATGTCCTGCACCACTACCCACAACTCATAGGGGTTTATGCTGTGCACCACTCCCCTCCCCACTCATAGAGGGATTATGCCCTGAACCACTACCCACAACTCATAGGGGGCTGTATGTCCTGCACCACTACCCACAACTCATAGGCATCTGTATGTCCTGCACCACTCCCCTCCCCACTCATAGGGGGCTGTATTTCCTGCATGACTACCCACAACTCATAGGAGGATTATGCCCTGCACCACTACCCACAACTCATAGGGGGCTGTATGCCCTGCACCACTACCCACAACTCATAGGGGGCTGTATGTCCTGCATCACTCCCCTCCCCACTCATAGGGGGCTGTATGTCCTGCACCACTTCTCTCCCCACTCATAGGGGGATTATGCCCTGCACCTCTCCCCTCCCCACTCATAGGGTGCTGTATGTCCTGCACCACTAACCACAACTCATAGGGGGCTGTATGTCCTGCACCACAACCCACAACTCACAGGGGGATTATGCCCTGCACCACTACCCACAACTCATAGGGGTCTGTATGCTCTGCACCACTACCCACAATTCATGGGGGGCTGTATGTCCTGCATCACTCCCCTCCCCACTCATAGGGGGCTGTATGTCCTGCACCACTCTCCTCCCCACTCATAGGGGGATTATGCCCTGCACCACTCCCCTCCCCACTCACAGGGGGCTGTCTGTCCTGCACGACTACCCACAACTCGTAGGGGGCTGTATATCCTGCACCACTACCCATAACTCATAGGGGGATTATGCCCTGCAGCACTCCCCTCTCCACTCATAGGGGGCTGTATGTCCTGCACCACTACCCCCAACTCATAGGGAAATCATGCCCTGCACCACTCTCCTCCCCACTCATAGGGGGATTATGTCCAGCACCACTACCCACAACTCATAGAGGGCTGTATGTCCTGCACCACTACCCACAACTCATAGGGGTTTATGCTGTGCACAACTCCCCTCCCCACTCATAGGGGGCTGTATGTCCTGCACCACTACCCACAACTCATAGGGGGATTATGCCCTGCACCACTCCACTCCCCACTCATAGGGGGATTATGCCCTGAACCACTACCCACAACTCATAGGGGGCTGTATGTCCTGCACCACTACCCACAACTCATAGGCATCTGTATGTCCTACACCACTCCCCTCCCCACTCATAGGGGGCTGTATTTCCTGCATGACTACCCACAACTCATAGGAGGATTATGCCCTGCACCACTACCCACAACTCATAGGGGGCTGTATGCCCTGCACCACTACCCACAACTCATAGGGGGCTGTATGTCCTGCATCACTCCCCTCCCCACTCATAGGGGGCTGTATGTCCTGCACCACTTCTCTCCCCACTCATAGGGGGATTATGCCCTGCACCACTCCCCTCCCCACTCATAGGGTGCTGTATGTCCTGCACCACTAACCACAACTCATAGGGGGCTGTATGTCCTGCACCACAACCCACAACTCACAGGGGGATTATGCCCTGCACCACTACCCACAACTCATAGGGGGCAGTATGCCCTGCACCACTCCCCTCCCCACTCATAGGGGGCTGTATGTCCTGCACCACTACCCACAACTCATAGGGGGCTGTATGTCCTGCACCACTACCCACAACTCATAGGGGGCTGTATGTCAAGCACCACTACCCACAACTCATAGCGGGATTATGCCATGCAGCACTACCCACAACTCATAGGGGGCTGTATGCCCTGCACCACTACCCACAAATCATAGGGGGCTGTATGTCCTGCACCACTCCCCTCCCCACTCATAGGGGGCTGTATGTCCTGCACCACTCCCCTCCCCACTCATAGTGGGATTCTGCCCTGCACCACTTCCCTCCCCACTAATAGGGGGCTGTATGTCCTGCACCACTACCCACAACTCATAGGGGGCTGTATGTCCTGCACCACTACCCACAACTCATAGGGGGATTATGCCCTGCACCACTCCCCTCCCCACTCATAGGGGGCTGTATGTCCTGCACCACTACTCACAGCTCATAGGGGGATTATTCCCTGCACCACTCCCCTCCCCACTCATAGGGGGATTATGCCCTGCACCACTACTCACAACTCATATGGGGCTGTATGTCCTGCACCACTACCCACAACTCATAGGGGGATAATGCCCTGCACCACTCCCCTCCCCGCTCATAGGGGGTTGCATGTCCTGCACCACTACCCACAACTCATAGGGGGATTATGCCCTGCACCACTCCCCTCCCAACACATAGGGGGATTATGCCCTGAACCACTACCCACAACTCATAGGGGGCTGTATGTCCTGCACCACTACCCACAACTCATAGGGGGATTATGCCCTGCACCACTCCCCTCCCCACTCATAGGGGGCTGTATGTCCTGCACCACTACTCACAACTCATAGGGGGATTATTCCCTGCACCACTCCCCTCCCCACTCATAGGGGAACAATGCCCTTAACCACTACTCACAACTCATAGGGGACTGTATGTCCTGTACCTCTATCCACAACTCATAGGGGGATAAGGCCCTGCACCACTCCCCTCCCCGCTCATAGGGGACTGTATGTCCTGTACCTCTATCCACAACTCATAGGGGGATTATGCCCTGCACCACTCCCCTCCCAACACATAGGGGGATTATGCCCTGAACCACTACCCACAATTCATAGGGGGCTGTATGTCCTGTACCACCACCCACAACTCATAGGGGGCTGTATGTCCTGGACCACTCCCCTCCCCACTCATAGGGGGCTGTATGTCCTGCACCACTAACCACAACTCATAGGGGGCTGTATGTCCTGCATCACTAATACAACTCACAGGGGGATTATACCCTGCACCACTACCCACAACTCATAGGGGGCTGTATGCCCTGCACCACTCCCCTCCCCGGGGGCTGTATGTCCTGCACCACTACCCACAACTCATAGGGGGCTGTATGTCCTGCACCACTACCCACAACTCATAGGGGGATTATGCCCTGCACCACTACCTACAACTCATAGAGGGCTGTATGCCCTGCACCACTACCCACAACTCATGAGGGGCTGTATGTCCTGCATCCCTCCCCTCCCCACTCATAGGGGGCTGTATGTCCTGCACCACTCCCCTCCCCACTCATAGGGGGATTATGCCCTGCGCCACTCCCCTCCCCACTGTTGGAGGGAGGACCACCGAGGAGTCAGGGGGCCCACTCCGGGGCACCTTCCTACCGCAAAGTTATAGCCGAGCGCCGCTGAGAAGCCTCCTAGGAGAGGTCTTTCTCCTATGCTCGTACTAGGCCCAGTAACACCACCACACAGGACTCCGTATCAGTTGCTTATCTAGGTACTTTATCAATAGTAGCACATTCGAAATATTTACAGGGGGATCGAGAGATCCAGAAAGAGTCTCAATGTCTTTGTAGGGACAGGGTAGCGGGACAGTCTTAGTACCAGCCTGGTACGGGGAAGCTCTGCGCCAGACCTTGCGTTCGGCCGAAGGTGGCTCCGGGGACCGGAGCGGCAGGTCCTGGTCTCAAAGCAGCTCGGACGTGGAGAGCCGCGACGGGGTCTGCAGGGCTCGGGTGGTAGTTCCGCTTGGGTCGAGCCGCGACACAGTCAGCAGGGCTCCGCTGGTAGGTCCGCTTCAGTCGAGCCGCGACGAGGTCAGCCGGGCTCTGATGGTAAGTTCAACAAGGTTGGGCCGCGACAGCGTCAGCAGGGCCCCATGGGTTTGTGAAGGTCTTTAAGCACGGTGGAGCCGCGACGTAGTCAGCAGGGCTCAGAGCGTGGTTCCAGGATGAGTCTTTCTCCGTAGGGTCAGCCGCGATCCGATCAGCAGGGCTCTTGACTCCGGGATACAACTGCTGTCCTGTTGCAGGGTCGCCCCAGATATAGGTCTGGAGCCCTTTGATGTCCGGACACTTGCGCCCGGGGGGGCGGAGAGGCCGGGTTGGGAGCGGCTATATGCTCAGCAGGAGAGGCGCCAGGCCCAGGAGAGCTGTGGGGCGATCGCACCTAGGTGTGGGAGGACGGTTGGGGGTCCCATCGATACTGCCCTCCGCCGGGAGTGGGGAAGTGTTCACGTGGTACCCCCTGGCCAGTTGTTGGTGCCTTGATGTCGGGGCTTGCTGGGGCCGAGGCCGGGTTGAGCGGGGTCACGTAGGCTGGTGCGCAGAGTCACGTACAATCCAAAATGGAGGAGCCCCGAGGTGCAGGGGACCTCGTGCGGCTTGGCGAGGGGGAACAGGTCCACGCCACGAGGCCGGCTCCAACACCCACTCACCACTATGGTGAGTGGGTGCAGTATGTCCTGCACCACTACTCACAACTCATAGGGGGCTGTATGTCCTGCACGACTACCCACAACTCATAGGGGGATTATGCCCTGCACCACTCCCCTCTCCACTCATAGGGGGCTGTATGTCCTGCACCACTACCCACAACTCATAGGGAAATTATGCCCTGCACCAATCCCCTCCCCACTCATAGGGGGATTATGCCCTACAACACTACCCACAACTCATAGAGGGCTGTATGTCCGGCACCACTACCCAGAACTCATAGGGGTTTATGCTGTGCACCACTCCCCTCCCCACTCATAGGGGGCTGTCTGTCCTGCACCACTACCCACAACTCATTGGGGGATTCTGCCCTGCACCACTCCACTCCCCACACATAGGGGGATTATGCCCTGAACCACTACCCACAACTCAAAGGGGCGTGTATGTCCTGCACCACTCCACTCCCCACTCATAGGGGGCAGTATGTCCTGCACGACTACCCACAACTCATAGGGGGCTGTATGCCCTGCACAACTACTCACAACTCATAAGGGGATTATGCCCTGCACCACTACCCACAACTCATATGGGGCTGTATGCCCTGCACCACTACCCACAACTCATAGGGGGATTATGCCCTGCACCACTCCCCTCCCGACTCATAGGGGGATTATGCCCTGCACTACTACCCACAACTCATAGTGGGCTGTATGTCCTGCACCACTACCCACAACTCATAGGGGGATAATGCCCTGCACCACTCCCCTCCCTGCTCATAGGGGGTTGTATGTCCTGCACCACTACCCACAACTCATAGGGGGATTATGCCCTTCACTACTCCCCTCCCAACACATAGGGGGAGTATGCCCTGAACCTCTACGCACAACTCATAGGGGCTGTATGTCCTGTACCACTACCCACAACTCATAGGGGGCTGTATGTCCTGGACCACTCCCCTCCCCACTCATAGGGTGTTGTATGTCCTGCACCACTACCCACAACTCATAGGGGGCTGTATGTCCTGCACCACTACCCACAACTCACAGGGGGATTATGCCCTGCACCACTACCCACAACTCATAGGGGGCAGTATGCCCTGCACCACTCCCCTCCCCACTCATAGGGGTCGGTATGCCCTGCACCACTACCCACAATTCATGGGGGGCTGTATGTCCTGCATCACTCCCCTCCCCACTCATAGGGGGCTGTATGTCCTGCACCACTCCCCTCCCCACTCATAGGGGGATTATGCCCTGCACCACTCCCCTCCCCACTCACAGGGGGCTGTCTGTCCTGCACGACTTCCCACAACTCATAGGGGGCTGTATATCCTGCACCACTACCCATAACTCATAGGGGGATTATGCCCTGCACCACTCCCCTCTCCACTCATAGGGGGCTGTATGTCCTGCACCACTACCCCCAACTCATAGGGAAATCATGCCCTGCACCACTCCCCTCCCCACTCATAGGGGGATTATGTCCAGCACCACTACCCACAACTCATAGAGGGCTGTATGTCCTGCACCACTACCCACAACTCATAGGGGTTTATGCTGTGCACCACTCCCCTCCCCACTCATAGGGGGCTGTATGTCCTGCACCACTACCCACAACTCATAGGGGGATTATGCCCTGCACCACTCCCCTCCCCACTCATAGGGGGCTGTATGTCCTGCACCACTACCCACAACTCATAGGTGGCTGTATGTCCTGTACCACTACCCACAACCCATAGGGGGATTATGCCCTGCACCACTACCCACAACTCATAGGGCTCGGTATGCCCTGCACCACTACCCACAATTCATGGGGGGCTGTATGTCCTGCATCACTCCTCTCCCCACTCATAGGGGGCTGTATGTCCTGCACCACTCCCCTCCCCACTCATAGGGGGATTATGCCCTGCACCACTCCCCTCCCCACTCACAGGGGGCTGTCTGTCCTGCACGACTACCCACAACTCATAGGGGGCTGTATATCCTGCACCACTACCCATAACTCATAGGGGGATTATGCCCTGCACCACTCCCCTCTCCACTCATAGGGGGCTGTATGTCCTGCACCACTACCCCCAACTCATAGGGAAATCATGCCCTGCACCACTCCCCTCCCCACTCATAGGGGGATTATGTCCAGCACCACTACCCACAACTCATAGAGGGCTGTATGTCCTGCACCACTACCCACAACTCATAGGGGTTTATGCTGTGCACCACTCCCCTCCCCACTCATAGGGGCTGTATGTCCTGCACCACTACCCACAACTCATAGGGGGATTATGCCCTGCACCACTCCACTCCCCACTCATAGGGGGATTATGCCCTGAACCACTACCCACAACTCATAGGGGGCTGTATGTCCTGCACCACTACCCACAACTCATAGGCATCTGTATGTCCTGCACCACTCCCCTCCCCACTCATAGGGGGCTGTATTTCCTGCATGACTACCCACAACTCATAGGAGGATTATGCCCTGCACCACTACCCACAACTCATAGGGGGCTGTATACCCTGCACCACTACCCACAACTCATAGGGGGCTGTATGTCCTGCATCACTCCCCTCCCCACTCATAGGGGGCTGTATATCCTGCACCACTTCTCTCCCCACTCATAGGGGGATTATGCCCTGCACCACTCCCCTCCCCACTCATAGGGTGCTGTATGTCCTGCACCACTAACCACAACTCATAGGGGGCTGTATGTCCTGCACCACAACCCACAACTCACAGGGGGATTATGCCCTGTACCACTACCCACAACTCATAGGGGGCAGTATGCCCTGCACCACTCCCCTCCCCACTCATAGGGGGCTGTATGTCCTGCACCACTACCCACAACTCATAGGGGGCTGTATGTCCTGCACCACTACCCACAACTCATAGGGGGCTGTATGTCAAGCACCACTACCCACAACTCATAGCGGGATTATGCCCTGCAGCACTACCCACAACTCATAGGGGGCTGTATGCCCTGCACCACTACCCACAACTCATAGGGGGCTGTATGTCCTGCACCACTCCCCTCCCCACTCATAGGGGGCTGTATGTCCTGCACCACTCCCCTCCCCACTCATAGTGGGATTCTGCCCTGCACCACTTCCCTCCCCACTAATAGGGGGCTGTATGTCCTGCACCACTACCCACAACTCATAGGGGGCTGTATGTCCTGCACCACTACCCACAACTCATAGGGGGATTATGCCCTGCACCACTCCCCTCCCCACTCATAGGGGGCTGTATGTCCTGCACCACTACTCACAGCTCATAGGGGGATTATTCTCTGCACCACTCCCCTCCCCACTCATAGGGGGATTATGCCCTGCACCACTACTCACAACTCATAGGGGGCTGTATGTCCTGCACGACTACCCACAACTCATAGGGGGATAATGCCCTGCACCACTCCCCTCCCCGCTCATAGGGGGTTGCATGTCCTGCACCACTACCCACAACTCATAGGGGGATTATGCCCTGCACCACTCCCCTCCCAACACATAGGGGGATTATGCCCTGAACCACTACCCACAACTCATAGGGGGCTGTATGTCCTGCACCACTACCCACAACTCATAGGGGGATTATGCCCTGCACCACTCCCCTCCCCACTCATAGGGGGCTGTATGTCCTGCACCACTACTCACAACTCATAGGGGGATTATTCCCTGCACCACTCCCCTCCCCACTCATAGGGGGACAATGCCCTTAACCACTACTCACAACTCATAGGGGACTGTATGTCCTGTACCTCTATCCACAACTCATAGGGGGATAAGGCCCTGCACCACTCCCCTCCCCGCTCATAGGGGACTGTATGTCCTGTACCTCTATCCACAACTCATAGGGGGATTATGCCCTGCACCACTCCCCTCCCAACACATAGGGGGATTATGCCCTGAACCACTACCCACAATTCATAGGGGGCTGTATGTCCTGTACCACCACCCACAACTCATAGGGGGCTGTATGTCCTGGACCACTCCCCTCCCCACTCATAGGGGGCTGTATGTCCTGCACCACTAACCACAACTCATAGGGGGCTGTATGTCCTGCATCACTAATACAACTCACAGGGGGATTATGCCCTGCACCACTACCCACAACTCATAGGGGGCTGTATGCCCTGCACCACTCCCCTCCCCACTCATAGGGGGCTGTATGTCCTGCACCACTACCCACAACTCATAGGGGGCTGTATGTCCTGCACCACTACCCACAACTCATAGGGGGATTATGCCCTGCACCACTACCTACAACTCATAGAGGGCTGTATGCCCTGCACCACTACCCACAACTCATGAGGGGCTGTATGTCCTGCATCCCTCCCCTCCCCACTCATAGGGGGCTGTATGTCCTGCACCACTCCCCTCCCCACTCATAGGGGTATTATGCCCTGCACCACTCCCCTCCCCACTGTTGGAGGGAGGACCACCGAGGAGTCAGGGGGCCCACTCCGGGGCACCTTCCTACCGCAAAGTTATAGCCGAGCGCCGCTGAGAAGCCTCCTAGGAGAGGTCTTTCTCCTATGCTCGTAATAGGCCCAGTAACACCACCACACAGGACTCCATATCAGTTGCTTATCTAGGTACTTTATCAATAGTAGCACATTCGAAATATTTACAGGGGGATCGGGAGATCCAGAAAGAGTCTCAATGTCTTTGTAGGGACAGGGTAGCGGTACAGTCTTAGTACCAGCCTGGTACGGGGAAGCTCTGCACCAGACCTTGCGTTAGGCCGAAGGTGGCTCCGGGGACCGGAGTGGCAGGTGCTGGTCTCAAAGCAGCTCGGACGTGGAGAGCCGCGACGGGGTCTGCAGGGCTCGGCTGGTAGTTCTGCTTGGGTCGAGCCGCGACACAGTCAGCAGGGCTCCGCTGGTAGGTCCGCTTCGGTCGAGCCGCGACGAGGTCAGCCGGGCTCTGATGGTAAGTTCAACAAGGTTGGGCCGCGACAGCGTCAGCAGGGCCCCAAGGGTTCGTGAAGGTCTTTAAGCACGGTGGAGCCGCGACGTAGTCAGCAGGGCTCAGAGCGTGGTTCCAGGATGAGTCTTTCTCCGTAGGGTCAGCCGCGATCCGATCAGCAGGGCTCTTGACTCCGGGATACAACTGCTGTCCTGTTGCAGGGTCGCCCCAGATATAGGTCTGGAGCCCTTTGATGTCCGGACCCTTGCGCCCGGGGGGGCGGAGAGGCCGGGTTGGGAGCGGCCATATGCTCAGCAGGAGAGGCGCCAGGCCCAGGAGAGCTGTGGGCGATCGCACCTAGGTGTGGGAGGACGGTTGGGGGTCCCATCGATACTGCCCTCCACCGGGAGTGGAGAAGTGTTCACGTGGTACCCCCTTGTTGGTGCCTTGATGTCGGGGCTTGCTGGGGCCGAGGCTGGGTTGAGCGGGGTCACGTAGGCTGGTGCGCAGAGTCACGTACAATCCAAAATGGAGGAGCCCCGAGGTGCAGGGGACCTCGTGCGGCTTGGCGAGGGGGAACAGGTCCACGCCACGAGGCCGGCTCCAACACCCACTCACAGGGGGCTGTATGTCCTGCACCACTACCCACAACTCATAGGGGGCTGTATGTCCTGCACGACTACCCACAACTCATAGGGGGCTGTCTGTCCTGCACCACTACCCACAACTCATAGGGGGATTCTGCCCTACACCACTCCACTCCCCACTCATAGGGGGATTATGCCCTGAACCACTACCCACAACTCATTGGGGCGTGTATGTCCTGCACCACTCCACTCCCCACTCATAGGGGGCTGTATGTCCTGCACGACTACCCACAACTCATAGGGGGAATATGCCCTACAACACTACCCACAACTCATAGAGGGCTGTATGTCCGGCACCACTACCCACAACTCATAGGGGTTTATGCTGTGCACCACTCCCCTCCCCACTCATAGGGGGCTGTCTGTCCTGCACCACTACCCACAACTCATAGGGGGATTCTGCCCTACACCACTCCACTCCCCACTCATAGGGGGATTATGCCCTGAACCACTACCCACAACTCATTGGGGCGTGTATGTCCTGCACCACTCCACTCCCCACTCATAGGGGGCTGTATGTCCTGCACGACTACCCACAACTCATAGGGGGATGTATGCCCTGCACAACTACCCACAACTCATAGGGGGAATATGCCCTGCACCACTACCCACAACTCATAGGGGGCTGTATGCCCTGCACCACTACCCACAACTCATAGGGGGATTATGCCCTGCACCACTCCCCTCCCCACTCATAGGGGGATTATGCCCTGCACCACTACCCACAACTCATAGTGGGATGTATGTCCTGCACCACTACCCACAACTCATAGGGGGATAATGCCCTGCACCACTCCCCTCCCTGCTCATAGGGGGTTGTATGTCCTGCACCACTACCCACAACTCATAGGGGGATTATGCCCTTCACCACTTCCCTCCCAACACATAGGGGGATTATGCCCTGCACCACTACCCACGACTCATAGTGGGCTGTATGTCCTGCACCACTACCCACAACTCATAGGGGGATAATGCCCTGCACCACTCCCCTCCCTGCTCATAGGGGGCTGTATGTCCTGTACCACTACCCACAACTCATAGGGGGCTGTATGTCCTGGACCACTCCCCTCCCCACTCATAGGGTGTTGTATGTCCTGCACCACTAACCACAACTCATAGGGGGCTGTATGTCCTGCACCACTACCCACAACTCACAGGGGGATTATGCCCTGCACCACTACCCACAACTCATAGGGGGCAGTATGCCCTGCACCACTCCCCTCCCCACTCATAGGGGGCTGTATGTCCTGCACCACTACCCACAACTCATAGGGGGATGTATGTCCTGTACCACTACCCACAACTCATAGGGGGATTATGCCCGGCACCACTACCCACAACTCATAGGGGTCTGTATGCCCTGCACCACTACCCTCAATTCATGGGGGGCTGTATGTCCTGCATCACTCCCCTCCCCACTCATAGGGGGCTGTATGTCCTGCACCACTCCCCTCCCCACTCATGGGGGGTTATGCCCTGCACCACTCCCCTCCCCACTCACAGGGGGCTGTCTGTCCTGCACCACTACCCACAACTCATACGGGCTGTATGTCCTGCATCACTCCCCTCTCCACTCATAGGGGGCTGTATGTCCTGCACCACTTCTCTCCCCACTCATAGGGGGATTATGCCCTGCACCACTCCCCTTCCCACTCATAGGGGGCTGTATGTCCTGCAACACTACCCACAACTCATAGGGGGCTGTATGTCCTGCACCACTCCCTCCCTACTCATAGGGGGCTGTAAGTCCTGCACCACTACCCACAACTCATAGGGGGATTATGCCCTGCACCACTCCCCTCCCCACTCATAGGGGGATTATGCACCGCACCACTACCCACAACACATAGGGGGCTGTATGTCCTACACCACTACCCTCCCCACTCATAGGGGGCTGTATGTCCTGCACCACTACCCACAACTCATAGGGGGATTATGCCCTGAACCACTTCCCACATCCCATAGGGGGCTGTACGTCCTGCACCACTACCCACAACTCATAGGCGTCTGTATGTCCTGCACCACTCCCCTCCCCACTCATAGGGGGCTGTATGTCCTGCATGACTACCCACAACTCATAGGGGGCTGTATGCCCTGCACCACTACCCACAACTCATAGGGGGCTGTATGCCCTGCACCACTACCCACAACTCATAGGGGGCTGTATGTCCTGCATCACTCCCCTCTCCACTCATAGGGGGCTGTATGTCCTGCACCACTTCTCTCCCCACTCATAGGGGGATTATGCCCTGCACCACTCCCCTTCCCACTCATAGGGGGCTGTATGTCCTGCAACACTACCCACAACTCATAGGGGGCTGTATGTCCTGCACCACTCCCTCCCTACTCATAGGGGGCTGTAAGTCCTGCACCACTACCCACAACTCATAGGGGGATTATGCCCTGCACCACTCCCCTCCCCACTCATAGGGGGATTATGCACCGCACCACTACCCACAACACATAGGGGGCTGTATGTCCTACACCACTACCCTCCCCACTCATAGGGGGCTGTATGTCCTGCACCACTACCCACAACTCATAGGGGGATTATGCCCTGCACCACTCCCCTCCCTGCTCATAGGGGGTTGTATGTCCTGCACCACTACCCACAACTCATAGGGGGAATATGCCCTGCACCACCCCCTCCCAACACATAGGGGGATTATGCCCTGAACCACTACCCACAATTCATAGGGGGGCTGTATGTCCTGTACCACTACCCACAACTCATAGGGGGCTGTATGTCCTGCATCACTAATACAACTCACAGGGGGATTATGCCCTGCACCACTACCCACAACTCATAGGGGGCTGTATACCCTGCACCACTCCCCTCCCCACTCATAGGGGGCTGTATGTCCTGCACCACTACCCACAACTCATAGGGGGCTCTATGTCCTGCACCACTACCCACAACTCATAGGGGGATTATGCCCTGCACCACTACCTACAACTCATAGGGGGCTGTATGTCCTGCACCACTACCCACAACTCATAGGGGGATTATGCCCTGCACCACTACCTACAACTCATAGAGGGCTGTATGCCCTGCACCACTACCCACAACTCATGAGGGGCTGTATATCCTGCATCACTCCCCTCCCCACTCATAGGGGGCTGTATGTCCTGCACCACTCCCCTCCCCACTCATAGGGGGATTATGCCCTGCAGCACTCCCCTCTCCACTCATAGGGGGCTGTATGTCCTGTACCACTACCTACAACTCATAGGGAAATTATGCCCTGCACCAATCCCCTCCCCACTCATAGGGGGATTATGCCCTACACCACTACCCACAACTCATAGAGGGCTGTATGTCCGGCACCACTACCCACAACTCATAGGGGTTTATGCTGTGCACCACTCCCCTCCCCACTCTTGGCGGGCTGTATGTTCTGCACCACTACCCACAACTCATAGGGGGATTCTGCCCTGCACCACTCCACTCCCCACTCATAGGGGGATTATGCCCTGAACCACTACCCACAACTCATAGGGGCGTGTATGTCCTGCACCACTCCACTCCCCACTCATAGGGGGCTGTATGTCGTGCACGACTACCCACAACTCATAGGGGGCTGTATGCCCTGCACAACTACCCACAACGCATAGGGGGATTATGCCCTGAACCACTACCCACAACTCATAGGGGGCTGTATGCCCTGCACCACTACCCACAACTCATAGGGGGATTATGCCCTGCACCACTCCCCTCCCCACTCATAGGGGGATTATGCCCTGCACCACTACCCACAACTCATAGTGGGCTGTATGTCCTGCACCACTACCCACAACTCATAGGGGGATAATGCCCTGCACCACTCCCCTCCCTGTTCATAGGGGGTTGTATGTCCTGCACCACTACCCACAACTCATAGGGGGATTACGCCCTTCACCCCTCCCCTCCCAACACATAGGGGGAGTATGCCCGGAACCTCTACGCACAACTCATAGAGGGCTGTATGTCCTGTACCACTACCCACAACTCATAGGGGGCTGTATGTCCTGGACCACTCCCCTCCCCACTCGTAGGGTGTTGTATGTCCTGCACCACTAACCACAACTCATAGGGGGCTGTATGTCCTGCACCACTACCCACAACTCACAGGGGGATTATGCCCTGCACCACTACCCACAACTCATAGGGGGCAGTATGCCCTGCACAACTCCCCTCCCCACTCATAGGGGGCTGTATGTCCTGCACCACTACCCACAACTCATAGGGGGCTGTATGTCCTGCACGACTACCCACAACTCATAGGGGGATTATGCCCTGCACCACTCCCCTCTCCACTCATAGGGGGCTGTATGTCCTGCACCACTACCCACAACTCATAGGGAAATTATGCCCTGCACCAATCCCCTCCCCACTCATAGGGGGATTATGCCCTACAACACTACCCACAACTCATAGAGGGCTGTATGTCCGGCACCACTACCCACAACTCATAGGGGTTTATGCTGTGCACCACTCCCCTCCCCACTCATAGGGGGCTGTCTGTCCTGCACCACTACCCACAACTCATAGGGGGATTCTGCCCTACACCACTCCACTCCCCACTCATAGGGGGATTATGCCCTGAACCACTACCCACAACTCATTGGGGCATGTATGTCCTGCACCACTCCACTCCCCACTCATAGGGGGCTGTATGTCATGTACCACTACCCACAACTCATAGGGGGATTATGCCCTGCACCACTACGCACAACTCATAGGGGTCTGTATGCCCTGCGCCACTACCTACAATTCATGGGGGGCTGTATGTCCTGCATCACTCCCCTCCCCACTCATAGGGGGCTGTATGTCCTGCACCACTCCCCTCCCCACTCATAGGGGGATTATGCCCTGCACCACTCCCCTCCCCACTCACAGGGGGCTGTCTGTCCTGCACCACTACCCACAACTCATAGGGGGATTATGCCCTGCACCACTCCCCTCTCCACTCATAGGGGCGTGTATGTCCTGCACCACTCCACTCCCCACTCATAGGGGGCTGTATGTCCTGCACGACTACCCAGAACTCATAGGGGCTGTATGCCCTGCACAACTACCCACCACTACGCACAACTCATAGGGGGATTATGCCCTGCACCACTACCCACAACTCATAGGGGGCTGTATGCCCTGCACCACTCCCCTCCCCACTCATAGGGGGCTGTATGTCCTGCACCACTCCCCTCCCCACTCATAGGGGTATTATGCCCTGCACCACTCCCCTCCCCACTGTTGGAGGGAGGACCACCGAGGAGTCAGGGGGCCCACTCCGGGGCACCTTCCTACCGCAAAGTTATAGCCGAGCGCCGCTGAGAAGCCTCCTAGGAGAGGTCTTTCTCCTATGCTCGTAATAGGCCCAGTAACACCACCACACAGGACTCCATATCAGTTGCTTATCTAGGTACTTTATCAATAGTAGCACATTCGAAATATTTACAGGGGGATCGGGAGATCCAGAAAGAGTCTCAATGTCTTTGTAGGGACAGGGTAGCGGGACAGTCTTAGTACCAGCCTGGTACGGGGAAGCTCTGCGCCAGACCTTGCGTTAGGCCGAAGGTGGCTCCGGGGACCGGAGTGGCAGGTGCTGGTCTCAAAGCAGCTCGGACGTGGAGAGCCGCGACGGGGTCTGCAGGGCTCGGCTGGTAGTTCTGCTTGGGTCGAGCCGCGACACAGTCAGCAGGGCTCCGCTGGTAGGTCCGCTTCGGTCGAGCCGCGACGAGGTCAGCCGGGCTCTGATGGTAAGTTCAACAAGGTTGGGCCGCGACAGCGTCAGCAGGGCCCCAAGGGTTCGTGAAGGTCTTTAAGCACGGTGGAGCCGCGACGTAGTCAGCAGGGCTCAGAGCGTGGTTCCAGGATGAGTCTTTCTCCGTAGGGTCAGCCGCGATCCGATCAGCAGGGCTCTTGACTCCGGGATACAACTGCTGTCCTGTTGCAGGGTCGCCCCAGATATAGGTCTGGAGCCCTTTGATGTCCGGACCCTTGCGCCCGGGGGGGCGGAGAGGCCGGGTTGGGAGCGGCCATATGCTCAGCAGGAGAGGCGCCAGGCCCAGGAGAGCTGTGGGCGATCGCACCTAGGTGTGGGAGGACGGTTGGGGGTCCCATCGATACTGCCCTCCACCGGGAGTGGAGAAGTGTTCACGTGGTACCCCCTTGTTGGTGCCTTGATGTCGGGGCTTGCTGGGGCCGAGGCTGGGTTGAGCGGGGTCACGTAGGCTGGTGCGCAGAGTCACGTACAATCCAAAATGGAGGAGCCCCGAGGTGCAGGGGACCTCGTGCGGCTTGGCGAGGGGGAACAGGTCCACGCCACGAGGCCGGCTCCAACACCCACTCACAGGGGGCTGTATGTCCTGCACCACTACCCACAACTCATAGGGGGCTGTATGTCCTGCACGACTACCCACAACTCATAGGGGGCTGTCTGTCCTGCACCACTACCCACAACTCATAGGGGGATTCTGCCCTACACCACTCCACTCCCCACTCATAGGGGGATTATGCCCTGAACCACTACCCACAACTCATTGGGGCGTGTATGTCCTGCACCACTCCACTCCCCACTCATAGGGGGCTGTATGTCCTGCACGACTACCCACAACTCATAGGGGGAATATGCCCTACAACACTACCCACAACTCATAGAGGGCTGTATGTCCGGCACCACTACCCACAACTCATAGGGGTTTATGCTGTGCACCACTCCCCTCCCCACTCATAGGGGGCTGTCTGTCCTGCACCACTACCCACAACTCATAGGGGGATTCTGCCCTACACCACTCCACTCCCCACTCATAGGGGGATTATGCCCTGAACCACTACCCACAACTCATTGGGGCGTGTATGTCCTGCACCACTCCACTCCCCACTCATAGGGGGCTGTATGTCCTGCACGACTACCCACAACTCATAGGGGGATGTATGCCCTGCACAACTACCCACAACTCATAGGGGGAATATGCCCTGCACCACTACCCACAACTCATAGGGGGCTGTATGCCCTGCACCACTACCCACAACTCATAGGGGGATTATGCCCTGCACCACTCCCCTCCCCACTCATAGGGGGATTGTTAGAAAAGGTAGACGGACCGGGAGGGCCGGCCGGGGTCAGGGGGAGAGGTCTCCGGGGAGAGCCGTCTCCAGCGATCGTACAGACAAGTAACTTCCCCCCCACAGACAGAAATCACACACGGATAAGGTTCAGTGTTCTTTATAGGTACTTAGTTATGATACGGTAGAATGGTACAAGGAGGTCTGGACGCAGGGGTCCCCTCGATTAGAGTCTCGTAAGATAGGGAAGGGGGTAGCGGGTCAGTCTATTTACCAATCAGGTAGTTCGGATGAGATGATGATGAGCTCACAATCCTCGAGCTTGGTGTTTAGGTGGTACGGTCCGCGGCAGCGCCAGCAGGTCCCGGTAAGGATGGTTGATACAACGGGCCGCGGCAGCGCCAGCAGGTCTCCGGAAGATGTACGGTCCGCGGCAGCGCCAGCAGGTCCCGGTGCGGATGGTCGTTACAACGGGCCGCGGCAGCGCCAGCAGGTCCCGGGAAGATGGTCGTTACAACGGGCCGCGGCAGCGCCAGCAGGTCCCAGGAAGATGACGGTCTGCGGCAGCGCCAGCAGGTCCCGGTGAGGATGGTCGTTACAACGGGCCGCGGCAGCGCCAGCAGGTCCCAGGAAGATGAAGGTTGCAGAAGGCCGCGGCAGCGCCAGCAGGCAGGACGATGGTTCACAAGAGCGGCTACGGCAGCGCCAGTAGACCGTCAGGGTTGAGTTCACTCGGTGTCTCTCGACTCCAGGATACAACTGCCTTCCTGCTCCGGAGCTGTCTTAGTTATAGGGCTGGTGCCCTTTGATGTCCGGACCCTCGCACTTGGAGGTCGGAGGGTCCGGGATGAAGGTGTCCAGACACCCAGCAGGGGGTGGAGCCAGCGCCTGGGGGCTGCTGGAGGCGATCGGCACCTGGCGGGGGAAGAGCTCTTGACGCTTCGTTCTCCCATTGACCTGCCAAGTGGTCCGCTCACCTCCTGGGTGGATGGTGGTGCCGGGATGTCGGGGCCGGCCAGGCCCGGGGTTAGGGTCGAGGTGAGGCCACGCGGCCGCGTGGTGCAGGGCCCAAGATGTCGGCTTGACCCGGCCGGGGAAGCCGGTGGGGCTGGACCCCGTGATGAGTAGGGGTCCGAGGGTAGAGGGTCCGTCGGGAGACGGAGTACAGGGGCTTGTCACGGGGGTATGCCGGGTGGGCCGGAGCTCGGGCCCTGTCGTGCGGGGGGGGAGCAAGCCCTCTGTGTGGCCTGTCCAACATGCGTCCCCCCCAGCTGAAGGCGGGGAGAGTCACCCATCTCCTTGGGGACTCTCTTCGTCGAGGCGGAAAAAGCGGGACAGGCCATCCGCGTTGGCGTGGTCTTGGCCTGGCCGGTGCTCCACAGTGAAGTCCATTCCCTGCAGGGAAATGGACCAGCGCAAGAGTTTTGGGTTCTCCCCCCGCATCTGCATCAGCCATTGCAGGGGTCGATGGTCGGTTTGTACCCGGAAGTGGGTACCGAAGAGATAGGGTCGGAGCTTTTTGAGGGCCCACACTACTGCAAATGCCTCCCTCTCGATTGTGCTCCAACGCTGTTCTCGGGCCAGGAGACGTCGACTGATGAAGGCCACCGGCTGGTCATGACCTTCGGAGTTCAGCTGAGAGAGGACGGCCCCGATGCCGTGGTCGGAGGCGTCGGTCTGCACTACAAATTCCCGACTGTAATCGGGGGCCTGGAGCACCGGGGCGGTGCACAGGGCGGCCTTCAGCTCCTCGAAGGCCGCTTGACAATCAGGAGTCCAGTGGACCCGCTTCGGTTGATTCTTAGATGTGAGTCCCGTGAGGGGCCCCACGATGCCGCCGAAGTCCTTCACGAACCGCCGGTAGTAGCCGGTGAGCCCCAAGAAGGCTCGGACCTCGGTCTGGGTGACGGGGGGCTGCCAGGACTGGATGGCAGCAATCTTAAGTTGTAGTGGGGCCACCAGCCCGCTTCCCACTTGGTGCCCAAGGTAGGTCACAGACCCCTGGCCAATTTGGCACTTGCCGGCTTTAATGGTGAGGCCGGCCCGCTGGAGGGCTTGGAGGACCTCTTGGAGGTGACGGAGGTGGTCGGACCAGTGGCGGCTGTATACAGCGATATCGTCCAGGTAGGCAGCGCTGAATTCTTCGAGCCCTGCCAAGACCTGGTTCACAAGACGTTGGAATGTGGCGGGGGCATTCTTCATGCCAAAGGGCATGACCTTAAATTGATAGTGGCCATCGGGGGTGGAGAAGGCTGACCGTTCCTGAGCCCTGGGTGTGAGGCCGATCTGCCAGTAGCCCGCCGTTAGGTCGAAGATACTAAGGTAGCGGGCGGCCCCCAGCCGGTCGATCAGCTCGTCTGCTCGGGGGATGGGATGAGCGTCGGTCCGGGTGACAGCGTTCAAGCCCCGGTAGTCGACGCAGAATCTCAGTTCAGGGGCGGTGCCGGGGGCAGCGGCCTTGGGAACTAATACAACCGGACTGGCCCAGGGACTGTCCGAGGGCTCGATGACCCCGATCGTGAGCATCTTGGCCACTTCCTCCTGTATGCAGGCCCGTACCCGATCTGGTACGCGGTAGGCCCGGTGCCGGACAGGGGGACTGTCCCCGGTGTCTACGTCGTGCAAACACCAAGGGGTGACCCCGGGGGTGAGGGAGAACAGGGCAGCGAACTGCAGCAGGAGGTCCCGGCAGTCCTGGCGTTGCTCCGAAGTGAGGGCGTCGGAGAGCCGGACCCCATCCACGGAGCCGTCCTTCTCCTGAGGGAGCGCACAAAGTGTGGTTTGAGCCGGTTGGTGTGGAGGACCCGCAGGGGGTTCCGGGTGGACCCCATGTCGACGAGGTAAGTGACGGGGCTTTTACGCTCGACCACTTTGAAGGGCCCCGTCCACTTGTCTTGCAGGGCACATGGTTCGGTGGGGGACATCACCCATACTTGCTGCCCAGGCTCGAACTCAACGGAGGAGGCATTGTGATCATACCACCTCTTCATGTCCTCCTGACTGGCCTCGAGGTTCGCCTTGGCCATCTCCCTGAAGCGCCGGGTCTGGTTTCGTAGGGCCAGGATGTATTTGAAGACGTCGGGAGGGGTCGTTAAGGGGGCCATCTCCCAACCTTCCTTGACTAGGCTGAGGGGCCCTCGCACAGGGTGCCCGTACAAGAGTTCGAAAGGGCTAAAGCCGAGGGACTTCTGGGGGACTTCTCGGTAGGCGAAGAGGAGGCACGGGAGCAGCACATCCCACTGGCGACGGAGAGGCTCTTCCAATCCCCCAATCATCCCCTTGAGAGTGCGGTTAAAACGCTCCACTAGTCCGTTCCCTTGGGGGTGATAGGGGGTCGTGAATCTGTAGGTGACCCCGCATTGTTGCCAGAGGGACTTCATGTATTTAGATATGAAATTCGTACCTCGGTCGCTGACGACTTCTCGGGGGAAGCCTACCCTGGAGAAGATCCCCATCAGGGCCCGGCCAACCACCGGAGCTGTCACTGTCCGTAGGGGCACCGCCTCGGGGTAGCGGGTGGCATGGTCCACTAGTACCAAGATGAACCTGTGTCCTTGTGCCGTGCGGGGGTCCAGAGGCCCCACAATGTCTATCCCCACCCTCTCGAACGGGGTGGTGACCACAGGGAAGGGTTGCAGAGGGGCCTTCAGCTTCCGACCACTCTTCCCGCTGGCTTGGCACGTGGGGCAAGATCGGCAGTGGTTCAGGACGTCATTCCTCATTTTTGGCCAGAAAAAGTGGGTCACCAGGCGACTGTATGTTTTGTCCTGGCCCAGGTGTCCAGCCAGGGGGACATCGTGGGCCAGGTTGAGCAGAAAGTCTCGGAAGCGGAGCGGTACCACCAAAACTCGACCCGCCCCCAGCTCGGCGATTCTTTGCTCGCTGTAGAGCAGGTCGTTGTCCCAGTAGACCCAGTGGGTTCCGGTGGTGTCCCCTGCGTTTTGGGTATCGGCTTGTTGGCGGAGTCCCTCGAGGGAGGGACAGGTCTTTTGTTCCTGGCGGAACTGTTCTTGGGTGGGCCCCCCTTCTTGACGCCACTGAGCCAGATCCGGAAGGTCCTGGTGTTGTGCGTCTGCTTCGATAGTCGGGTCCGGGAGGTCGGACTCGCCGCTGTCCTCGACGGGGGCAACCGGGGGCGGAGGTGCTGGCCATTCGGTTTCTTCTGATCGGGGGGTGGCCCGGGCGGCCACGGATCGGGTGGTTATGCAGGCCCAGTCCCTCGAGCCGCTTGAGCTGACGAGCTTGGGAGCGCCTGCATGCCCAGAGTGGAATTGTGCCTGAGAAAATTAAGCGGCAGCATGTCCAGCAACCTACTATTTTTTCCCTACTGATGACGGAGAAATCCAGAAACACGTGTCTAGGGATACGCTTTGAAAAATATGGTATTGAGCCAAGAAACTTTTCGAACTTTGTCCTGTGCCAAAAACAATGAACTACATCTACCACGATGCTCAGAGGTAATGACGCTGCGATGTGAAGTCAGTGTGCTCCCACCCCCTTTTTCATAATTTAAAAGGCTCCCTCGAGCCGCTTGAGCTGACGAGCTTGGGAGCGCCTGCATGCCCAGAGTGGAATTGTGCCTGAGAAAATTAAGCGGCAGCATGTCCAGCAACCTACTATTTTTTCCCTACTGATGACGGAGAAATCCAGAAACACGTGTCTAGGGATACGCTTTGAAAAATATGGTATTGAGCCAAGAAACTTTTCGAACTTTGTCCTGTGCCAAAAACAATGAACTACATCTACCACGATGCTCAGAGGTAATGACGCTGCGATGTGAAGTCAGTGTGCTCCCACCCCCTTTTTCATAATTTAAAAGGCTCCCTCGAGCCGCTTGAGCTGACGAGCTTGGGAGCGCCTGCATGCCCAGAGTGGAATTGTGCCTGAGAAAATTAAGCGGCAGCATGTCCAGCAACCTACTATTTTTTCCCTACTGATGACGGAGAAATCCAGAAACACGTGTCTAGGGATACGCTTTGAAAAATATGGTATTGAGCCAAGAAACTTTTCGAACTTTGTCCTGTGCCAAAAACAATGAACTACATCTACCACGATGCTCAGAGGTAATGACGCTGCGATGTGAAGTCAGTGTGCTCCCACCCCCTTTTTCATAATTTAAAAGGCTCCCTCGAGCCGCTTGAGCTGACGAGCTTGGGAGCGCCTGCATGCCCAGAGTGGAATTGTGCCTGAGAAAATTAAGCGGCAGCATGTCCAGCAACCTACTATTTTTTCCCTACTGATGACGGAGAAATCCAGAAACACGTGTCTAGGGATACGCTTTGAAAAATATGGTATTGAGCCAAGAAACTTTTCGAACTTTGTCCTGTGCCAAAAACAATGAACTACATCTACCACGATGCTCAGAGGTAATGACGCTGCGATGTGAAGTCAGTGTGCTCCCACCCCCTTTTTCATAATTTAAAAGGCTCCCTCGAGCCGCTTGAGCTGACGAGCTTGGGAGCGCCTGCATGCCCAGAGTGGAATTGTGCCTGAGAAAATTAAGCGGCAGCATGTCCAGCAACCTACTATTTTTTCCCTACTGATGACGGAGAAATCCAGAAACACGTGTCTAGGGATACGCTTTGAAAAATATGGTATTGAGCCAAGAAACTTTTCGAACTTTGTCCTGTGCCAAAAACAATGAACTACATCTACCACGATGCTCAGAGGTAATGACGCTGCGATGTGAAGTCAGTGTGCTCCCACCCCCTTTTTCATAATTTAAAAGGCTCCCTCGAGCCGCTTGAGCTGACGAGCTTGGGAGCGCCTGCATGCCCAGAGTGGAATTGTGCCTGAGAAAATTAAGCGGCAGCATGTCCAGCAACCTACTATTTTTTCCCTACTGATGACGGAGAAATCCAGAAACACGTGTCTAGGGATACGCTTTGAAAAATATGGTATTGAGCCAAGAAACTTTTCGAACTTTGTCCTGTGCCAAAAACAATGAACTACATCTACCACGATGCTCAGAGGTAATGACGCTGCGATGTGAAGTCAGTGTGCTCCCACCCCCTTTTTCATAATTTAAAAGGCTCCCTCGAGCCGCTTGAGCTGACGAGCTTGGGAGCGCCTGCATGCCCAGAGTGGAATTGTGCCTGAGAAAATTAAGCGGCAGCATGTCCAGCAACCTACTATTTTTTCCCTACTGATGACGGAGAAATCCAGAAACACGTGTCTAGGGATACGCTTTGAAAAATATGGTATTGAGCCAAGAAACTTTTCGAACTTTGTCCTGTGCCAAAAACAATGAACTACATCTACCACGATGCTCAGAGGTAATGACGCTGCGATGTGAAGTCAGTGTGCTCCCACCCCCTTTTTCATAATTTAAAAGGCTCCCTCGAGCCGCTTGAGCTGACGAGCTTGGGAGCGCCTGCATGCCCAGAGTGGAATTGTGCCTGAGAAAATTAAGCGGCAGCATGTCCAGCAACCTACTATTTTTTCCCTACTGATGACGGAGAAATCCAGAAACACGTGTCTAGGGATACGCTTTGAAAAATATGGTATTGAGCCAAGAAACTTTTCGAACTTTGTCCTGTGCCAAAAACAATGAACTACATCTACCACGATGCTCAGAGGTAATGACGCTGCGATGTGAAGTCAGTGTGCTCCCACCCCCTTTTTCATAATTTAAAAGGCTCCCTCGAGCCGCTTGAGCTGACGAGCTTGGGAGCGCCTGCATGCCCAGAGTGGAATTGTGCCTGAGAAAATTAAGCGGCAGCATGTCCAGCAACCTACTATTTTTTCCCTACTGATGACGGAGAAATCCAGAAACACGTGTCTAGGGATACGCTTTGAAAAATATGGTATTGAGCCAAGAAACTTTTCGAACTTTGTCCTGTGCCAAAAACAATGAACTACATCTACCACGATGCTCAGAGGTAATGACGCTGCGATGTGAAGTCAGTGTGCTCCCACCCCCTTTTTCATAATTTAAAAGGCTCCCTCGAGCCGCTTGAGCTGACGAGCTTGGGAGCGCCTGCATGCCCAGAGTGGAATTGTGCCTGAGAAAATTAAGCGGCAGCATGTCCAGCAACCTACTATTTTTTCCCTACTGATGACGGAGAAATCCAGAAACACGTGTCTAGGGATACGCTTTGAAAAATATGGTATTGAGCCAAGAAACTTTTCGAACTTTGTCCTGTGCCAAAAACAATGAACTACATCTACCACGATGCTCAGAGGTAATGACGCTGCGATGTGAAGTCAGTGTGCTCCCACCCCCTTTTTCATAATTTAAAAGGCTCCCTCGAGCCGCTTGAGCTGACGAGCTTGGGAGCGCCTGCATGCCCAGAGTGGAATTGTGCCTGAGAAAATTAAGCGGCAGCATGTCCAGCAACCTACTATTTTTTCCCTACTGATGACGGAGAAATCCAGAAACACGTGTCTAGGGATACGCTTTGAAAAATATGGTATTGAGCCAAGAAACTTTTCGAACTTTGTCCTGTGCCAAAAACAATGAACTACATCTACCACGATGCTCAGAGGTAATGACGCTGCGATGTGAAGTCAGTGTGCTCCCACCCCCTTTTTCATAATTTAAAAGGCTCCCTCGAGCCGCTTGAGCTGACGAGCTTGGGAGCGCCTGCATGCCCAGAGTGGAATTGTGCCTGAGAAAATTAAGCGGCAGCATGTCCAGCAACCTACTATTTTTTCCCTACTGATGACGGAGAAATCCAGAAACACGTGTCTAGGGATACGCTTTGAAAAATATGGTATTGAGCCAAGAAACTTTTCGAACTTTGTCCTGTGCCAAAAACAATGAACTACATCTACCACGATGCTCAGAGGTAATGACGCTGCGATGTGAAGTCAGTGTGCTCCCACCCCCTTTTTCATAATTTAAAAGGCTCCCTCGAGCCGCTTGAGCTGACGAGCTTGGGAGCGCCTGCATGCCCAGAGTGGAATTGTGCCTGAGAAAATTAAGCGGCAGCATGTCCAGCAACCTACTATTTTTTCCCTACTGATGACGGAGAAATCCAGAAACACGTGTCTAGGGATACGCTTTGAAAAATATGGTATTGAGCCAAGAAACTTTTCGAACTTTGTCCTGTGCCAAAAACAATGAACTACATCTACCACGATGCTCAGAGGTAATGACGCTGCGATGTGAAGTCAGTGTGCTCCCACCCCCTTTTTCATAATTTAAAAGGCTCCCTCGAGCCGCTTGAGCTGACGAGCTTGGGAGCGCCTGCATGCCCAGAGTGGAATTGTGCCTGAGAAAATTAAGCGGCAGCATGTCCAGCAACCTACTATTTTTTCCCTACTGATGACGGAGAAATCCAGAAACACGTGTCTAGGGATACGCTTTGAAAAATATGGTATTGAGCCAAGAAACTTTTCGAACTTTGTCCTGTGCCAAAAACAATGAACTACATCTACCACGATGCTCAGAGGTAATGACGCTGCGATGTGAAGTCAGTGTGCTCCCACCCCCTTTTTCATAATTTAAAAGGCTCCCTCGAGCCGCTTGAGCTGACGAGCTTGGGAGCGCCTGCATGCCCAGAGTGGAATTGTGCCTGAGAAAATTAAGCGGCAGCATGTCCAGCAACCTACTATTTTTTCCCTACTGATGACGGAGAAATCCAGAAACACGTGTCTAGGGATACGCTTTGAAAAATATGGTATTGAGCCAAGAAACTTTTCGAACTTTGTCCTGTGCCAAAAACAATGAACTACATCTACCACGATGCTCAGAGGTAATGACGCTGCGATGTGAAGTCAGTGTGCTCCCACCCCCTTTTTCATAATTTAAAAGGCTCCCTCGAGCCGCTTGAGCTGACGAGCTTGGGAGCGCCTGCATGCCCAGAGTGGAATTGTGCCTGAGAAAATTAAGCGGCAGCATGTCCAGCAACCTACTATTTTTTCCCTACTGATGACGGAGAAATCCAGAAACACGTGTCTAGGGATACGCTTTGAAAAATATGGTATTGAGCCAAGAAACTTTTCGAACTTTGTCCTGTGCCAAAAACAATGAACTACATCTACCACGATGCTCAGAGGTAATGACGCTGCGATGTGAAGTCAGTGTGCTCCCACCCCCTTTTTCATAATTTAAAAGGCTCCCTCGAGCCGCTTGAGCTGACGAGCTTGGGAGCGCCTGCATGCCCAGAGTGGAATTGTGCCTGAGAAAATTAAGCGGCAGCATGTCCAGCAACCTACTATTTTTTCCCTACTGATGACGGAGAAATCCAGAAACACGTGTCTAGGGATACGCTTTGAAAAATATGGTATTGAGCCAAGAAACTTTTCGAACTTTGTCCTGTGCCAAAAACAATGAACTACATCTACCACGATGCTCAGAGGTAATGACGCTGCGATGTGAAGTCAGTGTGCTCCCACCCCCTTTTTCATAATTTAAAAGGCTCCCTCGAGCCGCTTGAGCTGACGAGCTTGGGAGCGCCTGCATGCCCAGAGTGGAATTGTGCCTGAGAAAATTAAGCGGCAGCATGTCCAGCAACCTACTATTTTTTCCCTACTGATGACGGAGAAATCCAGAAACACGTGTCTAGGGATACGCTTTGAAAAATATGGTATTGAGCCAAGAAACTTTTCGAACTTTGTCCTGTGCCAAAAACAATGAACTACATCTACCACGATGCTCAGAGGTAATGACGCTGCGATGTGAAGTCAGTGTGCTCCCACCCCCTTTTTCATAATTTAAAAGGCTCCCTCGAGCCGCTTGAGCTGACGAGCTTGGGAGCGCCTGCATGCCCAGAGTGGAATTGTGCCTGAGAAAATTAAGCGGCAGCATGTCCAGCAACCTACTATTTTTTCCCTACTGATGACGGAGAAATCCAGAAACACGTGTCTAGGGATACGCTTTGAAAAATATGGTATTGAGCCAAGAAACTTTTCGAACTTTGTCCTGTGCCAAAAACAATGAACTACATCTACCACGATGCTCAGAGGTAATGACGCTGCGATGTGAAGTCAGTGTGCTCCCACCCCCTTTTTCATAATTTAAAAGGCTCCCTCGAGCCGCTTGAGCTGACGAGCTTGGGAGCGCCTGCATGCCCAGAGTGGAATTGTGCCTGAGAAAATTAAGCGGCAGCATGTCCAGCAACCTACTATTTTTTCCCTACTGATGACGGAGAAATCCAGAAACACGTGTCTAGGGATACGCTTTGAAAAATATGGTATTGAGCCAAGAAACTTTTCGAACTTTGTCCTGTGCCAAAAACAATGAACTACATCTACCACGATGCTCAGAGGTAATGACGCTGCGATGTGAAGTCAGTGTGCTCCCACCCCCTTTTTCATAATTTAAAAGGCTCCCTCGAGCCGCTTGAGCTGACGAGCTTGGGAGCGCCTGCATGCCCAGAGTGGAATTGTGCCTGAGAAAATTAAGCGGCAGCATGTCCAGCAACCTACTATTTTTTCCCTACTGATGACGGAGAAATCCAGAAACACGTGTCTAGGGATACGCTTTGAAAAATATGGTATTGAGCCAAGAAACTTTTCGAACTTTGTCCTGTGCCAAAAACAATGAACTACATCTACCACGATGCTCAGAGGTAATGACGCTGCGATGTGAAGTCAGTGTGCTCCCACCCCCTTTTTCATAATTTAAAAGGCTCCCTCGAGCCGCTTGAGCTGACGAGCTTGGGAGCGCCTGCATGCCCAGAGTGGAATTGTGCCTGAGAAAATTAAGCGGCAGCATGTCCAGCAACCTACTATTTTTTCCCTACTGATGACGGAGAAATCCAGAAACACGTGTCTAGGGATACGCTTTGAAAAATATGGTATTGAGCCAAGAAACTTTTCGAACTTTGTCCTGTGCCAAAAACAATGAACTACATCTACCACGATGCTCAGAGGTAATGACGCTGCGATGTGAAGTCAGTGTGCTCCCACCCCCTTTTTCATAATTTAAAAGGCTCCCTCGAGCCGCTTGAGCTGACGAGCTTGGGAGCGCCTGCATGCCCAGAGTGGAATTGTGCCTGAGAAAATTAAGCGGCAGCATGTCCAGCAACCTACTATTTTTTCCCTACTGATGACGGAGAAATCCAGAAACACGTGTCTAGGGATACGCTTTGAAAAATATGGTATTGAGCCAAGAAACTTTTCGAACTTTGTCCTGTGCCAAAAACAATGAACTACATCTACCACGATGCTCAGAGGTAATGACGCTGCGATGTGAAGTCAGTGTGCTCCCACCCCCTTTTTCATAATTTAAAAGGCTCCCTCGAGCCGCTTGAGCTGACGAGCTTGGGAGCGCCTGCATGCCCAGAGTGGAATTGTGCCTGAGAAAATTAAGCGGCAGCATGTCCAGCAACCTACTATTTTTTCCCTACTGATGACGGAGAAATCCAGAAACACGTGTCTAGGGATACGCTTTGAAAAATATGGTATTGAGCCAAGAAACTTTTCGAACTTTGTCCTGTGCCAAAAACAATGAACTACATCTACCACGATGCTCAGAGGTAATGACGCTGCGATGTGAAGTCAGTGTGCTCCCACCCCCTTTTTCATAATTTAAAAGGCTCCCTCGAGCCGCTTGAGCTGACGAGCTTGGGAGCGCCTGCATGCCCAGAGTGGAATTGTGCCTGAGAAAATTAAGCGGCAGCATGTCCAGCAACCTACTATTTTTTCCCTACTGATGACGGAGAAATCCAGAAACACGTGTCTAGGGATACGCTTTGAAAAATATGGTATTGAGCCAAGAAACTTTTCGAACTTTGTCCTGTGCCAAAAACAATGAACTACATCTACCACGATGCTCAGAGGTAATGACGCTGCGATGTGAAGTCAGTGTGCTCCCACCCCCTTTTCCAGTCCGGGAGGCCCAGCATCCCCAGGTGCTCTCTTTTCTCGACGGTGGCCCACGGGGAACTCTCGAGGTCATTCCCCAGGAGGCAGTCCACGGGGGCATCGTCCCGGACCGTCACCTTCAGTAGGCCGGAGACCCCTCCCCATTCAAACGGGACGCAGGCCATCTTACACATACTCTCAGAGTTATCTGCCGAGCGGACGGGGCAGAGAATGTTCGGCAGGATCTGCTCGGGCTTCACCAGATGACAGCGGACGGCCGTCACGCTGGCGCCGGTGTCACGCAAGGCCTCGGCTCTCTGTCCATTAATGGTCACCCACTGACCGTATTTTCTGGTGTTGGCGGGTAGGGGAGCCCGCGGAACCATGTCTCTTCCCCCTAGGCATGCCAGGACCATGGCGGCCGGTTCCCACCCTTGCTGGGCCGGCTCGTACTCTTCGGGTCCCTCCGATGATTGCTCTTCCCCTAGGGCAGCGGCCGCTACCTGGCGGGGCTTGGGTGTTTGATTTAGCGGGCAGTTCGGGTCATTGGCGTAGTGGCCTAGTCGCTGGCACCGGTGGCACGTGACGTTGGCTCGGTACCCAGGCCGCAACGGGGGGTTGCCCCGGCCGGCCGGAGGCGGGGTGCTGGCCACGGGTGTTGTTGGTAAGGCGTCTCTCCCTCGCCCCTGGCCCCCTCCTCCTCCCCGAGGACGGTGCTGGCCTTGGTTGCCTCTGTTCTGGTCGTGGGGCCCTCTTAGGCCCACTCGGGTGCTTTCCCACCGGTCAGCTTCGGCGGCGAGCTGCCGGGGGTCGGTCAGTTTACTGTCGAGTAGGTGCTGCCGGAGCTCGACGAAACAGTTGTTTGACAGGTGCTCCCATACCATAAGGTTGAAGAGTTGTTCGTAAGTGGTGACCTGACTTCCCTTGATCCACCCTTCGAATGCCCGGCTGAAATAGTTCACGTATTCTACCCAAGTTGTACCTGGGATCCTGGTGCAATCTCTGAACCTCTGGCGGTACATCTCGGGCGTGAGGCCGTAGCGGGTGAGGAGGGCAGCCTTCATGTGGTCGTAGGACGACATTTGGTGATCGGGGAGCTGCAGCAGGGCATCGCGACCCTCGTTGATAAATCTCCCCCAAAGTCCGGCTCCCCAATCACTCCGGTCGATTCGGTGGGAGGTCATTGCGATCTCATAGGCTTTAAACCACTGTTGTATGTCGTCTTCTCGGACATATTCGCGGACAACATCCTTGGGGATGTGAACTTTTTTCTCACTTGGCCCCGGGGTGTGTGGTCGCTCAGGCACCCCCAGTTCCTTATTCTGTTTGCGCAGTTCTATTTCCGCTAGTCGGCGCTCGTGCTCGAGCGTTATTTTTTTCTCTTCCAGCTCTCTCTGTCTCTGCTTTTCTTCTCGTTCCTCTCGAAGCCGCATATGCTCGAGGTTAAGTTTCTGTTCAGCTAACTTGAGTTCCCCATCCATCTTGAGTCGTGCCATCTCCAACTCGTGTAATCTGACTCTGTCTCTTTCTCGGATCTCCTCTTGCGGAAGGCCCGTTCCCCGCTCCTCGGGAGCCGTGGCGTTCCCCTCTGGTGTGATGCTGGTTTGGTCTGGGGTGACGCTGCTTTGGTCGGAGGGTCCTGTGACCCCCGTTTCTGTCCATGACTCCAGAGCGCGCTTTAGATCATCCTTGGTACTCAGGCCGGTGGTAGCAATGCCAAGTTCTATGCAAAATTGTCTCAGTTCGCGGTGGTTGTATTCTTCTAATTTCTCCATTTGGAATTTCTCGGTGGAGCTGCTATCTTTGGTCGACATCGTGTTTTTGTCGTGGGGTGAGCTACTCTCTGTACGATTACGCGTTGATTCGGATCGCGCCGCTGGCCACCAATGTTAGAAAAGGTAGACGGACCGGGAGGGCCGGCCGGGGTCAGGGGGAGAGGTCTCCGGGGAGAGCCGTCTCCAGCGATCGTACAGACAAGTAACTTCCCCCCCACAGACAGAAATCACACACGGATAAGGTTCAGTGTTCTTTATAGGTACTTAGTTATGATACGGTAGAATGGTACAAGGAGGTCTGGACGCAGGGGTCCCCTCGATTAGAGTCTCGTAAGATAGGGAAGGGGGTAGCGGGTCAGTCTATTTACCAATCAGGTAGTTCGGATGAGATGATGATGAGCTCACAATCCTCGAGCTTGGTGTTTAGGTGGTACGGTCCGCGGCAGCGCCAGCAGGTCCCGGTAAGGATGGTTGATACAACGGGCCGCGGCAGCGCCAGCAGGTCTCCGGAAGATGTACGGTCCGCGGCAGCGCCAGCAGGTCCCGGTGCGGATGGTCGTTACAACGGGCCGCGGCAGCGCCAGCAGGTCCCGGGAAGATGGTCGTTACAACGGGCCGCGGCAGCGCCAGCAGGTCCCAGGAAGATGACGGTCTGCGGCAGCGCCAGCAGGTCCCGGTGAGGATGGTCGTTACAACGGGCCGCGGCAGCGCCAGCAGGTCCCAGGAAGATGAAGGTTGCAGAAGGCCGCGGCAGCGCCAGCAGGCAGGACGATGGTTCACAAGAGCGGCTACGGCAGCGCCAGTAGACCGTCAGGGTTGAGTTCACTCGGTGTCTCTCGACTCCAGGATACAACTGCCTTCCTGCTCCGGAGCTGTCTTAGTTATAGGGCTGGTGCCCTTTGATGTCCGGACCCTCGCACTTGGAGGTCGGAGGGTCCGGGATGAAGGTGTCCAGACACCCAGCAGGGGGTGGAGCCAGCGCCTGGGGGCTGCTGGAGGCGATCGGCACCTGGCGGGGGAAGAGCTCTTGACGCTTCGTTCTCCCATTGACCTGCCAAGTGGTCCGCTCACCTCCTGGGTGGATGGTGGTGCCGGGATGTCGGGGCCGGCCAGGCCCGGGGTTAGGGTCGAGGTGAGGCCACGCGGCCGCGTGGTGCAGGGCCCAAGATGTCGGCTTGACCCGGCCGGGGAAGCCGGTGGGGCTGGACCCCGTGATGAGTAGGGGTCCGAGGGTAGAGGGTCCGTCGGGAGACGGAGTACAGGGGCTTGTCACGGGGGTATGCCGGGTGGGCCGGAGCTCGGGCCCTGTCGTGCGGGGGGGGAGCAAGCCCTCTGTGTGGCCTGTCCAACAGGGATTATGCCCTGCACCACTACCCACAACTCATAGTGGGATGTATGTCCTGCACCACTACCCACAACTCATAGGGGGATAATGCCCTGCACCACTCCCCTCCCTGCTCATAGGGGGTTGTATGTCCTGCACCACTACCCACAACTCATAGGGGGATTATGCCCTTCACCACTTCCCTCCCAACACATAGGGGGATTATGCCCTGCACCACTACCCACGACTCATAGTGGGCTGTATGTCCTGCACCACTACCCACAACTCATAGGGGGATAATGCCCTGCACCACTCCCCTCCCTGCTCATAGGGGGCTGTATGTCCTGTACCACTACCCACAACTCATAGGGGGCTGTATGTCCTGGACCACTCCCCTCCCCACTCATAGGGTGTTGTATGTCCTGCACCACTAACCACAACTCATAGGGGGCTGTATGTCCTGCACCACTACCCACAACTCACAGGGGGATTATGCCCTGCACCACTACCCACAACTCATAGGGGGCAGTATGCCCTGCACCACTCCCCTCCCCACTCATAGGGGGCTGTATGTCCTGCACCACTACCCACAACTCATAGGGGGATGTATGTCCTGTACCACTACCCACAACTCATAGGGGGATTATGCCCGGCACCACTACCCACAACTCATAGGGGTCTGTATGCCCTGCACCACTACCCTCAATTCATGGGGGGCTGTATGTCCTGCATCACTCCCCTCCCCACTCATAGGGGGCTGTATGTCCTGCACCACTCCCCTCCCCACTCATGGGGGGTTATGCCCTGCACCACTCCCCTGCCCACTCACAGGGGGCTGTCTGTCCTGCACCACTACCCACAACTCATACGGGCTGTATGTCCTGCACCACTACCCACAACTCATAGGGGGATTATGCCCTGCATCACTCCCCTCTCCACTCATAGGGGGCTGTATGTCCTGCACCACTACCCACAACTCATAGGGAAATCATGCCCTGCACCACTCCCCTCCCCACTCATAGGGGGATTATGTCCTGCACCACTATCCACAACTCATAGAGGGCTGTATGCCCTGCACCACTACCCACAACTCATAGGGGTTTATGCTGTGCACCATTCCCCTCCCCACTCATAGGGGGATTATGCCCTGAACCACTACCCACAACCCATAGGGGGCTGTACGTCCTGCACCACTACCCACAACTCATAGGCGTCTGTATGTCCTGCACCACTCCCCTCCCCACTCATAGGGGGCTGTATGTCCTGCATGACTACCCACAACTCATAGGGGGCTGTATGCCCTGCACCACTACCCACAACTCATAGGAGGATTATGCCCTGCACCACTACCCACAACTCATAGGGGGCTGTATGCCCTGCACCACTACCCACAACTCATAGGGGGCTGTATGTCCTGCATCACTCCCCTCTCCACTCATAGGGGGCTGTATGTCCTGCACCACTTCTCTCCCCACTCATAGGGGGATTATGCCCTGCACCACTCCCCTTCCCACTCATAGGGGGCTGTATGTCCTGCAACACTACCCACAACTCATAGGGGGCTGTATGTCCTGCACCACTCCCTCCCTACTCATAGGGGGCTGTATGTCCTGCACCACTACCCACAACTCATAGGGGGATTATGCCCTGCACCACTCCCCTCCCCACTCATAGGGGGATTATGCACCGCACCACTACCCACAACACATAGGGGGCTGTATGTCCTACACCACTACCCTCCCCACTCATAGGGGGCTGTATGTCCTGCACCACTACCCACAACTCATAGGGGGATTATGCCCTGCACCACTCCCCTCCCTGCTCATAGGGGGTTGTATGTCCTGCACCACTACCCACAACTCATAGGGGGAATATGCCCTGCACCACCCCCTCCCAACACATAGGGGGATTATGCCCTGAACCACTACCCACAATTCATAGGGGGCTGTATGTCCTGTACCACTACCCACAACTCATAGGGGGCTGTATGTCCTGCATCACTAATACAACTCACAGGGGGATTATGCCCTGCACCACTACCCACAACTCATAGGGGGCTGTATACCCTGCACCACTCCCCTCCCCACTCATAGGGGGCTGTATGTCCTGCACCACTACCCACAACTCATAGGGGGCTCTATGTCCTGCACCACTACCCACAACTCATAGGGGGATTATGCCCTGCACCACTACCTACAACTCATAGGGGGCTGTATGTCCTGCACCACTACCCACAACTCATAGGGGGATTATGCCCTGCACCACTACCTACAACTCATAGAGGGCTGTATGCCCTGCACCACTACCCACAACTCATGAGGGGCTGTATATCCTGCATCACTCCCCTCCCCACTCATAGGGGGCTGTATGTCCTGCACCACTCCCCTCCCCACTCATAGGGGGATTATGCCCTGCAGCACTCCCCTCTCCACTCATAGGGGGCTTTATGTCCTGTACCACTACCTACAACTCATAGGGAAATTATGCCCTGCACCAATCCCCTCCCCACTCATAGGGGGATTATGCCCTACACCACTACCCACAACTCATAGAGGGCTGTATGTCCGGCACCACTACCCACAACTCATAGGGGTTTATGCTGTGCACCACTCCCCTCCCCACTCTTGGCGGGCTGTATGTTCTGCACCACTACCCACAACTCATAGGGGGATTCTGCCCTGCACCACTCCACTCCCCACTCATAGGGGGATTATGCCCTGAACCACTACCCACAACTCATAGGGGCGTGTATGTCCTGCACCACTCCACTCCCCACTCATAGGGGGCTGTATGTCATGCACGACTACCCACAACTCATAGGGGGCTGTATGCCCTGCACAACTACCCACAACGCATAGGGGGATTATGCCCTGAACCACTACCCACAACTCATAGGGGGCTGTATGCCCTGCACCACTACCCACAACTCATAGGGGGATTATGCCCTGCACCACTCCCCTCCCCACTCATAGGGGGATTATGCCCTGCACCACTACCCACAACTCATAGTGGGCTGTATGTCCTGCACCACTACCCACAACTCATAGGGGGATAATGCCCTGCACCACTCCCCTCCCTGTTCATAGGGGGTTGTATGTCCTGCACCACTACCCACAACTCATAGGGGGATTACGCCCTTCACCCCTCCCCTCCCAACACATAGGGGGAGTATGCCCGGAACCTCTACGCACAACTCATAGAGGGCTGTATGTCCTGTACCACTACCCACAACTCATAGGGGGCTGTATGTCCTGGACCACTCCCCTCCCCACTCGTAGGGTGTTGTATGTCCTGCACCACTAACCACAACTCATAGGGGGCTGTATGTCCTGCACCACTACCCACAACTCACAGGGGGATTATGCCCTGCACCACTACCCACAACTCATAGGGGGCAGTATGCCCTGCACAACTCCCCTCCCCACTCATAGGGGGCTGTATGTCCTGCACCACTACCCACAACTCATAGGGGGCTGTATGTCCTGCACGACTACCCACAACTCATAGGGGGATTATGCCCTGCACCACTCCCCTCTCCACTCATAGGGGGCTGTATGTCCTGCACCACTACCCACAACTCATAGGGAAATTATGCCCTGCACCAATCCCCTCCCCACTCATAGGGGGATTATGCCCTACAACACTACCCACAACTCATAGAGGGCTGTATGTCCGGCACCACTACCCACAACTCATAGGGGTTTATGCTGTGCACCACTCCCCTCCCCACTCATAGGGGGCTGTCTGTCCTGCACCACTACCCACAACTCATAGGGGGATTCTGCCCTACACCACTCCACTCCCCACTCATAGGGGGATTATGCCCTGAACCAATACCCACAACTCATTGGGGCATGTATGTCCTGCACCACTCCACTCCCCACTCATAGGGGGCTGTATGTCATGTACCACTACCCACAACTCATAGGGGGATTATGCCCTGCACCACTACGCACAACTCATAGGGGTCTGTATGCCCTGCGCCACTACCTACAATTCATGGGGGGCTGTATGTCCTGCATCACTCCCCTCCCCACTCATAGGGGGCTGTATGTCCTGCACCACTCCCCTCCCCACTCATAGGGGGATTATGCCCTGCACCACTCCCCTCCCCACTCACAGGGGGCTGTCTGTCCTGCACCACTACCCACAACTCATAGGGGGATTATGCCCTGCACCACTCCCCTCTCCACTCATAGGGGCGTGTATGTCCTGCACCACTCCACTCCCCACTCATAGGGGGCTGTATGTCCTGCACGACTACCCAGAACTCATAGGGGCTGTATGCCCTGCACAACTACCCACCACTACGCACAACTCATAGGGGGATTATGCCCTGCACCACTACCCACAACTCATAGGGGGCTGTATGCCCTGCACCACTCCCCTCCCCACTCATAGGGGGCTGTATGTCCTGCACCACTACCCACAACTCATAGGGGGCTGTATGTCCTGCACCACTACTGACAACTCATAGGGGGATTATGCCCTGCACCACTCTCCTTCCCACTCATAGGGGGCTGTATGTCCTGCACCACTACCCACAACTCATAGGGGGATTATGCCCTGCACCACTCCCCTCCCCGCTCATAGGGGGATTATGCCCTGCACCACTACCCACAACTCATGGGGGCTGTATGTTCTGCACCACTACCCACAACTCATATGGGCATTATACCCTGCACCACTCCCCTCCCCACTCATAGGGAGATTATGCCCTGCACCACTACCCACAACTCATATGGGGCTATATGTCCTATACCACTACCCACAACTCATAGGGGGCTGGATATCCTGCCCCACTACCCTCCCAACTCATAGGTTGACCAAGCACACCATCCCCCTAACATCTTGGCAAGATCATATGTTTGTGTGTGCAAAATGGCCACAACCCAGATCCCGACATTGAACATACAATGTGAGTCACATCACATGTGTGCCCAAAAGGTTGTTGTGGGGTCACAAAAACACCGTTTCTAGGATCATTGTGGTAATGAGGTGTAAACCCCACATCACTACAGTCAGCAAAAGGTGAGTGTGGGTTCCAAAAAAACAGCAGTGTCGGATCATTGTGGTAATGGGGTACAAAACCCCCGTCACTACAGTGACCAAAAGGTGAGTGTGGACATAACAAGAGCAGCATCACCAGACCAGCATTGTTACTACTGCACCCAACACCACAACCAACGTAGTGGCAATGTGGTGGTTGTGTCACTTACAAACATAGATATGAGAGTCAAAGAATGCTGTGTATCACAAGAACTTCCTCTGCCATGTGCAGACAACCATTGGCCATGACCCCTGACAATGCCAACAGTGTACAATTAGACTATGTGAAAAGTGAGCATCATGATACATACACACATCTCTACAAATAGACACACAAACTTCGGAATCCTGTGGAGACTGTCGATGTTAGGTGACAAAGTCACATACCATGGCATCAATGGGACATACCAAGCATGATCAATGTGCAAGCTGATGACCTACAAGACGCATGGACACTAGGGACAATCCCACAAACAACATCCCCCAATGGAACGCTAAAGCCACAGCAACGCAGAGGCACAGATGCACAAACACAGACAGGCAGTCACACACTGCATATCATACACAACACGTGTGTGTGTCACAGTGACCCCAGGATAGTACACAACGCATGACGGTGGGCTGAACTAGAATGACACACATGTGTTCACAGTGCCGTACAAAAGTAAGTCTTTGACTGGGCACACCTTTGGGGGGCAAGCAGGCATTGTCAGGTAAGCGGGATCACAAAGGATTCATGTGACACAAGGTGGGTTGAACAGCAACTAGCACAGCAAGAGACAGACTCAATACAGCACTACCCCCTAGTACTCTAATTTGTGGTGACATTAGCCTGTACGCCAATCCCACTGTTATGATAAAGCTAGGTTTCCCCATACTGCGTAGCACAGTCAGATGTGCATCCTGGCTCATTTGTCCATGACCACAAACTCACTTCACACCTCCATAAACTCAAATCACTGGCCATGGCCTGAAAACAATGGGCAAAAAGTAGTTATGGGCCTAGACATGAAACAACTCCCATTTTGCCACCATCAACACCACACACCTTGAACTGCAACAATGTGCATCAGCTAGGCACACAGGGACTGGTGAAATTCACACACATGGGCTGACAACAACACCTGTGAAGGTCTGCCACACTGCGCAGCATGCAGCACATTGACATTATGTGAAAGCTACACAATTCATTCGGAACACTGCCACACACCTACACCAATGTTGAACCAAAGGAGAGCCACAACGCACAAAGGTCGACACCTTACAACATAGCAGCAATGACACTGATGATAGGGAGTAGTCACACACACAAAAGTGAGCTTGTCAATGACAGATACCACATATGGAAAACAACATGATGCTGGTAACACATAAGTGCCAACGGTAATCCAGAATGTGTCCCACATGCATTAGACAACATCCCTGGAATTTACTACTGAAACAGCCAGGGATGACAGCCTAATTACCAGTAGTTTGTCATGCACCTACATCCCAGAAAAGGCAGGGAAAAGATGTTAGATGAACACAGGCCAAGTCAGCAAGTCCACAAAACAGGTACATCTGTCTGGAACACAGGCTGCGTCCAAAAACGTGAAGTGAACACACACAGACATTCTCATACAACACACACCATATGCCCAGGCAATGTCATGGAATGACACAATGCCATGAGGGGACTGCACTCCTGGGGAAGGTCAGCTGTGCCAAATTGTGTCTGTGCAGGCTTCTGTCATGCCAGCACAACACTTGCCCAGTGATCCAACTATTACAACCCAAGAAAAGCTATGGTCACAGAAGCTTGTGTACGGAGGTCCTCCCTCAGTCATCTGCACATATGCAATACACATGTAGACCAAGTTGGACTGATGACACAGATGACTTGTGTAACATGGATGCACAAACATGCCTGTCCAGTGGAAATTGTTACAAGTCAGGGAATCTTCCCATGTGCTCAAATGTAAGCACAACCTATGTGCAACAGTGTATGCTAAAGAGGCGAAGTAGCAACCCCAGCGAGAAAATCCGTCCCACAACATGTAGCCAACATCACACCCTGAAATTGCAGCTGAGGATGTCATGGATACATATCTGAAAAGTACACATATTTCAGGGACCACATGGAGTACATTCCATCAAAAAATCATTCTGTTATACCGTTGTAACACCTGTACAGCAGCAAGTCCATGACACTCATCATCAACATCATGTACATTTGATGCAATAACACTGACTTTATTGGGGACATAACTCTTTGAAACCGTCTAGACCACAATGTCAAAAGGCCAATGGCCAGTCCATTTCTGGAGTCCTCGCAGGGTGAGATGTGACAAGTTGTCAACCATTGCTTGCCTGCACTGCTACGGGCAGGGGACATCTCCCCTTGGAGGGGCATACACAGGGGCAGGCCAGGCACCACAGTTACAGGATCAGGGGATAGCAGAATGGGGCAGGGGAGGGCTGGTGGGTGGCAGCAGTGTCACTGGCAACTGCAGCGGAGGTGTCTGACAAAGTGGGCGCCGTCACCACGGCAGGGCTCAAGTCCAATGGGGTGTCTGCTGACACCAATGCAGGGCCCAGGTCAGATGGGGTTGTTACCGGCAGCACTGCAGTGGGCAGGTCAGATGGTTGGGAAGGGCCTCCACTGCAGTGCAAAACTCCAAGGGAGTGTCATGGGGCTCAGGTGAGGTTGGCAGGACAGAGGGGGGGACACGGTCCACACATCAGTGGCAGGAACAGGCTGAGCATGTGAGGTGGGGGTGGAAGTGCATGTGGTAGGAGGGGATGGCCTAAGCATTTTGGGGATGCGGTATTGGTGTGTGGGGGAACCAGGGGCAGGGTGTGGCGGGGGACCTGTGGAGTGGTGGCCTGGGGACTGCAGGATGTAGACTGTGACTTTGAGCTGCGGGATTGGGGGGGTCTTGCTCTTCCTGCTCCGGGGGGACTTGCGGATGGGGGCCTCAGTGTCCGGGCACCTGGGGGAGGGTGTCTGTGTGCCAGAACTCCCCCCTGTGCATGGTGACTTCCTCTTCCCCTTGTGTGTCTGAGCAGATGGATCAGTGAGGAAGAGGCCAAGGCCACAGAGGAAGAGCTGCTTGGAAGGGGAGGTTGCAGGTGAGGCAGGGGAAGTGCTTTTGGAGGGAGAGGCATCTGAGTTCTGCGGAGTGCTTGTGGATGCCTGTTTGTGCGTCTGTGACCCATCCCCTGTGTGTGTGCCATCAGTCCCTGGAGTGTGGGTGCCTGTGGATTTTGATTTTGACTTGCATGATTGTGTGCTGCCTGGGTCTGTTGTGGTGTGTGCTGGTGCTGGTGTATGTGTGCGTTGGACAGGTAGGGTATTGGGGACTATGGGTGTGGCAGGGATAGGAGGGATGAGGGACTGTTGGAGGAGGGACACTGCTGCCGTCTGTGTAGAGGCCATGGACTGAATGGTCCGATGTAGGGCAGACATGTTGGATGAGATGCCCTCCATGAAGGACACCAGTTGAGTCAACAGAGTGGTGTGGGAATGGAGGCCACTCAGCATCGCTGTCTGCCCTACATGGAGCTGCTTCAGTAAGTCCACAGACTCCACACTCAGGGCAGAAGGGAAGACAGGGGCAGAGGGTGCGGTGCCTGGACCAAAGGAGACATGGTCCCTCACACGGGGGCCTCCACGGACATCTGGGATGGCAGCAGATGGGAGGGTGGAGATGGTAGTGGTGGCGGGGACAGACTCGCTCGGTGTTGTCTGGGGTCTGCTGACACCCGCCTCCACAAGGGAGTCCTCACTGGAGATGCTGTGTTCCTCAGCAGAGGTGTTTGTAGCTGAGGTCTCCTCTGTGTGGCTCCCCTCACCCTCTGTGCCACTGGGTCCCTCAAAACCCTCTGAAGCTGACCCAGTCTGGCTCTGCGGCTCCTCTTGGTCCGTGGAGCTGTCTCCTCCAGTAGCCGTAGATGTATCTGCAATCAATTGGGATAAACAGATCCACATCAGTCACCTGTTTCACATGACACATCACAGTCAGTACAGCACATCACGGAGTACACCTTGGCATCAAGTGCCAGATATTGCAAAAAGTGGAGACATTTTTTGGAAATGACACATGTCAGTCTGCCAGTCAACCATGCCCCTCATATCCTGCCCCTCCATGGACCCATCTGTCTGGGACATGTTGTGTGCCACTTCTCATATTTGTGCACAAGCACCACATAGACATATCTCAGAACTGCAGGACTCGTGATTTAAATCTGCCAGGACTAACACATGCCATCTCCTGCCACTGAATCAGTACATGTGTCATGAGAAGGGATGGCCAAAATAATTGTCACTAAAATGGATATGCTTCACTCACAAGACACCATGATGTGCACATGTCTTGATGGTCAAGGCCACAATAGAGTGCATGCTGTACAACTGACATCACTGCGGGATACACATCAGCAAGTGGGATACCATGCTACGGCCCAGTATGGCTAGGCAGCCAGCACTGGCTTCAGTCTCAGGGGCAGTGCTTCAATAATTAAACACTCTGCACTGTGTCACAACCATTTACATGTATGAGAATGTAATCCCTGCAGATGTCAAGTGCACAGGTACACCCAATGCTAACCACATCTTCAAGCATCTGATGATCACATGTAATACAAGTGCAACAGATGACTGACTGCAAGCATGATGACATCACAGCATGATGAGAATGAATTGAGACTGCCTGCACTGTGATGTACAATACAACATTATGCACCGTTAAGTGATTCCACACCTATCCATGAACCCATTGTGATGATCCATTGGCCACACCCCAGCTAGCTGCACAAACCAAAATGACCAACACCACAGGAGACTAAGAGGCTAGGCCACCTCACAATGACACAGATGCAGACACCATATAGCACACTTCACAATGCACTAATGTTAGGCTGACACACAGGAGTAGAAGAACAGAGTGTACTTCATGTCCAGAGTAGGCATACCTGTCCAGGAACATGTGCAACATGGGATTACCCTGGACACCAGGCATGTGTCCATGCATGTGTGAAACACATGATGTACATTTTTCTGATGCCCATAAATTGTCGTTGCTGCTACATGGCTGTGTGTCAAATACCCCATGCACATATAGTGTGCCAAAACTTTAATTGGAACACATATCAATTGCCCACACAGAGTCCATGTTTTTTTTTCTGGCAATGTGCAGACACATGGAAATCATGTGCCTCACTCATGAAGACCAAACAATGCACCGGTCGCAGATGCTGTTCAAAACGTTAAGTTTGTATAACAGCAGGGGCACACAACCCAAGTTACACAAGTCACAGACTGAAAGGGGCACACCTGTGTATCAGACGAGGATGGGACATGACCTATTTTTGCCACATGACTGTTCAAGCAGACAGGAGATCTGTGGAAGTGTAACCAGGATGTGGGAGTGCAAAGAGCATGTGAGGCATTGGACACAGATAATGCATGCACTTACCTCTTCCTTGCTGCTGTCTGGCCTTTAACTGCCCATCCAGGTCCGGGAAGACCACTGCCAGAATCCTGAGCATGTGGGGGGTCTGTGTCCATCGTCCGCCCCTTCTGCGAGGAGGCGACAGCTTCAGCTGGACTCTGGCAATCCTCCGGGTCCAGCCACAAAGGTCCTGCCACCTCTTCTGGCAGTTGCGGATGTGGCATCTGTGGACCCCCACAGAACGAACAGCCCGGGCAATAGTCAGCCAGATCTCCTGCTTCTGGTGGGCATCAACCTGTGAAGATGACAAGGATAGAAAAAGTCCATTACCACCAATGCCACATGTTTGTGCATCACACAGTTGGATATACATGTCTTTCTCGCAAGGGTATATGATGGACACAGGTAGTGCAGATATGGTGATTGACAGTTGTCCTGAATTTTCAACAGGGAAACATTGTTTGAGTATTACAACCATGTGAAAATGCACTTTTCATGCACAGTTCCTGTCATCTACAGGGACCTACACACCCTGGGGGAATAAACTACTCAGTGAGCATGCTAGACACTGTTGAACACAATTTCATTGGTGACAGTCAGACAACATACACAATGAATGAGGGATGTGGAGTGCACACTCACCTGCTCCCCTGGTGTCCCATACAGCTTGCTGTACTGTGGAAGGAGGCTGTCCAGCAGGGCCTTGTTCTCCACCTCTGTGAAGGCTGGGGCCCTCTCCGCAGTACGTGCCATTCTTTGAGCCAGAGGATGCAGAGACAGCAGCAGTGGTAGCAGAGATGTCAATCTTGATCATGTAGTGCAGGCAAGTGAGCTCCCAGGTGAACAGACAGACCTATATCTGTGCTGCAGAGGCAGATTCAGTCCCATGTGTCAAAAGCGATAGGTCCAACACGTTTGCATCCTATGAATCTGGCCAATCCATCGCATTGCACGCCTCGTACACGCCTTCCGCATCGTTTGAAATATTCAAAAGCATTGCAATGACGAGTCTGAAACATTGTTGCAGGCAGCCAACGGATTTTCAAGAAACCGATTCGTACCAGGCTCAAATCCGCGTCTGTTCCTATTGAAGACATTGTGCAAGGCGAGCGTGCAAGGCATGTGTGCGGCTCGGTCCACCCGCATCAGTCCCTACTGAAAACATTGTGCAAGGCGTGCATGCAAGGCGTGCGTGCGGCTCAGTCCACCCACGTCAGGCCCCATTGAAGACATTGTGAAAGGCGTGCGTGCAAGGTGTGCGTGCAAGGCATGCGTGCAGGGCGTGCATGCGGCTTGGTTCACCCGCGTTAGTCCCCATTGAAGACATTGTGCAAGGCGCGCGTGCAAGGTGGGCGTGCGGCTTGGTCCACCTGCGTCAGTCCCCATTGAAGACATTGTGCAATGTGTGCGTGCAAGGCATGCGTGCGGCTCGGTCCACCCGCATCAGTCCCCATTGAAGACATTGTGCAAGGCGTTCGTGCAAGGCGTGCATGCAGCTCGGTCCACCCGCATCAGTCCCCATTGAAGACATTGTGCAAGGCGTGCGTGCAAGGCGTGCGTGCGGCTCAGTCCAACTGCGTCAGTCCCCATTGAAGACATTGTGCAAGGCGTGCGTGCAAGGTGTGCGTGTGGCTCGGTCCACCCGCATCAGTCCCCATTGAAGACATTGTGCAAGGCGTGCGTGCAAGGCGTGCTTGCAAGGCGTGCGTGCGGCTCGGTCCACCCGTGTCAGTCCCCATTGAAGACATTGTGCAAGGCGCGCGTGCAAAGCGGGCGTGCAGGTCGGTCCACCTGCGTCAGTCCCCATTGAAGACATTGTGCAAGGTGTGCGTGCAAGGCGTGCGTGCGGCTCAGTCCACCCGCATCAGTCCCCATTGAAGACATTGTGCAAGGCGTTCGTGCAAGGCGTGCATGCAGCTCGGTCCACCCGCGTCAGTCCCCATTGAAGACATTGTGCAAGGCGTGCGTGCAAGGTGTGCGTGCGGCTCAGTCCACCCGCGTCAGTCCCCATTGAAGACATTGTGCAAGGCGGGCGTGCAAGGCGTGCGTGCGGCTCGGTCCACCCGCATCAGTCCCCATTGAAGACATTGTGCAAGGCGTGCATGCAAAGCGTGCATGTGGCTCCTTCCCTAGGTGTCCAACGCGTCTTTTGCCTTGGTCAACCGCGTCAGTCACCATAGAAGTAACTGTTTAAGGCGTGCAACACACCATAGCTTGCCATTGACCCATGGGCACAACACCAATACAGTCTGTGACACAGTAACTCAAAGTGCATGTCAGGCTGCATTACCTGTGTTTGTATGTGGGTAAACATGTGATTCTGTATGTTTCACTTAGTGGCACTCACTCCCAGGCAGGGCAGGTTGTCATGGGGACAGATGCAATTGTTGGCTGGACACATAACCACTGTGTTGGACAACAGTACATTTCAGTGCATAAGGCATGTACACAGTTCCCGGTGTACATTGTGTATATCATGTGACATACACCCTGACTCTTCAGTGGAATGGTAGGTGCCTCACAGGGTGTCACAGTGCCACATATGTGATGTTCATCCACAGTATGTGTGCATTTCCATGCAGAGATGACTCAGATTTAATGTGCTCAATGTCAAACGTTCACAAAATCCCTGTCCATTGTCAATGTGAGTTGATGTTGCGTCTGTGTGTCACAGACATCCATGTGTGAGCTGGCATGAAATCAGGGGGCACTTCATGTGTGTGTCATGTGTGCGTTGTGTTGTGCATATGGGACACCACATCATGATGGTGTCCATGTTGTGACACAAGGTCCCTGTGTGTGTCTGTCAGGAACCTGTGATGTGGGGTAGACATCTGTCCTCACTAGTCACTGTGGTGTGTGTCTGGTATGTGACACTCATACTGATGTACTGTGACGGAGCGCATTGATTGCTCGCAGCACGACAGGGACCTTGTTGTGTGGCCCTGTAGAGCTGAGATGACAGATGATTGGCATGTATCTGATATGTGTGTCCATACCCACAGCACACACATCATGTTCTTGTGTCCTGTAACGTGGTATCATGTGCTATTTGTCATGTACACTGGCACATAGATAGGGGGAATGACAAACTGTCTTTGCTCTCCTATGTACTGCAGGAGATCAAATGTCCACAGACCGTTCCCGGACCTGGAAACCATGGTTGAACGTGACTGCATGCGACAGTACCGCTTCACCAGGCCACTGATCGAAGAACTGGCAGAGCAGTTGGCCCCACATCTGCAACCTGGCTGGACATACCCTACAGCGCTGACCCCCAAGGTGAAGGTTATGGCAGCCCTACACTTTTTTGCCACCGGCACTTTCCAGCACACTGTTGCTACTGCTGGTGGGATGTCACAGGCTATGTTCAGCAGTGTGCTTTGGGATGTGTTGGAGGCAATGTTGCATTTCCTCGACCAGTACATCCATTTCCCCAAAGCACAACAATTAGCTGACATCAAGGGGGACTTCTATGCCATGGGCAGGATGCCACATGTCATTGGCTCCATCGATGGGACACATGTGGCTTTGGTACCACCGTAGGCACATGAGCAGACGTACCGGAACAGGAAGCATTTCCACTCTATAAATGCTCTTGTGGTTTGTTTGGCAGACATGACCATTTCCCATGTGTGTGCAAGGTTTCCGGGCTCAGCACACGATACCTACATAATGAGGAGTAGTCGCATCCCAACGATGATGGCACAGATGCAGTACCAGCGCTCCTGGCTTGTCGGTGTGTACTGACTGCTTAGCATTGTGTGTGTTTGCTGAAGTTGATTCTCACCCTATTTTCATGCTCAACTAATGTGCAATTGTCTCTCTGTAGGTGACTCCGGATACCCCAACATGCCATGATTGCTGACACCCCTCAGGAACCCTGTGACACCAGCGGAGATGCGCTACATTGAGGCACATGGTCAGACCAGGAGAGTGATTGAGCGGACATTTGGCCTCCTGAAAAGCAGATTCCGCTGCCTGGACAAGACAGGAGGGGCCCTCCCATATGCACCTGCGAAGGTGTGTAGGATCATCATTGTGTGCTGAATGCTACATAACCTGGCAGTGCGGAAGTGGTTGCCTCTCATCCAGGATGACGATGACCAACCTCCACCAGCCGTGGAGGATCCTGACCTGGGGCATGATGCCAGTGATGATGAGGGTGATGGTGATGATCCAGAACTTCTTCTCATGAATGTCAGTATACAGGTATGTGTTGTCAAAGTATTGTGTCAGCATGGCCTATGTTAGTGGTGCACTGGTGCTGATTGAGTGTGGCTGTATGCTACTTGTCAGTATGCTTGCTGTGATGTGTCCTTTCTGGTAGTCTGTACTCCCAGTGTTTACCTGATTGTTAGGTTGTGTCTGGGTAGTTAGTGTTTTGTTTTGGGCATGTATATTGTTGTTGTTTGCTGTAGATCTGTGTTTTTGATTGTGTTTTCTGTCTGTCCTTCTCAGGGTACTTTGGATGCTGTGTGGTGCGGTCTGAACCCCAAGACACAGATCCTTGTTCCAGACTGCAAGTACTCGTTGTCCCAACCAATGATGTGCCACACACCCCTGGACTTTCATCGTTCCCCACATGTTTAATTTTCTGATAACTGTCAAGTGAGGTTAACGTGCATCTGTTGTGGAATTCTCACAATGTGAATATTTAATAAACCTGCCCTTCACTTTGAGATATGCTCCTTGTGTGTCTACACATCCAACAGTAATTCGCATCCTGTACCTGTGGGCTGCTTGCCAATGACCCAGGATGGGTGTTGTGTGTGTGCATTCCACTGTATTTCCTGTTGACATCAGTGTTGATGAGGAGTTAGGGGCCCTGGTGAGTATGTGTTGTGTTGTCCTAGAGGTGTGTCTCCCTCACATGTGTCACATTCACATGACTCGCATAACGGTGTTCGCATTGCTGTATTAGTTTGTATGCACAGTGTTCCTTAGCAGCTCATCATCGCCATGGCACAAAGCAAGTAGGAATCACGACAGAGGCAAGTATTGTGTGATTGTGAATTTATTGTGTAAGGATGGTGAACGGAATTTGCAGTGCTGTACAATGTGATGGTAATCCAAAGTTCACAGGTGAGTTGGTAGTCTTGGTAGTTGAAATGTCCAGAGTAGAATCCACAGTCATTTGGTGCATTATCACAACTTTGACCCTCCATGTCAAGTGGGTGATTTGGATGTAGGTCGACAAGGTCAACTGGTTTGCACACAAAGGACGTTAACAGGAGCAGGTGTTGGGTGCCTGGGGGATATGCATGGCCATCAGCGTCTCAATTGCCCTTCTTCGGACGACCCCTCTTCTTTCTCGGGGGACCCTCATGTGCAGGCTGCTGCGGTGCCGAGGACTCTCCGCCAGAGTCCTCCTCCCTCCCTGTGGCTGTTGCGGATGTTGTGGCAACAGATGTTGTGGGCGCACAGGGAGGTGTGCTCAGGTTGGTGCTGCTCTGGCGGAGGCATGTCATTATGTCCCTATGAACCGCCGTTAGTTCATCCAATTTGTCCCACTTGGACTCCACCTGGGCCATGTGGGAGTCCAAGCGGGCTTGACGGGCAACCTGCTGTTCTTTGAGTTCCTTGAGGATCCCCACGACCTGTTCAAACCCTCTGGTGCTTTCCAGGTATGCATCTATGATGTGTTCCAGGTGTGTCTCATTATGCAGTCCAGCCCCCTCTGCAGGCCGTGTCCTCTGCCTGCCCACCCTCCCACCAACTGACCCACACTAGCAGGCCCTGCCGTGGCCGGCACAGCCGACAATGGGCCCCCTTGAGTGGTAGCGCCGGTGGTGTTGTCTCTTGCTTCCGGGGGTCCTGTGTACCTGTTCCGTTGTTGTTCTGGGGCCTGGGCCTGTCCGTGTCGGCATGGGGACTCTGTCTGGTGTCCGATGTGGCAGGAGTGGTTGAGGGGGGTGCTGATGTTACTGCTGCTGGGGCTGCACGATGGCTCATGCCGGAGGTGCCAGGTCGGTCAAGGTCTTCGTCCGAAGAGTACGTAGAGTGATCGACGCTGGGGAGCTCAGGGTCCGCCAGAGTCTGGGACTGGGACTGTTCCTCAGGACCTGCTGTGTCCCCAGCATCTCCTGTGTTTGGAGGAGACACACAATGTATGTTATGTTTCTACAGACCTCAATGTTTCACACACATTACATTTGACACTGAACATCATTATGAGGGTCTGTACATTGCATTGTCCTAAGTTGTGACAGACAGAGGTTGATATTGTTAGAGCACTTTGTAATGGCAACCTGGAGCATTTCGATGTGCACTTCAAGCTGTGTGTATGACCAGTTCATGTATTGATCAATTGTCTGTAGATGCCCATTGCCACTCAGGTTCCATCACATGCCTGACACTGCTGTATTATCCCTGTCCACATTTGTGCTTTAACAATGACATACGTACAATTACACTTGGGGTATGTGGCGGGCTTGGGGCATGTGTTGTGTGATTCTTTTCTTTCCTCTGTGTGTCACATTTGTTTGTCTGTGCAACATTGTTGCAGTACGGTATGCCTGAGATCCATTGTGAGATACTAATTTGTTGTCTGTTCCTAGTTCACATCTCTTTTCATACAAGTCATGGTGTTAGCATAGCTAATGAAGTTGGTGCTGAGTTTTGATTGTGCTGACGCCTTCTATCTTGTCAAATTCATCCACAGTGAGAGGGATTGGGCACAGAAGCTCTCTTGCTTTTCAATGCTCATTACAGTGATGGAGAGAGCTGTGTGTGTTACAGTTCAGCTGCTGTGAGTTGCATGCCTCCTCAGATGCAGTCCAGGTTAGTCATTGTGTTTGGGTTCTCCATGACAGTGAATGATGTGTTGTATGAATGATGCGTACAACGCAGACCGATGTGGGATTGAAATGCAGCTCACAACTACACATTTTTTGGATGACACCATGCTACAGTGTCAGCTATGTGTGTGTCCATTCTAGTTACTGTCAGGTGTCCACTGTCAATGATGTGGTGACATTGTGTGTGCTTGTTGGTATGTACTATGTCTACATCTCCCCAATTGTCATCTACAAGACACACCTTCACAGCCAGGTCAGAGGACACCACAGGGACACTGCATCTCCAGGGAGTGGGAGGATACCTACAGTTCAAATGGCTGTTAGTGTAGATGTGTTTGAGTTGGCCAGTGCATAGGTGTGACTTGCAGACAATTCATACATCATGACCATGTGTCATCCATCTTGCCAAGGCATTAACTTTTGGAGTGACTGGTCCCAAGGGTGCACTTTGTTCTGGCTGAGAAGGTGTGCTTTGAGGCGGCATTGATGGCATTTGGAGTCATTGCAGGACCTCCTTCACCCACAGAGGCCATCGAATCCCCCTGTGTCATGCTTCCATTGCAGGGAGTCACACTTTACGTTCAGGATGTCTGGCATTGGTGTCCTGTTGTCAGTTAGAGGCCAAGTCCCAGCAAGGCTTTGTGCTCCCCACAGCAGGGCCTAGTGTCAGCCATCTTGGCAGTACTTTTGCACTCCCTGTGAGGTGAGCATGGTTCAGTGTGAGCTTCCAGGGACATGTGGGTGGGGGACCGGTGGCTGTGACTGCAACTCCCATCATGCTTTTAGCTCCACCCACCTTCCCACAATACCTGAGCTTCCTTCCTGTGGATCTTTTTCCCTATGTGGTAGTGTGCCTGTGCTGACAGTTTGGCAGGCAGTGGTGTCCTGGTGTTTGTTTGCACTCAAGTCCTGAAAGGCCCATGTCATTCACACAGCTGAACCCAGTGTGGTCAATCTTTGGGGGATATTCCAATGGATCCTGAGGGACTGCATTAGACCAGGTGGGTTGGGTGTAGTTTGTGTTAAGAGGGGGGGGGGTGCAAGTGTCTGCTAGTAGTTGTAGTCAGAGCTGGCAGTCCTCCACCCCCAGTCCAGACCTCTCACCATGCTGCATGCTTCCATTGCAGGGAGTCACAATTTACTTTCTGGATATCTGGCATTGGTGTCCTGTTGTCAGTTAGAGGCCTAGTCCCAGCAGGGCCTTGTGCTCCCCACAGCAGGGTCTAGTGTCAGCCATCTTGGTAGTACTTTTGCAGTCCCTGTGAGGTGATCATGGTTCAGTGTGAGCTTGCAGGGACATGTGGGTGGGGGACTGGTGGTTGTGACTGCAACTCCCATCATGCTTTCTGCTACATGCACATTCCCAGCAGCCCAACCTTCCTTCCTTTTGACTCAGCTTTCCTGTGAGGTGGTGTGACAGTGGTGACAAAATGGATGACAGTGTTTGTTGGTTATTTCTGGTCATGCCTTGCAGTATTGGTCTTTAGGTTTGTACATTTTAGGACGTAGTTCCATATTACTGTGGGATGGCAGCTTTTGTGTTTGTGTAACTGATACACACATCACAGAATACTTGCCTTTCCGTTGCTATGGCTTTGCTGGTGGTAATTTCTTTGACAGTCCCCTTGACAGTGCTATATGTGTGTTGCCACACAATTTTGAGTCAATTGGTTGTGTACTCACCAGGCTCTGGTATTCCTGTTTATCCATTTATGCTCTCAGGTGGTAGGATGGCCCGCACCTTCTCCTCCCAGGACCTGAAGTGCAGGGCCACTGCCAGTCTGCCTGCTCAGGGTGTTTCACTGTCGATGAGCTTCTTGACCCTCCTGCACACATCATAATACCTGTTCTGTAGATCGTCCTTTGTGAGCAAACAAGGTGCTTGTGCGTTGACCTTGTCGACAATCCTCTCCCACATCTTGGTTTTCTGTGACATGGGGGTCTGTTGGACCAATGTGCCAAACAACTGTGGCTCTACCCTGAGTATTTCGTCAATCATGACTTCCAACTCACTATCTGTGAACTTTGGATTCTTCTTGGGGGGCATGGTGCTGGGTGGTTGTGGGGATTGATGGGGGGGTGTATGTGAGTGTGGTGGGTGTGAGTTTGTCAGTGAGTATGTGATTTAGTTTTTAAGTGGTGCAAATGGTGTAGTTGTTGTGTGTTGTGTGAGTTGAAGTGTGTCTCTGCAACGTGGTGGTGGTGTCTGCTGTCCTATGCCTGTAGTTTGCAAAGGATCATGGTAGGGATTTCTTGCCATTATATAGGGGGAGTTGTGGGTGTGTCTTTGTTCCATTTTTTATTTTTTATTTATTGGCTTTGTCATTTGTTTTTTGTGGCTTTTTTTGTGACTTTTCCTTTGCTTTTGTTGTGCATGATGGAGACGTTCATTTGACCATGTCGGACGCTGCCAGTGCCGTTGTCGTACGCGTCGGGCGCAGAGGGGACTGTTGTTTGCTAGTCACTCTTTGCTGTGCGTCTCGGTTTTCATGATCGTGCTCCATGCGAGTCGGTCTCAATTCACATGTTTTGCATCGTACTGCGCGGCTCGTGCATCGCGGGTACGTTTCGGTCGTGTCAATTCCTGGTGCGTGTTGGTCGGTAGGATTCCTGGTCATTTTACGGGCGAATCACTGATTTTCGTACGGTTCGGTCGTTTGGCTCGTGTTCCATGTGAGTGGGTTGTAATTCACACGCGTTGCATCGTACTGTGCGGGTCGTGCGGCACCGGTCTGTGTTGGTCGGTCTCCGTTCACGGTCCGTGTCGGTCGGTACGTTTTACAGACGGAATCGGAATCGGCCCCTAAGAAGTTAAATCTTTAGACTGTTACACATACTTAATCGGTCTGGAGCAGTTGTAAATATGCCAGCGCCTCTTTACACTTCCTGATGTTCACAATGGGGAAGACCAAGTCTGAACCTTAACAAGTAATATATCTGGTGGTGTGGAACCTTTAACAAATATGGATCGATGTTGGGTCTTGTACATAAGGGGAGGTATGTCATCACCAAATTCTTCCTTAATTCATCATCCCACCTCTTTCCAACTATCTGATTTAACAGTTCTCTTTTTACCAGAGGTCTGACTTGGTGGTCTATGGACATCGGAATTGCGAACAGTTCAGGCCTATCAATTGATCGAAGTTCATTTTTTACAGATGTAAGCCATTTAATCTTGTGTTACCCACCCACATTAAAGCAGTCAGTAATCACTGATTGTGTCAGTGCAGTTACGGGCCTAGACCAAAGTGGCAGAAAATGCAAAATAGAATCCATCCTTATAGCATCTCCTAGGTAGTTTAGCCCTAATTCTTCATGCACTATTATTGATGGAATACTATAAGGGAGTTACATGAGTCTACGTAGGAATACATTTTCACTAGTCTGTAGAGGTTAGTAATCAGTATGCCTTCAAGCCTCAGTGCCATAGGGGGCAACTGATATGGGTCTGGCTTTGTAAATAGTAATCGCTGCATCTAAGGTCACGGATCATAACTTAGAGGCAAATTTAAATAGGGATGCTATTGCTTCCCCAAACTGCGTCACCCTTACAGCCTACAAATGCAACCAAGTACTCCTTCTATCAAATGGGACCACCAGATAAGAGAATGTTGGGACACTTTTTAAAGGCCATGCCACCAATGTAGAAGGGAGTTAATTTGCTTTGTGCTTGCCTGCAGACCATGGTATATGATTTCGTTTTATTCATAGAAAGACCCATTTTGGACATAAAATCCACAAAGCTGTCGAGAAGCATTTGAAGACCCTTCCCTCTTTGGAACATGAGCATGCAGTCATTCGTCCGTATACATAACACTGGCAGCTGTCGTGACCCCATCCTCGGTGGGTCGCTACAGCTTCAATCAGACAATCCTCTAGGCAATTAATATAAAAGCTAAAAAGAAAGGGTGCCAGCACACAGCCTTGCCTGACACCCTTTTAATATTTATGTTTGCGGTGCATTCCCCGTTTGGCCCATACCTGATCCTAACTTCTCTGTCGGTATACAGCTGGGAAAGTAGATGGGAAATTTGGGGATTGGCACCTTTATTTAGTGGCATGCTCCACAGCTTCCCCCTTACAACATTATCGAAAGCTGCACTTAGATCCATAAACGCCAAAAAGAAGCAACCCTCTTTGGCAACCACATATTTACTCATTATTAGGTGAGGACTCAGGCACTGGTCTGCGTCCCCATGCCCTGTCTGAAGCCATACTATGCCAGTGTTAAAATGCACTTTTTGTTTGCCCAGGTTTCTAGCTGATTTAACAAGACTCTATCCAGTATCCTAGCTATGGCGTCTATTGGGGATATTGGTAGGCAACAGTGTGGGTTGCTTCTATCTCTCTTTTTAAAAATTGGGATGATAGTTGCACTTGACCAAGAGTTGGGAGGAACTGCATTAGTTGCGCTCCGGAGCACATTTACCAGTATTGGGCACAAAAGATCACATTGTCTTTAAAGAGGTCAATCGGGACCCCATCTGGTCCCAGAGCTTTGTGACTTGGGCATCTGTTTACTGCTTACATAGCATCCCCAAGTGAGATTGTTTGCTCCTCTGTACTTGCTAAGCGAGCTAAATCTATGATAGAGCCATGATCATTGCTACTGTTATTTTCCTTGCTGTAATACAGAATTATAGGCTTACACTGTAAGACTGAGGCTTTCCAAGTCACCCTGACCACGATGTACCTAATCAAGGACAACCTGGATGACCCAGGCTGTATCACATTCTATGTATCAACTCATGTTACCTGAATAGACTCTAAGAACATCTGAATGTAATGTATATGTATAATGAGAGAATCTTCAAATGTATTCTGTAGTAAAATGTTTCTCCTTGCTTGTTCCCCACTGGTGCATATCCTGGGAACCCTGTTCTTGTGCAATGAATGTATGAAATCCTTTCTTTAAAGTCCTATAAAAGGACCTGTTTTCTCTGTCTAGAGAGACTCCCTTTTCCCACTTTTAGAAGGCAAATCTATCCTGGATGTTCTGTAGAAATTTACTGAGTTCTTTGTATTTATGATCTATGTGCCTATATGCTAAACTGATTGATGGTCCAGCTTATGTATTTCTGCTCTTATATTCTTTAAGTAAACTATTCAAACTTGAGTTCATGCCTATCTTTATTACAGAGATGGTCACAGCTTTAATTCAATGAGCTAGATTTAATAAACTATACACTGGTACTGTCTGAGAGAACCAAAGTCTGTACAAGGACTACACAACTCCTGGGCGAAGTAGTTGCTGTGCATTCGGTAAGCATGAGATGGAGGGCGAATGTGCACACTGAACAGATCTGGTGGAAGAGCTGATGGTTCCAGTTGGATCCAGTCGGCAAGGAATGGACTTGCCTGCATGAAGTAACTTGACTATAGAACCGATTACTGTACCTTCATGGTTCAGGCAGTTTTGCCCCTCGATACAAATTGACCCATCCCCAATCTGCTCCTTATTCCTGAAGATGAGGTGGCTGCCTCTGAAACCTGGAAAGAATGACATGAGTATCAATAGGGATTTAGGCACATGCGTAGAATGAATGTGAAGTTTGGAGCGAAGTGGTGTATGTTGAGACCTATAGTTTGAAACGTTGTGGTGAAATGTGGTGGACGGATTTTGAACTTAACTATTATGTGGCATTCGTTTTTGGACTTGTGGGGATGGCAGTTATTGTATTTTTTACTACGTTTTTCAATTTATGAGACTGACAGTTTGTGAATTATTTATGTATATGGCATAAAGTTGAAAAGAGATACCTCAGTCAGATTAGTCAAATTGTTGACATTTTCTGCTCAGGTGAGGTGTATTGTGAGGTGCTATCAGTCACACCAAGATGAGGACGTAATATTTCTATTTTGTGAGTGTCATAAACTAGCTCAGTGATTGTTGTTTCCATATTGCACGGGAGTGGACAAACTGGGATCCGGAGCCCCTACAGGTCAAGAGTCTGCTGTTGCATGAAAGTAGGTAGTATTCACCTTTGCAGAAATTTCTGTTTAGAAAGATCAACGTAAAAACTAGCGAAAAGTAGGTCAGAAGATCTTGACGGTAAATGGGCACTTATGCCATAAGGTGCTGCACAGGGATTGTCTGACAAACACTGAGGCTGCACTGTGATAGTGTGACCTTTGACAGAGACACACTGGTATTGGCAGGCAGATTATGAATCTAGTAATACGGAGTATGCGTTTAGAACAAGGAGTGGTTGAGTAAACTGTCAAAATGGAAAATAGCTTTTCAAAGAGCATAAAGATGCAAATGAGGAAGAGAACTCCCCACCAGCAGACACACCAGCTAGGAAGAGGACGGTGAAGAGCTGGTTACACATGTGCATTGTGGCTTAGCCAATGGCAAAAATATACAGCCAAAGATGGGGGGTTATTGTTCCCACTGAGTAGTCATTTCCACATACAGAGAATAGAAAATTTGCGAAGGAGGATGTACGATTTGAGACCTCATCCTAGGCTCACACAATTTAAGACTCTAAATCAGCCGCGGTCCGTGCAGATAAAAATGGTGGGGCAGTGGGGCCATGTAAGGGGGGATTTCAAGAGACAATGCCGAGAGAAAATTAATTATTTATTTAATTTTCCCTCTGCATCATCCCTCGAAATCCCCCTTACCCGGTCCACCGCCCCACCACTGGTACCTGCACAGACCGCGGCTGCTCTGAATCTTTGGGAGCAGGTGGCAAACAAAAAGAAGTGAAAAAGAAATGTCCATTAAAGGTCTGTCATTTAGAAGTGTGCAGGACAATGAGAGTCAGTAGAGATGGAGGGAGGAAGTGATTAAAATAATTGGAGCTCACCCATTGATAGAGAGCAAGGATACAAAGAAGGAAAAACCTACTGACTGAAAGAAACTAAGGGGTGAGGCAGAAGTAGAGAGTGAGGAGGAGGATACCTTCATAGACAAACTCCTTAAGATAGACTGCCCCACATCATCTGCTCCTTACGCTACAGCTCAGATGGCTGCCGAAAATAGAGTGGCCAGCGTGAGCCCTTCGGAAGCTAGTGCACCTACACATTACACTGAGACTACTGCTTCACCCCCTGTCCAGACTCCGACATCTGCTGTGTTGGCCAAATCACTAACGTCAGATAGCCCAGGTTCATCTGATACAAGCCCTCCGCAGGGAGAGGCCTTGGGAACTCCTTTCACAGAAGGTAACACAACCATTTTAACTCCACAAATTACCCCACAAGGTAGAGGACAGACCCTTTAGAGACTTAATGTTACCCAATTAAAAGCTGAGTTAGAAGAAATGGTAAAGGGTAACATGGGGATGGACTTCTTAGGACACTACACTGAGAGTGAATTAAATTACATGAGTAAGGAAGCTGCAAGGATGGCTCATGAGGCATACAGAAAAATGGATAAAGTGGCAGATATATACGGATTTGATCTAACACGGAGAAAGAAAGAAACTACAAAAGAATGTTACAATGGTGATGAGTGACAAGGTATTGAAACTGTTAAAACTGAGAGGATTGAGGATGCATTTGAGGGACTTAATAGAGAACATCAAGGACTGGAGCAAGGTGGAGAAATTTAGGGAGTTGTGGTTAAGGAAAGGGAGAGTGAAAGCGAAGCGGAAGAAAGTCCCTGAGAGGAACAATTAGGGAGAAGTCATTAAGGGTGTGATAAAGGAAATCCCCTTGAGAGAGGTGCAGGGAGGAACATATGCACATATGTCCTGGTCTCGAACTGATCTTTTCCACTTCATAAATTCTCTCCCCAGATTGAAGGAAATCCTGACAAATGGTATACTCTGATAGAGCAGATAATGACCATTTAGAAGATTTTGTGGGAGAATTTAGATATGCTGTTTTAGGTGGCAGTTCTAAAGGATCTTTGGGCCGAATGTAAGAGAGCTGTTGATTAGCCAATGCAGGAACCCCCTAGAGTAGCAAACACAAATGCACCATAATTGTCGGTCTAAACTAAATGTGATGCAATTATTGCCAATCTGAAGACCAAGATCCCCCAAAAAGAGGTGAATTGGCCCAATATTTTCCAAACATCCCAAGAGCCTAAAGAATCTGTAAATGCATATTTTATTTCAAGAGGCTGATTCAGGTGTCTAGGGAGCATAGTGTCCTGATTGACCTGCTTGGGGATATTATTGCTGGGTTTCTAGCCTCTTATGTGCAAGGGCTGCAACCTGAGATTAGCATTCAATCATACAAGGCTTTCTCTGCTGGCAGAGCAAGCCTATAAATGAAATTAGGCAGTATGCAGAATTTTGCAGTGACATGCTGGATGCTAAACAAAAGGGGCTAAAGTAAACATTTATGGTCGTGCATACCGAGGTAGTGCAGAATGGAGGTTTGAAAGGATTAGGAATTCCCAGTCTTGATCACAGTGTAGGAATGAAAATACAAGAAGTTTCCATGTCATAATGAGGAAATGCCCAAGAAATGGGAAGAGATTATGGCAGTATGCCAGGAAACAGCATAAGCTCTTTAAAGAAAGTTACCCCCTGTCACATTTGCAACAAAGTTGGTCATTCGAAGCAGGAATGTTGTTGTAATCCTGCAACGATCAATGCCCAAACTGCAAATTTCATGGAGCAGGGAGAGCTTCCCCAGTGCCCAGACCCCCGTAGGCAACTCCAAATATCCCGAAACTAGGTTCGTCACAGAACATGTGGAAGAGGTCCCTAAGATGCTGGACCAACCCAGTGGTTTTGGTCCCCAAGGCTGCTCCACCTGGTGTCACACCTGAACTGCGGTTCTGTGTTGACTACTATAGGCTCAATGCCATCCCCAAGACTGATGCGTACCTCATCCCCCAAGCTGATGAGCTCATTGATTGGCTTGGGCTGACAAGTTACTCAGCACATCTGGTCTTGCGTCTGGGTATTGGCAGATTGCCTTGACCGAGGGGGTACAAGAGAGGTCAGCATTCTCAAAACCAGAAAGGAACTACCAGTTCTTGGTCATGCCTTTTGGGTTGAAAAATGCCCCTGTCACATTCTAGAAGTTGGTCACAAGACCAGGTCTTGGCTGGGTTGGAGAACTTTAGTGACACCTACTTTGATGACATTGCCATCTTCAGCTCCACTTGGGAGGGCCATTTGTACCGTCTTCAGGAGGTGTTGAAGGCCCAGCAGAGCTCAGGCCTTACTATCAAGGTCAGTAATTGCCAGATAGGGCAGGTGTCTGTGGTATACTTGTGACACCAGATAGGGAGCAGCAAGATTGATACCATTCTGGCTTGGGCATCCCCCAAAACTTAAACTGAGGTGAGAGCCTTTTGAGGTCTCACTGGGTACTACAGGAGATTCCTCAAGGGGTATAGCACCATTGTAGCCCACTTGACAGAGCTGACTTTGAAGAAGCAGCCCCGTCAGGTGATCTAGACAAAGGTGTGCCAGATCACTTTTGACACCCTGAAGGAGGCTATGCACATGGCACCTGTGATCCTGACTTCTCCAAGCAATTTTTGGTGCCGACTGATCCCTCAGAGCATGGATGTGGGGGCCATGATTTCCCAGCTAAATGAAGAGGGCCTAAATCAACCTGTGGCCTTCATTAGTAGAAGGTTACTTCCCAGGGAACAGAGGTGGATCGCAATAGAAAGGGAAGCTTTTGATTTGGTCTGGGCGCAGAAGAAGCTAAGACCCTCATTACTTGGGACTCACTTCCGGGTTCAGACAGACCACAGGCATCTCAGATGGTTAATGCAGATCAGGGGTGAGAATCTGAAACTGTTCAGGTGGTCCATCTCCCTACAGGGACAGGACTTTATGGTGGAACACGGCACTGGAACAGAACACGCCAACACTGATTGTCCATCCAGATTCTTTCGCCTTAGTGCCAAAAACCCTATATAACACAAAAGCATGAACTACAAATAATATAATTATATTTTTAACTTATAAAATTCCCAAAAATATTTATAACATTTTAAAAATATAAATTAATAAATTACACACCCAAACAGACAAAGTGATCAACACCATAAAATAAGCAACAATAATTAATTTAAAATATCAAATGAAGCAAAAAAATGATATCAATATATTTCTGAAAGTAATAAAAAACTATTAAATAGAGTAAGCATTCAAAAACTTGACCAACAGATACCACAATACATTTTTATATATAAACAGATTAAAAAAATATGAATTTTAAAAATGTAATTGAATAAACTATCAACCCAAACCCCAAAATAACTACAGTCTGAATAACAAACAACACAAATAAATATTGGACATGTAAATATATTTAATATACTACCCACCCTAATCCCCTACAACACCCCAAAACAAAAAATAAATCATTTTTAAAAAGTTAACATTAATAATTTATATAAAAATACATTATATATTGTATTGTATTGCAGAACTTATATAGCACTTACTACCCCAATGTGGGGAACTGCTGCGTTGGTAGACTGTATGGTTGGAAGGATGTAGTCTTTGTTTTGAACCTATGTGGGAAGTGGTTCCATGTCATGCGTGATGCCACACTGAGGTGCGGTTATTGTGTTATGGGACACGACACGTAGGACTGTGGTGGATGAAGAAGTGTGAGGGATAGCTGCGCAGTTTTATGGATTCCAGTATGCTGGTTGCTTTGAACAGCTCTTTAGGTCCCTTTAAGGCACTTCTTATGATATTGTCCGCTTAGCTGGTTACTACTCTTGGTTGTCCAAAATGAGATTATTTGTATAGCTGTGATCCTGTACTGGTATGGTTTGAGAGAGAACGACAAGATGAGGGATTCTGTTGGGATGGGCTATATTATTAGTATCCCACTTCTTAGTGTTGTTGTGAGTTGTAAATAAGCTCCATTAGGAGCTGGTAGCTACGAGTGTCAGCTTTATTTAAATAGCTGCTCGAAGCGCTTTTCCTGCATTTTAGCACCTGTTCTGCCTTGATTTTTAAATAGAATGTGCACCCATTTTTAAAAACTGTATTTGAACTCTTTTTAAATTGATTCTGTATTCGTTTTAAAATTGAATTTATACCTGCAATCACCAGTGCCACTATTGCACCTTAGAGGAGTGGCTCGCGCTACTCTTCTGGTAAAATCCCGAGGTGGACAACTGAGGACGCCATCTTAGGCACGGCGCGTCCTAGTTGTTTTGGGGGCTCCACACTGAAATATGCACGTGGCGCGGACGCGCAGCGCCATTAGGAGCTGGTAGCTACAAGTGTCAGCTTGTGTTTTGCTGTACTATCCACTTTATTTAAAAAGCTGTTCAAAGCACTTTTCCTGCATTTTAGCACCTGTTCTGCCTTGATTTTTAAATAGAATGTGCACCCATTTTTTAAAACTGTAAGTGTACCCTTTTTAGAATCAATCTTTTTTATTGCGTGGTTGCGAGATCAATTGTACACAGCTCAGCTGCCTACATCAGGTTGCCGGCAGAGCGAAAAGCGATGAGAATGACAAAGCGTGTTAGGTCTAAATCCCGGAAGACGACCCCGCTTTCAGTTCAAGCAAGGGTAAAGCGTGAAGGCATCTAGCGAAGAAACCACTTTTAGAAACACGAAAACAACAAAACCACCCACCCTCCCTCCGCATCAGTTCGAGCATGACCACCTACCACACACCACAGCCTCCAAGCAATGGACCATCATCTAGCTACTCCAGCACTGGATACTCCAGGTGGCTCTAAGGGTATGAGCTGTAAGATTTGCAAATATTTCGGGCATATTACCTCCCTCATGTCTCTAATGAGAATCTGCAAGAACGGAGCCCACAGTTTAGCAAATTCCCTGCCTTTCCTATCTGCACTAAGCGACAGACGTTCCATTGCCAACAGCTGCCAAAGTCTAAGGATCCAATCACGGGGATCCGGGGATACCAGGGACCCCCAGTGCGCTAAAAGCACATGTCTTGCTGCCATCAATGCCATGGCTATCTATTTACCCCGCAATGATTTCAGTGGGAAAAACTTAGAATGGGGAAGACCCAATAGCGTGTATTTAGGAGCGCGTGGTAATGTGATCTGAAAAGCCGCATCTACATCATCGAGGATTGATGTCCAATAGCGCAACAGCTTCGGGCAGTGACATAGCAAATGGACCAGGGTACCAGGCAGACCACACCCCCACCAGCAGAGGTCCGATCTGCATCTATCCCAACTCTTAATGTGCACTGGGGTATGGTACCAATAAGTAACCACTTTGTAGGCAGATTATGCCCCTGCGGTGTTGGAAGCAGTGTGATGCGCCCGATAAAAAATGTGTTCCCACTCTTTGTGCGTTAAGGGCCTCCCCAGCTCTGTTTCCCATCTGATTTGCGCTCTCGTGCGATGTGTCGACGAATGCAAGGTAATCATGGAATAAAGTTCAGATATGAGCTTACGGTCCCCTTTTTTACACACCAGTCACTTCTCAAAGGTTGTGAGGGGCCGAGACATAAGAGCAAAATTCTCTGCACGCGTAACCCAATGTGCAACCTGCGAGTAGTGGAAGGCATCCGAAGCTGGTAGGTCAAAATATTTGCGCAGCTGGGAAAAGGGGATTACACCCTCAAGATCAAAAAGAGAGCCTACTTGTTTACAACCCTCCTCCCTCCAACGCTGAAAAATTGGGGACGCACAGCTTGGCTGGAAATCAGGATTATCCTCGATGGGGGACATAGGGGAAGGAAATGTGGTCCAACCTCTCAGACCCGCCAGTTGATCCCACACTATGAGGGTCGGGGAGGTGATCGACGAGGAATATAGCCCCCACGCTCTATGTCTGCGCGGAAGCCACAGTTCCCGCCATATATTTCGACCGGCCACTGTTTGAGCCATAAAATTCCAGTGTCTGCTGGATAGAGGTCGGTCTCATTCTACAATGTAGCGGAGGCACGCCGCTTGGTAGAAAGCGCCCACCAATGGAAAGCCCAACCCTCCCTGCACCTTTGGGGAGGATACAAGCGCCAGCGCAAGACGTGGCTTCTTATTATCCCACAAAAACCTATTTAGAATTCCCTGTAGTTTTCGAAGCACCCCTGGTGGAGGACTCAAGGGGAGCATTTGGAAGATGTACAAGATGCGTGGAAGCACCGTCATCTTGACCGCCGCCATCCGTCCATACCACAACAGCTTGAGCCGAGACCCGGCCACCAGTGCCTTGGCCGTCTGCTCCATTAACGAGGCATAATTGAGAGCGGCTGTTCTAGCTATGGACGCCGTCAGACGAATGCCCAGGTACATGATATCCGAGTGCATCCACTGGAAAGCAAAGTCCTGCTGTAGATCCGACACCTCAGCTGCCGGCACGGAAATATTCAGGATTTGTGATTTTGTAAAGTTGACTTTAAACCCCACCACCTTCCCAAAGGCAGTTAACTCCTTGGTCAGATACCGGAGAGTTGACCGAGGCTGTGTAAGCGAGAGAATGACATTATCGGCATACATGGTGATTTTGTGCGTGTCAGCTCTGAATTTAAGGCCCACAATGTCAGGGCGAAAGGCTCCATTTAGAGCGCAAACAGGAGTGGGGATAGGGGACAGCCTTGCCTCGTGCCCCGGGCAATGGGTAAAAGCGCCGACTTACAGCCATTCACCCTCACCACCGCTGTGGGGGAGGCATATAAGCAACTGACCCATCGAATAAAGTTATCCCCAAACCCGAAGATGAGCTATACCGCAAATAAGTACTCCCAATCGACGCGGTCAAATGCCTTCTCCGCGTCAATCGAGAGCAGGAAGGCCTGCGTGCACGATCGGTGGACAAGATCAAGGAGGTGCAGAATGCGCTTCGTATTATCCCCACCCTTGCCGCGTCGGAATAAAACCGGACTGATCCGCATCTATAATATCATCCATAAGGGGGCTAAGTTGAGCGGGCAAAACTCCTGCGAAGAGCTTCGCATCAATATTAAGGAGCGAAATTGGCCTGTACGACCCACACTCCGCAGGATCCTTTCCAGGGTTGAGAATTACAGAGACTGCCGCCTCAGACATGGAGGGCGTCACTGCCCCAGAGTTTAGGAAGGAGTTAAAAAGCCCTGTTAAAAGGGGAGCCAGCTCCACACAAAACGTTTTATACAACAAAGCCGTGAAGCCATCCGGGCCTGGAGATTTAGCAGTTTTTAAGCGCGAAATCGCTGAGACTACCTCTTCGATGCGGATGGAGGAGTCCAGCTTGGCTGCCGACGATGCAATTAAAGGAGTGATATCGCAAGCCCGCAAGTAGTCCTTTGGGTCGTGCATGGGAGCATCATCTTGCGTATAAAGTCGCTGATAAAACCGTTGAAAGGTCTCGACAATAAGGGCATCTGTGGTATGCTCAACCGCATTCTGGTCGCGTATGGAGTGGATTGCAGACATCTGCGCTTGCGCCCGCAGCCTATGAGCAAGCATCCTCCCACATCTATCACCGCTGAGGTAGAATTTGTGACGCAGAAGCAGGAGAGCATGCTCAGCCCTATCCAGATCCAAATGCTTTAGCATGCGCCACCGCTTCTCTAACTCCCTCCACACCCTCGGCGCACCGGTCTGCTTATGGACTGCCTCCAATTCTCCCACTTCCCGCTCTAACTCCGCGCGCTTCTCTTTGCGCAGCTTCGCATAAGACACAGCAATCGCAATGAATTCACCCCATGCTACTAGTTTCAAAGCTTCCCACACCGATGCTAAGGGCGTACCCTCCTGGTCATTCTCAGAGGGGTAATGCTCAATAGTATCCCGGACGCGCTTAGTGACATCATCAGAGTGAAGAAGGGAATCGCGAAGACGCCAGCCTGGTGTTGACCGCACGTATCGAGCAGGGAGGAGGACCGAAATAAGAGCATGATCCGAAAGGGTAATATCCGCCGCGTGCAAAAGAGGGAGAAGAGACGAGGAGGCTAAAAAGTGGTCAAGGCGCGCATATGTTTTGTGTGCCGCTGAGAAGTAAGTGTAATCACGCACATGAGGATGCTGAGCTCGCCACACATCACACAGCCCACAGTCGGACAACCACTGCTTCCCATCCTGCGACAGTGCTCCAGCCTGAATAGACCTCTGTTCTGACCTATCTAATATAGGGTCCATTACGACATTGAGATCCCCTCCAATCAAGAGTGCCGTATCGGGGGAGGCAAGCACCTCAGACAAGGCCAGGTGCAAAAAGGGCTCCTAACACTCATTCGGGGCATATAACGACCCCACTGTCAAACAAGCATCCCCCCATTGTATCCTGACAGCCAACAGCTGACCCCTTATGTCTGCCACCGTGGAAACAACTTTCCATTGCGACTTCGCACTAAAAAGAATTTCTTAGACGGTCCCGAGGACCAGAACTGCTGTGGGAATCGTCTATCCCTCATGCGTTTAGTATCCGTAGCTAGCAGGCGAGTTTCTTGGAGTAAACAGACATCGCCCCCAGCATTCTCTAAGAGGGAGAGGATTGCGGCTCGCTTTACAGGATTATTCAGCCCCCGTAGATTTAAACTAACAATTTTCAGGTCCTTACCCATCACAGCAACAGGGAAGCACAGGGCTAGTTATCCGCTCTAGACCGCCCACCCCAGAGGTAGTGAGGACCAGCTGACTCAAACCAGTAACCTGCCATTTTAACCCGTGAACTGATGCGGAGTCCCAAACTAATACCCAAGAATACCCTGTACAACACCCGAGGACCAGAACTGCTGTGGGAATCGTCTATCCCTCATGCGTTTAGTATCCGTAGCTAGCAGGTGAGTTTCTTGGAGTAAACAGACATCGCCCCCAGCATTCTCTAAGAGGGAGAGGATTGCGGCTCGCTTTACAGGATTATTCAGCCCCCGTACATTTAAACTAACAATTTTCAGGTCCTTACCCATCACAGCAACAGGGAAGCGCAGGGCTAGTTATCCCCTCTAGACCGCCCACCCCAGAGGTAGTGAGGACCCCGTCAGCCATCAGCATGCGATCTGGCAGGGCAGCACCAGCCACGCGTGTATCCCCAGACACACCAGTTACTGTTAGATGGACTAAGCAGACAGGCCTCAGCAAGCAAGGCCTTGTAGCCACTCCCAGGTAGGCCCGACCTCCAGACCACAGCACGGGCCTCCACGTTCCTCCTCTCCCTCACTGGACCCAGAGCTGAGGTCGGCCACTCCACTGCTTCCACTCGCCAGTCTTGCCCCATCAGCACCCACAGCTGGGCTGCGTGTCGTTCCACACACCCGCGGTCTTCCCCGCCGGGCGCAGCCCACTCCGCTGATCCGCGGACCGTAGCCCTCTAGTGCCGGCAGCGCACCCCGCACCCCGGCCGATCCTCCTCAGCTCAAGATCCTCGGGGCAGCCGCCGTCACAGCAGGCACCACCGGAGCTCAGCCACACCGCCACCACTCGAGGACCCCACACCAGCTTCAGGGCCCAAGCAGGGTGCGCAGCCTCTGCAATATCCAAGCTTCGTCAGAGGTCCGGAGTGTCAGCCACCATCTTCCGCAGCCACGACCAGGCTGCCACTGCCGCAATAGAAATGGCGCCAGCTACAGAACACCCTCGGGCGCAGCCGCGCCAAAATCACTCCGGGTCCGCCGCCACACCAGGAAGGCTCCAAACAGTGGTATGGGTGCTCCGCCGCCACGCACCTCGGAAGTCGGGCTCACCGCTCACCTCCCACCGGGCCGCAGCAATGCCGGGGATGGGAGGGATGCACTGCACGGGAGCAGTCACCAACACCGAGGACCGGAACGGGAGCCGCCACCAGCTCCAAAACAGCTACAGTCCACCAAGTCACCCTCCGGTAAGCATGGATGGGCGCCAGAAGGAGAGATACTGCAATGCTAAGAAACGGCGGCGCCGGAGGGATTGAGGCTCACGTCCTATCTCGGCGCCATCTTGGCCACGCCCCCCCTTGTACCCTTTTTAAATTGATTCTGCATTCATTTTAAAATTGAATTTGTACCTGCAATCACCAGTGCCACTATTGAACCTTAGAGGAGTGGCTTGTGCTACTCTTCTGGTAAAATCCCGAGGTGGACAACTGAGGATGCCATCTTAGGCACGGCGCATCCTAGTTGTTTTGGGGGCCGACACTGAAATATGCTCGTGGCGTGGACGCGCCGAAGGCACGCCTAAGGCAAGCCCATCCGTGCCCATCAGCGTCCCAGAAGCGGCTAGCACTAGCCATGCTGCCCATTTCACGCTGGATGAACCTGAATCCCGCTACCTATACAGTCACGCTGAACTGCTAGCACTCGATAAACATGGGGGTAAGTGCTCCAACTCATGGAGTGTTTCTGATAACGATGGCATGATATGTGAGAATTGCAACTTTAGTCTGTGTCCCAAGGAAGTGGAAGTAGCTGGCTCTGCGCACCTCTCGAGCATTACCACTAAGGGGTCGATTCTGAACCGGGTCGGACAGGTCTCCGAGAGCTGTCTGTAGCCTTACCGTGCGACTGACACGTACCCGTGGCCGGTCCGTCTTGTAAATGAAGTATGATGCGCATAACTGCCAAAAACACGACCGACATGTAGGCTGTGATTCAAGCTTCCTTCTCCGTCCGAGCCGTAACCCCGAACGACGAACCAAGTCGCCCAGAAGAAGTATCCATAGCAGTTTCCGCCCTGACAAGTACAATGCGTACTTCCTACACGCCGGGTGGGTCACCACGTACGGCACGTCACAGCATCCGGAAAACAAGCATATCAGCTACGATTCGCGCCACAACTCAATCCATGGCTACGAGATGGACCAGCTTGCAACCGGTATGAGACGGAGCAACAAGCAGCGTGTATGACACAAACACATCATGAATCCCATCGCGCAGGCCATACCAGTACTCTACATCTATGACCGGATCAGGAACTGACGCAGACGGCGCAGACGGTAAGTCAGACACCTACCACACAAACAAATGACACGTACCCGCCAAATGGCACACACACACAGGGGATCCACATCCTGGCCACTAACAACAGCCCGCCATTGGGGTTGTATGGTCAGCACCACTACCACCCCCACTCATAGGGAACCTGTTGCCCATCACCCCTGCCACCCCCACCCATAGGATGGGTGATGCGCCACACATCCATCATACTCCAACATTAGGTATGTCAGCAAAATACATTCCCCTTAACATCATGACAACAGTGTGTAGTCTGTGACAAATGCCCACAACAGTGATTATGACTTCGAACATACAATGTAACTTACAGCACATGTGTGACCAACAAATGAGTGTGCCCTACACAAGGCAAGCATCACCATAGCACTGTGTCAATGTAAAACTAACACTCCCTCACTGTGTAGAACAAAAGTTAGGTGTGGGGTCCAAACTGCAGCAGATGTTGAGCATTGTGGTGATGGGGTCTAAAACCCCCCTCATCACAGTGACCAAAAGGTAAGTGTCATCATGGTCAAAGCTGCAAATAACAAACAGCATGTATGATCCCTGCTCCCAACATATTAAACACTTCTGGGGCAAACTAGTGGTTGTGTCCCATGCCCACAGAGATGTGGTGAGTCTAACAGTGCAGTGAAAACAAAACATACTCTCTGCCATGTGTAGACAAGCACCACACATGGGTGCTGACAATGCATACAGTGTACAATGACACAAGAGCAGAAGTGACCATCACAAAGCATACACACATCTCGAAAATAGACACACCAATCAAAACAACCTGTGTAGACTGTAGGTGTCAGCTCACAAACTCCCATTCCATGCCAGCAATGGCACCTAACAACCAGGATGAATGTGCACAATGATGTAATATGACTCACAGGAACTGCAGGGAAAATCATAGAAACAGCATCCAGACAATGGCCCACAACAGCAATAACAATGCACTGAAGCAGATGACATTGGGGTGACACAAGCATGCATGACACCTCCACTGTGTTGACAAAGGTAGATGTCGTACAAACTGGGAAACCCAGACATGTATCCTGTGCCACAAACGTACACCACACATACACAAACACAAATTACTCAGCATGGTCCATCATCCATGGACAAACAGGAGCTAGGGGCACATCCATGCAAACATTTACATCAGTCCACCCTCAACACCACACACACTGAACTGCAACGATGTGCATCTGTGAAGCCCACATGGACAGGTGACATTGCACATGTACCCATGACAAACACAGGAATGTTGGGAGGAACTAAGGTGCACAGACTCATCACACAAGGACAGTTTACAAACCTGGTGAATGACAGACATACTGCACAGTATGCGGTACATGGCATGATGTCAAAGCTCACATAACCTTCCGAATACCTGCCACAGTCCCAGGGCAATGCAGAACCCAAGGAGAACCACAATGCACACATGCTGACACCTGCAAACATTACAGCCCTGAACCCGACAAGTGGGAGCAGTCACACACACATACACATGTCTCAATCACTGGAAGGTACCACCTAGGGACAACTACGTGATATTGCGAACAAACAAGTGCCTTGGGGAACACTGACTGTGTCCCATCTGTGTCTGACCACATCATCACCACTCAGAACAGACAAATCCCAATGATGAAACACCAATTAACAGTAGTGTGTCATGCACCCACACATCTGGTAGCCCATGGCAAAGTTGTGGGATGAACACAGTACCACTCAGCAAGCATCAACAACAGGAACATATCAAGGGAACACTGCCTGTGTATGAAAAGGGATGTGGACACACACACATGCTCATACAACACACACCATGTGCCCAGGCTATGTCACAGGACAACACGTCCGTGACATAGCCTGAGTGGACCCAACTCCTGTGTAAGTCCAGCTGTGCCAAACATAGTCACAGCACATCCCACTCATGTCAGCAGAACACTTGGTCAGTCAGCCATCAGTTACCACACAGTGAAGGCTCTGGTCACAACAGCCTGGGTACGTGAGTCTCCCCTAAGTTATCTGCACATACTCAACACATATGTACAGCAAGTTGCACAGAGGACCCAGTTGCTCCTATACCAATGATGCCCACACCTGTAGGTCCAGTGGAGATGCGCCCAAAGTCAGGGAAATAGACAAATTGGACAATGGGAAGCACATCATATGTGCATGGGTGCAAGCCACAGATGTGACCATGCAAATGAAATGTTCACAGAGATGTTCTCAAATTGTTAATCATGACACACCCAGTTAGCTGCAAAGAATGGCATGGATACCGACCAGAATAGGATACATATCTCATGGACCACATGGAGTACCTCACATCAACACCTCAGTATTCAAAATTGGAAACCAAGCATTACAGGTGCAAGGGCATGCTAAACATCATCAACCTAATGTACAGCTAAATCAAGTTCACAAGGATAAAGAAAAAAGCTTTATTCAGCAGATGAAAATTGAAACGTCCATTCAAACAAAAGGCCAATGGCCAGTCCATCATCAAATTACAAGGAGTGAACTTGAGTGACAACTGTCACACGTTGCTTGCCAGCACTGTAAGGACAGGGGACATCACCTCGAAGGGGCATACATGGGGGCAGGTCAGGCACCGCAGGGACAGGATCAGGGCGCAGCAGAAGGAGGCAGTGAAGGGGTGGTGGATGCAGGAGCATCACTTGCAACTGCAGTGGAGCTGACTGAAGTGGTGGGTGCAGTCACAACTGTGGGGCACAAGTCAGATGGGGTGGGTGCCGGCACAACTTCAGTGGGCAGGTCAGATGGAGTGGATTGGGTTCCCACTGCAGTGCCCAAGTCAGTCGGGGTGGTCGTGAACTCCACTGCAGTGCCTAAATCCATGTGAGTGGAATGGGGTGCAGGTGAAGTCGGCAGGACAGAGGGGGGGGACACGGTCCCCACATCAGTGGCACTAACCGTCTGACCGGGTGTGGAGGAGCAAGTGGTGGGGGTGAGGGCCTCAGCATTTTGGGGATGGTGTATCTGTGGGTGGGGGAACCCGGGGCAGGGTGTGGCGGGGGAACCTCTGGAGTGGTGGCCTGGGGGATGGAGGACAGAGACTTTGCCTTCGAGCTGCGTGGCGGCAGTGGGGTCTTGCTCTTCCAGCTCTGGGGGGACTTGCGTGTGGGGGTCTCAGTCTGACTGCGCCTAGGGGAGGGTGTTCGGGTGTGAGAGGCACTCCTCTCTTTGTGTGGGGACTTTCTCTTCCCCTTGTAATCTGGATCTGCTGGGTGGGTGGGGAAGAGGCCAAGGTCACAGAGGAACAGCTTCTGGGGAGATGGGGTTGCAGGTGAGGCAAGGGAAGGGGACTGGGAGGGAGAGGTTTTGGAGGACTGCGGAGTGGTTGTGGATGACTGTGTGTGTGTCTGCAATCCATCCCCTGTGAGTGTGGTATCAGTCCCCTGCGCTTGCTTATGTGCACATGTAGCCCTTCGTTTGGGTGTTTGTGTGCTGCCCGTGTCTGTGGCTTTGTGAGAATGTGCAGGTGTGGGTGTGTTTGGGATAGGTAGGCTGCTAGGAATTGTGGGTGGTGCAGGGGTAGGAGGGGTGCGGGACTGTTGGAGGAGGGATACTACTGCCATCAGGGAGGAGGCCACGGACTGATTGGTCCTCTATAGGGCAGACATGCCCGATGAAATGCCCTCCATGAACGACACCGGTTGCGTCAACAGAGTGGTGTGTGCATGGAGGACACTCAGCATCGATGTCTGCCCTACATGGATCTGTCTAAGTAAGTCCACAGACTCCTCACTCAGGGCAGCAGGGGCAGGGGGTGCGGTGCCTGGCACAAAGGAGACATGCTCCCGAACACGGGAGCCTCCACGGACCTCTGGGATGGGAGCCGATGGGAGGGTAGTGATAGTGGTGGTGGGGGCGGTGGAGGGGACAGCCTCACTAGCTGGAGTTTGGTGGCTGCTGACACCCGCCTCCACAAGGGAGTCATCCTCAGAGCTGTTGTGGCCCTCAGCTGGGGGGGGTGGTGCTGACGATTCCTCTGTGTGGCTCCACTCACCATCCGTGCCACTGGGTCCCCCCGACTCCACTCCTTCTGTAACTGTCAGGCTCTGTGGCTCCTCCTGGTCCGTGGAGCTGTCGCCTCCTGTGGCCGTAGATGTATCTGGATAGGAATAGGAAGAAAGAGAACACCATCAGTCACCTGCACTGACTGCACACACCACAGTGAGTACATCACATCACAGGGCAAGCCCTGGCATCATCAGTTGAACACTGCTCAAAGTGCCAACACTGTTTAGAATAAGCCAATTGTCATTCTCAACATCAACCATGGCACACATATCCCTCCTTGACTTGCACCCATATGTCTGTTGCATTTTGGATGCTAATACCCCAATATACCGACATGCACCACCCACACATCAGTTGGACATGCAAGTGAACATGTAGGAGTATGTCACTATACACATAGCACATCCCTTGCCACTGACTCAGTACAGGTGTCCAGTTGAAGGAATGGGCAGAGACTCATTTCACATGCTTGTGATGCATGCCAGCAACACACACTATGGTGTTCTCATGTCCTGATAGTCAATGCCACAATGGGGTGCATGGTAGACACTTGAACACAATGCAGGATCACTCACAGCAAATTAAATGCCATGGCACTGGCATGCCTGGAATGTCAGTCAACACTGTCTCCTGTCACTGGGGCAGGGCATCCAGACAACAACAGTATGCACTGTGTCACAATCATAGCTCAGGGGTAAAGCAAACTCTGCAGCTGACAAGTGCACTTGCCCATCCGCTGCAAACAAAATATCCAGGACCCAAAAGACCACACAGCATGCAAATCAGACATATGAGTCTCTGCAAACACAACTCCATGTACATTAGCACATCACAGTCTGCCGTGCATGTAACCCAGCTGCCTGAAGTACGCAGTTGCATACACCATTGTGCGCTGTTAGATGATCACACACCTATATGTCGCACAGGTCTTGTCTTACACAGTCACATCTTAGATGTCCTGCTGACCCTCAAAATCATGGACACCCCAGTTGTAAGTAACAGGAAGCCACACCATGAAGACACAGAGGCAGACACCTGAAGGCACATGTCACGAAGCACGACCTGTAAATTGATACACAGGAGTGGGATTACAGAGTGTTTCTAAATGCCCTTGAGGAGGCATGACTGCCCAGGTCTACGTGAAACAGTGTTTGGCCCTGGACAGTGGTCAGGTGGCTAGGCAAGTGTGACATACTTGATATACATATATGCCCCCTATTGTTTCCCATTAACGCTAATTGGTCAAATTGCCCAGTAGAAAAAGGTCCTCACTTTAGCCACTCATTGAACGGTGTAGAATTAGGAAAGCTCATTTCTTCCCATGATCTGGAGCACACGATTGACTTAATTCCACTGGGGCAAGATGGCACTCTTCCACCAACCTTTAAAGGCAGAGGGTGCTCTTCCTTTATTGACTATATTTTTGTCCCCAGAAGCTTAAAGCACCGTATTATCACTGTGGGAATCGAGTGGAGCCCCTTTAGCGACCATAATCCCTTGGTTATGGAGTTTTTTTTTTTTTTTTTTTTTTTTTGAAACCGTTTATTGCAGTTCGTAAAAGTTACAGGTATGGGCCTACAACCATCCGGCCGGCCGCTAGAATGACAAAAACATATTGCACACTTACAGTAAAAGTCTCTAGGCAGTGCAGAGCAGTGAAACAGGAGTAATCAATGGTGCAGGCCACACAGCTCCAAGCCCACAGTACGGTTCCCTTTTCTTGAAACAAAACAACACCAAAAAACCACACCCGCAAGGCAACCCGCGATCCAAAATAACAGCACGTGCTCCATAAGTGGGGGATCCAAACCAGCAGCAGAGCTCTGGAGAGGGGAATGGGAATAGATCAGGGACTGGGGGACCGCGCGCCCGCGGCTGAGGGAGGGGGGCCGTCTAGGGAGACGGAGCAGGCGAGGCAGCCGGTAGCAGTGGTGGCTCACAAATACCCCCGCGGTAGGCGTTCCAGGGGCCCCAGAGTTTCACCCACGCCCCAGGCTTACCTCTCGCCACATACACCACCTTTTCACGAAACATACACCAATCCATATGCTCTTTCCAGGCCGACACCGCAGGGGGCCTCTGGGATCCCCACAATTGAGCAATGTCGCGCTTGGCTATCATGTATCCCAGAGTCACCCACCGCGTCTGCGGGACCGAATAGTCATTCGGTTCCCATACATTCAGCAAGCATCTCCTCGCTTCAGGCAGCAGCGCAACTCGCGTCACCACACGCAGGACCTCAAGCACACCACGCCAGAATCGCTCCACCTTCGGGCACTCCCACAGTATATGCATGAAAGTCGCCAACGCACCACAGCCACGCTTACACATTCCGTCACCAGCAAAACCCATACGCAGAAGCCTTGGCCCCGTCACGTAAACCCGGTGAAGGATCTTGAGCTGGACGAAACGAAGGCGAGCCGGGATGGCCACCTCTTTCGGAGAGGCCACCGCGGAAATCCAATCCTCATCGTCCAGCTCCAGCCCGTCGGCAACCCAAGCCTCGCGGAGATTAGTCAGCAGGCACGATCTATCGTTGATCAGTTTTTTGTATATGAGGGAGATCGTGCTGTCCGGGACATGGCCATCTAGGACTCTGTCCTCCAGGGGGGAAGACTCCGGAATGGATGCGACATCCGGGAAGACGGAGCCCAGCGCATGCCGGACCTGTAGGTACCGAAAGTACTCACTGCCCTGCAGCTGGAACTCCGCCTGCAGCGTCTCAAAAGTTTTGAATCCCCCCCTCGTCCAGAGATCTCCCACTGTGCTGATTCCGATCGTGTCCCACTTCTCGAAGCCCTTCGATGTCCACAGGGAGCCCAACCTCTCAGACGCATATAGCGGTGACGCCCGGGTCAAACGGTCCTTCCACCCCATAGCTGCATTAGCCGCGTGCCAGACACGCACCATGACACGCGTCGGCCCCGTCAGACGGGAGTCGGGCGCGCCAGAGTAGAGCGCTCGATTGTAATCGCCACCGGGCAGGAGCATCTTATCCATCTCAAATGCCGGGTTCAAGGCGGGCCCGTAAAGGCCATGATTAATTGCAGCTAGTTGGGAGGCCCAGTAATACCGTTTGATGTCAGGGAGGGCGACCCCCCCATCGTACCACGGGAGCGTCAATTTAGCCAGAGCAATGCGCGGCCTCCCGTCCCAGAACAGGCGCCGCTGGAGGCCCTCCACCTCACGGAAATAGCGTGCCGGGACCAAGTCCATAGTATTCTGGAGGGCGTAGAGGAAGCGTGGCAGGGACATCATTTTAAACAAGGCCGCTCGGCCGAGCGGCGAGAGCGGCAGACGCCGCCAGCGCACCACGTCCTCCCTCAAACGCCGGAGGGGGGGTAACAAATTCCGCTCATAGCGGGCCTCCGGGTCAAGAGTGATATAGATACCCAGGTACCGAAAACCTTGGGAGGCAATCTGGATCGGACAGTCCCGTGGTAAGGCCGGAGCCTCCCCGGAAAGCACATATACACAGGATTTCGCCCAGTTAATGACCAGGCCTGAGTTGCGACCGAATGAACGCAAAACATCAACCAGGACGATCAGTGATTTACGCGGGGAGGCGAGATACAGAAGGATATCGTCAGCATAGAGGGAAACACGGTCCTCATGCTCGGGAGTCCAGCGGAGACCACGGATAGAAGGGTGCCACCGCAGCCACTCCGCCAGGGGCTCCAGGGCCAGAGCAAACAGGAGAGGCGACAGGGGGCAGCCCTGTCGCGTACCCCTCCCCAGCGCGAATGGGGCCGAGACTCGCCCATTCACTACCACCTGCGCCAATGGGCCCGAATATAGCAATTTGACCCAGCTAATGAAACCCGGGCCAAACCCGAATTTTGCCAGCATCGTCCAGATGTATGGCCATTCAAGCGTATCAAACGCCATGGTGGCGTCCAAGGACGCCAAGATGGCCGGCTCCCGCACAAATGGGACACGCGCGAGCACCCCGTGCAAGCGCCGCAGATTGAGCGCCGTGTTACGGTGCGGTATAAAGCCAGATTGGTCTTGGTGGACCAAATCGCCCACCACGCCAACCAACCTGTTGGCCAACACCTTGGCGAGGATTTTGGGCTCCGCGTTCAAAAGCGAAATCGGCCTATAGGATGTGACCCGTTCACGGGGCCTCCCCTCCTTGTGGATCACCACAATTGTGGCTAGACGCTGGTCCGGCGGGAGGGAACCCCGCGAGTGGGCCGCCAGGAACATCGCGCGCAGGTGGGGCGCCAACACATCCGGGCGTAGCTTGTAGAGCTCGATGGGAATACCATTGGGGCCCATGGCCTTGCCGGATGCAACCGAGCGAATAGCCAAGGCAATTTCGTCCGAGGTGGGAGGGGCGTCCAGCGAATCCCTGTCCTCCACCATTAGGGAGGGCAGTGCGATGTCCCGAAGCAGGGCATGGGAGTCTGCCTCCGAGCAGGGGGAAACCGGGGAGTAGACTTCGCGGAAATAATCCGCGAAGCAGGAGACAATGGCTTCCGGCTCAGTGACACACGCACCATCAACACTCTCAATCAAAGGCACCACACGGCTCGCTCTCTCCCTCTTATCCAACCACGCAATCAATTTGCCAGCCTTATCACCCACATCATACAATCGCCCCTGCTGCTCTCTACTGAGGCCCCTGGCCGCCTCCGTGACGAGGGCCCGATAGGCCGCCTGCTTTAGGTGTAGAACATGCAACTTGTCGTCTGTTACCCCGCTTCCCAGGGCACCCTCCAGTTCTGCATTCTCGGCCTCTACCCGGGTCACCTCCTCCCGCTCGCGCCGCCGGGCATGGGAGATAAAGGAGAGGGCCTCCCCTCTAAGGACTACCTTGAAAGCCTCCCACAGGGAGATGGCCGAAGAGACCGACCCCACATTCTCATCGAAATATCGCTGTAGGGATTTGATCAAATCGGCACGAATGGTGGGGTCGCGCAAATACCATGCATTGATTGGGGCCACCCTGCCATCCCCCCTCGGGAAGACATCGAGATGCAACAACAATGGGGAGTGGTCTGAGATACCCCGCGCCAAATGGCGCACCTCCCCCACCCTCCCTGCGTGGGCCGCCGGGACAAGGATGTAATCAAGCCGCGAGAGGCTACCATGGGCACCCGAGTGGAAGGTGTACTGTCGCAATGCAGGATGCTTTAATCGCCAGCAATCCACCAGGCCCAGCGTGTCCAGAAGGCCGGGCAGCCACGCCTGTGCCCGGGGGAGGTCCCTAGGGGGATGGCGATCCATAGACCCAGAGGCTACCGCATTAAAATCCCCTCCAACCACCAGCAGGCCACTCGGAAGGTCCAGAAGGAGGCGCCCCAGGTCCGCAAATGTGGTGGCTTGTAACCCAGGCGGGACGTACACTGATATAAAGATAAACACTCTACCCTCCATTCTTCCCACCAGAACCGTGTAACGTCCCCTCTCATCATGGCGCACCTCATCAATCTCCAACGGGAGCGAGTTCTTGATCATAATACCCACCCCCCGCGAGCCCGAGGTGAAGCCAGAATGGGCCGCCAAACGATATCCCCGCCGGTTCATTGCATGAAAGGAGTTACCTATAAGGTGCGTCTCCTGCAGGAAGACAACATCTGGTGAAATACGTTTTAAGTACTGCAGGACCACACCACGCTTAATCCTATCCCCCAGGCCGTCAACATTCCATGACAACACAGCCAAATCCCTACCCCCCATCATACGTCGAAACAATCGGTCGTCCCCCATCGAGCATCCTAAAAACAACAACATAGTAGCGGGTTTGCCCTGCGGTGCTAACAAACAACACACCCCCCCCACCCCCCGGTCCCAACAAAACTCCCCCCTCCCTGCACCCCTGCATGAGCCCAGACAGCCCCCCCAAAGTGCAGTGTGCCTGTCGCCCCATAGCTAAAATACTAACTAGTCCCCCAGAGGAGGAGGGAAGCCCCCAACAGACCCCGCACGACCTCCATAGGAGGGGAAAATACGCACTCAATAAATGGTGAAGGAACAACGTCCAGAGCAAGGCCTATGCAGTCACCCCTCAATTCTACTCCGGCGGGCCCTCCTCGCCAGCCGCGCCCCCCCCGCCCCCCCGGCCCCGATCTCCAGGCAGAGTGTCCAGCCAGTCCCCAGCCGCCTCGGGCCGGTCGAAGAAGTGCGTGCGACCATCCACCTCTACCCTCAGCTTAGCTGGAAAGAGCATTGAGTACTTGAGGTTCAGGTCCCTCAGGCGACGTTTAACACCAAGAAAGCTCTGCCGCTGCTTCTGGACCGCCGGGGTAAAGTCTGGGTAGAAATGTACCTCCATGTTGTCAAGCTTGACCGGTCCCTGTTGTCTGGAGGTCTGGAGGATAGCATCTCTGTCCCGGAAATTAAAAATCCGGGCAATGAGAGGCCGCGGCGGGGCACCAGTCTTAGGTCTGCCCCCGGGGACCCGGTGAGCACGCTCCACCGCAAAAAGCTTACTCAGCCCCCGGGGCTGGAGATGGGTCAGGATCAACTCTTCCACGAAAAGATCCGCCGCCTCCGCCTCTCGTCCCTCCGGCACCCCCACAATACGGACATTATTCCTCCGGGCCCGACCCTCGGAGTCCTCCAGTCGCCGGTCCATCAGGGCGCTCGCCTGGCCAAGCCGGCGCACCTCCTTCTGGAGGGCCACCACGTCTGTCGTGAGGCTCGTCGTGGTGTGGGCCAGGGAGTCGACTCGGTCGTTTGTTTTGGACAAGTCTGCCCTCACAAGGCTCACATCCACCAGGACCGAGTCTATTTTTTGCGCTAAGGTGTCGAAACGCTGGTCCACCGAGGCCTTCATCTCTGCGATGGCGCCCATGACGTCCCGGAGGGTCAGATCCACCGGATGAGCGGATGCCTCCGTCGGGCCCACCGGGGATGCACGCGATGTCTCCGGAGAACCCTTCTGGAGCGTGTAGCGGTCCATACTGTTGGCCTGGTGCGCCGTGCCACGGCGGGTCGTCTTCACCTTCGCCCGGTCGCCATCTTGTTTGGTGGACATGCTGGCTCTTCCACCGTCGTGCCAAGCACCCCAAACGGGCCGCTATACCAAGTCACGGGTGCCAGGGGGGGGGCAGGGGCGACCACCGAACCGCGGGTCAACCCACCGCCGGCGGGTCAGCCGGGCTCCTGGACAAGGCCACACCACCACACCCCGCTCCGCAGTCCGACCCCGCCTGAGAGCTAGGAGGGCGCAAAAGCGAAAGTGAAAGTGCGGGGTACGCCAGTCGCCCAGCCCCGTTCGCCCCTGTTATTCACTTTGTCCCCGGATCGCCCCACTACTCCAATCCGGGGGGCCGGCGAGGAGAAGGCCACAACCCTCGATCGATGCCCCCACCGGCGTCCGGGGTCCGATTCGAGCCCAAAAAACGGGTGGCGCCTCAGCTCCGGTTCCCCAACACAGTCCCCTCAACAAGGACAGGATATCGCCAGGATTAATTATGGAGTTTTTTTTATCTGCCTAAACGAAAGTGGACCCCAGTTGAGGACATTGCCGAGAGAATAACAGACCAAGGAAGAAGACTTAGGTGGGCGAAATTAGATGGTGAAAGATTTTACCGGTCCTTAATGGATAAAGGTAAATCATGTATTGATAAATGTCTAGATTTGTCAGTTGAGGGGGCTAGTTTAACCCACGCTTTTGGCCAACTAACTAAACTGGTAGATGGATTGTTGCGCACTAAGGCTCCAGCAAAGTACATCCCAAATTTCCCGAGATGGTTCGATGGGGACTGTACACATGCTCTGAGGGATTTAAAAAAAGCCCTCAGCAGTAAACCCAGGGACCTACCAAAAGTCCACATGTGCAGATTAAATTACAAGAAGGAACTTAAAAGAAGGAAATTCGCGCTGCAGGGGGAAGCGTGGGCAGCTTTGAGGGAGGCCTCTGAAAATAGGGATCTAACGGAATTTTGGAAAATAATAAATACCCCTTGTTTTCAGGACAAAGCATCTCCCTCAGCTGCCACAAATATCCTCCCGGAACAGTGGACAGAGTATTTCGAGGGCTTGTATAACCATGGGGAGGGGGACAGTACAGAGGAGAGGTGGGTGGCTACGCAGGGACAGTTCCTAGAGTTCACACTGGAAGAAATAGTTTTGGGTATAGAGGGACTAACCAAAAACAAAGCCTCGGGTCCTGATGGGACCCCCCCGGACCTGTTTTTAAGTAACGTAGAATTATGGGCCCCCATTTTAACCAGAGTAATAAATGCTGCTATTATGGTGGGCTTGCCTAGGTCCTGGTCGTCAGCCATTATAGTACCCATTTTTAAGAAGGGCGACAGAGACAACCCCCAATGTTATCGTCCAATCTCCCTGATAGACGTCCCGGCTAAAATTTTAGGAAGAGTCATACTGAACAGACTGATCGATTGGGCTGAGGATAATAATATTATCTCGGATGTTCAGTATGGCTTTCGGTCAGGTAGGTCCACTACCGACCAATGCATGAACCTCTACATGTTGGTTGCTAAATATACAAAAGCCAGTAAAGAAGCCATCTACTTGGGATTTATGGATTTGGCTGCGGCCTTTGACCACGTGAATAGGAACAAGCTCTGGCTAATGTTGAGTCATTTAGGGGTTGACCCGGGTATTATTTGCACGCTGAGGGAATTGCACAGAGAGACCTCCGCCAGATTGCGTTATAACATGGATGGGGTGTTGACTGATCCCTTTAAATGCACTAGTGGTGTCAGGCAGGGTTGCATACTGGCCCCTTTTCTATTTTCCATATACATAAATAGTTTAGAACAATTTTTAATTAATTTAAAAACGGACTGTCCAAGGGTAGGTACACGCAACATCCCGGTGCTGCTGTATGCAGACGATGCGGTCCTTTTGGCACGCACCCCTAAAAGTCTCCAGATTTTAATAGACGGGTTTGTTGAATTTATGGGTGCGCTAGACCTGTCTGTCAATTTAAAAAATCGTATGTGATGACAGCAGGTCACAAACCCCGGACCAGCTTTACTTATAAAATCAGGAATCACACGCTAGACAGGGTGCAATCTTTCTCATATCTAGGTGTGCTGTTCGATGAGGGCCTGAAATTTGCCCCACTGATACAGGAAAGATGCGGCAAATTGGCGGCATCAACAGGGGCAATAGCAGGATATGGGAGGAGAGTTGGGCGCTGGTCTCCGGAACAATCAATGAACCTGTATAGCTCGATGTGTTGTTCCAGAGTCACGTATGGCTCAGAAGTATGGGGCTTTATAAACCTTGACCCACTGCAGAGGGAAGAAAACAAAATTTTCCGCTCAAGCCTAAAAGTCCCTAATTGCACACCTGCTATTATTGCACACAGAGAATTGGGAAGACCCTACCTAGAGGATCTGATTAAACTCAGACCAATCCTGGCGTGGCTAAAAATTTGGTGTAACCCGGAAGCTGCACTAAGCAGACAGATCCTAACAGATTGTCTAGGGAGGGATAAAAGCCTAAACATCCCATGGCTGAATTACGTGAAATCTAGCCTGGATAGTATGGGCCGTATTGACTTGTACCTAAACCCGTCAAGGATTACCCTACAGGACAAGAAGACCCTTAAGAGAAATTATTGGGACCAAAGATCCCTTGTCAGATCTACTGTGGAAGGGGGTAAACCATCAGTGATCACCCACAGCAGACTTGAAACTAATGACGGGATTGAACCTTATCTATGTGTTGTGTATAATGCCCAAGACAGGTTTTTAATGACACGTTTTAGGCTCAATTTTTTACCTTTTCTACTAGCTGAACCAGCTGGTTTTAGCCATTCAATTGAGCAGAAGGGTGCCTGCGGCTGTGACAATAAGTCTCCGCAGGACACCCTTCATTTTGTACTTTTATGTCCCTGGTATGCAACCCCAAGACGCAGATTTTTAAAGGAGATCTTAAAAAAATCTAGGTTTATCCATGCTAAAGATGCACTGATCTTTTTACAAAGGGCCAGTGACCCACTAACCTTATGCTCTGTTATCAGTTTCCTGAAATTTGCATTAAGACTCAGGATAACTAGAGGATAGTTCTGTTAACGACCCTATAGGATTCTCCATTTCCCAACAGCGATCAGGTCCCATTTTGTTTGTTGTTTTATGATGTTTGTACAGTAATAATGAATTTTATGCTTATAGTCTCATTCAATGTTCTTGTATATTGATTTAATGCTTTTTTTAAAAATTGTATTATAATGTACTCTTTTATGATGGTTTTTAACCACCGAATAAAGAACTATTGAAATTGATATACATACACCTGAGGCCCACAAATTGGAGTCCCCTGCTGCATGGTTTTATTTGAAATACACCAGCCACATGTGGCGAATCAGACCAGCAATTGGAACACATATCAAGGGCACACACAGATCACATGTCAGATCACAGGCATTGGGCAAACAATTGAACCACCCATGAAACACACAACAGAGTCACAGGAACAGACGCTGTCCGGTAGCTGAAGCATAGCTGACTGCAGGGACACTGTGCCCTAGTAACGCAAGCAACAGACTGTAGGGGCCACACCTGTGGAACAGATGAGGAGGGTGCATCACACAATTGAGGGACCTGAGTATTGGACTACAAGACCTGCGTAATGTGGAAGTGTGACCAGGCCAAAAGACTGCAATTCTCGGAGCATGTGGGGGGTCAGGGTCTGGTGTCCACCCCTCCTGCGTGGTGGTGACAGCTTCAGCTGGACTCCAGCTATCCTCCGGGTCCAGCCCCGAAGGTCCTGCCACCTCTTCTGGCAGTTGTGGATCCGGCGCTTGTAGACCCCCACAGAACGAACTGCCCAGGCGATGGTCAGCCATATCTCCTGCTTCTGGTGGGCATCAACCTGTGAAGATGACAAAGTTAAAAGTACATTAACACACATGCCCCATATTTTTGCTGAACACATTTGGATATACATGTCATCATCACAAAGGGAAATAAGTTACACAGGTAGTGCAATCATGGGGAAGGACAAATCACCTGCATGTGATCTGCATGTGGCATGTGATGTGCATCTGACATGTTAATAATGCCTGGGAAGTTTAAGCTTACACTAATGCACTTTAGCAGCAGAACACCTGTTCATTACATGTCCCTACACACTTTGGGGGATGAAAGTAGTCAGTGAGAATGCTTGCCACTGGTGTACACTCTGCTAGTACTGCTAGTCAGACAACATGCACAATTAGGAAGGCAGTGGACTGCACACTCACCTGCTCCCCTGGTTTCCTATACAGCTTGCTGTACTGTGGAAGGAGCCCGTCCAGCAGGGCCTGGTTCTCCTCCTCAGTGGAGGCTGGGGCCCTTTCCAGAGTTCGTGCCATAGCAGGAGCCAGAGGATGCAGAGACAGCAGCAGTGGTAGCAGGGATGTGGTCCAGTAGCATGTAGTGCAACCATGCAGGAACGCGACTGCATCCGACGGTACCGCTTTCCCAGGCCACTGATTGAGGAGTTGGCTGAGCAGTTGGCGCCACATCTGCTACCTGGCCGGACATACCCTACAGCACTGACCCTAGAGGTGAAGGTGATTGCAGCCCTGCACTTCTTTGCTACTGGTACCTTCCAGTACACTGTGGCTATAGCAGGTGGGATGTCGCAAACTATGTTTAGTCGGGTGCTACGCGATGTCTTGGAGGGGATGTTGCATTTCCTTGACCTGTACATCAAGTTCCCTAGCCCAGCTGAACTCCCGTAAATAAAGGATGCCTTTTATAGACTGGGGAGGATGACGAACGTCATCGGATCTATTGATGGGACACATGTGGCCCTGATACCACCATAGGCACATGAGCAGACATACCAGAACAGGAAACATTTCCACTCGATCAATGCTCTGGTGGTATGTCTTGCAGACATGTCTATCACCCATGTGTGTGCACGGTTCCCTGGATCTGCGCACGATGCCTACATAATGAGGAGTAGTCGCATTGCAACGCTGATGTCACAGATGCCAGCTCAGCATGCCTGGCTTGTCGGTGTGTACTGACTGTTTATCATTGTGTGTGTTTGTCAATGTTGTATTCCGCACTGCTACAAAACTCAACTACTTGTTCATTTTTGTGTGTGTAGGTGACTCCGGATACCCCAACATGCCGTGGTTGCTGACACCCCTCAGGAACCCTGTGACACCAGCCGAGATGCGCTTCAATGAGGCACATGGTCAGAGCAGGAAGGTGACTGAGCGGACATTCGGTCTCCTGAAAAGCCGCTTTCGCTGCCTGGACAAGATCGGAGGGGCCCTCCCATATGAACCTGCAAAGGTGTGCAAAATAATCCTTGTATGCAGCATGCTACACAACATGGCAGTGCGGAAGAAGTTGCCTCTCATCCAGGATGACGTTGACGATGACCAACCTCCGGCACCTGTGGAGGATCCCGGCCTGGGCCAAGATACCAGTGATGATGAGGATGAGGGTGACGTCCGCTCACAGCTCATCAACAACTTCTTCACCTCAATGTGAGTTTCCAGGGTTGTCATGTCAATGTATGGAGTTAGCCTGGAATGTGTTGTGGCTGCTCTGTTGCTGTCTGAGTGTGTCTTTGTGCCACTTGACTGTATGCATGCAGTGATGTGTCCATTCAGGTGGTGTGCACTCCACAATAGGGTAGTACTGCTAACTTGTTTTTGTGTAGGTTTATTGTGACATGTTTGGTGCATGTGTATTGCATTTCTCTCCTGTTTTGCTGTGCTTTTGACTGTGTCTTTTGTCTGTCCTTCACAGGGTAATTTGCCTGTTGTTTGTTCAACACTGACCCCCAACACCCAGAATCCGACACCAGTGTGGGAGTAGTCAATTGACATCAAGTGATGTGCCACACACCCCTGGACTACAATTCTCAGACACTCTGTGACCGTGTGTCCACTGTAACGTACAGTTGCCTTGCAATTATTTGTGAATAAACATGTTGCTGATGTGTAATGAACCTGTGCTATGCTTTGTTAGCTGCGTTGTCTGTCTTCCCACATCTGACTGACATTTGCTTACCTCACCTGTGGACTTGTTACCACTGACTGTGGATAGGTGTTGTGGTTGTGCATACCTATGTGTTTCAGGTCAACATCATTGTGTGTGATGAGTAACATGGCCATGGTGAGTATGTGTTGTGTTGCCATAGTGGTGTGTCTCCCTCACATGTGTCACATCACCATGACTCACCTGACGTTGGTCACATTGTTGCAGTATTTGGCATGCACTGTGTTGTGTAGCAGATCGACATATCCATGACACATGACAATTTGGAATCACAACAGAGGCAAGTATGGTGTAATGGTGAGTTTATTTTGGAACATGTGTGAGGAAAGTGCACAGGATGGTGGGTGCTGTACATTGGTTTTGGAATCCAAAGTTCACATTAGAGTTGGAAGTGCTGGTAGATGAAATGTCCAGAGTGAAGTCCACAGTCATCTGCTACAATGGCCCAACATGAACCCTCCATGTCATGTGAGCAAGCTGTGTGCGATTGGACAAGTTGAACGGGTTGCACACAAAGAACATTGTCCAGAACAGGTTTAGAGGCCTTGGGGTATGTGCTGGGAAATCTGCCTCTCACATGTCCTTCGGACGACACCTCTTCTTCCTGGGGGGGGGGATCCTCAGGTGCAGGCCTCTGTGGTGCAGGGAACTCTCCGCCAGAGTCCTCCTCCCTCCCTGTGGCGCTGGCAGATGATGTTGCAACAGATGTTGTGGCCACACGGGGAGGTGTGGACAGGTTTGTGTTGATCTGGCGGAGGCATTGGAGTATGTCCCGAAGCACCGCAGTAAGGGCATCCCCCTTGGCCTCCATGCGGGCATGGAGGGCAGCCTGCTCCTGTTGCATGTTCTTGAGGATCCCCACTACCTGGCCAAATCCTCCGGTGCTATCCTGGTACGAATCTATGAGTGCCAGTTGGGGGTCATCATGCAGTCCAGACCCCTCTGCAAGGCACGCCCTCTGCCTCCCACCCCTCCCAGCACCCCTATCCACATGGGCAGGACCAGCAGCGGGACGCACAGGTGACACTGGGACCCCTTGGGTGGTGTTGCTGGTGGTGTTTGCTGTAGCTTCCGGGGGGTCCTGTGTCCCTGTGCTGTGGGTATTCAGTGGCCTTGGTCTGTCCGTGTTGGCGGGGGTGTCCTGTCGGTGTCCAGATGCTGGAGGCGTGGGTACAGGGGGTGTAGATGTTGATGCTGCTGGTGCTGCTTGATGACTCACACCGGAGGGGCTAGGTTGGTCGTCGTCATCTGAAGAGGACAGAGACAGATTCAAACCAGAGAGCTCAGTGTCCACCAGAGTCTGGGCCTGGAAATCCTCTTCATTTGGTGCTGGGTCCCCAGCACCACCTGTGTTTAGAAGAGACCCACAATGTGAGATATGTTTCTACAGGCACCAATGGTTCACAAACATGACATTTTCTACTGTACGAACAGATGCCTGCCAGTACACTGCTTTTTTCCAGCTTGTCACGGACAGAGTTTGATATTGTTGTTGCCCATTTCCCAGCAGGGCCTTGTGTTCCCCACAACAGAGCCCAGTGTCAGACATCTTGTCAGTCCCTTCCCACTCCCTGTGAGGCGAGCATGGTTCAGTGTATGCTTGCTGGGCCATGTGGGTGTGTAGATTGTCTGTGACTGCGAATCTCATCATGCTCTTGGCTACACCCCCTTCCCAGCATGCCCATACTTCCTCCCTCTTGACTCTGCTTTCCTGTGAGGGGGTGTGACAGCAATGGCAATATGGCTGATTGTGAAGTCCTGGTGTTTGTTGTTGCGCATTTCCCAGCAGGGCCTTTTGTTCCCCACAACAGAGCCCAGACTCAGACATCTTGTCAGTCCCTTCCCACTCCCTGTGCGGCGACCATGGTTCAGTGTAAGCTTGCTGGGCCATGTGGGTGGGTGTAGATTGTCTGTGACTGCGACTCCCATCATGCTCTTGGCTACACCCCCCTTCCAAGCATGCCCATACTTCCTCCCTCTTGACTCTGCATCCCTGTGAGGGGGTGTGACGGCAATGGCAAGATGGCTGACTGTGAAATCCTGGTGTTTGTTTGGCTACAAGTCCAAAGAGAGCCCCTGTGCTTCACACAGCAGCACCCAGTACGGGGTATCTTTTGATGATATTTCACTGAGGTGTGGGTCAATGCATTCTACCCGGTGAGTTGTGTGGAGTTTGTGTTAAGGGGGATGTGTCTCCACATGCTGGTAAGTATGGTCAGGGCTGTCAGTCCTCCTCCCATCATGAAAGGTGCTTCCATTGGAGTGAGTGCAAGTTGTCTTTCAGGATGTCAGTCAGTGGTGTCCTGCTTCTGATTTGCGCACATGCCCTACCAGGGCCTTGTGCTCCTCACAGCAGGACTCAGTGTCAGCCATCTTGTCAATCATTTTCCACTCCCTGTGATGTGGGCATGTTTCAGAGAGGTCTTGATGGGCCAATCAGGAGGGGGAGCATTATCTGTGACTACAGACCCCATCATGTTTTTGGATTCACTCACTTTACCTGCATCCCCACTATTCCTTCCTGTCAGTCAGCTGCACTGTGAGGTAGTGTGTTTGTGGTGGCAAACTGTCTGGCAGTGTCGATTTAGCTTTGTGCCACTGGCTTGCTCTATTTGTTTGTAGGTTGGTGCATGTCATGACACAGTTCCAAGTCACTATGAGATGGCAGGTATTGTGCTTGTCTGACTGGCATACACATCTTGGGATGATTATCTATTGGTTGCGGTGCATGGTTTCACTGTCCCCTTGCTACACAATATTGGGTATGTTGTTTGTGTACTCACCAGGCTCTGGTATGTCTGTTAGCCCATGGACGCACTCTGTTGGTAGGATGTCCCGCATCTTCTCCTCCCAGGTCCAGAAGTAGACTGGTTTGGCAGGAGGGCCACCGCCGGTGCAGTGACTCAAGGTGTGATCTTTTTGATGAGTTTCTTGACCCTCCTGCGCACGTCATACCACCTGTTCTGGATATCGTCCTTTGTGCGCCTTGCTGGTGCTTGAGCGTTCACCTTGTCCACAATCCTCGCCCACATCTTGGTATTCTGTGACATGGGGGTCCTTTGGACCAATGTACCAAACAAATGTGGCTCTACTCTGATGATCTCGTCTACCAGCACTTCTAACTCACTATCTGTGAACTTTGGATTCTTCTTTGGGGGCATGGTGATGGGTGCTGATGGTGAGGGATGTGTGTGTGAGGGTGCAAGTGAGGGTGGGTTGGTGTTAGTTCTGCTGGCTGTATGTGTGTGTGCTTTTGGATGAGGTGCTGATGGTGTGTGAGTTGTGTGATGGGTGAGATGTGAGTGTGTCTGTGGTTGCCGTGTAATGGTGTTTGCTGCTGGCTGTGTCTCCTATTTGCAAGGGATCATGGTAGTGATTGTAGTCCTTTATATAGTTGGAGTTGTGGGTGTGTCTTTGTCCCAGGTTTTTTTTATTTGATATTTATTGGCTTTGTCATTGCTTGTTTGGTCCTTTTTTTGTCTTTTTTTATTTGGGTTTTCTAGGCATGAAGGAGACGTTCTTCTGATGGAAGCAGACGCTGATGTTGGCTCGTGCGGGCTTCTCCACCTCGTTCATGCTGACTATCTTCTGTCTTTCATACGCGTCGGTCGCGGAGATCTCTATTACTTGTTGGCCCGGTTTTCTGTGCGTGTCGGTCGTGCGGCTTGTTCTCCGTGCGAGTCAGTCTGGTTTTACACGCACTGCATTGTACTTCGCGGGTCAGACACGCGGGTATGGGTCGGTCGGGTTCATTCCGGGTTCGTGTCGATCGGTGAAAATCGCATCGGTTTTCCGGCCGGATCACTATTTTCCCTATGGCTCGGTCGTACGGCTTGTATTACGTACATGTCAGTTGTAATTCACATGCCTTGCATCGTACTGCACGGGTCATACGGCGCCGGTCCATGTCGGTCGGTCTCGGGTCCGGGTCCGTGTCGGTCGGTACGTATTGCGGCCGGAATCAGAATCGGCCCCTAAGAGTCAGTGCATTCAGGCCGCCCTGATTAGTGCACGTTCATTGGTCAAACATACCCAGGACATTTGGGAACCCCTCTCTGACGATCACCTGGCTTTCATAACGGAAACGTGGCTTAACGAGTACTCGAATCTGGCCCTTGAACTAGCCATTCCAAGGGGCTATAAAATCTCTGGGGCAGATCGCAAGGGTGGTAGAGGTGGAGGTACCGCTTTTGTTTTTAGGATCAAGTGGACTCTTCACCGGGGCGAGGTCTCGGGAATTGGGGATGGAGAGGATCTTGACTTTTCAATCATTATCTCAACACACTTTACGTTGGGAGGCATTTTGGTCTATAGGTCCCCCGGCCCTGCCGGGCCATTTTTGAAAGCCTTAGAGGATGTGATTGTTCCCAGGGCCCTTCGATTTTCTAACTTTGTTCTTCTCGGGGATTTTAATATCCACTTGGATCGAGCTAAGGCGAGTGATACCAGGGAGCTCTGTGACTCATTGAACCTAGCCCAGCTCTCCCAGTGGATTAGGTCAACATCACACCAAGGAGGTCACATCTTAGATCCTGTCTGTTCTAACTTACCGTTATGTGTTAAAGAACCTTTGCAGGTAACATGGTCGGACCATTTCCTGATTCAATTTTCATGGACCATTCAGACTTCCAAATCAACTAGTAGCCTCTCTCAGAGCAGGCCGCCTCATAGAATAGACCATTCTGCCTTGAGTTTGGCTTGTCTCGAGGTGCGGCCTCCCCTCGCAAAAGATCTGGGTGGAGCTTTGGAGAGTTTTTCGAACTGGATCTCGCAGACGGTGGCCTCATTATCCCCTCCCCTCACTCAGAAGTGAGCCAGATCCTCTCCCTCAAAACCTTGGTTCTCTAGTGAGCTCAAAGAGCAAAAGCAGCATTGCAAAAATTTGGAAAGAAGCTGTAGGGTGGCTTACTGCCCCCTCGCTAAAATTGCTCTTAGAATGGCTCAGAAAGCTTACTATACTGCTATCGGAATAGCAAAAAGTCGCTATAATGCGGAACGCATTTTTCAATCCAAAAATAACGCCAAGGAAATGTTTTCAATTGTCCAGAGCTTTGTTTCCACATGCGCCAAGCACATTACTCTTCCTACCTCTGACTCATGGTGCGAACAACTGTCTAGATTTTTCATCGACAAAATCCAGATGAATCAGGCCAGCCTGGGTCAAGGAAATACAGGCCAGACAGGACTTCCCTCTACAATTATGTCCGGTTCTTGTGTATGCCCGCCTAGTTCATCTCCTTCTTTAGCGGAATTTTGTTTGATTACTCTTCAGGATTCACTGAACATTCTCAATTTGCTAAAATCAGGATCTCCGGTGGATCCTTTCCCTGCCAGGCTGCTAGCTGCAGTGGCGGAGGTAGTTAATCCTGAGGTCAATACCCTGATTAATATGTCCCTTAAGACAGCCACTGTACCCCTTGGAATTGAAGCAGGCAAAACTCCTTCCCTTGCTTAAAAAGCCATCATTGGACATATCTTCTCTGGCTAGCTTTCGCCCCATCTCGCTTCTGCCTGCCATAGCAAAAGTGTGTGAGAAAGCGGTGTTCAAACAGTTGTCCAATTTTGTTGAAAAATCTGGCCTTTTGCACCCAGCCAAATCTAGGTTTAGGGCTACATATAGCACCGAGAGGCATTGGTGGAGATGTCTAAAGCAATCAGAGAGTGTCTGGATACTGGTGGCAGAGCGGCTTTGTTTTTATTGGACCTCTCTGCCACCTTCAACACGGTACCACACTCCCAGCTTCTGGCCCGCCTCTCCAACATCAGTATTTCGGGCCGAGCATGGAATTGGCTTAAGTCATTCCTAGAAGATTGATCACAGCAAATATGGCTTCCCCCCTCCTCTTCAGTCCCGCTAAAGGTGTCTACATGAGTACCACAGGGATGTACCTTAAGTCCTCTGCTGTTTAATACCTATATCACCCCATTGATTCATCTTGCTGAGGAGCTGGGAGCAAAGATCATCGCTTATGCAGATGACACCCAGCTCCTCTTCACCTGGAGGGAGGTAGATGCATCTCCGGTCCAGGCCAAAGCCTGTCTAATGGCAGTTTTCTAATGGCTGGCTCTGGCCCAGCTGAAGTGCAACGAAGAGAAGTCAGAGGTTCTTCTATATGGGTCCTTTCCTCCACAGTTTAGGGAAGCCCTCTGGCTGATGAACTACCCATTACCTAGCTCTGTGGGTAAACCTGTCAAAACCTAGGTGTTTGGTTTGATGAGGACCTTAGATTCTCCACACAAATAAAGAAATTGTCCGGACAGTGTTTTGGTACACTGAAGACTCTCAGGAAGTTTCTGCCCATGCTACCCAGGGCTGCTAAGGAAATGGTCACACAGGCACTAATTCTTTCGTGCCTAGACTATGCCAATGCACTGTATATAGGCCTGCCAGACTTCCAGCTGAGGAAGTTGTACAAAATGCGTCAGCCAGAGCCCTTCTAAACATCTCCAGAAGAACCAGTGTGAAGCATTATTTGCCGGACCTACACTGGCTTCCCGTGGCCCAATGGGTCAAATTCAAGGCGCTCACCCTGGCCCATTCATCCCTCCATGGCCTGGGTCCACCGTATTTGAGGAAGCGCTTCCGCTTCTATGTGCCACAAAGACTGCAACGCTCAGCCTCTCAGCGGTTGGCAGTGATCCCTTGGTTCCGTCTGGTACGAATGGGGGGAAGCTCCCTCTCTTTCAAGGCAGCTAAAAGGCTGGAACTCTCTGCCTAACACACTACGGAACACTACTAACCCAAGGCTGTTCAGGAAACTGCTAAAAACTTGGCTGTTTGCATAAATGTGTTGCTTTGTCCAGCTCCTTCCCTCCATCATTTAGCTTCTGCACCGGGACACTCTTGAGTAGCCGAGCGCGTTATAAATGATATTAACATAACATAACATAACATATTTGGGACCTGTAGTAGCGGACTATATTAAAGTCCTCCAAATTGTCCGGCAATGCATGACAGATCTCTTCAGTTATTCTATGTCTGTTCATTTGGTGATGTTTGTTTTGTTTGGCTGCACGGTGATAGTGATGGATCACTTTTAAATATCGACTCCTAAAACCTCAAAAAATATATCGGAAAAAATATCATAAACATAAATATCCACACCCTGTACTTAAACAAGACAAGACACAAACATCGATAAAAATATATCGTCTATAACAAAATCGATGACAAAAATATCAACAACATAAATATAGTAAACAAAAATATTGATACCATTAAAATTAAAAGAAATACACCAAAGACATCGATATCAACAAGATGGACTACACAAATATCAATAAAATACATATAAACATCATTAAAAAAAACATTTATAATTTAAAAATACTATTTAATATTATAAAATTAAATTACATATCTCAATTACTTAAAATAAACTATAACAAGATATATAAAAAATTTACTTATTTAAAACAAATACTATTATAATAATAACACAAATAAATAATTAAATTAACTATGCAACATTAAATAAATATCCAACAAACCGAAAATTTACTAAAATTAACATATATCAACTATAAATAATTTAAATTATATTTATTTACAAATATATTTAAATAACAATAAATAACATAAATACAAACATTAACTAAACATTATGGTGCCGATTCCAATCCTGTAAAACCCGGGTACGAATCGTCATACGGAGCGTTTTCTCCGTACGACTCGTACCCGGGGAATGCACCTTACAAACCAGCAAGTACGATTCGTACAGATATACCATTTCCGTACGAATCGTAAAAAACACCGTGCGACTAAAAAATACATACAAGTCCGATCCGGGACAGCGCGTACGTGACATTCGCACGGAGTCAGGCAGCGTTTTACGGACCAGCAAGTACGATTCGTACGGGAATATTTTTACGGGAGCCAAAAAGTGCCGGAAAAACTAAGTATGCCACGATGCACAAGGAAAAGGGGGCCTGGTACGCACCGTACCCCCATCCCTACACGTCCGCACCGTACCCCCTGTCTTCCCCGCATGTACGCACCGCACCCCCAGCCCCGTATGTATGCGCCGTACCCCCAGCCCTGTATGCACGTGCTGTACCCCCAGCCCCGTATGTACGCACCGTACCCCATCCCTACATGTCCGCACCGTACCCCCAGCCCCCCCGCATGTACGCACCGTACCCCCAGCCCCGTATGTACGTGCCATACCCCCAACCCCCCGTATGTACGGTGCGTACCCCACCCCCGCATGTACGCACCGTACCCCCAGCGCGGGTGGGAGTACGGCGCGTACATGCGGGGGTGCGGTACGCACCGTACATACGGGGGTGGGGGTACGGTGCGTACATGCGGGGGTGTGGTACGCACCGTACATACGGGGGTGGGGGTACGGCGCGTACATGCAGGGGTGGGGTACGGTCCGTACATACGGGGGGTGGGGTGATGGGCCGTACGACTCGTACCCCAGGCACAAGGTTACCCGGGGTAGGGGTCGTACACAGTTCGCTCCGTAAGGGACGTTTTACATACGAATGTGTATTCGGAACGCCGGTACGGATCGGACTTGTGCGCTCGGACTTCAGTTTTACGAATTGTATGTAAAACTGCCCGGGGACGTGTCGTAGACTTTTCCCGAGGTCATTTGTATGTATTTTCCACGTACGAATCGTACTTGGCCGTTTGTACAGGACTTGGACGATTCGTACGTAAAAAAATACAGATACAAGTCGTACGGGAATTTTTTTTAACGGATCGGAATCGGCACCTATATATATTTTAAACTAATTAAAAGGTAACTCCTAAAAAAGTCAAAAAACCGTATCTCAACCAATAAATTTAAACTAAACAAAAACAAACCAATATAAAACGTTAACTGATTAAATAAACACTATAAAAACAAGGAATTAATTTACGTAATTCTACCGTATATCGGCCAAACAAGGAGGAAGAGTGTTACTTTGAGAAGAAAGAAGAACTACATAAACAACTATATCGAATTTTCTACTACACAGGTAAGAACAAAACTTTATAACAAAATATAAATACTTCACTTTTTTTAAATTTAGTTAAGTAAAATCATTACATGTTTTTCTTTAAATATCACTGATTAAACCTCATTACAAATACGTCTAGAAAATACAGGAGAAACAGTTTAGTGCCCACAATATTTAACTCAACATCATGAAAAATATAGCAAACTAAATATAGAACTTAACCTGCAAATAAATTAAATTAATTTGATTTTTAAAACGTAATAAAAGTACAAACCATAGCTAACCAATACTTTTCTTTTTACAGCTGCCACAAAATTCAAATAACCATCAACATCATGAGTAAGTATATAATTTGTATTCCAAAATGTTTTAAAATAAAAACTAAGTAGCACATGCATCAATGTTATTACCGGTCACAAACAATCCAATTATCAAAATAGCATCATTTATAACCAATAAAAGTACTTTTAAAATACATCAACTCAAAACGCAATAGTAAAATAGGTACTATCAAACTACAAATAGTTTTCAATTAATTACTAATAAACACTTTTCTCTTCTCAGCTTCTGCAAACAGCACCAACAAAAAACATCCACAAAATTTAATTCATCAACTACAACTAGTAAGTATTAATTGTTTTACTACTAAAGACAAAATGATACAATTTCATTCAAAATATATGTAAACTTTTAATAACAGAAACATTTTGCTTTCATACGAACAGAAAATATAACAGTGAATAAAAACGACCATCAAAACATACCATCAAGGGAAGTAAAGCAACACTAATGTAAGTATATTTGATATATTATTAATTATACTAGCATGTTTATTATTTAACATTGCAGAATTATTAAACGTATATATATACACAAACACATGGGTTACACTTATACCCAAGAAAAGGTTATTGAAAATAAAACCATTGTAAATGTAGCAAATATTATTCCAATGCCTGTTATGGGAGAGCCACTACAATAGATACCAATGTAGTAAACGTTAGCGAACAAAACCATCCCCCCCAATTTAACTGAAGTTGAAGTAAGATATGCCCTAGAGACAATAAGGGAAGCAAGCACAGGTTCCCAACAAACAAGCACCCAAATACTGAAAAATGTTTTGACTAGAGAGCCAGAACATGTCACAGGACAACTACCTTTTATCCCCAATTTGAAAAGACTAATAGCAAATACTAAAATAGCTACATCTCAAACTCCACCTATCCCCTAAACCTTTGGAGAAATTCAAGTACTACCTGAGTATACCATCACCCACAAAGAGGAAAAATTCCTTATTTATGACAGCGAAAGTAAATGAAAAAATAATTATTATGTTTGCAGCTAATACAAATTCACAAAAACTTAAAAACTGTGCAATGTGAATGATGGATGGCACATTTAAAGTTTGCCCCAAACCATTCTGTCAGTTGTATACCATCCACAGAAAATATGAAGAGACAAAAATCCCCTTTATTTACGCATTACTGCCTAATAAACAGAACACCACTTATGTAGAACTACTAACTATACTCAAACAATTCACAGAAAATTACTGTCCCCTAAGAATCATAATAGACTTTGAGCAGGCAATTTTTCCATCCATCCTCAAGCTAAACCCACACACTGCAATACTGCAGCCAGCAGCACCCGCCACAATGTTAAATTGCCAGATGCGACCGCCATGGTGGTGGTCGCATCATAATAAGTCCGCCCGCCATCGAAGACACCTAGGTGGGAAGGTTACAGAGGTCAGGGCACCATAGACAACCTAAATTCCAGATCCCATGGTGGAACGTATATGCCAGTACTGTGGCTCAAAAAGCCAAAACGATCAACGCGGTGGAAGGATGGCATAATACCTTCCAAGCCACAATAGGAAGGGGACAACCAACACTACACAAAGTAATTGAAGCAATTAAAAAGCACACAACTACCAAGAACTCAGATTAGAGCAATCACTAAGTAAAATAGGCTCTAAACTAAAACCATGTATGAATACCTGCAACATAAAACTAAGTTGTATCCAACTACACAAGGTCTAGAATACTTAGACATAATTTCTAAATCAATTCTTTAAACTAAACAAAATACTAAACATGATTTCAATCTTACAACTATAAAACATATAAACAACATCGTTTTTTTATTTAATAATTATAATTATGTCATAAACTTTAAAATATAGCACAACATTATGTGACAAAATATAAATATTAAATAAAAAAGAAACAATGAAAAAATAGATACATTTCCCACCCATAGTTAAAAACAATAATACTTACAGTTATGTAACAGTAGAATATCCTCGAAAACTATAAAATACACAGCCAACCAATTAAATACGAATCCATTGGATAACAAAGCCCCCAAAAAATGCAAAAATACAACTGTACAAAAAAAATCCGACGCTGCAATCCTCTTAATAACCAAACCCTCAAATACCTGAAAATAGTTCTGAAAAAACACACTGTTAAAAATATTGTAAATTATGTAACATATTAAATATTGTTATTAAAACATAATATTCAATATAATAAATAATAAAATATAACCTTGTAAAATACATATTATTTAATTTTTCAAAAATAAGAAAATGGTATAAAGGTGCCGATTCTGATCCGTTAAACAAAAATTACCGTACGACTCGTATCCGTATTTTTTTACGTACGAATCGTGCAAGTCCCGTACAACCGGTGAAGTACGATTCGTACGTTAAAAAATACATACGAATCGTATCAGGAAAAGGTCTACGAGACGTCCCCGGACAGTTTTACGTACGAGTCGTAAAACTGAAGTCCGAGCGCACAAGTCTGATCCGTACTGGCGTTCCGAATACACAAGCGTATGGAAAACGTCCTGTACGGAGCGAACTTTGTACGACCCCTACCCCGGGTACACTTGTGCCCGGGGTACGAGTCGGACGGCCCCTCCAGCCTCCCCCCCACCCGCATATGTCTGCACCGTATCCCCCCACCCGCGTATGTCTGCACCGTACCCCCCCACCCGCGTATGTCCGCACTGTACCCCCACACCCGCGTATGTCTGCAACGTACCCCAGGCGTACCCCAATCCTCGCGTATGTACGGACTGTACATACGCAAGGATTGGGGTACGCCTGGGGTACGGTGCGGACATACGTGGGTGTGGGGGTATGGTGCAGACATACGCGGGTGGGGGGGTACAGTGCAGACATACGCGGGTGGGGGGGTACAGTGCAGACATACACGGGTGGGGGGGTACGGTGCGGACATACGCACCGTACATACGCACTGTTGGCCTATGTACGGTGCATACCCCAACAGCGCGTATGTACGCACCGTATATATGCAATGTTGGGGTACGCACCGTACATGATGACACGTACGATGTGGTTGATGGCGTGTACGTCGCGTACCGGGGCCCCTTTTCATCGTGCATCGCAGCGTACTTAGCTTTTCCGGCACTTTTTGGCTCCCGTAAAAATATAGCCGTGCGGAGTGCTGTAGGTACGAATCGTACTTGCTGCTCCGTAAAACGCTGCCTGACTCCGTACGGACGTCGCGTACGCGCTGTCCAGGATCAGAATAGTAGGTATTTTTTAGCCGTACGGTGTTTTTTACGATTCGTACAGAAATGGTATTTCTGTACAAATCGGACTTGCTGGTTTGTAAGGTGGATTTCCCGGGTACGAGTCGTATGGAGAATACGCTCCGTATGACCATTCGTACCCGGGTTTTACAGGATCGGAATCGGCACCAAAATGTTTTATATAAATGTTAAAAACAATTATGCAAATGTTTTCTTTTTGGTAGAAAAATTAATAAACCATAAAAATGAAACTGTTTATAAATAAAAAATAAAAAATATTTTGCTTTACCATTACATGACTATGGGGGTCATTATGATGGCAGAAGGACTGAGTGGGCGGTAGCAGTTTTGGGTGCATGGTGAGTTACTTAGGATTGTGATTGAGTCGTGGAGGCCAGCAGGGAACAACTAGCTGAGTTGTTTTTAATCCTTGCAGAAACCCCTCACGAAGAGCCTATGAGCCTTGAAATGCTTTGAAGTATATAACGTGACGAACCTTCTCTGTTTTGCTTCACCTTTGATTGTACGTGTTGCTCTGAAAAAGCCTCGATGGGCACTCAGTAAACATTTGAAGATGCTAAAATAAAGATGGAAGGTGAAAGGACGCTGTCTCCGCAGTGTTTTAATGAACATTGAAAAGTGTTTAAAATATTGAGTACAATTGGTGTCTTAAGATGATATTTGATAAAATTGGAAGAAGTGGATTAAAGGAGGGAAGTTTTCCCACATTGCAGCGCGGCAGATGGGGAGCGTAAAAGCGCCCTAAGATATATTGAGAAGGACCACACGGGCCTTCTGCCATCGGACCGCGATTTTCCCCCACCACATTATGATGGCGTGGGATCCAGACTGCGACCGTGGCGGACGCAAAAACCGTCCGCCACAGAACTGCCACAGGCAATCGTTCCAATTGCCTGGCAGAGCGGTGTGCATCCATAAAATGGGGCGTGCCTAGCAGGCACCGCCCGCCAAATTAGGATGCTGTCTTCCGCCAGCCTTTCCATGGTGGGTAAACCACCATTGAAAGGCTGGCGGAGATTGGTTTTGGGGCCCATTGCAGGCCCCCAATGTGTTGGGGGAGGTGTTTGTGCACAGGATGGGTACCCATGGTACCCCCCTGCATTTCACTGCACCAAGTGTCAGGCACCGTGTAGTGCCTGCCACGTAGTGCAGTGAAATGCAAAACATGCATTTTAAACATCACGCAGTCACATCCTAATTTGGTTTGCGGAACCGCCACATGTATTACAAATGGTCCCGATCACCACCACGATGGCGGACGGACTCCAGTCCATCCGCCATCATAATCGGCCCCTAAGTTACCAAAAATCGTACTATTTTTCAAAACTGTAAAAAAAGAAATTATTTGTTTAATATTTATACATAAAAAATGAATGTTACAATTATATTATGGTTTATAATAAAATATTCATACCATTAAAATGTATGATTTATGTTTTAAATATTATAATACATTTTCTAAACAAATAAAATGAAAAGAATTTAATTGTGAATGAAAATATAAATGTTTTCACATAAAGAAATGTTGAAAATAAAAACTAAGATATATCTATATACCTATTATAATATACAGATAAACTGTATAAAAATTATACATAATAAATAATAAAAAATTACTAACTTCCAAATAAAATAAACTCTGACAAAAAGCAGAATGATACACCCCAGAAAAATGACAATCCCAACAACAAACATTAATGTACTCAACCAAACTACTATATAATACACCATAATAATGTACTATTCCATCTCCAACCCAAACTAATCTCAGGGAAAGTACTGGATAGTAAACCATAATAATTCACTATTCGAACTCCAAATCTAACTAAACTCAGAGAAAGTGCTAGAGAGTAAACCATAATAATTTACTAGTTCAACTCCAAATCCAATTAAATTCAGGGAAAGTGCTGGATAGTAAACCATAATAATGTACTATTCCAACTCCAAATCCAACCAAACTTAGGGAAAGTGCTGGATAGTAAACCATAATAATTTACTATTCCAACTCCAACTAAACTCTGGGAAAGTGCCGGATAGTAAACCATAATAATTTACTATTCCAACTTCAAATCCAATGAAACTCAGGGAAAGTGCTGGATAGTAAACCATAATAATTTACTATTCCAACTCCAAATCCAACTAAACCCCAGGAAAGTGCTGGATAGTAAACTCTGGGAAAGTGCTGGATAGTAAACCATAATAATTTACTATTCCAACTCCCAATCCAACTGAACTCAGGGAAAGTGCTGGATAGTAAACCATAAGAATTTACTATTCCAACTTCAAGTACAAATAAACTCCATGAAAATTCTGGATAGTAAACCATAATAACTTACTATTACAACTCCAAATACAAATAAATTAAAGGAAAGGACTGATTACCCCCATATTGATCTTTCAAACTAACAAAAATATATTCTTAATACAAAAAAATGTATCAAAATCTTTATTATTTTAAGAAATACAATACAATTTTTGTGTACATTTAAAAAGAAATATTTAATAATTTCAAATTCTAATTTTTTAAAATATATAAATATTTATAAATATGTTTTAATGTAATCACAAAATGTTATAAACATGTTATTTACAGATACAAATTTATATTAATAAATTTTAAAATGTATTAGAAATGTAAAAAAAATTAAACATCATAAAACATTCACAAACATTACATAAAATATTTCGCAACACAAATAATTTTGAAATTTACCAAAATAAAAATGAAAATGTAGATTCTTTTTATAATTATATCATTTTTATTTTATTCATTAACATTTTTTTTTATCCAAACATTGTTAAATTACTCACCACCCATATCCCCTGTAAACTCAATATCCCACTCCTAAAGTTTAATTAAAAAAAAAAAAAAATCAACACCATTGATATTCTTACCTCGATATTCTTGCATGTCGATATTTTTCCATCGATATTCTTTCTCTGCACTGGTGGTGATGGACTATCCTCATAGCAGATATGTCCTATGTGAATTTTGGAGGAGCAAGTTGCAGTTTGCTAATGACTGGTGCATATTATGGTCTTAGTATTTTTGTGGACCATAACTTTTATATATGTAAGTAACTATACACTGCAAGCTTGAATCCCAACTGCTGCACACCAATGTGAGAGGCTGGCTTGGTATATGATGCACACTTCTGTGAGTGAAAGACACACAATTGATGGACGAAACGCAGAACAAACAAAAATATTCACCCCCAGTCAAGAGATCTGGGTTAATTCCATCATTATTTTGCTCACCATGCCACCCCAGTTTAGATCTGGCCATATGCAAATCAGTCTTGACCCTGTGCCTCATGGGAACAGTCCAGCCCGAACTGCCAAGCCAGGTCCTCCCTGGACCGGATACAAGCATCCTAGGACCGGTTTCAGGGTTTCACCCCTCTTCAGCCAGTATAGCTTGATTCCAGTGGCACAGTGAGCCCAGGACCAATGTCTGGGCATACCTGGCACACATAGGGCGAGAAAGCAAAAGACACACAATTGATGGACGGAATGCAGACCAAATCAAAACATTCACCCCCAGTCAAGAGATCTGGGTTAAATCCATCATTCTTTTGCTCACCATGCCACCCCAGTTTAGACCTGGCCATATGCAAAACAGTCTTGACACTGTGCCTCATGGGAAAAGTCCAGCCCGAACTGACAAGCCAGGTCCTCCCTGGACCGAAAACAAGCATCCTAGGACCGGTTTTGGGGTTTCACCCCTCTTCAGCCAGGATAGCTTGATTCCAGTGCACAGTAAGACCAGGACCCACGTCTGGGCATACCTGGCGCACTTAGGGTGAGAAAGCAAAAGACACACAATTGATGGATGGAATGCAGAATAAATCAAAACATTCACCCCCTGTCAAGAGATGTGGGTTAAATCCATCAATCTTTTGCTCACCATGCCACCCCAGTCTAGACCTGACCATATGCAAATCAGTCTTGACCCTGTGCCTCATGGGAACAGTCCAGCCCGAACTGCCAAACCAGGTCCTCCCTGGACCGGAAACAAGCATCCTAGGACCGGTTTCGGGGTTTCAACCCTCTTCAGCCAGGATAGCGTGATTCCAGTGGCATGGTGAGCAAAATAACGATGGATTTTTCCCAGATCTCTTGACTGGGGGTGAATGTTTTGATTTGTTCTGCATTCCGTCCATCAATTGTGTGTCTTTCACTTATGTAAGTGGGCACCCTGCACCAATCCAGCAACCCTTATAGTGATTTTAGTGGCCATAGACAATCTTAGAAAGCTCTCTAAGTGGTAGCTGTGGAGAGCAACTTTAAGGCTTAGTCCAGAAGGAGTGTAAAGCAGCTTGTTTTACCAGAATATAATATTATAAGTATTGATTAAATGAAAAAGAACCACACAGTGCATTAATAAAAATATGTATTTATTATACAACACTCACTAAAATATGCAGATATCTCCTAGCTGGCGATATACCCAATACACAGGTATGGACATTGCAGCAGACAAGCAGGGCGAAGAGATCAGAAGCAGCAGGAGTCTTCCCGGATGCAGCCTTTATGCCCAGAGCAAAGCACAGCGAAGTCCAGAGTACCCAAACAGTCGAAGTTGAAGTGGTGTCTGAATTGTATTGTGTCCCAAGAAAAATCTAGGGACCCGCTCACAGGCAAGCCCTTCATGACCCTAAGGAAAGGGTTGAGACGATACAGGGGTCCCTCCCTACGGACGGCTGGACAAGGGGGAGGATACTCCAATGTCCTTTGTCCAGTTTCACGCCACAGCTGGAGCCAACAGCTCCGCAAACTGGTTTGAACTAGAATATGCATGGATGGCACCAACTGTGCCCTACACGCAGACTATGTGGCGCTGGCAAGTGCTCCCACCGTACCCCTGTACACTAAACCCTGTCTGGGAGGTGGTCACACTGCCCTGTGACAGGATGCCTATTGTTCTGCCTTCCTCTGCTCGAGCTTGGCTCAGCAGCAGGAGGGCAGAATCATGTCTCCGGTCAGCAGCAGCCATAGTTTGCTGTCCGGGTCTAGAAGACAGGTACCGGGAGCACTGAGGACCTAACGGAGGGCCTTTACAGTGCTTGGAATCATACCTCCCACACTGTATATGGTGTGGGGGTATTATTACAACATGTTTGATACCAAACACGACAGGGTTCATTACATCCAGTTTCGAGATGGTCATTCCGTAATGACGTGGTGCCCCTCTATATGTTATATGGCTGTCTCACTTCCAACACAGAAGAATGGACCCTGAGGGCTGTAGGCATGTCCGTCTCATGCAGGTGTACCACTCACACTTAGAACCAAGCACCCTGCCTTCAGGATTGAAAGGCCTGCTGTAAGGGTGACTTATAGGTTTTAAGTGCAGTGACCTTAGATATAGGGAAACCTATATCTTTCGGAAGTGGTGCTATCACCAGCATACACAGGCTGCAATAGCAGGCATGCAGTGATCGTTTGAATGGTCTCCCATAGCTGGCATAATACATGTTTTAGCCTATGGGGGAACTCGGGGTACCTATGCCCTGGGTACCTTAGTACCATATACTAGGGACTGATAAGGGTACCCAAGTATCCAATCTGGGATGTACCTAAGTACTTACCATAAGAATTTAGGGGAGAAAGCAGAGAGACTGGGGTCCTGATTAGCAGGATCCCAGTCAGACTAGTCAGAAACAGCATAGTACCAGGCAAAAAGTGGGGGTAAACATGCAGAAGGAGCCTACCTTCCTACAGGCAGGACTAGTTTTCCTTCCCCAGACACCCAAATATCACTGGCAACTTTTGTACAACCCGTCCTTTCCCATTATGCCTTTTCTGTTTTGGGGACTTCGTGTTGCAGTTCTCTTTGCTCATTAAAGGTCTACACAACAACATGTTTGAGATTAACTCTCCGTCTGCACTGCATAGTTCACCCAAGTAAAATGTCTTGGACTTAAGTGCTGAATATCAGGCAACTTCATCTGCATACCTATTGCTTCTGATGACAAAGTCATTGCCACTCTTGTGTGCATCACACTTGACAGCGGCTATCTCCCTTGGCAATTGAAGCGCATTTAGTAAATTTGCAACATACACTCCATTCATAAAGGGTGAACCGGACAAAATAAAAAATCCTCTCTGTGATGACAGCTGCCCAACGTTATGCACCACTCCACACTCATATGGACTATCTGTGTAGATGGTGACTTTCAATCCATCGGTGGTGCAACAAGCTCTACTAAGGGCAATGCTACTGCTTGTGCCAAGGTTACATGACACAGTTAGGATGCCTCTAAAACTCCACTCAGGGTACAGGCAGAATAGGCTGCTCTCAATATTTATTTCCTGTCGCTCAGGCAAGAACTGACAACAAACAATATGCAATCAGATTTAGCCAGGGGCACATCCAATTTGTCTGGTCATGGTTCACAATTTGGTCACATCAATGCAGGTATGGTCAAAATCACATTCACTATCTTTGTCTGGTGTGGGCAGAAGAGTAGCGGGTTTAAGGGCGCTACACTTCCTTAAAGACTCATTTTCTGTAGTCAAGATGAGTCTCTCATAGTGTGTTAGGCGGCTATTGGTTAAATGATGTGTGTGCATTCTGCTCATGAGACTCTCTATGGAATGGGGTACTATGATGATCAGGGGGTGTCCCATTGCAATACCCTCAGTTTGTTGGATACCTAGGCTAACTGCTGCAATCTCAGAAATTCAATGAAGAAAACAAAGGTTAAAGTAATTGTATTGTTTGTTTTTAAAAAAAACTTCGAAATTCACTGAATAAACCAAAGGTGCAGAAAATGTGTCATTAAGGAGATCTGGTTTCCTATCCCTAATTTAACTATAACTTTAATTTAACCTTTGTTTTTTTCAGCCGATTTGTAAGGTTCTTTTTTAACATAAAATAATATTTTATTACCATACATAAAGACATCCCCAGAGCCGTGCACTGCCTGAAGCCTGCAGCCAGGCCCTGTCGCCAATCCCCTGTAAGCAGCCAACCCCAGACTATGCCCAGTCTTCAGCCGTGCACAGCTGGCCAGGCCCTGTTGCAAAGCCACCCAGAGGCAGCCAACACCCCCGCAGGCAGCCAAACTCACGCAGCCTTTGGTCGTGCATGGTGTGAGGTTGGCCGCATGGCCAGGCTTGCAACCAAGGCTCTGCATCCAACTCCTCACAGGTAATCAAGCTCACGCTGAACTCAGCAAATGGCTGTGTGCATTGGAAGTTGGTCACAGGGTTTGGCCTGTCATCAGGCCCTATGGCCAAACCCTCAGTATGCTGCCAATCCCACAGTGCACACAGCATTTGGTGTGCGCAATGTAGGTTTGGCCTTCAGGCCCCAGGGACCCCTACCCTGTGGCCAAAACATATATATTAAGGGGAGGTGGGCATGCAATCCATCACCCCAAGCCTTAAAAAAGCCCTGTGGACCCATCCCTTGGGGCCAAATACAATTAAACTAGGGAGGGGGCATACAGCCCCCCTTACTAAGCCTTCTTGGGACCTGGGGATCCCTTCCATGTGCAAAATAGAATATAAAAGGTGGGGGGTTCCTCTGGGGCTAGCTATTTTTTAACAGAGTAGAGGGGGCTGCACAGCCCCCCTCCCTGAGCATATTTGGCCCCATGGACCCCATCCCCCGCGGCTTACATTGTAAAGAGGTGGGTGCCCCAGTGCCCACCTAGGGCACCCATGAAGCTCATGTTGTGGCATGTGGGAGAGCTATGGGCCCTTGCTACTTCAGCTGGCTCCCAACCGCCCTGAGTGGTTAAAATGTGGTCTGTTAGTGTTTGTGTTAGATTTAGTGTTTTCTCCCGTTTGGCAAGACATTAAAATAGACTCCAAACAGATGGAAACAAACACATGTTTCCCTGCCTGTGCTTTGCAGGCAAGCCAACTCCTGTGTCCAAGGGGGGGTGGATCCTGATACACAGTCCACCTTAGGCTCAGGAGGGGGGCCATGTCACCGTCCCCTTAGTAAATACATTGGCCCCAGGGCAGAAAGCAGCTCTGTCATTACTCCCTCCCCTTCAATAACATATGCTCCCCGGGAGCCTAGAAAAATTTTTTGTGCCGTGATCCCACAGGACTCTCTAACTATTTTGTTTTTGGCCCGGGGTGGGTCCCTCTTGGACCTAGGGGACCAGGGTATCCCTATGTTGCCCCCTCATGTTATTTTTTTTAAACTTCAGGATAGGGGACTTAGTCCTCTAATGGCTTCCAGCAACATTTTCTCATGTTGCTGGCAGCCAACCAGAGCATGCTCTCTGTCGAGAGTGAAGTAACCTGAGGGAAAAATAGCTCCCTGCTGGGCAAATCAGAACGCTTCAATTTTTTAAATGGGAGAGTCCCTCAAGCCCAATTGTCCAGATATCGAAATATGTTTGTAGCTTACTTGCTCAGAAACTACTGAACAGATTTACACCAAGTAACAAAAAGCACAATCTGCAAACAAAGATCTAGCATCCTGGCAAATCTGTATATATATGTTTAACACTCAGTAGCTTTTAGGTTTAAATCTTTTATTAAGGTTTTCAACAGAGAAAAATATGGCAGCAGGCAGTTACACTATCCCCGACCCCATCGGGGATAAGATCAACTTAGCTCGCTTCCACCGCTAACAGTCGGGTGGGAAATCGAAGGGATGCTTGCTAGGCCCGACAGCTGCAATACTTTTCTCCCCCCACCCCTAACCCGAACCCCCCCAATAACCCCCCTCCCGCCCTCACTCCACGCCCACCCCGTACCCCTTTAACAAGAAAGTCATAGAAGAGAAAGAAAGAAGAAGGAAGAAAAGAATTGAAACCCTGTCTCAGGATCAAAGGGACCCGAAAGCCGAGCGTAAAGGGTATCGGGGACAAGTCAGCTCCCGGAAGTCCTGGGTCAGGAGGGACCGTAACGGTTGCCACAGTTCCGCAAAGGAGGCACCCTTTCCCGCCAGTGTCAGAGAGATACGCTCCATCCCTAAGATATGCCAGAGGCGGTGCAGCCATTCTAAGTGTGTGGGTATGCGGGGTGCGTTCCAGCAGGCTAGCAGGCACTGTGTGGCCGCCCCTAGTGCCAGGGCTATCTGTTTCCCCCTGTGGGACTTCAAGGGATAAGTAATGGCGTTGGGGACCCCCAGGATGATGTATGCAGGGAGTCGGGGCAGCTCTGTATCAAAGTATCTATCCACCTCATCCAGGATTTGTTGCCAGTACGAGGATAGCAAGGGGCAGTCCCAGAGAATGTGTACTAAGGTGCCCAGCTGACCGCACCCCCTCCAGCAATCTGCGCTGCGTGAGCTGTCCATGCGATGTAGGCGTTCCGGTGTGTAGTACCAATAGGTTACCAATTTAGTGAACGTCTCAGTGAGCCCTGTGTGTGCGGCCGTGTGGCGAGCCCTATAGCAGCTACCCTCCCATTCCTTTGCCAGTAGGTCCCTTCCCAAGTCCTCTCCCATCGTGCCCTCCCTGCGTGGTATGAGTGATAATGTGACGAGAGGAGCGTCTTATAAAGATCCGATGTCAGCTTTTTGTCCGTATGACGTGTGATCAGCCAACGTTCGAACGTTGTGAGCCGGCGTTGCGCTGCCCGTTTCTCCCGCGGCTGCGTGACCCAGTGTTTGATCTGCAAGTAGCCGATCAGGTCCTTGGCCGGAATTCCATGGTCCGCTGCCAACCGCGCCAGGGGGATGAACCTGCCCTCATTGTACAGGACCCCTAGTGCTCTGCAGCCGGAGTATCGCCAACCCGGGAAAGAGGACTCCGGGAGCCCCGGCGGGAAATCGGAATTCCCGAACAGGGGGGTCAGGGGTGAGGGGAATGATGTCAGCTCTTGTCCCTCGCCGGTCTGATCCCAGATCCGTACCACTGCCTTAGTCACCCATGAGGCATATAGGTTAGGGGGCCGCTGTTCCTGGTGCAGAAACGGGATCGCGGCCAGGGTAGTCCCGGCCACCGCCCGGTCCTGGAACAGCCAGTGTTTTTCGGATTCAGGCCTCATCCATTCCACCAGGTAGTGTAGCTGAGCGGCCTGGAAGTAGAGCTTTAGATCGGGGACTCCAATGCCCCCGTATTCCGGCGGGAGAGAACTAATCTGGCGTTTGAGGCGTGGTTTCCTGCCTTGCCAAATGAAGCGTGCTAATTCGGATTGGACCTTTTTGATCCAGCCCTTCGGTGGGTATATGGGGAGCGTGTGGAACACATACAGTATCTTAGGCAGTATCGTCATTTTAATGGCCGCCACCCGCCCAAGCCACGAGAGCGGCAGGTGTCGCCAGCGCTGGAGATCAGTTTTGATGGTGGAAGAAAGACGCTCGTAGTTCAGGGTCCGAATGCTCGGAATCGTAGGGGTCAGCTGCACCCCGAGGTAGGGGACTGGTTCCGACGACCAGGGGACCGGGTAAGTTGCACGGAGGTCTGCCACCGCTCCCGGTGTGAGAGAGAGGGAGAGCGCCATTGATTTAGCAACATTAACTTTGAAGCCGGATATTTCCCCAAACGCGGTGAGTTCCTCGAGGATCGCTCCCAGGGACGTTAAGGGCTCCCTGAAGGTCAATAGAACATGGTCGGCATAGAGGCAGATCGTGTGGGTGTCCCCCCGAAAAGAATGCCGGTGATCCGGCTGTTTTGTCGTAAATGCTGGACAAGGGGCTCCATGTACATCGCAAAAAGCAACGGGGAGAGGGGGCAGCCCTGCCGAGTGCCCCGGGAAATCCGAAATGGCTCAGAAGTGTGGCCATTAACTCGGACCGATGCGTGGGGTTCTCGGTAGTAGTTGAGTATTCGTGCCCGCATTTTGTCCCGCATGCCAAACCGTTGCAGGACCGCTTCAAGATAGGGCCAGTGCACCCGGTCAAAGGCCTTCTCGGCATCCACCGCCAGGAGGGCGTAGTCGGCCGGGCAACGAGAGGCCTTCTCAATGAGATGTAAGACCCGTTTCGTGTGATCGCTCGTTTGGCGGCCTGGAATAAAGCCTGCCTGATCCGGATCTATGAGGTTCGGCAGATGCGGCGCAATACGGGCCACTAAAATCCCCGTGTACAACTTGAGGTCCACGTTTAAAAGGGAGATCGGTCGGTAGGAACCGCACTGTGTGCTATCTTTCCCGGGCTTGGGGATCACCACTATTGCGGCGTCCAACAAGGAGGAGGGCATCTCCCCGAACGTGTCGAACGAATTGAAGAGTCGTGTGAGGATCGGGGTGACCAAGGGGTAGAATTGCTTGTAGAATAAAGCCGTAAAGCCATCGGGGCCCGGGGACCTGCCTAGTTTGAGCCTCGAGATGGCCAAAATCACCTCCTCCGGCCGGATCGGCGAGTCCAGCAGCTCTGCCTGGAGTGTTGAGAGGCCTGTCACCCGTGCTTGGTCTAAGTACGCATCTAGCCCGCTGCCATCGAGCGGCTGCTCGTCATAGAGCCGGGCATAGAAATCCCGAAACGTCGCAGCGATCTCCCCGTCGTCTGTGTGCAGGACCCCGTACGAGTCTACTATCGCCTTGACACCCTCTCTCGTTCTGCGCTCCCGAAGGCAGCGGGCCAAGAGGCCACCACATTTATCACCTCCCACATAGTAGCTATGCCGAAGGCGTAGTGCTACATATTCTGCCCTGTCGCGGTCTAGCGCTTCCAACTGCGCTCTCTGTGTTTTTAACAGCCGCCAGACCCTCGGTGCCCCCGTACGGCTATGCATACGTTCTAGCTCCCTGACTTTCTGTGATAGCTCCAAGCGTTTCGCCTGTCGTTCTTTGTTCTCTGCCGCGGAGAGGGCTATAATGGCCCCCCAGACCACTGCCTTCAGAGCCAGCCAGCGCGTGGGCAGGGCTGTATCTCCGTTGTCATTAAATCGAAGGTATTCCTCAATGACCCCTTGCAGCTTTTTGACCACCACGGGGCGAAGCAGGAGTGTATCCCGCAAACGCCATTGGCGTTTCCTCCTGCCCATGGGCGGGAGCTTCAGCGTCATAACCACCGCTGCATGATCAGAGAGGGATGCCGCTAAAATCTCCACCTCAGAGGTCTCCTGCCCGAGTGCGCGGGTGGCCAGGAAATAGTCCAGGCGCGCGTACGTGCCGTGTGCACTTGAAGTGTGCGTATATTCCCGGGCCGAGGGATTATACAGCCGCCAGAGATCCACCATATCTAACTCCTGTAGCGCCGTGCGACCCGTCTGTGACAGAGCACCTACCTGCCCCGTGCGTTGTGCAGAGCGGTCCATCACGTTGTCGAAGACCAGATTTAGGTCACCCCCAAGTAGTAACCTCCGGTCTGTGGAAGCCGACAACTCCTTCAGTGCCGTATGGAGGAAGTGTTCAGGTCTGTCGTTGGGTGCGTAAATCGTGCCCGCTGTGAATGTGTAATCTCCCAGCTGGAATTGGTAAACCAGCAGCCTGCCCTTAATCTCTGCCACCTTATGCATCGAAAGCCCCTTAAACTTCGGTGCTAGAAGTTTTGCCACCCCCGCCCGTTTTGTGGAGTCACAGGAAAAGAACTGTATGGGGAATGACCTAGACTGCATCTGGTGCGTGTCTTTCGTAAGCAAATGCGTTTCTTGGAGCAGGCATAGCTCCGCCCCTGACTGTGCAAGAAGGGAAATTATGGATCTTCGTTTAATAGGATTGTTAAGGCCCCAGACATTGAGCGTAAGGATCTTAATTATTGTTGGAGGCATTCCCACCTGTCAGTAAACGCTAGCTGGTGTTATGCATCCCTGTGGTGACCGAAGTGTGCCCGAGCCGTCCAACCACCGCCCCTCGAGCCCGACACAGGAGAGAGAAGGAAAAGGAAGAAAAGAATAAATCCCCAACTGGGCCCGCGTATCCTCCCTCCCTCTCCCCAACAGTGTTAGGCGAACCAAAAGTCCATCTTCCGTGGCGTCCCAGAGAGCCTCCCCTCCCCCGCCCGCTCACCCTTGTGCCCGCCAGTGACTCCCCAGTGAGCTGAGGGGCAGTGTAAACCAAAAGGGAACTACCATATCACTTCCCTCAGGTGGCCCCCCTCAAGGGGCTTCGACCTTTGGCACCAACGATTCTGCCACCGAGGCTATGGCCTCCTGACGTCCCTGGGCAATCTCTTCGGGGGGGGCCTCCGCCCTCTGGCACCTCTGCGCCGCTGCTTCAGTTGGCTCCAACCTGAGCCTGGGCCACCGGCTTTCTGAGAGCCCGCTACCTGACCCTCCTCCTCCTCCTTCGGGCAGTCAATGTCCAATAGCTTGCACGCCTCCGTCAGGGAGCGAAGCTGATACAGCCGGTCATTGTGCCAAAAGATAAGATGAAACGGGTGGCCCCAGGAGTATTGAATGTCCCGTTGACGGAGAGCGTCCGTGACAGGGCGGAAGGTTCTGCGTTTTTGTAGGGTCAGAGCGGAAAGATCCTGATAGAGAACCGGGAGACTACCTTGAAAAGTGATGGGGTGTTGTGATCTGGCCTTGCGGAGGATCTCCTCCTTCGTGTTGTAGTCCTGGAGACAGACCAGGATGTCGGCCGGCAGGGCATTATCCGGGCGGGGGGCCCACCCGGTGGGCCCTATCCAAGACGAGCGCAGTGTCCGCCGGCCTCCCTAGAATCTGGTTAAAGAGCTCACGCGTGAAGGTGAAGACATCCCCCTCTTCAGCGTTGCGTTTCACCCCCCTCATGCGGATGTTGTGCCGCCTCGACCGGTTCTCCAAGTCTTCCAGGTGGGTTTGAAAGTCCACCTGCTGGTCATGGAGGCGTAGAAGATCCTGGTGTACTAGGGAGAGCTCCGTGTCCTGTGCATCCATCCTGTCTTCCACCGCTTGCACTCTCTCCCCCATGCCATCCAGGTCCCTCCGTACCTCCCGTAGCTCCGCCGCGAGTTCCTGCTTCATGCATTTGAAGTCCTCCAGTTGTTCCGCAAATAGCGACATTAGGAACGCCCTGGTGATCGGTTCCTCCCCGTCGTCCCCGGCCCCCTTCGGCCGCATCGCGTCAGCCACGGTCGTCCAAGTCTCTGGAGCCGCCGCCCCCCCCTGGGGCTTGGCAAACAACTCCTGCAGCGACTTGCTCTGTGTCTTGTCTTTACCTTTACTCCGTTGGGTCGCCATCGTTCGAGTGGGCTCACCGCCGTATAGTCCCTCTTGGCGTGGCACCAGGAATCAGGCCGCAAACCCGCCGGTCAGGCCCCCGAAGTCCGTTCTCCGCAGCGCTCCGCCCGCTGCAGGCCCCGGCCACTGCTGGAGGGATGCACGGCCCACCCTCGTGTTCGGCGCCGTCCACCCCCTCCGCTGGAGGAGCCTGTCCCAGTGGCAACGTCCGTGGGCCCCTGTGCCTCTCTCCGAAGCAGCCTCTGAGGGGAGGCAGGTAGCGGCCGCAAGTGCTCTCCGACTCTTGGGGGTCTCTCCCCCCCTGTTATGGGGTAAGGTGGCGGCCGCCCCCGCCCGCTCCCGTCCCGCTGTCGTGGCGGCGGGGCCCGTCTGCTCCGACCTCCGCCCTTCGGGGACCTCCCGGCTCCTCCTCGCGCCTGGGGGCTCGGTTGTCGTGTGGCGCCTTCGCTTCCTCAGCGGCTTGCGGGCAAAGAGCTGTCTCACCTCTGGGGGCCCGGAGTCGCCCCCGCACCTCTGTTCTCGGATATGGACTCTCCGCCGCCGGCTCTCTCACCTTCGGGCTCCAGTCCGTCGTCTTGCGTGGGTGGCGGCCAACCAGACAGGCCCTCCGTCCGTCCCAGAAGACCACCAGCCAGGTGGCCCCCGGCTCTGAAGTGGATGCTGGGCTGCCGCCTCTGCCCGCAGGCGCCCCAGCCGCCTCTCCTCCAATCTAGGCTGGCGCCGCTCCGTGCCCGGCTAGGCCTCAGGTCCTCCCGTCGTCCAGCCGCCCCTGCGTCCTCCGGGCCCGTGCTGCTGTCTGTGGCACCCTGCCGCTGTGCCTGCTGAAGTGCCGCTCCCACTTCCTCCTGGTCTCAGGGGGTCGGCAGTGCGTCCACGCGCCGCTAGAGGTGCCGCGGGGGTCCCTCACCCTCGCCGGTTTCTCGGAACTTTAGGCCGTGGCTGCCGCGCTCGTCACTGGGCCGCGGCCGGCCGCAGACCCCTCCCGCCACCAGACGGTCACCACTGCTCCAGGGGGCGCCTGAGGGGTATTGATAGGCTCGCCCCTCACTCCGGCACCACTGGCGGTGCTGTGTGCCAGAAACGGGGGAGGTGATCGGCCCCGTTTCGGCGCTATTCTCGAGCGTGCGAGGGAGAGACAGGGAAATGCGTCTCACCTCGCCACCATCTTGGCCATGCCCCCACTCAGTAGCTTTTAGAAAACATTCGCAGTCTCTGGATGATGTAATCAGTGGTGTAATTTGAGATGTCATCATTGATGTCATTTGAGATGTCATGAGTGATGTCACTGACCTTGTCATGAGTGATGTCATTTGAGATGTCATGAGTGATGTCACTGACCTTGTCATGAGTGATGGAATTTGTAAGGTCATTAGCAGTGCATGGCGAGGTGTAAGTTGTAGTGAGCTCAAGTAACTATAACTGCTGAATTTCACTGGTTTTGCACTAGTGAAATCTGAGCCTAACTATAACGTCCCTGTAACCTTTGTTTGTTTCAGTGACTTTCTAACATTTTCTAAATTCCATTTCCTAACTATAACATCCATGTTAACTTTGTTTTTTCAGTGAATTTCTAAGGTTTATTCATTTTCTTTCCCGCGTGTAACCCATAACCTTTGAGAGTGAGTGCGTGAGTAAATGCATGAGTGTCTCAGTCGGTGTGAGTGAGTATCTCAATGTGTATGTCAGTGGGTGTGTGAGTGACTTAGTATCTGACTGGCTGTGTGAGTGAGTGTGTGAGTCTCTGAGTTGGTCTGTGAGTGGGTACTTGAATCTGAGTGGGTGTGTGTCTGTTCAGGTCTGTGAGTGGGACTGTGAGTATCTCAGTGGGTCTGTGAGGGTGTGTGTGTGTGGCCAGGCCACATTTGAATGGGGGAGAGGAGGAGAGCCACGAGGTCCCCTACCCAGGCTGATTTCAGCCCCTGGGGCCCCATCCCCCGGGGCCTGGCCATTATACTATGGGGAAGGGGGCCAAGCACCTCCCCTTCCTGGGCTAATTTCGGCCCCGGGGAGCCCATCCCCTGTAGCCCACCTTTTAAAGTTTTTTTATTTCTATTAAGGGCCCCCTTCCCCAGCCCAATTTTGGTCACAGGGACCCCCCCCTCGGGCCAGGCCATTAAACTATGGGGAGGGGTCTGATTTTGGCCTAAGGTCCACACACCAGGGGGCCCGGCCTTTATTGAATAGAAGAGGAGGGCAATGAGGACCACCCCTCAGCCCCAGGGACCACATCTCCTGGGGCCCAGCCTTTTATTTATTTCATTTTTATTTGGGGAGGGGGGCCGTGTGGCCCGCTTCCCGGGCTGATTTTAGCCCCGGGGACACCATCTCCCAGGGACTGGCAATTATACTGTAGGGAGGGGCTGAGGAAAGTCAAAATACGGCCCCATCTTTGCTTATAACACCACTACGCTGTTGCCCTCACTCAGGCCCCTTGTACCTTCATAGCGTTTCTTTCACGTTCTATACTGTTGCACATATTACACGACCTTTCCTGTTTCCCCGAGCTAAGTCCATTCTGAGACCCGGTTCGAAGCAACTAATCCCCCAGATAACCATCTATTGACCCTTGGTGACCGTTCTCGGCCTCGCCAGTTGTTTTACGAATCACCATCTTCAACTCGCAAACACTGTCGTAAATTAATTCAACCTAGGAATGGCTATGCCACCTGACCTATAGGGTCGGGGAGAGAACACGACCTTAGGGAAGGAATTTCTATTACCCATTATCCTGTATCTTGTACAAAGAATGTTTTCTTGTGGATGATTTGTATTTTTATTGCGCCTTATGGGGGTTGTTGCTTTAGGGGATTCAAGCGCTACAAAAGACTGTGAGCCACAAATTGAAGTGGCAGTCTCCTGAGAACCTACCACTGATGTACTTCTAGGACAACTGTACCTAGCTGCAGCTAATAAATTGAAGTTCCTATGCCAGACAGAGTGTTCCGTGTCTCTGTAATTTGGAAGGCGAACTCAGAAGATTTCAGGTGTACCCTGCGCCGCCAGGCTTAAGAAGCCCGGTTCTTCAGGGCCACGCTGCCCCACTCCCCAGCCTGATTTTGGCCCTGAGGCCCCCATCCCACGGGGGTTCAGCCATGCCACCTGGGTGCCCCCAGTGTGCAATGGGACCGCGGGAAGCCTTAAGGCCCCCACAGTCCCAGCCAGCTTTCCTCTTCCTGTGCGAGCCGGCATTACTCTGACAGACAGGGAGCTGCTGAAAGGCAGCTCCTTATCTGTCACAACAATTTTGTCAAATATTTGCATGCAGGGAAACAGATGGAAACTCCACTTTCTGAAAGCCAGAGCTGTTTGACACCTCAGGCTAGCAGAAAGAGTTGTTATGTTTGCTTTGCTTCTCCCACCAAGCAAAAGCAAACAGCTACCTCCAGAGGTTGGGCACATCGGGAGGTATCAAAAGCCGGCCCTGAGGGTGGCAGTCCTCAGGGCCATCATAGACTCCACAAAGGGGGTGGTGCACACAGCCTCCCTCATTGTAACAGTTAGCCCTGGGGAGGTTGTGGTCTCTGAGGCTGTGGAGGCCTGCATGCCCCCCTTATTTTCAATGAATTGCCCCGGAGAGGTGGCAGTCCCCAGTGCTGCGAGGGGGCCACACAGGCCCCTCACATTAATTGTATCTTTTGCCCCGGGAGGTGGCGGTGCCCTGCGATATGGGTGAGGCTGTATGGACCCCCCTGCATTCATTTCAACATTAACCCCAGGGAGGAGGTGGTCCCTGGGCTCGCGGGGGAGGCCATATAGGCCCCCGCATTCATTTTACCTTTAACCTAGAGGAGGTGGCAGCCCGGGGAAATGGGCGAGCCTAGCGGGCCCACCCATATACATTTGTGTAGGAGCCCTGGGGAGGTGGTGGTCCTTGGGGCTATGGGGAGCTACCTGGGCCCCCTGTATTTATTTAACATTGGCCCTGTGGAGGTGGTGTTCCCCAGTGCACGATGGGGTGCCATGTGAGCACCCCCACATACATTAGAACCAGTGTCCCAGGGAGGTGGCGGTCCCCGGGGCTTTCATAAGTGGCCCCCTCCTGCATATATATGCTGATGCTTCCAGGACCGGGTCAACCCAGGGACCAAACATTGGTGAAGCGCAAGAGCCCACGTTCCTGCTGAAGTTTTTTTCCATGACGGGATATCTCTGGGACACTACGCACCACAACATGTAGGTGTTCAGGGTATTCCTATCCCCCATTTTGTTTTTTAAATATTTTTTTGTGGAACTTGGCTGAAGCTGAGTCCCAAGATGGCTGCCAACACTTCCTGGTTGAAGTGCTGACAGCCAATCACATTTGAGTACTGGGAGTGTTGGATCTTTGGAGGATCCGCTTCCATAGTTATATAAAAACAATTAATTTCTCCAAATTACTGAATGAATTTACATTTTCCAGACCAAGAACTAGCTTTCTACCACGTTTGGTGTAATTCCGTCCATCGGTTTGGGCTGTAGTCATTTTCAAAACCCCAACATTGGAAAAACATTTTTTTGACACCCCCCCTTTTTGTCGGCCCCTGCTTGCCCCTTGACAGATCACCCCCAAACTTTCCATGCTCATCAATCCTTACTATGACACTTTTTTGGAAACTTTTGTGAAGATTCGTCAAGCGGCGCCAAAGATATTGGAAAGTCAACAAATGCTTTTCCTATGGAAATATGGATCTAACCATAAATACCTACTGGCCTGACCGTGGGCAGTGTTGTATGGGGCATCACACCACTGGGCATCCCTAGTATCCAAAACTAACTCCTTTTCTGCACATAAAGGAAGGCCAGCAGTGAGAAAGTGTATATAGGTCCATTTTAATGCTTGGCTCCAGCAAAATGATCATGAACACGTTTTGGCAACCTAGTTGCCTTTCTGTGTGCCGACCTTCCTTTGTGTATGGAGAAGGAGTTCTTTTGGATATATATAGACGCCAGTAGGTAGTTATAGGTAGGACCTAGTTTCCATAGGAAAATTGTTTTTTGACTTGTTTATAACTTTGGTGCCATCTGACGAATCTGCACAAAATATTCAGAAAAAAAGTGACCTCCTGATTCTAGTTGTGCACGGAACATTTTGGGGTGATCTGTCAAGCTGGGGCCAAGAAAAATGGGGAATCAAAAAAAGTGTGTTTCCCATGTTAATTCCTATAGAGATTTTAGCTATAATTACAGCCAGAACCGCTAAATGGAATTACACCAAATCTGGCAGAAAGGTAGGTCTTGGTTCAGAAAGCAAACTTTGCGTTATTTGGTGTAAATCCATTCCGTAGTTTTGGAGATATTAAAGAAAAAAACAAACTTGTAAAGAAAAGGGGAGGGGTGCACATGCGGTCCCCCCCAAAGTAGGTTTTACCGTTGGGGACTACCAACTCTCCGGGGTTCATTTTCATAACAAGAGGGGGCTACATGGCCCCCCTGCTCTGGCCTTTAAAGGGGGGAAAACAGATGAGAGGATGACTCCTAGAGGCAAGGAGCTGCAGCTCCCTACATGTGGGAGCAATGCTGGCTCCCATTGGAGGTGAGTAAGCTGGGACCTTGGGGGCATTAAGGCTCCCACTGCGGTCACCAATGCTGGAGACTGGGTGCCCTGGGTGGGCTCCAGGGTACGCAGCATGAAAAGGCCGGGACCCAGTGCATGGGGTCCCTGGGGCCGAAATCAGCCAGGGAAGCGGGGGCCGGGATGGGGGCCAAGTGAGCCCCATCCTCCATTAATTTTTGCCCAGTCCCCAGGGGATGTATGGAGTATGAAAATACACAAAATCATCTGCAAGTTCTGCTTGTTTGACCCCGCCCCCTTTTCCTTACTAGTATGCAAAGGTCTTCCCGCCTTTTTCTCACATTGATGCACAGTTTACCAAAAGCCCCCCAAGCACATTTCCCGTCTATTTTTGTGATGCGTTCTTGATGCAGAGGAATATGAATCCAATCACATTGCTGAAATAACATGCACACAGGGTCACTGGAGACATTGCCTTGTGATGCTTTACACAGCTGTAGTGTAGAATATGCACAAGACATTTACCCAAGACGTAGCACTTACTTATAAACCAGTAGAAAGTACTCCAGTTGGATAGACATTTTCAGCAAAACTGTGGACTTTTCTTGGTAAAAAATAGGTTCCATTATGGCCCTGATGCTCATTTTACAGAAATTAAACCTCAATGGGAAGCACTTACAAATATAAACATAGCAGGTGTCCCAGTTGAAGCTCCACTTCTATAAAGCACATATGATCCTAACTTCTTGAGTTTTGCAAAGGCAAAGCGAGTGTGTTTCCTCTCATATTACACATTGAAAAACAATATGAAATCCTTAATGGAGCTGAATTCTGTTGGCCGGCAACCTGATCTGTAAGGACTGTGATGAGTAGTTTCTTTTTTTGTTGTCCCCTGGTGGGAGAAGAGTCCATGGTTCTCCTTTTTAAATACCCTAAGTATGCAAATGCCCTAAATTCATAGTACCACTCACACACCTACTCAAAGACCCACAGACACACTTACACACCCACTAAGATATTCACACATCCCCTCACAGAGCCATACAGCCCCTCACACATCCACTCACAGACCTATATCCACTCACACACCCACTCACTGACCCATACAGCCACTCCCACAGCCACTCACACATCCACCAAAACACTCACACACTCACTGACAGACACATACAGCCACTCTCATGCCCACTCACTGACTTATACAGCCACTCACACACCCGCTCTCAAAGGTGACAGATTATAGCTAAAATTAATTTTTTTAAACATAGAAATTCACTGGAAAAAACAAAGGTTACAGGGTCATTATAGTTAGGAATTAACATTTAAAAAAGTAGAAATTTACTGAAAAAAAACAAAAGTTACAGGGACGTTATAGTAAGGGAATAGAATTTTAAAAATCTTAGAAATTTGCTGAAAAAAATAGGTTACATGGACGTTTTAGTTAGGCTCAGATTTCACTTGCAAAAAAACAGTGAAATTCAGAAGTTATAGTTACCTCAGCTAACTATAAATTATGTCTCTGCAATGCACTGCTTATGACCTCACATATTACATCACTCATGACATGGTCAGTGACATCACTGATGACATCACTCATGACATCTCAAATTAGATCATTGATTACATCATCCAGAGAACCACTTATATACCCACTCACACCCTTATATAGCCTCTCACATACCCACTCACACACCCACACAACCACTCACATACTCATTCAAAGACCCATACAACTACTCCCACCCACTCACTCATCCATAGAGCCACTCACACACTCACTCACTCATACAGCCATTCACTCAACCACTTATTCCTCCATACAGCCACTCTCACCCCTACTCACTCACCCATACAGTCTCTCAACACAGCCACTCACTCACAGATACAACCACTCACATGCCCACACAACTACTTATATACCCATTTACACATCATACAAACAGTTACACACCCACTCACTCTACAATACAGCAACTCACACTACAACTCACTTAACCAAACACCCACTCAAACAGCCACTCACTCACCCATACAGCCACTTACATACTCAGTCACTCACTCAAACAGCCGCTTACATAGCCACTCACTCACCCATACAGCAACTCACACACCCACTCACCCACGCATACAGCCACTCACAAGCCACTCACTTATCCATACAACCACTCACATGACCAGTTACAGACCCATAGAACCACACACCCCACTAACACACCCACACAACTACTCACACACCCATACAGCCATTCAGACAGCCATTCACACACAGATACACACAGTCACACAGCCACTCACATAATATAATAGGAATTTAACTAATGCTGTAGCTTAGAATATATCTTCAACTTTCAAAATGTTTACGAAATACTTACATGACCGTGATGAGAAAATTGGGTATCCCCAAGGGGTTCATCGACCTGATGGCCTTACTCTACACTGCTCCCACTGCAAAACTCCGTATGAACGGCACGTTGTCCCCTGTGTTCGCTCTCACGCGTGGAACTAGGCAGGGATGCCCACTATCCCCGCTGCTTTTCATACTGGCCCTTGACCCATTAGTTGGGTGTTTCCAAGAAAAGCACCTTCACAGAGGCATACAATTCAACACAGGTCCTCTCCTAATCTCCTTATACGCAGACAATATCGTACTGTATATCCACTGCCCCCAGGAAATTTTGGATCCATTAGTCAGAGAAGTCATCCAATTTGGGAGCTACTCTGGGTTGGGTATAAACTGGAGTAGGTCTGAAATTCTCCCTCTGACGACAGGCACGGCTCGATGGGATTGCGACTTTCCGCTGCCATGGTGCGAAGAATCATTCAGGTACTTGGGAATTTATATACATCAGGACACGGAACAGATTATCCGGCGGAACTACGGTCCTGCAATACATAATTTGGAAATGCAGATTGAGCGTTGGTTGAAACTCCCGCTATCTATGGCAGGTAGAATCGCGTTAATGAAGATGATTGTGCTCCCTAAATTCCTGTACCTACCCCACTTCCAAATAGATTCTTTGACACTCTTAAATCACACCTCATCAAGCTTGCGTGGGGCGGAAAGAGACCCAGAGTACGCTGGGACACTATGACACTACCATATTAGAGAGGTGGTTTAGGCGCCCCAGACTTCAGGCTTTATTATCTAGTTGCACAATACAGCTTCACTCATAGCTGGTATCACCCGAACCAGAGGCTGACCTATTGCTTCCTACCCCCCTACATGCTCTCCTGCCACAGGGGTTTCCGTGGGACCCTTTTGACATACAGACGGTGTCAACAACGAGTTGGGCATGGTGTAAATTGTTGCGAATCACAGGGGGGTCAACCCTCTACTCCTCTGAAATCCCAATTGCAAATAATTTGTGGCTTCCCGTTCTGGAGGAAAAATTAGTCCTACGCACATTGTCATCCCATTCTATCACCAAGTTTGTGGACTTGTTCCAGACGGACATGTATTCACTAGCGCAGAGGGGGGTAAGTTTGGTGAGGCGTCCCTTATGGACCAATTCATTTTTACTAGAGTCCATAGTGCAATCCGCACCAAAATTATGGAGTATCCGCTGGAGCCCGAGTCTTTTGCACCTCTGACGTTGTTAATATCTATCACAAGTGGGGACCAACTAATCTCAAAGCTGTATAAAGCGAGCGCGGCCATTGTCCCGACTCACGAGACAAATTTGCGAGGCATGGGAGCGCGATCTAGGACATCCAATTTTGGATGACCAGTGGTCATACTGCTGTACTCAGAACAGAGAGGTATCACTCAACAATAGGCATAAATTAATACATTTTGAATATCTATGGAGAGTTTATATGTCGCCCGCGAAACTCCAAGCCATTGATTCCAATCACCCCCATTGCTGCTTAAAATGTGGCAGCCCATATGCTGACTTTGCCCACCTAACGTGGAACTGTCCTAAGATCAGGGACTTTTGGAAGACAATATTTCGGTTAATTTCTCAAATGACACACTTGGAGATAGATCCCACTCCCGGGGTAGCGCTGCTAGGCTATGTACGCAACATGCCAAAGGAGCGATGCAAATTGATTGTCCTGGCACTATTACTCGCTAAGCGGGAGATTGCCCTTAAGTGGGGCAGCAGACTACTCCCTACTACTAACGCTTGGCTATTGAGTCTTACTTTCTGCAACACTAATTGTGAACTCTATGCCACAATGCAGCCCCCATCCTCCCAACCAAAAGACATATGGGAGCCACTTAAAGATTATCTATTGAGTTTAGATACACACACTCCCGCATCGCAACCTGCGGGGATAGTCCTAACTGGGGTGGGCTAGTTTGGATTGTGTGAAATAAGATCTTTGAATAAACTTCCAGAATTACAGTGGGACTACTTACATACTTGTTCGATATGGCTGGGGTGAGGAAATACTTATAATGCAAATGGAAAGGTCAATGGTACATAACTACCTGTCTATTTCTACTTCAGAAAATCCAGTAATTCAATGGCAGTCGCCGCTAGACAGTTTTAGTTAGGATTGTGTTTCCATAGGATTTGCATGTTTTTGTGTTGCTAATAACTTTGGCGCCATTTGACGAATCTGCACTAAACATTCCAAAAAAGTGCTACGTTTTGAAAATTTGCACATGAAATGATTTGAGGTGATCCGTCAAGCGGGGACCGATAAAAAAGGGTCCTCAAAATGTATTTTCCCCATTCATTTTTCCATAGTCACTTTAGACACCGCTACAGCCTGAACCACTGAACGAATTTATACAAAATCTGGCAGAAAGCTAGATCTCGGTTTGGAAAGAGTGTTTTCGTGATTTGGTGTAAATCTGTTCAGATGTTTTTGAGCAATTAATGTTAAAAAATGTTGTGTATCCAGGGACGCGGAGCCTCTGTGGATCCGACATATCTGCTGCTGAGATCTGATCGTCTGCCACCACCTCAACCAAGAAGTGGTGGCAGCCATCTTAGGACTCAGGACTCTGTCCTGAGTCCTAAAAAAAGTTTTTAAAAAGACATAAGGGGGCATGGTAGAGATACCCTGACCCACCGAGGCCTGGTGGCGGGATTCCATAGGGACCATGTTTGAGGCCCAAAAAGTTTTTTAAACTTTACCGTGAATTCGTGGAGGATCCCCAAATCCATGGAGAATCCGTGAATCTGAGGCATTTGTTTTTAAAAAAACAAGAAAGGGCTCCTTGGCCTATTAAGGTGAGCAAGGGCCTTTATTTTTTGGGGAGGGTGGCCCCCCTTCCCAGGTTGATATTGGTCCTGGGGGACCCCATCCTCTAGAACATGATGTCTTATTTAGGGGAGGCAGCGGTTGTATGGGGAGAGCACTCCTATGTTGTGATTGTTTAATCAATAGTTATCAATTTAAAGGGAACAATGGTGCATCAGTTCTGTAGGAGTTTGTCCTCTCCTACTGAAATCAAGACCGGGTATTGACAGGTTGAGAGCCTGTATGCAACTGAGCACTGTTCACAAAGTGTCTTTCCTGACACTACTTTGTTTGAAACGTATATGTTTAATTTTCAGCGTTAAAACAAAACATACTCTAGAGCTTTACACATTGTTATCTGATGTGGAAACGCAAAAGAATATAGCAGTTTGTACCAATACAAATTAATGTCATTTGTACTTAAACCTCCGGAGGGAAGATTTCACTTGTTTAGCTTCACACGTAACTTCCCTTAGTTTGCACTTTTGAGTATCGTGTACGTCTAGCACAGTTTTTTTGACACGCTATTGGTTTACATACGCTATTGTGATTTCTTCAACAGCTTCACAGCCGACCATCTTATGAAAGGTATGAATCCACTACCACCATTGTAACCTCATACCGATTACCGTACACTTGCATTAGGACCCTAGTCCTAATTAATTTCACTAATACAATTTGGTTCATTTTTCATCATTTCAGAAATATGAGTTTTATACACCCAGGTAAGCGCATAGCTGACCATTATTTACATTCCTCTTGTCCGTATATTTCATCATCTGAGCCTATGCTGACTCAATCACATTTTTGTCCGTTTCAGAGAATATCTAACCACACAGACAAACAGGTAACTTGTTGTCAGACACGTCTCCATTGCATTAGAGTCATTGAGATTGAGCCCCCACACCATAATCCTAATCAGAGAAATGGTTCGTTTTATTTTTCAGATTGGCCCCTGACGAAGGAACCGGCTGGTTCCGAAATGCATTGGGCATTTTAAAAAAAATTTCTGTTGTGTAGAAGTCTTTGTGTTATTGCACCATGCTTACAACATGCAACTTGGAATGATGTTACATGTGAAAATTGATTGTATCTATGCTGTTTAAGTACAAATGACATTAATTTGTATTGGTACAAACTGCTATATTCTTTTGCGTTTCCACATCAGATAACAATGTGTAAAGCTCTAGAGTATGTTTTGTTTTAACGCTGAAAATTAAACATATACGTTTCAAACAAAGTAGTGTCAGGAAAGACACTTTGTGAACAGTGCTCAGTTGCATACAGGCTCTCAACCTGTCAAAACCCGGTCTTATTTAGGGGAGGGGCACACGGCACCCCTCTACAGGCCGATCTTGGCACCAGAGACTCCATATCCCATAGCATGATTTCTTTTTTAGTCGGAGGGTGGCGTATGATCCTGACGTCTGTTTTGATGGGTCCCCCTTCCCAGGCCATATTTGACCCTGGTACCCCATTCCCAGGGGCCCACTGTATTTTTAATGGGGGACGCTTGTGGCCACACTCCTTGAGCCGCTAGAGGCCCTGGGGATTCCATCAGGCTGCTAGACTTTTGAAAAGAGAGGTGGGCTACGGGGCCCCCTCTCCCTGAGCCATTAATCAATGGCTCCGGGAACTCTGTCCCCTGGGTCACTAGCTATGTCTCTGGGAACCCACCCCAGGTCATAGCAGTTTTTCTGCCCACACTGGCAGGTACAGGGAAACCTGTGTTTGCTCCCTTTTGGTGGGAGCATTTTTAAAACTCCTGCCATACGGGAGCAAACACAACATTTTAAAGCTCCTGCTGTCTGGGAGCAAACTTTTGATTTATTTCGGATATAGATTAAATTACTGTTTCTACCCAGAGGGATCAGTATTAGTGCTGTTCCCTGTGGGCAGGAACAATGCATGCTCCCGCTGCATGGGGATAGCCCCTGGGGCGGCAGGGGCCTCGGTGCTCCTCTTACGGCCCCAATAAATGTATGGTGGGTGCCCTAGTTGGGCACCAGGGCACCCACCTTTAAGACATGTGGACCCCAGGGGATGGGGTCTTTGGGCCAATAATGACTCAGGGAGGGGGAATACCACTACGCTGTACTTCACTTCACTCTACACCGTTCCACTCTACACCACTGCACTTTACGCTACTCCATTGTACACTATTACCCTCTACTACATTCCATTCCATGCCACTCCACTCCACTCCACTCCGCGCCACTCCACTGTGCGCTATTGTATTGTACACCACTCTACTGGACGCCACTACACTCTACAACACTCCATTAGATGATATTCCACTGTATGTCACTACACTGTATGCCAATCCACTCTACGATACTCCACTGTACCCCACTTCACTCTACACCATTCCACTATACAGTATTCCACTGTACGGAACTACACTCTCCACTACTCAACTCTATGCTATTCCACTGTATGCCACTCCACTCTACCACACTCAATGGTATGCTATTTCACTGTACGCTACTCCACTATACCCCACTCCACTCAGCGCCACTCCACTATACCCTACTGAACTCTACACCACTCCACTGTATGCTATTCCAATCAACACCAATCTAGTGTACCACACTCCATTGTACGCCACTCCACTGCTATTGCAATCTACGCCACTCTAGTATATGCCACTCCAGTGTACGCTACTCCACTGTACGCTATTTCAGTGTATGCAATACTGCCTTAAGCTATACTGCTGTTCACTATTCCACTGTATGCCACTCCAGTGTACGCTATTCCACTGTACGCCAGTCCACTCTACCCCACTCCACTCTATGCCACTCCACTCTACCCATTCCCCTGTACACTACTCCACTTTAAGCTATTCCACTGCACGCAACTCCAGTCTATGACACTCCACTGTACACTACTCCACGGGACGCCTATGTGCACTAAGCAATTCCACTGTATGCAACTCCACTCTATGCCACTCCACTCTATGCTATGTCACGCTACCTATTCCACTCTACGCCACTCCAGTGGATGCCACTACAGTCCACACCACTTGAGTGTACGCCACTCCACTGTACGTTATTCCACTCTGTAGCAGTGCACTGTGCACCACTCCAATCTATGCTATTCCTCTGTAAGCCGATCCACTAAACCCTATTCCAATTTATGCGCTCCATTGTATGCTAGTCCACTGTACCTCATTCCGATGTATACTATTCCGCTCTACCCCCCTCAACTGTACACCAGTCCAGTCAATGACAATCCAAACAACACAACTCCACTGCATGCTACTCCACATTATGGCAATCCAGTGTAGGCCAATCCATTGTATGCTATTCCGTTGGATGCCACTCCAGCTTACGACACTCCACTCTACACTATTCCACTGTATGTCACTCCACTGTACACCCTCCAATCAACGGCACTGTATGCCACTACACTCTACAACACTATATACCACTCCACTGTAACACACTCTAGTCTACTATACCTCTACCTCACTCCACTTTATAGCACTGCACTTCACTCTATGCTACTATACTCTACGCCAGTGTAACACACTCCAGAACACTGCATACGACACGCCACTCCATTATATAACACTTTACTCCACTGTCTGTATGCCACTACAGTGTACTACACTACACAGCCCAGTACTATACAAAACACAACTCCAGTTTATGCCACTTTAGTCCTTTTTATGCTATGCCACTCCACTTGACTACACTCTACGACACTCTAATGTACACTGCTCCACTCTACAACACTCTACAGTACTCTTAGAACTGCACTGTACAACACTCTACTACGCTCTGTGCCATTCTACAACACTCTACTCAACTCTATGCCATTCAATAACATTCTACTGCACTACAGTTGACAATACTGCACTGTACAGCACTCACCTGTAGTGTATGACATGGCACTCCACTGTATAATGAGCCACTCCACTCTACAATATTCCACTTCACTATATGACACACCACGATACTCCACTATATAATACTTTACTCCACTATACGCAATGCCACTCCACTCCACTCCACTCCACTGTACACTCCACAACACTGGACTCTAAGGCACTACACTGTACCACACTATTGTGATAGCTGATTGACAATGAATTTCAGCCCTCCTACAGTATTACAATCTCCTATAGTCCCATACCAAAGGCATTACTCAGATCATGTTCTGTGATTAGGTTTTTCCATGATTTCATGGAATTTGGCTGGTGCTAAACTCAAACTAGTAGATTTGGGATGGTTACCTTATATTGATAATTATGATGTCTGTATGTTTCAGGAGACTTGGGCTACAATCAGGGTGTCTATTAATGGTTTTTTGGCTATAGCGTAGAAGCTCAACCCCTGGGGAAATATGGGCGAGGTAGTTGAGGGCTGCTCACATTGACAAAGAATGATTGCCACTGTACTCACACAGCCCTGACGATTGATTCCCCTAACATATTAGGGGTTTCGCTTACATTTTCCTCAGAGCTGATACTGGTACTAATAAATGTAAATGTTAGATTAGTCTCCGCTGGCAATGAGTCACCTGTGCTATCTCTTTTGGGTAGGCTAATTGAAACTAATCAACAGGAAACTAAGATAATAGTGACAGGTGATTTTAACGTGTCTTTCGGACCGTCACCTTATTAATTTTATGTATTTATTTTGAAGGTTTTATATAGCGCGGATAAGACACTTGCGGGTATCAGAGGGCTTTACAAGCAGATATAATAAACAATACCAGAATTACAAGAAATAGTTATGTTCAGAGCATATCATACATTTATTACAATTCGTACCTATGGTTTATGTGAATTTGGATAAGAGAATAGATTTCACTTCTTTTTTTAACAATATAATAGAGGGATTCAGTCTGGTTTCAGGAGTCAGAGAGTTCCAGATCCTGGGAGCAATCCCGGAGAAGGCTCGGTTGTATATTTCCTTCTTGGAGATACGTTGTGGTTTCAGTAGAAGGTTACTGGCGCTTCTGGAGGATCTGTTGCCACATGAAAGTACCAATTTCTGTGCCAGGTAGGTCGGAGTATTGTGATGTATGGCCTTGTGCGTCATGCAGACGATTTTTTGTTGAACTGTGGCTTTAAAGGGTAGCCATTTGAGGGCTCTAAGGTCCGGGGAGATGTGGCAGTTTCTTTTGGAGCCCGTGGTGAGTCTAGCAGCTGAGTTTATTGAGGCTCTTAGGGGTGCCATCGTCGATCTGGGAAGCCCGCAAAGGGCAGCACTCCCATATTCAATTCTAGGGCGCTCTAGAACTTAAACTGCAAGTTTGAAGTCATATACGGGTAGGAAGGGTTTTAGTCTTCTTAGGGTGTTCATTTGAAAATGTGCTCCTTTTGTTGCGCTGCTGATGTGTTTCTGCATGTTGGGGTTTTTTGTTCGAGAGTTACTCCCAATGATTTAGCTGAATCGATAATAAGAGGCTGGCAGTTGAGTGCTGTTAGGTGTTTCAGCCAGTCCAAAATGATTGTCGATTGGTTGGGGTTGCGATAAGGGGGAATTCAGTTTTGAGGGTGCTTAGTTTCAGATGGTTTTCAGCCAGCCAGGTCTGAGTTTTTTGTAGCGTTACATTGAGAGATTTGATGTCCTCTAGAGAATGGATTTTTAAGTATATTTGTGTATCATTCGCATACATGTGGTATTAGACATTAGAAGAGCTGAGGATGTCGGTGAGTGGTTCCATGAATAAGTTGAAGAGTGTAGGAGAGAGGGACAATCCTTGTGGGACTCCTAGTGTGACTGGGAAGGGGTTGGACAAGGATTGCTTAACCTTGAATCTTTGTGATCTATTTTGTAGGAATGAAGAGAACCAGTTTAGAACTGATCCAGATAGTCCCATTCTGTGCTTCAGGAGATCTAGTAAGTTGTCATGCTTGACGGTGTCAAAAGCTGAGGATTTTTAGAGCATCATCTAAAATGTGAGTCATGGCTGTTTGCGTACTGTGTCCTCTGCGGAAGCCGGATTGGTATTGATTAAGCAATTTGAAGTGGTCAATGTATTTGCTAAGCTGTGTGTGAGCGCATTTTTCTAATAGTTTGGCCAGCGTAGGGATGTTGGATAGTGGGCGGTAGTTATTTAAGTCCGCTGGGTCAGACGTTGGCTTCTTTAAAATGGGGGATACCTGCCCAGATTTAAGGATATCTGGGAGGATTCCTTGCAGTAGAGAGGTATTTATAATCTTGGTCCATAGAGGCAATAGTAGTGGAATGAAGTCTTTTATGAGGTTTGCGGGAAGGGAGTCTGTGAAGTGTTTGGAGAGGTTCAGAGAAGTGAGCATTTTTGATATCGCTTCTTCACTGTATGTGGTGAAGGAGTACCAGGAGGCATTGTTTTTTAGGCAAAACTTAGTGGAGCAAATAGGTTGGGCTCCCAGGGGGGTGGATGAAGTGTCCATGTGAATGTCAGAGTGGGTTGTTAAGTCCTTGAGCAGCTCCGCTTTTATGTTTTCTTCATAATTGGGTAGTGTGTCTGAGTTAGCTTTGGGGGGTGAGGTATGCCCTTAGCTTGTGCTTTGATTAGTTCAAATAGTTTTTGGTGCGGTTCTTGGCTTGGTCTAATTGGTTACTGAAAACGATTGCTTTTGCTTGTCTGATCTTTCTGTAGTATGAGTTTCTCTTGGTTCTGAGCAATTTGAGGTGGACTGAAGAAGGTACTGACCTCCAGCGTCGTTCGATTATTCTAAGGGATCTTCTGTCCTCGTTAAGTCTACCATCGTACCATGGTTTAGAGTCTTTTGTAGAGGCTCTTTTCATTTGCAAGGGCGTGACTTTGTCTAGGACCTTGTTTATGGAGCAGAAGTAGTGGTCGTCAGATCTTGCACATCAGATAGATCTTCGGAGGGAAGCAGGATGTTAGGGTTGGAGTTTGTGACTAGGTTTGCACTGACGTTTCTTAGGTTTCTTTTCCAAATGTTGGGTCTCGTGGGTTGGGTAGAGTGGGGTGTTACTGATTCTTTGATGAAGAAGGTGATGATGTGGTGGTCCCACCAGTCACAGCGGAGTATCGTTTCTAGCTGAGTGGCTTCAGCTTTGGAGATGACTAAGTCTAGATTTGAGCCTTTATCATGTGCGGGGCAGTTACAGATTTGGGTGAGGTTGAGGTCTGAGAGGAAAGTTTTGAGGCTGGTGACTGCTAAATCATTAAGATAATTCCAGTGGAGGTTGAAGTCTCCAAGGAATATTTGTGTTATTTGTTGTCCAGCATTAGTAGATACAATATCCATGAGCTGTTCGACGAAGGTGAGGTTGTCCCCGGGGGGTGGTGCATTGTGTGCAATGAGCACAATGGTTTGTTATTATTCATGATGTCTAGGCGCAGGTATTCACAGGAAGATAGAACTGGTGAGAAGGCGTGGTTCACTGAGAGATAGGTCCGATATATGCAGGCGATACCGCCACCAGGCCTGTCAGTTCTGTCAAGTCGGATGAGGTTATAGTTTGGGGGCATCAATATTTCGAGGATGGGCGTGGATGATTCATTTAATCATGTTTCGGTCAGTATTAGTAGGTCAGCTTTGTGAGTGAGGATGAGGTCCTCTATGTCAGCAGCATGTCTTGCCGCTGATCAACAGTTTAGCAGTATACATTGAAGTTGCGGCTTGATGGAATTTGGGTTGGGCTCTTGTGTGAGAGGAACTCGCGTCAGGTTGTTTTCCACAATGTTTCTCGCATTGTGTTTTGACACTCTGTGAGTGTTGTAGGGGATAGTTTGAATTAGTGAGTGAGTAGGAGGTATGTCTGAGTGTGTTGTCTTAGGGGTATGTTGCAGGCGATCATAGGAGTGAAATAGGGAGAGTAAATCTGTATCCGAGAGGGGATTTTTCCTTAGTATAGGATGGGTTGAGGCATTAGAGTATGGTAACTGTACTCCATCTTAGGGACTGCTGTTTCTGAGGGCGTGCGGGCTGTTGTGGGGAGAGTTTTGATTGGGTATTGTGGACGTTGGTCTTGGATTCTTGTTCAACTAGTTTGTTCATGGGTTGAAGGGGAAAGATGTTGTCTAGTAGGTTTAGACTACGGTCCGAAGATTGAAGGAGGATGATCCCGTTGTGGTAAATGGAGACTGTTGCATTGGCTTTGTATATTGTGGATGGGATGATGGAGATGGTAAAGCCATGCGATGTTTTCCTGGTGGAGGAGATCGAGAACAGGGCTAGGAAGGCTTTCCTCCATTGGGCCTTTCGCTTAGTGTAGAAGATAAAATCAGTGGTAGTGTAACCTTTATTTGTTGAGAAGTAGGGATCTGAGATTAGTGTTTCTGGATGTGATTTCAACATGTTGTGTTTAAAGCGTTTGGCTGCTTTTTTTAAAGTTTGGGGGTATATAATAGTGTAGGTATGTAGTCCTGTGCATTCCATAATGTAGTTGGCGCTAGTGTATGGGTGTGGGGAAAAGGTATGGGGATGGGTGAGGTAGAGTGACGTAGGTGAGGGAGTAGGGGGTAGAGGAAGGGGGCGACTGTGGGAGAGTGGTGAGGTTAAGTAATAATGAGGTTGGGGAGGAAAAAGGTGTTCTCAGAAAGGAGATAAAATCCTAGTAGGTGGGGGTGTGCGTGGGTCTGTTGATGTTAAACATGAGATGGGGAAGTGTATAAACCGGAGGGAGGAGGGTGTCAGGAAAAGAGGTGCAGGGATAGGGGGAGGCATATGAAATACCTATAAGTCACTTAGCTCGAAATATGTGAAAGAGGTAGGGTTAGGTAGGAGGTAGAACTCTCACCTGAATATTTGTAGTGAAATGAACCAGGGGGAGTGGTATGGGTCATTGAGTAGTGGATATTTCTAGAAGTCATAACCCATGGGTATGAGGAAGCCCGATATAGCCACGACTTTTGCTGCAGGTGACTGATCTAGAAAGGTAGTCCAAGATGGCTGCCCCTTTTGTTGTGGATGTATGATCCTAGGCAGTAGTCCTATTTCACTTTCCATAAATGGGTTGTCTTGAGATGTAGTCCTATTTCACTTGCTGTTTGCACCTGTTGGATAGGCCTATCTTCATTATTCTCTATGGTGGGTTTTAGGGGGAAGTTCTATGTCTCTTTTCAGTCTAAGCCCCAATATTAGTAATCCTTTTTCCATCCTTATGTCTCAGCTCATGCCCGGAGTCGTCCTTTCTCTATGGGTATATGCTAAGCTGCCATTTTGTTGAGTAGGGGCACCTGGAATAATTCCCAAAATGGTTTCCCTATATTAAACACCCCAGATAGCAGAAGGATAACAAAAGAATAAACTATAGAGTAGTGGAGTTAGTTATTGGGCAGAGATTATTGCCATTACCAACCATCTTGTCAGGGGTATCTCCCAGTCCTATCTGAGCCGCTCAGGCAGGGAGTGTTCTTTCGAGTGTGGGTCCCTGGTCGGAGGCGAAAGGGGTAGACCAGTGAGGGTGCTTCACATCGCTCGAGATCAGCCCACCTTTTATCAAACAGCTTACAAGAACCACATATGAACAGTGGAATGTTCCCCAGCTAGATGGGAAGAAACAGGGTAACTTCTCCCGCACTGCTCTACAATTGACTTCTATAATTGTGAGCCAGAGTTTTAGGGTATGCAATGGTCAGACTCATTCAAACTCTGAGAGCCCACATTTAGGCAAGGTTTCTTTATTAGTATTATTGATTATTTTTTGGTAGATGTTAGGCTATGGCCGCTGCTGGAGGACATAAAAGTTGATATTCGCACCGAGAGTGATCATGATTCCATGATTCCATGCTTCAATCCCACCATGAGGAAGAGCTGAGGAGGGCTAATATTGTCAGTTGTATTGTTGTACCCGAACCACTATAAGCTGTAACCACTATAGGCTAAAAACCATAGGAGAGTCACATGGCCATACGTAATGTCCAACCCAAAATTATGCACAGAGATATATGGCCTGTTTGTGATTTTATCTGACTTTGAAAGTGCTTCTAGCACTGCCATCATGATTCTCAAAATTTACAAACTGTTTTTCCCCATGCAGCAAGAAACTTTGTACAAGCGAAGGCGGTCAAATGGTTCAATCTTGATTGTGAAATGGCCAAAACAAGATTAAGAGCAGCTGTGAAAAGCTGTGTACGGGCTGAGATTAAAGGGTCAATGGGAACTACAAGTCTGCCCTTGAAAACACCAAGAACAGTTGGAGTGATAAAATCTGGCAAGAATTGCTTCTTGCCGTTAACCATAACGACAACAGACATTTTTTGCGAATACTGTCACATGGCAGTAGTGATAATACTAGAAGTATCACTATCACATTCAGCCAGAGATCAGAGTCACCCATTTTACCAAGCTGTATGCTCGTGGGGACCCCATTTCTGATGATGACCTTCTCCCAAGCCCTGGGCTGACAATTTATAACAGTGATGGGATAATAGCTGAGGCAGAGACAATAGATCCAGTACAATTTGCTCTTGAAGATACCGCAAATGCTATATATCTCCTTAAGTCAGCAAAAGTACCTGGTCCTGATAAAACCCCTGGTGACTTATTTAAGTCAGAACCCTAAATATGGACAAGTTACATCAACCTTTTATCCAATGCCATATCAGCTGGGGGGATATTCCTGATTTTTGGAGGGGAGCAGAGAATATCTCTGTTTTTGAGAAGGGCGAACCTTGTATTCCATCCAACTGTAGGCCTATAAGCCAATAGACAATTTGCAAAAAGATTTTGCTAGTCAAATTCTTGAAAAACTATTATCATGGGTTGAAGGTTGGGGTGCGCATCTGGGATCTCTACAGACTCAAGGACGGTGGTCAAGCAGCGAAAGGTTGTACCACATCAACATGCTAGAACTCAGGGCAGTCCACTTAGCCCTCAAAGCATTCCTGCCAGCTATCAGGACGAGTCCCATTCTAGTACAAACGGACAATACCACCACAATGTACTACCTGAACAAACAGGGGGGTACTCGATCCAGGAGGCTCTTGCTGGAGGCTCAGTCCCTGTGGCACTGGAGCCTAGCAAGGAACATTTCAATAAAGGCGGTGCACCTGCCAGGAGAGCTCAACGTAAAAGCGGACTTGCTCAGTCGTCATTTTCAAGATCCAGACGACTGGGTACTCAACGACGAGGTACTAGAGCGCATCTTCAAGGAGTGGGGACGTCCGCAAATAGATCTCTTCGCCGAGGAACACATCGCGAAATGCCGAGGCTTCGCCTCAAGATACCATCGACCAGGATCCATAGGGAATGCCCTTTTGATCGATTGGTCAATGACATTTGTGTACGCCTTTCCGCCGCTCCCGCTGATCCCCAAGGTGGTGACCAAGCTGCAACACTCATCTGCCAAGATGATCCTCATAGCACCGGACTGGCCGAGGCAGTGGTGGTACACGGATCTCCTCCACATGTCTATCCGACCTCACAAGCGCCTGCCGTGCAGACCGGACTTCTTAACCAAAATGCAGGGGAAGATTTACCATCCCAGTCTTCCCTCGCTGAGCTTAACAGCATGGCTCCTGAAGTTCTCCAGTATGGCCATTTAAACCTTCCTCAGGAGTGTATGACCATACTGAAGGAGACTAGGAGGCCTTCTACAAGACACTCTTATTTCTGTAAGTGGAAGAGGTTTTATGTATGGTGTATGCAACATCAGTATAACCCTACAAAATGTCAGGAGGAAGTGATTTTGCCTTCTCTCCTTCACTTAGCCAGACTGGAGTTGAAATTTTCTTCCATTAAGGTTCACCTAGCTGCCATTACAGCATATAGGCGCTCCCCTTCGCAGCAGTCATTCTTCAAGCTGCAGGTGGTTAAGGATTTTTTGCAGGGGCTCAAAAAGGTTTACCCCCCAGTAAGGCCTCCCTCGCCTTCTTGGGAGCTGAACCTGGTTCTATCAAAACTTATGAGTTCACCTTTCGAGCCCATACATAAAGCTACTTTGCAGCACCTTACGTGGAAAACAACTTTTTTGATAGCTATCACTTCAGCTCGTAGGGTGAGCGAAATACAGGCCCTCTGTTCTAAAGAGCCCTATACTATTTTTCATCTGAACAGGGTAGTGATGAGAACTCATCCATCTTTTTTACCAAAGGTGGTGTCAGATTTTCATGTTAACCAGACTATCTCCTTACCTACCTTTTTTCCCAACCCCTCATCGCCAGCTGAGAGGGCGTTGCACTCTTTAGATGTCAAGCGCGTTGTAAAGTTCTACCTAGATTGGACTAAGGCTGTCAGGAAGGCTGACCACTTATTTGTTAACTATGGTGCTGTCCGCACAGGTTTTGCTGCATCTAAGCGTTCCATTGCTAGGTGGATTGTGTCAGCCATTAAATTGGCTTATCAGCTAGCGATGAAGCCACTGGCCGCTCGGCCTAAAGCGCACTCCACAAGAGCGATGGCGGCTACTGCTGCTTTACTCAATAATGTCCCACTCTCCGAGATCTGCAAGGCAGCCACTTGGAGATCTCTCCACACATTTACGAGGCATTATTGTCTGGATTCGGACACCAGAGCAGACACTCAAGTGGGGCAAGCCTCCTTGAGGAATCTGTTCAATAACTGAATTTGTCAATGGTTTATTTCTCCATGTATAGTCCCGCTCCAAGTCGGCTTTCGACCAAAGACCAGTTCTCCTGACAAGGTCTTTAAGCTGTTCCTCCTATTTTGGAAATATGCACTCATAACTAAACACAAATTGTACGTGGCCTCTGTGACTCACAGGGCTGCGTTTGATCTTGTTGCCAGAGAGAGCCTGTGCAGAGTTCTGCTTGAGATGGGTGCTCTGGGGAACTTGGTCAAACTCTTAGTCGAACTGCATGTGGAGAATTATGCCCAGGTTCGCTGGGGTACCAAGGGGGAACTTACAGACTGTATCCCAGTACTGCGAGGCATACGTCAGTGGTGGATCCTCACTCCACCTCTGTTCACGTTGTATTTAAACAATGTGGTGCAGGTAGTTTTGAACTGTCAGAATGATTTGCCTGTCTTGAACAATAAGAAGACATCCATCCTGCTTTTTGCGGATAACTCCCTTCTTATCTCTAAGACTGTAATGGGAATACAGGTTCTAATTAATAAATTCATGGGGTTCTGTAAATTTAGAGGCCTTGAACTGAACGTAACTAAAACTAAATTCATGTTGTTCAGTCCTGGCGTTGTCAAACACTGTGTTGTGAGAGCTGGGAATGAACTCCTTGAAGGAGTCCACAGCATTGACTACCTAGGTGTTAGGATATCAGATAAACTCAGGTGGAAACCTCAAGTCAATAAAAACTGACTCCTTATCTAGCATAGATTCAAAGCCATTCTTTGGCTACACAGGAAAAAGCAATCTTGTTCGGTGTCTTCTAGATTGAAGGTTTACAGCACAAAAACCCAGAGCTCTGCACTCTTTGGAGCAGAGGTCTGGGGATTTGCTGACACCAAGAAACTGGCCACTGCAGAGAACACCTTTGCGAGATCGGTTCTAGCATGTTTGGTTAGTACTCCTCTAATCCCACAATTTTTTTATCTGGGCATCAAACGGATTTCTAATCTGATAACACTAAAACCATTGGTGTACTGGGTCCGTATTTGGGCCACGTCGGAGCTAAAGGAATACAGGGACTCCCTTAAGGAACTAGCGAGCATGACCAATGCCAGGCAGGTTCCCTGGTTTAAATTTGTATTTAATTGGTTTCATAAACTGAGACTCCAAAGGCTATGGTATGAGCCTAGCGTAATTCGGAAAACTGATGCTTGTGATTCAAATCTTATTCCTGGACCTATGTATCCGAACAATATGTTCTGGGCATGGCCAACAGCTAAGGTGACCAGACGTCCCAGATTTCCCCAGATAGTCCCGGGTTTTCAGAGGACTGTCCCGGCGTCCCGACGATTTCCCTAATTTTCAATAATTGTCCCGGTTTTTTATATATATATATATATTTGCATTGACATTTACATAGCTACGCAAAAACCAGGACAGGACAGACATAAAAGTGTCATGAAAAACATTAGTCCTACTTTTATGTCTGACCTATCCCGGTTTTTGATTCTCAAAATCTGGTCACCCTACCAATGTGCGTCTAACTGATCCATTCTGTGAACTTAATATCACTCCATCCTTCAAGCCTTTAATGAGTATCATCATACCACCATCAGCCAAATGTCTATATGTGTGCTTTGGGCTCGGTTTCCTACCTTTGAAATCTTTCACACACCGGTGAAAAAGGGACTCAGGTTCTAACTTGCGTCCAGCCTGTGGGTCGGCTCCTGAGACCGAAGAGCACATTATGTTTTTTTGTCTGGAATAGTTAGGTTCTCGACATAAATGGATACGCCCTGTATGTCTGAATCTTGGGGTGACCCGATACCTTATCGCCTGTAAGCCATTATTTGGCAAATGTATGGTACAGACGGAAATTATTCTTTCTGCTACAGCCAGTTTACCCCTGGGATTGTACACTATGATATCCATGTATTATCAGGGCAGAAAGCTGGAATCATTCGGTACTGCACTGTCAGACTGTTAAGCTTAGTGAACTTTATGATACTGAATATTTGAAAATTATTCGAAAATTGAATGTTTTAATGAATATCATATGAGTTTGCATTCACTCTGTCTCTCTTCTTAACAAGAAATTGTATTCTGGTCCTGCTTTCAAAAAAAGTGCCTTTGCACTTTTTAGGTCTCGCCTGACCCAGCGCATGCGCTGGTCTGGCGAGGCTTATTGAGAGGGCTCCAAAAAGTGCTACCAGGCCAGCCTAGAGCTACAGTGCATGTGCGCGGGCGCCGAGCTTTACTGCGATTAAATTTCACTTTCGCCACCCCACGGCCGCTTTGATGTTTGAACGTGATCGCGATCGCGATCACTTAGCCAATAGGTCTTGCTTTTGGGACCTTATAAGTATTTATTTATGCAACTGTTGCATGGCTAAACACTTATAAGGTCCCAAAGGCGAGACCTATTGGCTATGCCAATGCTTGTTATGTTTTTGTTTCTATAACTAAAGCTTAGCTAGCATTTTGCATTCTGCAGTCTTTGCAATCCTGAACGTTGCACTATCTGATTTTAAAATTGTATGTGCCTTTAATGGATTAATATACTAGCAACTACGGATTGAGCTATTTTTCGCTTTTATTACTATTGTTTATGAACGTATTGAGGCTATATTGTTTTACATGTGAATGTTTATCTGTGAATATTTACTTTTGTATGCTTTGATGGTTTTCTAAACCGGATAAAGTATCTTCGACTTGACTTGATGGCTGAATTTTTTCTATCTGAAACATATCGCATATTGACACTTACGTTAAATAAAGATGTGTTTACAATGCCCTCCATCTGGTATTAATGCCATAATATCACATGGTAACTGTTGTTGTTCTTCATGTTCCAAATAAAGAACTGTAAAAACTACACTTACAAACTTAGAGAGGTTTCCATAGACGTTTTCTCTCTGTATCGAAACAAGGACGTTCCAACTGTCTCAGGTTATTGTCATACAATGTATTAATTTGAATACCAAAATAAATGTGAGAACGTCTGCAAATTCAATGTATAACTACCATGAGAGAATATTCTAATGCATTCTGTAGTAAAATGTTTCTTATTGCTTGTTCCCTATTGGTGCACTTCCTGATAACCATGTACCCATGTAGAATGTATGAACGTCTTTGTCATAAACCCTGTAAAAGGATATGTAGATTTCTATGGGGAGGAGATCCCTTACCCCACTCTTAGAAGGCGAATGTATGCCCAGATTCACTTAAAACCATACTGAGTTCTGTGTCCTTATTACCTGTATGCTTTGCTGCTGAATTCACTTATGGCACATGCTCTGTAATCCGCCTATAATTCTTTATATAAATGTTTTGAAACTACAACCCTTCTCTGTCACTTTTACAAGAATGTTTATCACCTGCTACTGATTCAGTTTGATTAAACCGCAGCGACGGCTCCAGTCAGGGAGCACCAAAGTCCGCATCAGGACTACATTTCTCTTGGTCCTAGTTGTTGACGTTTCTCATGAGTTTGATTTAAGGTAGTATGTTCCGCGCTGACACTATCTTTTCATATGCTCTACAATACTGAACTTAGCAGCACTCAATTAAATAAAACTCAACACTATGATTTGAAACACATTTTGATAAAAAAATAAACAGATTTAAATTTAATGACAAAAACAGAGGTTAAAGCTAAGTTATAGTTATTCTTTTTTGTAAAATCCCAATTTAAACTATACAAACTGGTAAAATTATAAAGTTATACTTGTAAGTAAAATTTCTAATTTGTGCACCAATCGTTAGAACTTACATTTATAATTTACGAACCACCTTCAATTTAGTACACATCGCGCGCCTCCATACACAACAATTGACTACATGTCTTAGACCTCTGTACACATTCTTCTCACATCAGTTGCCACACTACAGTAACTATAACTAGCCACACTACCATGCACTGTGTTCTGAGAAATTATGTAATTTCAGCTGTCATAAATCTTATTATGACTGCTGTGATTTCGCATGCTATAAATTATATAATATATAAGGGTATTATCAGTGCATGGAGAAAGGGCGAGTTACATATAGTTAATGTAGCGTGGTGATTAATGCGAGAAGAATGTGTACGGAGTGCCTGCCGTATAGTAAATTGAAGGTGGTTCGTAATTATAAATGTATGATCTAACTAGCGGTGTGTAAATTACAAATGTAAATTATAACTATAATTTTATAATCTCTCCAGTTTGTATAGTTTAAATCAGGTTTTTAAATAACTAAAGTTTTCTTAACAATAACTTAGCTTTAACCTTTGTTTTTCTTCATATATATATGAGAGAGAGAAAGAGAGTAAGAGAGAGAGTATTAGTGTTGGCTGCTACTGCCTGAAGTGTGTAGGTGCTCGTTTCCCTTCCCCCTTTATCTTTCTAGCTAGAATAACAGCTTCGTTCGGGCATGTTTTCCGGTGGCTCAGCCCTGGGCGGTTAGAACCAGTTTCAGCCGGTTTTCTCTTCCTGTGAGAGGGGGAGGGTGGATCTGCTGCCAGAGGAGAGTGGGCGTGCTGAGTAGAAAATAGCTCCAAAAATGACATACGGGATTGGAGCTCCGGTGGACGATTGCCAGCTGTGCTTATTTTAAGTGACATTGGGATTCGTTTTGTTTTTAACGGTGTAAATTAGGAGTGTTTTTTTTTTTTTTTTTGCTGCTTCACTTGCTTGTCCGCTTCGTTTACACTAGGAAGCTCTTGGCCGCTGTTTTTAAAGGCGTTGTCTGAGCATGTTGATTTAGAAATATCGTGTTTGAACTGAGCAGAGCCTTTTGTTTTGGCGTGCACAGAATAAACTACATGCGTGTATATTTGAATTTGGGGATTGCACTGAATATTACTTTTAGCGCTACTAAACTGCCATAGCAAGCTATAATATAATAAATAGTATCGTTTAGGAACTTATGGTACATAGTAGCATAGGATTGGCTCATTTTTGAAGTTGAGCTTTTTTAAACATTCCTTTGAATGACTGGTTATTCCTCCGTCTCACTCTTCTTGCTGGCTGTTTTTTTCTGTAATGTTTACTAGCCAGCCTCTGTGCATATTAGCTCAGCGCTGGCAGGGGAACCAGTTTGGTACACTGCAAAATGAAGTGCTCACACTGGCCATTGTTAAATCTGCCAATGGATTCTGCCAGAGCCCATGGATCGGCGGTTCCTAATCTTGAGCCGTTTATTAAAGATATGGTTTTCAATTTCGGAAATGTTTTCCAGATCTATCTAAACACAATATTCAGTTCTGTGGTGTGACTGAACTTGCCGAAACCCTGAAACTGCCCGATTGATTCCATGGTGACTTAGTATGCGTTGTTAAAATGGTTAGACACTGGAGACCTGTGGCACGCGGCTATTTAATCGATGCCTCACGTGCATTCTGTATGTTTTAAAGACAAAATGTCAGCACGAGAAATCATGTGGAGGTGGTCGTTTTACTGTAATTGTTTGCTTTATATTTTTGGAATATTTGTTCTCCTGTTTCTTGGTTTTTGAATGATTAACTCAAATTGAGAGGCAGTCAGTCCTTCGTTTCTACCTTTGGCCTGGCTCCTTACCCAAGTGTGTAGTAGTGTGTTCCTGCATTACTGTGTTTCTTTTTCTGGAATGATTCATTGAACTGTGCTGCTGTCATGAATTTGTGTTTTCGCGGGTCTGAGTGAATTTCTTTCTGTTTTTTAGTCGTCTGGGAGCTCGCGATTCGATTTTCCTCCCCACTGTTTCTCGCGCTTGTTTTCTGGAATTGTTGATTCGTTTTTTTGTTTGTTTGTTTTGGCAGTTTCTTGTAGAGCAAACTCGTTCTGTGTCTGGGAGCGCAGTATTTTTTGGTCTGTGCTGCTCCTGGACAAACTGTGTATTTGTTCATTTATTGCTCCACCAATCTATCTAGAATTGTGTAATTAGCTCTGTTCAACGTCATTGATGGTTTTTTTTTCTGTTAGTAAGTTGGGCTGAGTTTGGGATTTTGTGTTCGTCTGGGCTGTTCTGGTATTGTGTTTTTTTTATTCGTTCTCCCCTTCCCCCACCCTCCTCCTGCAGTCTTTCCTGGAAACAGCCCTGTAAAATCATCTCCCTGTGATCTCAAATGTGAGCGGTTGAAACCAGTTCCCGCCGGTTCCTACACCAGGGTTAAGTGCTGCTGCGCTTGTGAAAGCAAGCTGGCCATTATGTTAATTAACACGGTTGTGATTATGGGCGGTGCCAGCATTGACCTCTAGAGCAAGCACAAGTGGCACTGCAAAATGTAAATGTTACGATTAAAGGGTGCTGTGACTTGGAAACGTGAAACATTTATTATGAACTGCTGAAATTTGCTGAATGATCTGTTTTGCTGCTACAGCAGCGTTGTGAACGACCCCTGAGCATAGCTGCCACGTTTTCGGATTGCTTATGCATGACCTTTCTATAGTTTCAGTTTTCCTATGAGTGACATCTACTCTCAAATGTGTGACACTTCTAGTGACACTTTCTATAGGGTGACCAGAAATTTAAAGCCAAAAAACGGGACATTTCGCAAAAATAGAAGGACTACAACTTTACTTCAAGCGAGCACACAGAATGACAGCGCAGGTAGTTAGAAAATACATAAAATGCAATTTTTAAACCCAGTAGATTGCCTGTAAATTAAATTGCTTTCTTGAAACAACTGGTAACCATCCCTGCTTTGTAAAACATAAAGAAACACCTCCCGCCGTTTTCGACCCTCTCAAAAAACCGGAACATGAGCTATATTTCCTTAAATCTGCCGGGACAGCAGGTGAAAAACTGGGACCGTCCTGGCAAATCTGGGACGCCTGGTTACTCTAACTTTCTAACAAGTAAATTTAAGCAATGACCAGTATTAGGGTGACTGAGTGCAAGTAAGAAAGGGAAGGCCCCGGGCCCCGATGGGGTCCCAATAGATTTTTTTAAAATCCATACTGATCTTTGGATCCCCTTTTTAGGTCGAGGACCGTCCGGTCTGCCGAAGGCAGAACCGGAAGTCGGAGATTTAATGTTTCCTAGAGTGGCTATTTAGCCCGCCTCTCTTTTTGCTTCTCCTCCATTGGCTGGCTTCCTAAACGGAGGCCAGCCATTGGAGGAGAGAGCCGTCCCTCCAAATAGGCTCCGTCTTTTTCAGATTCGGGGGCGTGTTCCGTGCTCTTCTTTCCACTTTTTAGCCACGCCCTTTTTAGGCGTGTTTTTCTCTCCTCCAGCCAATGGCAAGAGGAGAGAAAAAGTAACAAGCCCCCGAATCCGAAAAAGCCACTGCGTTTCTCCGAGGCATTTCTGCTTCGCCTCGGAGAAAGGCGGTGGTGTCTCCTACCAGCTCCATCTGACCGCATCCAGGCTTACTCGGGCCCCGGGGGCTGCAGAAATCAGCTTAATTGGCTTCGGAGTTTGGATCGGCTTAGTGTGCTGGTGAGTAGCTGGTTCTCATGGCTCCTTCCCAGCACTTTCCTTGCCGTGGCAGAGGAGCGGTTGTCGATTACGTCTGGCTGGTCACACCCACCCTCTCACGTTGTTTTGAACAGAATTTGCATTCTGAATGGCGCCGGGGGCCGAATCGCACACCATTGCCACTGTGCCACATTGTGATGTAAAAAGTTGAATGTGACATGTAGCCGTGAGATTCCGCCTGCCCCCTGGTGCTCCTAACGCTGTGAATCATTATCGCTAGGTAACTGCAGACAGCCTTTCACTCCACGGATCGTGTTTCACCACTGCTGTTATTCGATACAGTTTTCAAATAAAAAAAAAACACCACTGCTCCTATTATTAGTTACGGCTTTTTAAAAAAGGCACACTTTTCTGTGTGAATTACAACATGAACGTGCTTATCTTGCAGGTTATGTTCGTTAGAAAACAAATTATATTTCTAATGTTGACGTTTTACGGGTCGGGCACATTACATTAGAAAAGGGACTTCACGCTTTTATATATTATCAAATAAGAAAGCACACATTAATTGGCTTGTATTTAGTTTTATGGTTTATAGTGCAGGAGTTTAACGTTTTTGTTTATTGAGCAAACCCGATCTCAAGGTATCAGAGGCTTCACACGATGAGTACCAGTTGAGCTACAGATTGACACATTCATTTTGTGAGGCACTGAGAAATTAATTGATTCGCCCAGAAGCACATGATGTTTAGCGTCCCTGCTGGGACTCACACCCGGTTCCCCAGCTCCGAGGTCAACCGCTCTAGCCGTCAGGCCACATCCTATCTTTTGACAGCACCAGGAGACTCATCTTGTGACATTTACCGGTTACAGACACATGCCTTTAAGGACACAGTGTTTACAAAGGCACAGAATGTTTTTTGCTTTTTGTACCCATCCTCCGGTATACTTCCTTCATATTTCACAAGCCACCTTTCCCCTCAGGCATCGGGTTTCCCCACTGCTGGTATTTGTTATGGTCTTATATAAACAACACGCTTATTTCTGGGATTAGCAACTAGAATGCCTTCTCTCTCCCTGTTCACTATGCTGCTCAGATATCACTCCATGTGCTGTTTTAAAAACACAAAGGACTAATCTGGTTTACTGGCTTAAACCTGCTCGTTTCAGTCCCCCATTGTTACAACACATATTTTTCTATGAAAGTCGCACACTGAATACTTCTAGCAGTTAGGGGATCTGAACAGGTTCTTTCACTTCCTTCTTTCCTCGCTCTCTCTCAATCTCTAACTCACTCATGTTCACTCTACCTTTCCCTTATCTTTCTGTCTCATCACTTTCTTTATCTCTTTCTTGCACATTATGTCACTCTTTCTCTCAAAATCTCACTGTTTTCCTCCTTTTTAGGTCGAGGACCGTCCGGTCTGCCGAAGGCAGAACCGGAAGTCGGAGATTTAATGTTTCCTAGAGTGGCTATTTAGCCTGCCTCTCTTTTTGCTTCTCCTCCATTGGCTGGCTTCCTAAACGGAGGCCAGCCATTGGAGGAGAGAGCCGTCCCTCCAAATAGGCTCCGTCTTTTTCAGATTCGGGGGCGTGTTCCGTGCTCTTCTTTTCACTTTTTAGCCACACCCTTTTTAGGCGTGTTTTTCTCTCCTCCAGCCAATGGCAAGAGGAGAGAAAAAGTAACACGCCCCCGAATCCGAAAAAACCACTGCGTTTCTCCGAGGCATTTCTGCTTCGCCTCGGAGAAAGGCGGTGGTGTCTCCTACCAGCTCCATCTGACCACATCCAGGCTTACTCGGTCCCCGGGGGCTGCAGAAATCAGCTTAATTGGCTTCGGAGTTTGAATTGGCTTAGTGTGCTGGTGAGTAGCTGGTTCTCATGGCTCCTTCCCAGCACTTTCCTTGCCGTGACAGAGGAGCTGTTGTCGATTACGTCTGGCTGGCCACACCACCCTCTCACGTTGTTTTGAACAGAATTTGCATTCTGAATGGCGCCGGGGGCCGAATCGCACACCATTGACACTGTGCCACATTGTGATGTAAAAAGTTGAATGTGGCATCTAGCCGTGACTTTCTGCCTGCCCCCTGGTGCTCCTAACGCTGTGAATCATTATCGCTAGGTAACTGCAGACAGCCTGCAAATGTTTACTTTTAATTTCTCTCAGCGTTGCGGGCCATTTTGTTTTCTCTGTAAGCACTATCTCCGAGAGGCATTTCAGGAAGGCTCAACCAAATCCAGGCAGCCCTGCCTCCCCGCCTGCTGAGCTTGTGCGCCCCCGCCCAGCTCAGGGCTGAGCTTCCACTCTAGCTGCCGCCGCCGCCACCTCCAGCACTTTTCAGTGTTATTGTGGGAGAGTCATGCAAGGCCGACTGGACTTTGGGCGCAGTGGAGCCGCGCGCTCACAGTGCGTGAGGGGGTGGGAACTTGCTCCGGAACCCCAGCCTCTTCTGTCCTTCCCTACTGGAGCGGATGAGCCACCCCACCCTCAGAACTCAGCTGCACGGAACATGCAAACCCGCCAGTGATGACGAATCCGTGCACCCACCCCGAGGGCACGCACAGCTGCCAGCATGTTTTAAGGTGCGAGGTACACTTTTTTACGTTAACTGGTTTCTAACGCATAATCTTGTAAATAGTTTGTTTTGTAAATTTCAAAGCAGAGTTTTGTTTAATAACTTCTTTACGACCTTCTTGATCCACACAGTTTTTGTTTGTGTTTTTCAACGTATCGTTTGCTACCAAAGTTTAGTGACCATGTTAGTTTAAGTTAGCACCCTACTTAGTGATGCTTATTTGATTCAACTTGCATCCGGCTCCTTTCACTCCATTTATCCCACTGTCACTGGTAACCTGGACCCCTATCCTGCACAAGACTCCAGTGACTCCAGCAGGTTCAGCCCTGCAGCTGCCTCCCCTCCACCCTCCATCAGGCTCATCTCCTTTGGAGCCAAACCCTATTACCTCTCTGGCCCCTTAAGCAGCTCCACCAGTGCATCATTTGACTCCTCTGGCACCACAACTGACGTCGCTATAGGTAGGTAATAGGTATCACATATGCAAAAAAAAACTAATGCCAATAGAAATGACAATGCCATTTATTTAGGGATACAAAAATCATAAAAAAATAATGAGCAATACCAATAGCTCTACCTAGAATGTTGCCGAGACCATTGCATTGTAAATGCTTGTTGACTAGGGTGTTTAACGTATTATGCACAATGGGACTTCCGGAATCCTGAAAAAAATCTATACTAGTCCCGATTTTTAAGAAAGGGAACCGGAGCTCAGTATCCTGCTATCGCCCAATTTCCCTATTGGATTCCCTGGGGAAAGTGATGGGACGAATAATTCTTGGGCGTTTGCAGGAGTGGGCGGAGGATAGTGGTATCTTATCCGACCTACAATATGGGTTTCGTGAGGGCCTGGGGACCATTGACCAAGCCTTAAATCTATCACTTCTGATGGATAAATATGTAAATGTTAAGGCTGGAGCTCTTTATATGGTCTACGTAGACCTATCTGCCGCATTCGATTGTGTCAGCCACGCTAAACTCTGGTCTGTTCTGTTAGAGATGGGGGTGGAGCAGAGTGTAGTTACCCTTCTGAGGGAACTATACTCAAATGCGACCGCCAGGGTGAGGTTTGGGACCAGTGGAGAACTCACTGCGTCGTTCGGAGTGGAGAGGGGTGTCAGGCAAGGATGTGTCCTGGCTCCCTTTCTCTTCACCCTTTATACCAATGGATTGGAGAGGGAGATGCTGAGGGGGGCCCAGGACCTCCCTTTGGTAGGTAATCGTCCAATACCGGCTCTTCTCTACGCGGACGACGCAGTGATACTGGCCCGCACCCCTAACGAACTACAAAGGGCGTTAAGCAGGTATTCATCCTTTATGGCCACCTTGGATCTCAAGGTCAATATTGGAAAAACCTTTGTTATGAAGGCAGGGGTTGGCAACAAAAATAAAACTAGGGCTATTCACCTGAATAACGAAAAACTGGCGAACACAGATAAATATCCCTATCTAGGTGTGATGATTGACCAGAAATTAAGCTGGAAAGCGGCAATTGATGTGAGGAAACTTCAATTTATGAGAACTACCACAGCCCTTGTAAATGTCTCCAGGAAATTAGGTAAAAAAGCACCCTTGGAAATGGTTAAAATCTACAAAGCTAAATGTATTACAGTGGCTCTGTATGGAGCGGGTCTGTGGGGCCACGTAGCTTTGGACTCTATCCAGGGGGTAGAGAACACCTTTTTGAAGTATCTTCTTGCATTACCTAGGAGCTCTGCAAATTTTCTTTGCCACTTGGAACTGGGTCTTCCCTACGTGGCAGATTTGGTGAAAATACAGCCACTTTTACTGTGGCACCGAATTTGGTCGTCAGATAAAACAGCCTTTTCACAAACAATTATTCAAGATTGTAAAGCTCTGGAAAATGCACACAAATCTAGGTGGCTATCCTATGTTAAAAGATTTTTAACTGACTTAGGGTTAGTAAAATACTACCATGATCCCTTACTAATTCGGGAGCTATCGAGGATGGCCTTTCAGAAACTCTGTCTAAACCACCTCGAAGAACTGAGACTTACTTCTGAGGTCATGAAACAATCAGTCAGACACACCTTGACTGTTCAGACAGTATTTGGGATGCAGCCTTACCTAACCTACAACATTTCTGCTTATGAATTGTTTCTTTTGGTTAGGTTTAGGCTGAACTTCTTCCATCGTCTAGTTGCTTTCCCGTCGAGAAACAACTGGGCGAAAAATTTACCTCCCTGTCCTTGTGATGGGATTTCTACCCAAACTACAATGCATACCATCCTTTTCTGCAAATATTATGTGGAACAACGGAAAAAATTACTCATCCCATTATTAAAACGGATGGGTTTCCGAACTTGTCGCCCAGCTTTTCTCTTTCTACAGTTACTGGACGGAGCGGGGTTGGTTTGCATTGTTTCTAATTTTTTGCAGTATATTTCGCGTCATAGATCTAACTTAGGATGATTTTAATAGGGTTTAATGATTGGGACGGGTCAATGATGGGATCTGAGTGTTTTAATTTATGTTTTAATTCATATTTATTACATGACTGACTTTACTACTTCTTGATGGTTAAAATATATTGATGCACTTTATCCAATCATTTTATATGCACTGTCACTTTAGCCGTGATCAAATTCCCGAGATTAACTGTGTATGTATTTTTGTTTGGTTATAAAATTTAAATTCAATTAATTTTTAATGATTGTACATTTTTATGAGATGTTTTAATACTCTATTTGTATGTGTATCTTTTATGACCTGTCTTCGGAAGGTCGAATAAAGAAGTTTTTGATTTGATTTGATTTAACTCAGTTTTCAGTAACTGCATTCAGAAATTTGACACGTAAAGAGCATTCACCTGAAACAACCTGGACCTAAGGGTTTTGACAATGCTTGTTAGCAGTATCAGATCCACGGAATTGACAATGATTCCTTGCAATTCATTCGAATTAAAAAAAAAATTGGGGGGAATAGTGAATAATACTAGGTCTGGTGAGGGGGTAGAGGCCGTGGGAGAGTCTTAATCTCTCCTGTTCCCTTCCTCACACCCCTTTCATCCGCAGTGTCTCCTTCTATAAAAACACTTACAATTCCGTTTTTTGGGACGTCATTGGGGAATCATTTATTTGCATATCTCATACATCACCTCCTTTCTCTTATCTGCCAGGGGTGCAGCAAAACAAGAGGGAGGACGTTCAGCAGAGTTGTATTTAGAGGCACTGACCTTTGAACACCTGGCAGTGGCATGAGGGTTGAGGTACCTTAATAGAGGTGGCTCAGAGTACCCTTGTTCAGTAGAAGATATTGTAGATGTCCTAAACATTTAATATTTTGAACATTGCCTGGAACGAGGGGGTGCAGTTTAGCAGTGAGTGGGGCAGGTACATGTTATTGGGAGAGTTGCAGATTAGGCTATAATAATGCTGAGAGTATTCTTCATTCGGACACCCAGAACCACGATGTACTCAATAACGTGATCACCTCCTGGTTCTCATGAGGGACAAAATAAGGAAGTTGACATGTTACTTCTCCACAGGGCAGAACCTAAATCAGGAACAAGGGGTCAGAATCCAAAAAACACAGCTCCGTGTGCCTCTAAACTCTTACCACGGTAAGAATTGGTGGACTCAGAACTAATTATTTGTGAAAAGGTTATTGTAAATGTGACACATATGTATGCGAACGCCACACATGCATATTGACACTACAGAAATGTCACACTGTGAACTGAAACTTGGCAATGCTTTTGAAGGCAGCAGCTTTGTTGTCAGGTGGTGCTCGGCTGGTACTACAAACTAATAAATTGCTTATTCATAATTCTAGCATCTAGGGCGTGCATTGACCCCGGAGTTTTTATTTTAAAGCATTTTATAATAGGTCAAAGAATCATACAACAACATGGGACCATGGTTGTCGACAGGACTTGCGCCAGAAAGAAGCACCCACTGCATAATGTGCGTGCCTCCTCCTTATGAGGTTTTGTTTAGTGAAATGAGTTTAGTCGGCTGAGCCATAAATAAACACTGCAATTTCATCACATGCATGAATAGCTCAATCCTGCACAGATTAGAGACGAAATTGTGTTCAAATGGAAACCTTGGAGAAGCCAGAGCTGAGTGTGCGGATCAGTATATGCGATAAAAATCCTCGAGAGATGGGTTACAAGAGCCTTATCCAACTTCCTAGAAACAAATCTGTGTCTGGATGCTGCACAATTTGGCTTCAGGCCAGCGCACGGCACCGAGACGGCCTTGGTCACCGTGTTGGACGATCTGCGAACGCGAGTCGACAAGGGCAAGTCTGCATTCTTGGTGCTACTTGACATGTCGGCCGCGTTCGACACGGTGGACCATGAAGTACTACTTGGCCGTCTTCGGAGTGCGGGAGTGTGCGGTCTGGCCCTAGATTGGCTCACGTCCTATTTGGACAACCGACAACAAGCCGTGGCACTACCACCTTTTCGATCAGCCACTAGGCGGGTGAAACAGGGAGTCCCTCAAGGATCGGCAATTAGCCCGATCCTATTTAATATATATCTCCGTCCCTTGATAGCACTGATAAAGTCATTCGGCATATCTGTTGTCAACTATGCCGATGACACTCAGTTGATCTTTTCATTTGAGGGTTCTGAGTCCATTTCAAGGGATGCCTTTCACCGTTGTATGGCAGCCACAGCAGCATGGCTGCGAGCCAATGCGTTGCAATTCAACGGGTCAAAAACGGAGGTACTCTACTGCTCCTTGGACCGAACTCCCCGTACACTACCGGCCGATTTTTGGCCAGTGTCCATCCCGGGCTCGGTGGAGGCGGAAGATTCAGCTCGCAACCTGGGAGTTCTATTCGAACCCAATTTGCAGCTCGATGCCTCCGTAAACAAAACGGCAGCAACATGTATGGGTTTGCTCCGTGCTCTACGGAAAATCTTGCCACTTCTCCCACGGGGCTCCAGAGCTGAGGTAGTGCGTAGTTCCATTCTTAGCAGGATTGACTACTGCAACGCACTACTTCTGGGTGCCCCGAAGACTCTGGTCCTAAAGCTACAAAGGATACAGAATATGGCCGCTAAACTGGCCTTGTCTCGACCACGGTCCGCCTCTTCATCGGCAGCTTTGGCCGATTTACACTGGCTCCCAGTCCAGCAGAGAATTGCGTTTAAGGCTCTCTGCCTTGTTTTTAGGGCCCTGCATGGACTGGGACCAATACCTCTTCAGACTCTCTTCCTCTGGTATCAGGCAGCCAGACCTTTAAGATCATCTTCGGCGTTCTTGGTAAAAGTCCCTAAAATTAATAGAACGAGAATGGGTGGTCGCGCTTTTAGTTTTGCGGCTGCCACGCTGTGGAACACTCTCCCCTTAGCATTAAGGAGCTGCCCTGATCTGCTCACTTTTAAAAAGAGCCTTAAAACTTACTTGTTCCCCAGAGTAATGTAGCTGTTTAATAGATGCACGGTTAGGTCTCAGCGCCAGGATACCCTTTGGGTGACAGCTGCGCTCAATAAGCAATAAATACAATACAATATGTTAATTGGGTGAGCACTGTAACCTCTGTTCTGTTAGCTGTCCTTGATGATCACTGTGGACTGGTGATTTCACTGCCCTCAAACCCTTCCTCTGAACAGTGACATTCTCCTGATGCCGCTTACTGCTGTTGGCAGACTCTGATTGTTACTAGCCACAGGGTTGTGAAAGTGGCAGTGCTAGTACTCCAGGAGGTTGCAGCAGGGAACTAAAAGCAATTCATAGTGTTGCTGCCTGGACTGTTCATGCTGCTATGTGAGCTGGACCGTTCCTGGAAAACAACACAAGGAACCAGGATCCACATGAGGTTGTGGACCCTGAACGTCTTGCTATTTGTCCGCTTATCACTAGATGACCCAATGCCACATGAGAGTCTCAGAGGCCCAGACTTCTCCTGTCAACTTGTTTTTACTGCGCAGTCGTTGGATACAATGTATCCAACTAAAAATCTAAGACTGCGCCAGCCCACGTCACCATAGCAACGAGTGAATTCTCCCATGCCCATCCAGGAGACCATTAAGATGTGAATTACTGGGCAGGCAGAATGCCGCAACAGTGCGCAGCAAGTAAAGCGCAGGCTGCTTTTATAAAACCAGAGCGCCTCATTGATCTCCACGGTGTAGGAAGAAGGTCTGTATGCATGACTAATAAATTTTAGCGCAGCGATGTGGCCACCAGACATAAACATTGTTAGTCTAGTCCCAGATGCGTGGTACTTGGCAGGGCTGCCGCAGTGTTTCTTCCAGTCCCCTATTTACAAAAACGTTATCTTTATCACGCCATAGTAGATTTTGCCTGGGGCCGCGCATGCACCAATGCAGAGTTAACTTAAACCTACTATCCGTCCTGGTGCAATGCAGAGTATTTAAAGATACACAGACACTGTATAATAGGGAGAGATGTGTTGGAGTAATGGCTTTGTATCCACCACATTGAGTGTGCGATGAAGGTTGCAAAGAGATCTCTCAAAAGTGGCACTTCTTTAATTGGGTACTGTTGGAAAGTGGGTAATTAGTAGTGGTAAATATGCATCTACCACCGACAATAAGGCCACCAACCCAGTCTAGGGCTCAGTACAGGTCTGAATACATTATTTCCATGCTCAACCCTGTGTAGCTTGGCTGCGAGTTGGCAGGGGTAACTTAGGAGACAGGTATGTAAACCATTTAAAAACACCAATTCAGTAAATAATTAAGACACAACACACAATACAAATCTAACACCAATTTATAATAATAGAAAATATTTTTATCCTTAAAACAACACTAAATCGCCAAAATCCAATGTAGGGAACCAGCAGAGAGGCAAAAGCTAACTAAACCAAGCTCCAGGATGGCACATTTCTATATCTCTCCTCCCTCTTACATCTGCAAATTCCTTAAGCTTGCCATCTGGCTGGGTTCAGAGTGGAAGCAGGTAGATAAACCTGGATATCTCTTTCTTCCTTTGAACCTGGTGCTTTACGCCCCCTCCCGCCTGCTCTGGCATCCCTGAGGAGCAGGGTCTGCATACAAGGGATAGCCTTTCTCACTGGGTGACACTTATCACTTTATTAAAACAGCCTGGCTAATCCACTTAACGGTGACCAATCAGGGCAGACCACTGGAAGGCTGAATTTTGGCACACAGACAAGAAAGTCTTATAACTTATTTTCTGTATATTTTAGGATAAATTCAACAACAGCATATTGTTGAATTTATCAATACCATTCTCCTAAGTCCTTGAATGATCTTTCGGTTGTTCCTTGCAGGAGTTATGCATTCATAAACTAGTTCAATGTTAACTTATGTGGCTGGGGCTCTACAATGTGGAAAATGAAATGTCCAATTTCTCCAACACCAGGGCCTATATAACTGTTTTTATAAGGACCCTGCTTATATCTCCACGACCCCTACCCCAGGACACCTAGGAGAGACTTTAGGGGCCCTGAATATACAAAAATAATGTAGACCCTCACTCCACAGTGCTGCTAGCACAAAAGTCGATTTTGGGAAGCACTTTCCTACAATGAGGGAAGTGGAATTTGCAATTTCTCTATCCCCAGGGCATATAAAATTTATTTTATAATCATCCTCCTTATAAGTACCTAACCTAGGGGAGACCCTGGGAGTACTTAATATGCCCACAAATCGTAGTTTATCAATTTCTAAGAGCCTCTAACACCAAAATCGAATTTGGGCACAATTACATTTCAAAGCAGCTCTGCCACACAGGGCTGCTTTTAAAATGACCTCAAGCTCTCAGCCGTGCTCACATGCAAGTGCAGAAAATGCTGCTGGCCTCTAAATTACCATGCCCTATTATATACTAGGGACTTAAAGGTAGTTTTAATCCCCCTGCCCTATTATGTGCTAGGGACTTACAGGGTAGGTAGTGCGAATCATATGGGTACCCTAACCCATAGTGTACCCTAGTATGTGTAGGTGTCCTAAGTGTTTTCAGCATAACACTGTCCCTAGGCATGGTTAGCCAGAGCCCATGGACAGTCAGAGACATTTACCACCAGTACCAGTCAGCCCCCCAAAAATTGGGGTTTCCAGGGCACAGGATGACTTTGCAACAGGTACTGACTTGGACATCTGGTCATCTCTTCTCAGCCTTGTCCTGAAGAAGATACCAACGTGGGGACTGAATCTGCCCTCAACCATAGGGGTCGAAACATTGACAGCATACAACCCTACTACAAGCTCTAAGATAAAGACAATTAATATGTACTTCTGAGCTATGTATATACTCAGGAACAACTGACTGTGTTAGGCCGAAAAGGTTTTATTTGATTAACAAATGATGTATACATGTCACGATACCTTTTTCCTGTCCCTCACTTACAGATCCATCACCATCTACCCAACCTTTTCTCTTTTTCCCCTTACACAAAGAGCACTGTAAATATTTATCGCACTACAAACTTTTGTGGAGCAACTGTGTTGCCAATAAGTAATGCTTTGACTTTAAATTGCATTTTATGCTTCTCAGTTTTGGAATTAAATTAGATTTGAGCATCACAGATAAGCAAAAGTGGTGAATGTATTCTTTTTCTTAAGCTATTGCTACCACAACCGCTTTTTCATTGTACTAGTTTCAATGTGTGACATATGGCCAGGGCAAATGGTGCGCTCATTTTACCATATTTTGAGATTTCTGTGCAGGACAATGGCTGTTGCATTACCTCATGGTATTTTTACAGTGTGCTCTCAGACTATCAGTAATAAGTAAAATAAAATCAATAACATTTGGTTATTAAGAAAGGACTCAAAGGCAGCTTTATGTTCTCTTTATTACTTTTTAATAGCAGCTCATGAACACAGCAAATGACCTACCTATGAACTCACGGGGAAAAAACCTAGAAGACGTGGTCATATCACAGCAAATAACATAACATTATCAATTGCAGGTATCAAATGGTTAGGACTAGAAAATAACAACTTTCTAAAAAAGGCATTTACAGTATTGTGATTTAAAATCCAACTTTACCATTAAAGAGGGTTTTAGATTACAATTCTCTAGAGACCAAACATGATATTGCTACCTGTTCCCAAACACAGGTTAGCACTTATGAAATGTAATAAGATAACCCAATTTTATCATATGGCAGAGGTAGGCCTTGAAGTAGTGAAAGACGAATGTAAAACTTTTTCACTACTAGGACATGTCAAACTTAAAAGTACATGTCCAACCTTTTAAATACACAGCACCCTGCACCATGGGAAGTTTAGGGCCTACCTTAGGGGTGAACTATAGGTATTAAAAATGAAGGTGTAAGCTTGGAAAAAGGGTTATTTTTAAAAGCCGAATTAACAGTTTAAAACTGTACACAGGTTGTAATGGCAGGCCTGAAACATTTGGAAGGGTTACTTAAGTGGGGGCACAATAAGTGCGGCAGACCCACTAGTAGTATTTAATTTATGGGCCCTGGGTACACGTAGTACCACTGTACTTGGGACTTATAAGTAAATTAAAATTGAGAATTTGGTGTAAGTCAATTTTACAATGTTTAGGGGAGAGAGCACAAGCACTTTAGCAGGGGTTAGTAGTGATAAAGTGCACAGAGTCCCAAGGCCAACAAAAATGAATTTCAGCAAGCAGGTGGGGAGGAGGCAAACAGTTTTGGGGAAGACTACACCAAATGCTGACAGGCCTGATGCCGATGTTACAACCTGTCTTCCCCTTGGTGTGATGAAGAGGCAGATAGCATGTTGGCTATCTGATGGATTGGCACACATGAAATTAAGTAATTACTTTAGGAAGGAAGGAAGGAAGCCTTAGTCCACAGGACTAGCTTGTATGAAAAAAACATGTTGTGAAAGGAGGGGGGCAGAGAGAGCCTGTAAATTGCTAACACACCAAGACGATGTAATAGCAATCACAGAACAAGTCTCCAGAGGAAGCAGCTTCAAATGACAACTTAGTATGGGCTCAAAAGGTGAACTCATCAAAACAGGACCAGATTAAGAGCCTGTGTGTCTCAGTGGGTGTGTAAGTGGTTGCATAGGTATGTCAGTGGGTGAGTGAGAAGTTGTGGCTTTCTCTAATTGCTTGTATGAGTTTCTCACAAAGTATGTGAGTGATTATGTCACTGTGTGATTAATTCTACGGATGAGGTCATCAGTGATGTCATTTGAGAGGTCATCATTGATGTCATCAGTGATGTCACTGACCATGTCATTAGTGATGTAATATGTGAGGTCATAAGCAGTGCAATGCAGAGTTGTAGGTTATAATTAGGTGATATAACTATAACTGCTGAATTTCAATGGTTTTGTACACGTGAAATCTGAGCCTAACTATAAAGTCCTTTTAACCTTTGGGGGTTTTTTGTGTGAATTTCTGAGGTTTTTTAATTTTATATTTCCTAACTATAATGGCTCTTTAATGTTTTGGTTTTTAGTGAATTGCTAAGGTTTTTTATTTTCCTAACTATAACATCCTTGTAATCTATGGCTTTTTTCAGTGATTTTTTAAAATATTTTTTTATATTCACATTTCCTAACTGTAATGGTTGTTTTAAGATTTTGAAATGTTTTAGTAACTATACATTTCTTAATTTTAGGGTGAATCTTTTATTACTTTTAAATGTAATTCACAATAATATTCTATGTTTGGGTAATATATGTTTTATTTATAAACTATTTTACATGATTTCCTTTTAAAAAAGTTAATAGTATTTAATTGTGCTTTATAATGTAGTTTTTTATTTTCGTAATTGGAAAATAGTTTTTATAAAATAATATACATTTTTATAGGTTTAAAAAAATTAAAGAAATACATTTTTATAATGTTAAATATTTATTTTGTATGGGAAGTGTCAGTATGTGCCTGGCAGTGTTAGTGTATGTATCACTGTTTACCTGGCTGTGTCAGTGTATGCACCGGTGTGTGCCTGGGTGTGTCAGTGTATGCAAAAGTGTGTTCCTGGATGTGTTACTGTATGCATCATGCATGAGTGTGTGCTTGGATGTGTTAGTGTATGCATCAGTGCGTGCCTGGGTGTGCTACAATATGCATTAGAGTGGGTCTGAGTGTGTTAGTGCATGCATCAGTGTTTACCTGGGTGTCTCACTGTATGGATCAGTGTGAGCCCAGGTGTGTTGGTGTGTGCGTCTGAGTATGCCTTGCTGTGTCAGTGTTTGGATCCGTGTGTCTGGGTGTGTCAGTGGCTGTATTAGTGTCAGTTAGTCTCTGTATAGGTGATTAAAAGGATGTGTGAGCATATGCATTAGTGTGTACCTGGGTGTGTCAGCGTGTGCATAAGTGTGTGCCTGGGTGTGTCAGTATGTGTGTCATTGTCTGCCTGGGTGTGTGAATGTATGCATAAGTGTGTTCCTGGATGTGGTACTGTATGAATCATGCATGAGTGTGCTTGCATGTGTTAGTGTATATTACTGGGTGTGCTGCAAAATGCATTAGAGTGGGTCTGGGTGTGTTAGTGTATGCATCAGTGTTTGACTGGTTGTCTCACTGTATGGATCAGTGTATGCATGAGTGTGTCTGGGTGTCTCAGTGTATGTATGAGTGTGTGCCTGGCTGTGTTAGTGTATGCATCAGTCTTTGCCTGGCTGTGCCAGTGCATGCATCAGTGTCTGTCTAGGGGTGTGAGAGTATGCCTGGGTGTGTCAATGTATGCATAAGTGTGTTCTTGGATGTGTTACTGTATGCATCATGCATGAGTGTGTACTTAGATGTGTTAGTGTATGCATCAGTGTGTCTGGGTACGCTACAATATGAATTAGAGTGGGTCTGGGTATGTTGGTGTAGGCCTGGTTAGCTCACTGTATGGATCAGTGTGAGCCTGGGTCTGTTAGTGTGTGCATCTGTGTATGCCGTGCTGTGTCAGTGTTTGAATCAGTGTGTCTGGGTGTGTCAGTGGCTGTATTAGTGTCAGTGAGTACGTTAGTTAATGTATAGGTGATTAAATGGGCATGTGAGTTCTTTTCTTAGTGTCTTTCTTACTGTCAGTTATTGTCTAGTTATACCACTGTCGTATTCATAAGCAGTTTTCTGACACTATAACTGGGTGTATAAGTGCAGCAATTATGCAGTGTCTAACATGCTCAGTAAGTGTGTCACTTTGAATTTACAGATACGCTTATGAGTTACTGTATGGATAAGTGACTAGGTGTATCAGTATTTAAGTATATATTTAAGCAATTGCATAAGTGCCTCTGTGGCTCTATCAGTGGGTTTGTATGTAACTATGTCATTGTATGACTACATGTCTTAGTAACGCTATAAGTCTCTAAGTGGGTATGTAAATCATTTCTATGTATAGCTTACTAGCTGTGTAAGTGAGTGTTATCATATGGTGGTGCTAAAGACAAATTTAATGCAGTATGTTATGGCTCTATGGCTATAGTAGTATGCGGTTTATACTCACTTCTCCAAAACTGAAACTAGCTGTATAAATACCTACTTGAGTTTCTCACTTGGTACAAACTATAATCTAATCACTTATTTGCTGATATTTATCATCTACATACATTTGTATTAACTTGATAAAATACGTTTTGATACTCTTTACACATTTTTATTCCTCCTTTGCTTGCCACTATACTGATCTTTACTATCATCATGTGCTCTCCCTTTTATCTTCCCTTTTACTCTTTTGTACATGCTAAACACGTGCGTTTTTTAAACACATTTTGTCTTTAAAGGACAGCCTAATTTACATACTTGTGAAATGTTTTGTCAGTATCACTTAGAATGTCTTCTCACTGAAAATGCTGATTATCAAGCATAAGAATGGTATCCACTCTCATACAAGGGAACCATTAATGGCAACCCTTTCAACTTTTCTTTCAAGGTTACTCTGGCAGAAAGCAAATCACAACCTTCCTTTCATATTCACTTATGGTATATTACTTCTGAATGGTGAGTATTGTTAACACTTTCTAAGACTCCTCTAAAGAATCCCAATTTGGTCGGGGTTTTGGGTGACGCTGCAGATCCGCTGTGGTGCTCAGCGTGGGCCCCGCATTAAATTTGCAGCAAATCCATGAATCCACACGGGAACCTGAAAATCCATTTCACAACGCTACTGCTAAACAATCTCATTTATACACGAATTGGTGTAATTTACTAAATTTGAAACCTAACTGTCTTTATTTAGCATTTTTTTTAATACTACTCTCATGTCATGGTAGCAGTCTACTCTTTTCTCTTCCCTTTCCCTCATGGTCCCGTAGCCTTGTTACCATAGTGACCAACTTTGAAACATTCTTTGGTAGCAGTAAGTCAAAAGGTCACTTTTTGAAAGCAGCATAGTAACTTCTAAACCAACTGTAGCAGGTGTCGTGGAGTGTTTGGGTTTATAAGCATATCCCAAACACCATTACTTTTGTTTTATTATTTCTCCAAAGCCACACATGTACTTACTTGTATTTCAATATCACCACCTAGCTTAGCCACCAACATATTTACACCATCCAATCAAAAATTATCTTTTGCATTTTAGGAGCTAGCCTCCATTTATCTGCCTCTCATTTTAAATATGTCTCATTTAGTTGCAGCCTTCCCCTGTGTGCTACTCCTCCTCCAAAATGGTTAGAGTGCGGCTTGTAGGTCATAGCTTTGTGTTTTGGGCCAGACAGTGTGCTAGAAAGAGTGGCATGACAGGGACTTGGGTTTGCCTAACGTGGGCATTACTTGGGTTGGCTTGAAAGGGTTAAAGTGGCATCAATTACTGCCTTTGGTTGAAAGTGTTGTGGATTGCCAGCATCCAGACCTCGGGATTGTGCAACTGTGCTGGCAATAATCTAGGCACACTAACTGGGGTAGGACTGGAAATCCCAATGAAGGATACCTTTGGTCAATTAATAGCGCTTTCCCTCACCTTGGGTGTTCTCCAACATTTGCCAAAGGCAGAAATGGAAGTGGTCAAACAAATTCTGTTCAGAGATAGGCAAAGCCAGGAAGCATGTCAATAAAACTGTTTCTAGATTCCTCAGAGACCATAACATTGGCTTTATATACAACAACAATTTACACTTCAACATGGATGATATCTATAGATGTGGTGGAGTTAATTTCACAGAGAAAGGCAACAGGGTGTTCCTCAACAACTTAAAAGACAACATCCTGTTTTATGTGTAGTTATCTTCTACACATAATAAACAGGCTCTTTTTAGAGCCACCTTTTTCCCCAAACACTGGTTCATCTTCTTTTTAAATCCTTTTTTGTAATGTTTACTCGACTCTGTGGATCCATCACGGATCCACAAACCAAAAGCACACATTCAATATAAAGCAGCACATTAGCATTTACTTGTATGGTTTTGTGAGTGGATGTATGGCTGTGTGTGTGTATCTGTGCATGGGTGTGTGAGTGCCTGTGTGGGTCTGTGAGTGTCTCTGTGGACCTGTGAGTATTTGTTTGGGTCTGTGAGCACCTGCGTGGGACTCTGTAATGATTACAATCTCAAGCTGACATGCAACATGAGTAGATAGAACATTGAGTCTCTGGATGTGGGCATAAGTATTGTGAACAATGAGATACATACAAACCTATTTCGTAAGCCCACAGCAGACAAGTCTCCTCCACGCTTTGAGCAGTCACCCAGACAGTTTAAAATGGAGCATTCCATTCCATATGGAGAATTGGTCAGAGCAAGGAGGAACTGTAATACAGATGAAGCCTAAGATTTGGAGAAGAGTAACATGGTGAAGAGATTTCAGGAACGAGGGTATCCAAAATGGGTTCTGAATAAGGCTATAACTAAGGCCAGTAAGGTCACTAGGGAACACACACTCACCCCTAAAGAACCAGTTGATAGTCCCAAAATCACAAGGATTATTCTCACATACAACAGCAATCCACAGGAAATACACAGAATACTTACCAGAGTTGGAATATTTTGACCAGTAACCCCATAATTGTCCTGATCATATTTGAAAGACCCCAGGTCACCTATAGAAGGGGTAGCAACATACGGGATATTCTTGTACACAGCAACATTGCAGCTCAAAGTCGTCCCAATGAACACAACTTACAGGGATTCTTTCCATGTGGCCACTGCAAGGCATGCCGCAGTAGCCACACGAAAAAGGATTTCACTACACCTATGAACAATAGGAAAATGACACAATTTCTCAACTGTAGGTCTAATTTCATGGATAAGAAATGTATTTTAGAACACATGAGGGCTATCACCAACAAGGACACCAATTACCCAATTGCCAGGCATTTTGAACAATATAATCTCTCTAACATTTCCCTCCTGAGATACTTTATCATTGAACAAGTACTGGGTGACCACAGAGGGGGAAACAGAATACTCAGGTTACGCAAAAGTGAGTCCAAGGATGTCATTGAGCTAGAACCAAATTCCCGGGGGGTGGGGGGCATAACCAGGACAACGCATTGGACATACATCTACAATGATACCATACAACATAGGCATTCATCTTATGAGGTGCTTTAATGATTACATTAATGCTTTATGTACTGCTGGTCATATCTCTTGCCTAGTATGACGTCTGTGTAGTAATATGATGATGACAGTGGTTTGCTTGACTGCATTATTTTATTTGTTTTTAAACTTGTACACTTCTGTTATCTCTTTTTCAAGAGGAAATGAAGGGGCCCTCATTTGATACTGATTCACTGAGCACTGGGCTCCCTACCCTTTTCTTCACGAATTCCACGGGTGAAAAACAATGGGAGCTAAGAGATTTCCTCACCTATTCTGATTAAGTGTATAGTTTAGTAGTTCTCTCTTTTCTTTGCACACTGTGTGTCCTTGATGAGACCTCAGGCTCAAGTAGTTTCCTTTGTTTCTTTTTGGCTCTTTTTACAAGCATGTTTTACCCCGGATATGTACTCGTTACTTGACTGGTTCCGCATGGGTACCTATGGCCAGTTACTTTTGGCTGACCTTATGTGAGATAAGCCACTAGTGGTGTCTAGATACATTTTATATGTAAAGCCTGACCTAGATTATACAATCATTCGATTACTCAGGAAGCACGTACACTGCTCAGCTTCACTTTTATCATTGGGTTGTTACCAGGACCCTTTGATGACATCTTTGAGCACGATCATGTATGATGCTTCAGCCATAACTGGATACATACATTTTGGCCACATTGTGGACATGGTAAGCTGTCAAAATGACCAGCGTTGCTTCTACACATATCAACTAACACTATGTCTTGCAGTTTACTAAGATAGTACATCCATAATTACATATTGTTCATGTACTTTATCTTTACCATCGCGCCTTACTCTGGTTTTTGATCTAAGCGATATCAACTGTGCAAGAAACATTGTGTAACCTATTACCTACAGACATTTTAATAGTTGTTGTGTATTCCAAACTAAATATATTCGTTCTGTACTGAAAAAGCATTCATCATTGTATGCAAGAAACAGTATGCAATTGATCCCCTACTTCGGTATATCCATTAAGTTGGTGACATTTTGTTTGACATTGCACAGTGGAGGTGACCCACCCAGTTTACCGCTGTCTACACATAGGAACTTATTCTTGCACACCAGGTGTACATTACAAAATGGCCGCCTCGTTTTACATCACTCCAAGTACCCCTGTGGGATGCAGCAGGCCCTTTATCTGTCTATTCCGGATGTGTAATCCATGCTTTTGCAACCATTCTGGAACTTTTCGTTTCCCTTGCCTCTACTGTTGTTTCCTGGTCTCTGTGGTGATGTGTGTAATACGATGGGGACTGTGGTGCATAATACATGCCCACATTAACAGAATTGTATCAAAAGTATTGAGGACCAAAATATCGGGAAGGTAAATGCAAATAGGTCCCTTTAGATTTACTATTTGTAACTCCATAACTCCACATCTACGTACCTTGTATGTATATAAGGTGTATGATGGTATTACCAGTCCGTGGCAGGGGCTGCTGAGGTGTTGGCACGATAACGAGATGCAGCTGGGCACCTCACCACTTTGTAGGAGGAGCTCTATAAAGACTTGTTGGGACTATCTGTGGCGAACTGCGGCATTTGAGAAAGGCTACACGCCGAAACCGGTCATGCCGATTTCTTTTCAATAAATGTCCTGACGAGCCCCGCTGTGTCCCTTTCTTCTTTTGATGAGAGATTTGGTGTTTGGTGTGTGTGTATATATATATATATATATCTCAAACAAATGACCCTTCTGTGACCTTGCTGTGCCGGCGGGACATGCCGGATAATCAATCCAAGTAATACAGTCCAATAAAGCGCACTCTCAGGCAAAAAGCAAATTCTGTGAAATTTAATCGGTCCTGTAACGCTTTTCAACTGTTCACACAGTCTTGTTCCAGAAAGACGTAGACTTATGGAAGGGGATGAAGAGAAGGATGACGATGATGAGGTAGTCATGGTGGAAGTTGAAACAGAAGAATCTGACATTGCTATTCAACCAACTCAGAGGGATGTGGCACAGGTCGCATCACCACCAGCTCCAAAATTTGCAAAGCCCCAGCTGAGACATGCACCAACCCCAGCCTCAGGAGAAGTAGAGAGGCAATCAACGACATGCCCACCTGCATCCAGTTTGTCTTCAGTCATTGGCTGTGGCCTGGTAAAAATGTACTCCACCCTAGTTTGGAACTTTTTTACAGTTAGCAAAGAGGGGGGGCACTTCGTAGTAGTATGCACTATTTGCTACACAAATGTTTGTTGAGGTAAGCATGGTACACAATATGATACTGGAGGCCAGACAACCCATTTGAAATAACATTATACATTCAAGTGGGAGGAGCACCTTTGAATAAATTGTTGAACGTGGTCGCGGTGGGGGGAGCCGGGGAACATCAGCTACAGGTTCCATCATGTTGGAAGGTGATGATAGGGAAGAAGAGGATGTCCAAAGCAAACCTAAGGAGATGATGGACGAAGCGCTGAAACCTTTCAGACACTCAGCCCCAGTCACAGATCTGGGTTGAATCCATCCTCGTTCTTTAGCTCACTTTTCCACCCCAGTTCAGACACAGCTATATGCAAATCAGTCTTGACCCTGTGCCTCATGGGAACAGTCCAGGCCGAACTGCCAAGCCATGTCTTCCCTGGACCGGAAACAAGCATCCTGAGACCGGTTTCGGGCTAACAGCCCTTATCAGCCAGGCTAGCTTGAATCCAGTGGCAAAGTGAGCAAGGGACCCACGTCTGGGCATACCCTGCCAACTTAGGGCTTACAAAGCAAACACAAGAAGATGATGGACGGAGCACTGAAACTTTTCAGACACTCACCCCCAGTCACAAATCTGGGTTGAATCCATCACCGTTCTTTAGCTCACTCTGTCACCCCAGTTCAGACACAGCTATATGAAAATCAATCTTGACCCTGTGCCTCATGGGAACAGTCAAGCCCGAACTGCCAAGCCATGTCTTCCCTGGACCGGAAACAAGCATCCTGGGACCGGTTTCGGGCTAACAGCACTCTTCAGCCAAGTTAGCTTGAATCCAGTGGCAAAGTGAGCAAGGGACCCATGTCTGGGCAAACCCTGCCAATTTAGGACATACAAAGCAAACATAAGGAGATGATGGACGGAGCGCTGAAACTTTTTAGACACTCACCCCCAGTCACAGATCTGGGTTGAATCCACCATTGTTCTTTAGCTCACTTTGCCACCCCAGTTCAGACACAGCTATATGCAAATCAGTCTTGACCCTGTGCCTTATGGGAAAAGTCCAGCCCGAACTGCCAAGCCACAAATTTGGATTTTACTTTTGCGGAGTGCTATCAAGCCGTATAGCTTTAGGTTCATTATAAATATATCGCACTGGGAATAGCCATGAAACTGAGGAGCTTGTCTTCTTGGATGCCCTGAAGAAGCCCAGATACGGGCGAAACACGTTGGCTGTATTCAAATTCTCTAAAGAATATAAAATAAAGGATTTAACATTCAAAGATAATCTCTCGTTTCATCTGTTTATGCCTAGCAATTTTGCTGTTCTTTCAGTGTATATTGGTCTGGTTGCCTCTCAGATCTTTGTGATTTATGTTGAATTATTTGTGGTTCTAATTGGTGGCAAACCATTTCTTGAGGTGGGCAACTGTGATTCTGCTTCAGCACTAGACACTTTTGGCAACTCATGATTGTGCGACAACCGGATCCCTGAGCCACCATTGCTTGTTTGGTTTCATCAACACCATCAACTAGAACAGCAGCAACAACAGCAAAAGAAGAACCAGACCCATTCTCTGCATTGTATTGGTTTCAATGGGCAGGGCTCAAGTCCAGTGCAGAGGTGATGGCAAAACAGGTAGAGCAAGTGCCAGCAACAATGACCATCCACAGGATGCTCCATTGATGTATTGGTATGGGAAGATATGCCAATGGCCAGAGCACAGGAGACTACCAATAAAGTATCTTGCATGCCCTGTGGCCAGTGTGTCTGCTGAACATGTGTTCAGCGCAGCTGATGCAGTCATCACAGTGAAAAAGACCAGTCTCTCGCCTCAAAATGTGGAAAAATTGACTATGATGGAAGGACCGACGCCTGAAACACCCGACACCGGATTACAGGTGGGGGTAGCGTTTGTATCTTTGGCTAAATTAGCCCCAGACAGTTGCAGTAACTTTTGAGAGAACATTTGGTTGTAGCGGAGTACTTCACTAAACACATTAACTTTTGGTTCAGTATACACTATTTATTGTTACTTATTGTTCACACCTTTCGCAGTAGCTGTTTTTATCCTTTGGATCCTGATGAAGGACAAGATACTCTTATATGTCGCAGATGGCCGAAACATGTTGATCCTCCGGATGCAACTGTTTCAAATTTTGACAGCTGCATCATTCAGCTTTTTTTTTCTTTCAATCCTGTCATAGGGTAGCTAAAATAAAGTTTCTGTCAGCTAGCTCTATAGGCAGTTTCAACTCACATTCACCAGCACTGCACTTTACACTCATCCACACACCATGCTCACATAGGGTTTTCAGGACAACCCATGTGCTCAAATTTAAAAACATCCCTATGCTCCTCCCTCGTAGAGAGGGGGTTGTAGCCCTCGTTAGGACTAGGTTCCTAATGCGAGGAGGCACCCCTATGATGAAGCATGACACCTTTGGTGTGTGAGGGGAGTCGTCCTTAAAAGGGATACCTTCCCCTGTCAGGTCGATTCTTTTCTGGTGTCATTTTGTTTGAGTGTCATACCCATGTACCATTACAAATCTGGACCCGTGGGCTCTTGTGTGTGTTATATTGTGGAGTGGGGAGTGTGCCCACACTGGTCCTTAAACCTCCTCCTGGCCCTCTTTGTGTGTTAATATGATGAAAATGAACTAACATTTTATACCACACAAGTACACCATTCCTGAAACAGCAGCACAGGAGGAGGAAGAGGGTGATTGGTCTGAAATTGAATAAAATGTGTTCGCTGACCAACTTCTGGGTGAATCAACTGAGTTTGAGGACAAACTCTACTTCCCGGACTAAGTATGCCAGTGCCCCAATAGCACTTTTAAAATGTTCTCGTTAAACTTAATTCATTCTTTGCAAAAAAGAAAAATTAGCTAGAGTAACCTAATTATTTTTGTGTCAGATTTATACTGCCCCGCCATTTTTCTTTTATTAGTTACATATATATTGCTGGATTGCAATTGAACCAGTGTGCTTTGAAGAACTCTCCACTATTCCTTCATCATATATGGGACAAGGCCTGCCCCTTTTGCATGCCTATTGCCTAATGCCTAATCCTTTTTGCCTCACTTAGCACTAGAATGGCTACCCCATAAAATTATTTATTGTCCTACAAGACTGCCTGCCAAGGCCAAATTCCAATGTGTTGCCTGCATCGAAGATGATTGAATAACTATCTGAAGTTGAACTACCCGTGCTTGGATTGGATGAGATAACTTCAGCTATTGCTACAGTGAGTGACTGATTGCATGAGTGATTATTTAAGTTGAATGATAATTCACGTGGTGGCAGACACTGAGAGAGGGTGTGTATTGAACTGTAATATAGGACATTTCTTGAGATGATTATTAATTTGCATTGTTTGGGGCTTCTGTGATGGGCACTTATTTTTTTTCCCTGTAGGAATGATCAACCCTTTCTCACTTAGCCAGATTTAATTAATTGCAGGGGTGTTTTCTTTTTTTCTGGTTCCTCAGAAACCAGAACAGCCATTGTAGTAATCAAACAAAACCTGTGCAAAATACCACAATTCTGTTTCATTTTCTACTTGTTCTTCAACAGCAGTGCGCTGCACTCCATGTCTAACTTGCTCAGGTCCTCGTGATTCATGATGATGATGATGATGACTGGTATGGGACGGGGTTACTTAGAGTCAGGACTGGAAGAGTATCATGGAAAAACTCAGTGCGGGACTGGGAGCTTCAGGACTACCTCATCAATAGCTAGAAGCAAGAAGTTATTGAGTATACTATGGACTTGAGTTCAAAGGTAAACCAAGAGTCTGAGGCCTTGTACACAGCTGTGGGGAATAGAGAGAGGTGCATTTCTGAAATGCTGCTCTGTGTGTGTTGGACTTGTGGCGAAAGTGATACTCTAAGTCCCCCTTTTGTTTCTTTGGTGCTGCCTCTGAGTCTTCTTGATATGCTTCTCATGAAGCCTACCTTTCTTCTGTCCTTTTCCTTGACTCTAAATACAGTTTCTCTTTTACAGTTCCAAGGCCTTCTTCTAGCCTCCTTAACTAATGAAATATGAAAGCTAGCTGAGCTCAAAATCACTCCTGCTTACCTACCAGATTAGTGCAGACAGGCCCCAAAGAGTGGACATTCCCGAGGAGAATGGAGATGCACCACCCAATTTTGCAATACAGTATCATTTTTCTTTTAACAATCATATTAACTAAGAGAAGTGGGTGGGTGGGTTCACTCCCTTAACTAGAAGACAGAACATTTAGATATATGGTAACTTGGGTCTTGGGGCAGAAGGACTGTTTGCAATGCATGTATTAGTACTCTGTCATACTCATTCCTTTGTTTCCTTCTAACAAAAGATTGATGGTGAATGATGTGCTGCTTCTTACTGCCCGATAAATGTTAGCCTTGTGTTATAGTGTTTGTCTTTGTCAAACCTTTTCCCAAATCCCATTATCCATTCATCAAACCCCTAACCCTCTTCCCCCGAGCTGTGTGATTTATTGAGGTGTGGCGTAAATTACACCATCAATGGATCACACACTTGGTGGGGTGGATTTGGTGAAAGCAACACCAACTTACTGCAGAATCTTCTAAGCAATAGCTTGCACCAGCCCATTACCAACTAGGGGTGGGCGGAATTTGCATAGTCGTGCTACGCAAAGCTCCGCGAAACGGTAAAATATCTCCGCAAGCACGCAAAAGTTCCGCGAACATGCGGAATTGCTTGTTCTGCCCGTTCGCGATGCTTTTTTCTTGTTCGTGAACTCTGTTTGCGTGCTCGGGGAGCAATACCTTGCGAAACATGCATTTTGAAAGCACGAACAAGCAAAAAATTCCGCGAAGCCGTGGATCGCAGAAATTTTGGCAATTCCGCGTTCTCAGCAGAACACGAAATTACCCAAATTCCGCAAATTCCACGAACGGAACGGAATTTACCGCCCAGGCCTATTACCAACCCACACATTCAAAATTATCCATATATTTTTAGATATAGAATAAAGGACATCAGTCATCAGCATCTTCATCATTCAGACCTTGTGTTTCCTAACCGTAAATGCTTAACCCAAGCTCGCTGACTCCAGACTTTGAGTCAATTATTGATAACATGTGAATTCCACAGATAATACTGCTAGCTCCACGTTAGCCAAAACTTAGTAGTATTGCTATTTTTTCTATTTTAGCATAATCAGGCATTTTCTTTGTGTCATCATTAACCCTGGGTGGTGAACTACGCTTCGCTCGCGGAGTTTGCGGAGTTTCGGTAACTTCGCGGTTCGCGTAGAACACGAAGTTACCGAACACTACGCAATCTGCAAAGTAGCGTAGTTGTTTTTCTTCTTTGCGTGCTCAATATGCGTTCTCGCGCGTGTGGTAATGACTTACCAGGATTCTGCGTTCGCCGAAGAGATTTCCTATCCATTCGCGTGCACCACGAGATTTGGTATCCAGCCGCACAATCCTGCGAGAGTGTGCGAACGCGAACACGTCATTTGGATGCTCCATCTGCCTTTCGGCGGCAGTGTTGGTAAGATCGTGATCCATAACACGCAGAAATTGCAATCTGGTGAAGAATATCTCTCGAGCATCATAAAACCTTCTAAAAAATGATCACTTTGCTCAAAATAACTCCCCAGATTGTGATTTGGCTGTAGTTTTTTGTGCAAGGAGTCCTTTTTCTTTTTTTACTTTTTTTTCAAGAGGAAGGAAGTGCCCCTGAGCCTCCAACTTCCTGTTCCTGTCCAGCATGCTCCTCCCAGTGCTTTGTCCATGTGCTGTTCACTTTCATTTGGATTTGGAGCTGGAAGGATCACTTTTTGTGTAAGTTGGAGAATTGGTGTACTTGTTTGTTTGATTGGGGCATTGTTTGTACCTACATCTTTTGGGGATTTTCATAGTTTTTAAAATGTATTGTCGTGGGTGGCCTGTAGTTTCAGTAGGGCCCTAGTTGTTTTTCTTTGATTGTAATTTCAGCCAGTAGGCCCAGAGGTACTCATGGGTGCATGTTTCTGTGTGTCTATGGAATTTAAACATCATGTAGGGCATGGATGGCATTGGATTGAATTGCTAAATGTGGTTTTTGGGGTGTATTTCACTTTTTGGGTGTGTGTTAATAAATAAATACCTTTGTTGGATGTGTGTGTGTGCTTGTTGTGTAACTTTCCAGCCTTTCTTAGCCCTGTGGATTTTTGTTTTTGCATTTTTGTATTAAAGCTGTGTTGTTTAGCAGGCCTCCTTTGTCTGGCCATATATAGGCCTGCTTGAGTTCATTGTTTTCCATGACCTGTTGTGACTGGGAGTGACCATGTGGCTTGGGCCATTTTGTGGTGGTAGTTTAGTAGTGTGCTGCTTTTTCCATATAGGCCTGCATGTCTTTCCTGTGTTCCTCTTGGCTTATGCTTCTTTTTGTTGTGGCCTGGCCATGTGGGTGGTGGCCATTTTGTGAAGGCAGGCAGTGTGCTTTTGCCATAGGCTTGCATTGTCTGTCTTCCATTTCTTTTGTTGTGGGTGGCCTGGCCATTTGGGTGGCGGCAATTTTGTGGAGCAAGGCAGTGTGCTTTAGCCATAGGCTTCCAAGCTTGTGACCTAGTCTGCCAGTGGGCCCAGAGGTAGTCATCATGGGTGCATGAAACAACTGTTTCTGTGTTTTCTGTTGAAATTAAACATCATTTAGGGCATGGATGGCATTCAATTGAATTGCAAAATGTGGTTTTTGGGGTGGTATTTCAGTTTTTTGGTGTGTGTTAAATAAATAGGCGTTTTCAGCCAGTAGGTAACCCTGGGCGTATGGCTCGCGGAGTTTTGGCAACTCCGCACTGTGCGACAACGCGGACTTAGACTTGTTTTCTTCTTCGCGTGCTCAATATGTGTTTTCGCGCATGTGATAACGACTTTTCATGAAGGTCACGATGCCGAACATGCAGAATTTGCAATCTGGTGAAGAATATCTCTAGAGCAGCATAAAACCTTCTCGAAAATGATGATTTTGTTCATTTTGCTCAAAAAACTCCTCTGGTTGTCATTTGGCTATAGTTTTTTGAGCAAAGAGTCATTTTTCTTTTTTTTTAAAGAGGAAGGAAGTTCCCCAGAGTCTCCAACTTCCTGGTCCTGTCCTTTGCCTTCCCTTTCTTGTCATTGTGGGTGGCCTGGCCATGTGGGTGGCGGCCATTTTGTGAAGCCAGGCATTGTGCTTTTGCCATAAGCCTGCATTGTCTGTCTTGTCTTCCTTTTCTTGTTGTGGGTGGCCTGGCCATGTGGTAGCGGCCATTTTGTGGGACCAGCCACTGTGCTTTTGCCATAGTTCTCCAAGCTTGTGGCCTAGTCTGCCAGTAGGCCCAGAGGTACTAATCAATCATCATGGGTGCATGAAAAAACAGTTTTTGTGTTGTCTGTTGAATTTAAACATCATTTAGGCCATGGATGGCATTGGATTGAATGTAAAATGTGTTTTTTTGGGCGGGGTTCATTTTTTTGGTGTGTGTTAGGCCTTTTCAGCAAGTAGGCCCAGAGGTACTCATGGGTGCATGAAACAACTGTTTCTGTGGTGTCTGTTGAATTTAAACATCATTTAGGGCATGGATGGCATTGGATTGAATTGCAAAATGTGGTTTTTGGGGTGTATTTCACTTTTTAGGGGTGTTAAATTAATGCCTTTGTTGCATGTGTGTTGTTGTTGTGGTTGTTGTGTAACTTGCCAACCTTTTTAGCCATGTGGATTTTCGTTTTTGTAATAAAGCTGTGTTGTTTATCAGGCATCCGTTTTAGGCCTGCTTGAGTTCGTTGTTTTCTGTGCCTTGTGCCTGTGAGTGACCATGTGGCTGGGGGCCATTTTGTGGTGGTAGTAGTGTGCTGTTTTTGCCACATAGGCCTGCGTGTCTTTCCATTGTTCCTCTTGGCTTACTGCTTCCATCCCCATTGCCAGCTGCAGCTCCCTGATGCTGCATCCATCCCACGTGATGCACAAATTAAGGCCAAACAGGCTCCACTACATTTTGTATTTTTGTTTTTGTTCTTTGCTATTCTTATTCTTCCTGAGTGTACACATTACACAGGAAAGCCCTTGTTGTGAAAGTCTCATAAATGGCTACACTGTTGCTGTTCACTGAGTTACTAACATTTAATAATTGTGACCACCACACACTAAGTTATATGTTATATTAGTTTGATTGTACTATTAGTAATTTAAGCACACTAAATTCCACGTTTGACTGATGTTCTTCTGGCTTTTTTGCTTTTAGGTGCACAAAAGACTGAGGAGGAGGTGTGTCATCATCGTCAGTTGTACTGCCAGACAGACGTCCTGCTGCTGTACACGATGTGACGTGTGACCTGACCAGATATCTCTGCAACTTGTGCAACTGAGTGCTGCTGACATCTGAAGAAGATGACCCCAAAGAAAGCAGGTACCAGGTCCTCCAGTACCAAGAAAGTTGCTATTGAGAAGAAGGAACAGAAGAAGGAAGTGACACTTAAGTCTGGTGTGCCGCCCAAAACCTTTTTGGGAAACCAAAAATTACACCTGCAGCAGCAGTGTCCGGGGGGGGCAAGCTGGGGGCAGCACCTCCGCATCGGTAGGCCCAACCCACCAACCCAGGCCCAAGCACATGAGTGTGGAAGAGGTAGCCAGCCTAATGGTGGAAACCAGTGATGCTGAGCCTGAGATGAACTTCTCACTATCTCCAAAGTAGTACCCAATCAATGCAGTAGGAAACACAGCAGATAAGTGGTCAACAACAGCTGCAACCACCGCCAGCAATAGTAGTTGTTCCTCCCGAAGTAGGGGCAGTTCAGGAGATTGAGCCTCATGCAGAGGAAGAAGAAGAGGATGCCACTCATTCAGAAGATCTATTGTCTTCCACATCCCCAACAGGGAAAAGGAGGTTAGTCCATTGAGTTTATCGCCAAACACCCCTTCTGATTATCTATATGCCACTTGGGAGCCACAAATGGAGTCTGAGAGGGAGACACGTCCCAAGACCAGGCTAGGGAAATGGAAGGTTCCAGAAAGCCTTACACTTATGGAGGTCGATGTAGAACAGCAGGATGATGATTAGCCAGTCATCATGGACATTACTCCCGCCCCAGTGGAGACCGACATTACCACATCCCAAGTTGCTGTGAGGGATGTGGCACGGATAACACCAACACAGGTAACACCAACCTACAGCTTCCATATTTGCATTAGCAAAGACCCGGCAGCGACCTACATCAAGCACAACCACGACCTCAGTAGAAGTAGGTAGTGGTACTGCACAGAGTCAAATTCAACGCACACCCTCCAGTTCATCCGGCATTGGAAGTGGCACCTCCAGCAGGAAACAAAAGTTAATCTCCCCAGTTTGGGACTTCCTTACGGTTAGCGAAAAGCAGGAGAACATTGCTATATGCTCCATTTGTAATACCTCTGTTAGTCGGGGTAAGCTTGGTACAAACAATGGTACCGGCGGCCAAATAACCCATCTGAAAAAACACCACTTGATCGACTGGGAGGACCACCTTCGCCTCATAAAAACTGCAACCATTGCTGTTGGTGGAGATAAACGAGTAGAAGATCCGATCACGGGGGAAGAGGAAGGAGAGGGAGGCATTCTCTCTGGTAGTGGTGCACAAAGTAGCCCTGTCCCCAGCAGTGCAGTGGTATCGCCCACATCCTCAGCAACATCTCCGTGGCACAAGAGTAAGAGCCCGAGACAGCAAGGAGTATCGCAATGAAAAAAGTGCATCGTTGAGCCTAACAGAAAGGAAAACCGCACAGCCTACCATTATCAGCATGTTTAGGGCAGAGGAGCAGTACGAATGCAACCACCCAATAGCACGTTTGTACAATGCGAAGCTGGCTAAAATGTTAGCACTGGACCTTCTCCCTTTTTCTTTAGTTGAAGGGGTGGGTTTTCTGGAATTTGTGACAGCCATCTGCCCAAAATGGCAGGTTCCCAGTCGCTACTATTTTGCCAGAGTTGCTGTTCCAGCACTACATCATGACATGCTGGAATTGCTTGGAAAAGCCTTGAAGCAGAGTGCTGTTCAGAGTATCCACCTGACAACAGACATGTGGACCAGTTGCCAAGCCACTGATTACATGTGCATCACTGCTCACTGGATCTCTTTTGTGGGAGTTAGAGAAAAGATATCTGCTGTTGTTGATGCTGCTAATGTTTTTCATGCCACTCGCAAACATGCAACTGTAGCCATGTTTGCCATGGAGAAATCTCATACTGCTGCAAACATTTTGGATGAGTTTAAAGGCAAGGTCTTTGAGTGGCTGCGCCCAAGAGGGCTTAACATTGGTTTTGTTCCCACGGACAATGGCAGTAATGTAGTTAGGGCCATGAAAGATGGTGGCTATTTCAGGGTCCCGTGTTTGGCACACTGCATTAACATTGTTGTTCAAGACTTTCTGAAAAATGAATACAAAGTCAGCAACTTACTGTCCACCTGCAGAAGAATATGCACACATTTCAGCCATTCTTTTAAAGCCCGAAAGCAGCTAAGGGTCATTCAACATGAGCATAAAATGCCAGTCAAGCACTCATCCAGGAGGTGCCAACATGTTGGAACTCAACTTATTACATGCTTGATCGTCTGTTTGAGCAGTACAAACCGCTCAATGCTTATGTCATGCAAAGATTAGGGGATCCTACTGTGAGAGGCATGACCGTTGAGATGGGCCAATGGGACCTCGTTAAATGCCTGACAGAGATGCTACTTCCTTTTGAGGTCTTCACACGTGAAGTCCGCAGGGAGGACTGTACTCTGGGCCAAGCTATCCCATTGTTGCACATGCTAGAGCAATAGCTGAAGGAGGTGTCTGAAACTTACGCAGAGGGGGGGGATGACAAACAAGACGCATATTATTTGGCCGACTCCTTGGCCGTTCGCTTATCTGAAAATACAAGGATTCCAAATAACATTGTGTCACACCAACATTACATTACTGCCACAATTTTGGATCCACGGTACAAAGTATTTCTGAATAGTAAGGCAGTAATTCCTTTTGCAGAAGTGGATGTTGCCAAGTACAAAACGTTGATAGCTGAGGAAGCCACTGACTTCGGAAACGAACGGCTGGTAATTAGAGACCCACCACCCCAGGTCAGAACAAGTACTACAGGTCATCCAGAGTCAAGTTCTACTTCAGAGCCTGAGGGCAGTGCGTTTGCCTCCCAGCAGTCACCAACAACACCACTAACATCAACAACAGCAAAAACAGGATCATCAGCCACAGTACAATCGGCAACTGATTGGTTTCTATGGCATGGGTATGGTAAGTCCAGTGCTGATGCACAGGCAAAAGAGGCCAGGCAAATCTGAGCTTCCCTGAGCATTGAGCGTACGGTCCAGGTCTATCTGGATGACACAACATAGGTCTTCATGGATCGAAACCCGATGGTGTATTGGTGTGGGAAAGGAAGCCAATGGACAGTGCTCAGCAGGCTGGCGATAAAGTATCTGGGTTCCCCTGTCGCAAGTGTCTCTTCTGAGCGTGTTTTCAGGGCTGCTGGTGCCATTGTAACTGTGAAAAGGACCAGTCTCTCGCCCAAAAGCGTGGAAAGGTTAACCATGATGAAAATGAATCAGCACTTTATACCACCAGAGTACAAAATGCCTGAATCACAGCAGGAAGAGGAGAGCGACTTAGGTGACGGAAGTACTGTGTTAGATGACCTACTTCTGATCGAACCACCAGAGTTTGAGGACAAACTCCTCTTCCCTGACAACTAGGCTTTCAAATTGTTACTTTCTTCCTGCCTTTATTTGTGTGTGTCTCTGTCTTTCTGGTTCGAATCACAACAAATCCATCACCACCGTCTTCTCTTTTTATTTCCATATTGGAGTTGCACCTCTGTGCATTCAACTGTCCACTCCTTAGAGTCCTGCTCCATCTTCCTGACTCACCCTAAATACATTTCCCTCAAGCCAGACATTGGATGGAGAATAGTACAAGAAATGTTGCCTCTAACAGTCCCTCCAGAAGAAGTGGAACATGACTATAGCTATCCTCCTTTTTTTGTTTTCCGAGCCGAAACTCATCACTGTCAGAAGGCTACTGCCTCTGCAGGCATCCAAAACTCTTCACTGTCAGAAGGCTTTCCCCATTCAGCAGGAATCCAAAAGTAAACTCTTCACTGTCAGAAGGCTTTCGCCAGTCGGCAGGCATCCAAAAGTAAACTCATCACTGTCAGAAGGCTACAGCCTCGGCAGGCATCAAAAGCTCATCAATGTCAGAACAGAAGGTACTTGGCAGAGAAAGACGAGACTCTTCGAAGAAACTTGCTGACATGTCACATTTCTGCAAACTCAATTGACCAATGACCGCTACCCAGGCCGCGGCCAATCTCACAACGCTGACCATGTGAACCAACTTCATCTGCGACAAAGTGCCACAGATGAATAAGAAAACCGAAACCGCGACTAACACTCAAAATGAATGTGGAGTAATAATGAGGCCACTGCCTCGGTAAAAAAACACACACCTGTCAGAACTAGGCATCTGACAGGCAAAGAGAAGAGCAAGACAGGTAATGATGGCATGCGTTGGATGTAGACTCAGAGTGATTGCTGTTTTTTGTGTTGATGACGTTGTGCATGAAGTCGAACTGTACTAGTAATTATTTTTACCTACTAAAAGTGACTCAAGTGACAGTCAATGTTTCCCTTCTTGTTGTTTAAGAACCAAAATGTACTCCTACTACTGCAGGTCAATATCCGTTGTATTTTTTAATATGGAATATGGACTTACTCGGAGTCGGTACACTACAGACTGAGTTGGAGTTGGACAACACGTACAACACCATGATGATGATCATACTATCTTCGCAGTCAGTCAGTTGGATCGGAGATGATTGATGGAATAACTCAGGGCGTTTCAAATCAAGGGGCATAAATGGTAAATAAGTCCACAACCACAGCAGACCTGCATGTCTGTGTAGTGGTGGAGTCGAATAGTCACGAGTGTAGTAGTGGAGGTATGACTGACAGCCGTGTGTTGCTATAGTTACTTACTTTGGAAAATCCTATGTTGCTGTATATGTGTCCTCCTGTAACTGTTTCAGGTTAATGCTGGAAACAGACTTGTTGTTTAATAACAAAATTGTACTTCTACTGCAGGGCGATCCATTGGATGTTTGAATATGGACTCTGGACTCACTCGGTACACTACAGACTGAGTTGGACACCATGATCATGATGACCAAATACTATACTCTTCGCAGTCAGTCAGTACTTAGGATCGGAGATGATTGATGGAATAACTGCATTTCATGAAGTGGCATGAAAGGTAAACACAAGTCAACAAGAACCACAGCAGACCTACATGTCCGTGTAGTGGTGGAGTCAAGTGTAGTGGTATGACTGACAGCGGTACATTAGTCACTTAATTTTGAAAATGCTAAGTTGCTGTATATGTGCTATGGCTCTGGCAAAATCTAAGCTAAATGGAGGTTTGGTCACGGCCCGGTACCGTGGGCCGGCTCTGTCCTGTTGTTGTTGTAGCTTAAATGCTGTAAACAGAGTAGACATGATGTATCCATGCCGCCTCAGTCTGAAAGAGTTCTCTTCTCTTGTTGCAGTCCACCATAATTGATGCATTTTTTTTATTAATTGATTTTTCAATATCCCTTTTGTTTTTCCATTTACACTTACAGGCCGGCTTTTACCCTGTGCTATACTTGAAAAAACAACACACACTTACCTTACCAATGAATCTACATCTGCCAGGCAGGCAATGGCGTCACCCAAGATTGATGGACGGAGCATCCATGGAAGGGAGGACAAAGAGGAATGCAGAGATGCAACTCCCCATTTTGACCAGGATAACACAGTAACAGTATCAACTTTCATCATCTTTTAAATAATTTGATTAATTTTTTGTCTTCAATCATTACTACCGTGTGTTGTTGTTATTATTAATTATGTTTGCTCTCTGCTTATAATTCATCCCTACGGCTATTTTTACATTTTCTTTACTATCTTTAATAGTAAGCCCGGTATAACAGAACACAAACTGTATGTAATCCGGGTCTCTATGAGAGGAGACAAGCAAGGCACATTGCATAATATTAATATACTGCTGCCCTGTACTGTCTAATTGTCTAGTAGTAGTTAGTAAGTACTATTTATCATTAACCATCAAGTGATCATCATCATGCATGCATTTCCTTTTTCACCCTCAACAGATTTATTTATACAAAGATTGTGTTTTGTTATTTGTCCATGCGTACTGTTTTTCTTTGTCAAACCTTTCCCCAAACCCCCTTTTCCAACCATTCATCAAACCCTAACCTTCTTCTCAGGGGCAGTGTGATTTATCGAGGTGAGACTAAATTAAATGTACACCAATAATTGATCACACGCTTGCTGGGGCAGATGTGGCAAAAGCAACACTAATTCAATTTCAAGGCAGGGGGAGGATCTTCTTCTGCTTGCCCACCCATGATCAGTATATTTGCGTGGTAACTTTTTTAACAAAGGAACCTAATACATCATCATTAATTGTCGGCATCTATTGGATTTGTCATCCTATTACACACAGCACTAAAGGTTACGCTTGTGTCAAGTGTAGGCCTAGTTGAGTGACTCGACACAACTACAATTTGTAACTTGTAGTACTAGGCTATCCCCTCCAACATTATGTTTTATTTACTTAGCTCTACTACTCCTCCCAGAGTCTCTCTGTCGACTGACTGTCTCATTTTCTTTTTTTGTAAATACTACTACCACCACAACCATGGCATCTCCATTCTCTTCGGAAACCCAACCTGCATCGTCATGCAGCCATCACTGTGTCTAACTTAAACATCAATCACAGGTAAGAAAATATGTTTGGGGGAGGTATAATAATGGACTAGGAGGAGAGACTGACAGTACTAGTAGGACAAGAGTAGAGTAGACACTAGTAGTGTTATGGTCCCTAGGGTCATTCTAGTCTACTCTACTCTTTGCAAAGTTAGCCTGAGCCATGCAACCATTTTAGCATCATGTCTTTTGCGCATGTGACATTACCTCGCAGCTTGTTGTGTAAGATGCCTTTGAGCCCACATAAGCTCATACAGCTACTGTCTGAGCGTTGCGTGCAAGAGGTCGAAAAACAAGCCACTTTGTTATGGAGTTCTGGTTAGTCTGTATTGCTTAGCCATTTTTAATCTTGCACAAATGTATGGAATTGATTAGTTTGTGTACATGTCTGAAGATTTTTATCTATTAATGTACTTTTATGGCTCGAGTGGCAGAAATATTGTTTTTGACTGACTGACTTAGCCATAACATGTTACACTTTTTGGCATGACTGAGAAATGCTTGCATTATACTATCTAATGCGCACCATTTTTCTCATAACAGGCGGAAGATTCCCTTCTACGAACCATAGCTTTGCAGAGCATATGATGTGACCAATACTTCTACGTTCTAAGGTGAGGGGTCCCCCAGAATTCGCACAGAGATCTTTTGTCTTCGATGGACTTGTAACAATGTTTATTGTTTTAATCTTATGCATTTTGCTGTTGGAGCTGGCTCGTATAGTATACTGAATTGTAGAACAATGTACAGAGCTTGTTAGTTGAAAATAAACCTTTTGAACTTACACATAGACTCTGTGGTATTTGGTGTGGTGGACTTACACGAGTGAGTGAGCAAAAGGGTGTTATTATGTTCTGGGTTGTCTAATCATTGGGTATCTTCGGGGGGGGGGGGGTTCGGGGACCTAATGAGACACTATAGCTAGTCGGTCAGGGGATTCTGGGTTCTGACTGAGGCGTGAGGAAGGTCCAACCTCCCATCACCAACATCCTATTTTCTTGTGCATAGTTCTGTATGTGGCTATGCAGAATCCCCACAACAGTAGTAGTATGTACTATATCCTATCAAAAATGGTCAAATATCTGGTTGGGCATTTTGTTGGTAGGAATTGTCGAAAAGCCTCAAGATTAAGAAGACTAGAAGAGGACAACCCAAAGGACTCGACTCAGTGGCTAGAGCTATTGGTGAATCTGAGTTTTACTTAAAACCTTTTAAATAAAGAGTGGCCAACTGGGCAAGCTTAGCTACAGACAGACTAATAGTAGTAGTACAGAGAGTCCTAGCAGAGGCAGATAGAGGCAGGGAGAACAAGAATTTAGAAACAGATAGTCTAGATCAAAGAAGATTTTGAAAAAAATTAAATTAGGAAACAGAAATAATAGTTCAGAAAAAATAAGATGCAGTAAAAGTTAGGGAAATATAATAATTAATATTCACCACTGGAGGACTTACTGGGGCCAGCAGCTGAGCCCTCGGTAGAGGAGCAGTCCTGGCCCAGAGAGCCATCTTGTTCTTGATCTTGTCCCTCCGACTTTGACCAAGTCTTCTTGCCCCTGGGTGCTGATCATGTAAGATATAATAAAGAAAGAGACTAAACATTAATGATTGGTGTTGGACCCGGCCCTTCTGGCAGGTTCACCCCGAAACTTTTTGCTTTTTATTGGTGACTTGGTGTAGTGATTTTTGGGTTTCTGCGCACTTTACTTTACTGTGTCCCAGGGTAAAGTGCGTGCGTGTTGTGAGGTTGGCCTGCCCTCCCATAGGAATGCATGGGGGAATGTATGTGTCCTGGTAGTTCCTGATGCGTGGGGTGTGCAGGCCCGAGTTTGGTATGTGCGGACTCGTATGATTGAATGCTGCGCGATGATGTGTGCGGCGTGCATGTACCTAGTGTGGAAGTGCCACTTCTAGAAGTGGGCACTTCAGTGTGCAGTATGAAATGTGTGGCTTGTCTGGCGATTGGCTGGTGGAGGTCATGTGACGGACTAGGGAAATCCCCAGAGTCAGGAGGAGTCACCCAGTATGAATGGGGAGTTTAGCATACTGATGGCTGGAGAGGAGTACACCTGGGTCCTGAATAGGACAGGGCTTTCTCCACACAATGCTGGCTCCGGCCCCTGTGGTGCGTCTGATGACCCTAGCCCTGCCAGTGAATAGGGAGAGGGGCTGAGCAAAACCAAGTGCTCAGGAACCTGTTGTAACTGGTTCGCCCCTTCCCTGCACCTTCAGACAAAGACTTTTACTGTATAAAAAGGGGCTGTGTCCCCTTACAATTTGTTCTCTTCCAGGATCCAACTTGAGGGGGGCCTGCTGCTGCTGGGCGCCAGGAGAGACCGCCACTGGGGACTGCCTCCCTGCTGGAGGGCCCTGTGAGCTGGCCCCTGGGCCCAGTCTTTGCCCCCCTGCCTTTTGAAGACTTTTTGTTGCTGGACTTTTGCTGGCAGCGCCTGGGAGCGCTTGGATCTGCTGTATAGCGCTAGGAGCGCTTGATTTGGTGGCCTGGCACTTGTAGCGCGCTCCTGTGTATCCTCGGTGCAAACGAGGGAATCCCCGGCGTAGGGATTCCCCCCCTCATGTGCCAGGTCAGGCGGGAGCCCACCCCGCATTGTGGTGTGCTGGCGGGTGCCCACCCCGCTTATTTGTGGTATTTACGGAGGGAGCCCACCCCTCTTGTGACGGGGAGAATCACCGCTGCGGCCCGGTTCGTAACCGGAAGTCAGGCGGCCCGTGTTGGGACGTGGGCGGGACGTGACCAAGCAGGAAGCGGACAGGAGCCTACCCCGCGCTCCTGCACTGAAGCCGCAAATCCTTGTTGACTGACGCGGGGTTCCCGTGAGGTCGAGGGAAGCCCCGCGCCGAGAAGAGGAAGCAGCGCCGTGACCGCCCCAGCCTCGCCGCAAGGGAAGTGCTGACGAGTGCGGCCGGAACCGAGAGAACAGAGGCGACGCGGGAGTCACCAAGCACCAGCCCGGTGAGTGAGGAAGGGCTGGGGTGGGACTCCGTGTGCACACTGGCTGGGAGCGCTCGTGCGCTCCAAAGACGAGGCCCGCATCCCTCCCTTGAAAGAGTCCCCAGTGTGGGACTCCGACGTCCAGGGGGCATTTTCCTTTGTTTCTTTAGCCCCAGGAGGGCTCCACCGGCGGCGGGGGCATTCTGGTGGTTTCTGAGCGCGAGGCGCTCCAACGTGGTGGCAGTGTTTTGTCGAGCCCCGTGAGCCTCCCACGATTGGCCAAGTATTTGTTTAGAGCGCAGTGCACGCTCCAACAGACGGGGGCATTATTCTCTTCGAGCCCAGTGAGGCTCCAACGTTGCGGGGTCTTGTTGTGCAGAGCCACGAAGGCTCTAGGGGGCATTTTGTATGGACAGAGCCCTAGAGGGGGCCCCAGAGGCATGCCGGTGCCTGAGCTCGTTCCACAGCTGCCCAGCACTTAGTGGGCAGCTGCCACGTTTAGGTGGGGGACCTTTCTCGTTTTGGTCTGCGCAGCTGGCACAGCTTGACCGGACACAGGGCGTCTTAGCCCTGACAAGGCCAGTTGGCCTAGGGACTGCCACAGGTGGTGGCATATGAGTTCTTGCGCAATTGTTCCTTTCCTGCACCTCTGAATGTGTTTTTATGCATCATGTGTTTTCTTTCATAGCACCGCTGAATGTTTTATGCATCATGTGTTTTCTTTCATAGCACCGCTGAATGTTTTATGCGTCATGGGCCATGTTCTACACCTCTGAATGTTTTAGGCATCATGTGTAATGTGCGTTTACCCCTACAGGTATTGTGATACTTAGGTGGTTGTTTGTTTTCTCCTAGTACAGGTGGTGCTAGTGAGGTTCTAGTTCCCTGCGTGACATTCTCCTAAGGTGGTTAGGGTTGCGTAGGTGATGCTTACCTGATACCAGTAAGTACTGGTTGTGTGCTATACATGTTATTTTTGTGCTACAGTAATTTTATATTTTTGTGCTAAGTTCTAAAAGTGCTAATTCCTGACAGTGGTCCAGGTGGCCCTGTCTTGTACAGATCCCTTGTAAATTCTGCCCGTGCCTGTTGGCACATTGTAAAGTGTGTGTTTTTATCTAATGTGTTGTGTATAATACAAAGGCTATTTTTATAGAATACCTTGTGTGGAGTTTCCTTTGTGGTGGGCCTTGGGTGTTGTTGCTGGGTGCGCGCGCAAACGCTTTACACCTTGCCTCAGAGATAAGCCTGACTGCTCGTGCCAAGCTACCAAGGGGGTGAGCAGGGGTTATCTTTGGCGTGTAACTTCCTTGCCCTGACTAGAGTGGTGGTTTCTGCCTGACTCAGAAAACATTTTAGGAAACAACAATTGCAATAAAATTGACCTATCTAATCAGATCGACTAGTAGTATTATTGCGGGATTCACGGACCGCCTACTTATTATTTATGAATACTAATCCAGCGTTCCATTTTGATTCCAGAATACTAACTAAGCCTAAGTACTACCTGATCTAGCCCACATAATCCAGACGGGCCAATTGTTCACTAAGTCTGAATTTCAATTTTAGCCCTCAAAAACGCATAGATGGAGGACACATGCATACATTTGTGCATACACCAAATTGTTGGTTGATTGCGTCTGATGTTCTGCTAGTGACACTGCTAAGCCTTACCACTCACCAAATGAACTACAAAAGGTTCTACTAAGGACTGGGGTAAGCAGCACTCAGTGACAGAGGATGCGTCACGCAGACCTCTAAAAAATTACCAACTAATACTAACTAAACCTATCAATCCATCCACCACTATCTCTTCTTAGTGACAGGAGGACAAAGGAAGGACTAGAGTCTCTCTAGCAATAGCATTACCTAACTTAAGTTCTCTAAGTAAAATCTTACATAATCAGCCCAAGCGAGCGCAAAGTTGCAAACAAGTAAGAGTAGCGCCGAGCACCTGTGTCCTACAATCCCAGGAGATTTTGAAACGTAATTTACCTGCAATGTAAGCAGCAGTATTCTTGTTATTTGGAAAAAAATTACACACAATACTTATACTACTAGTATATTAGCTACTCACCAAGCCCCACGACCTTGACACCTAGCAGGTCCATCAGGTCCTGCTCCCGGTCCAAGATGTCTCATCACTGGTGGGCCTGCTGGTTATGGGTGCGCCCTACCCCTGAGCAGCGAAACACTACCCGCCGCACCTTCGCCCACCGGCGGTGACGCTCCTGTGAAGGGTACCTGGAGCCAGGCCTGCTGCCTGCTGCCAAGGTCAAGGGGAGGTGGTGCTGCACAAAAAACAAGGGCAGCCACCTCCACCTCGCCGAAAAGCTCCCGGGCCTGCACCCCTGCAGGGCGCAGTCTGCTGCAAGGCAGGTGGCTCTTGGGCACAGGCGCCTTGCCCTTGGAGCCAGTAGTACCCTTAGCCATGGTTCTGGGGTGTGCGGGAGGCGGAAAAGAAAATTTAGAAGGAAAAAATAGAGTTAGGGGAAGAAGTAGGAGGTTAAAGAAGGAAGTAATATAAAACAGTAGAAAAGTGAAAAAAACGCTGTAAAAGTAGAAATAAAATGCAAAATATAGACTTAGGGACAGAGAGGGATAGATAATAAATAAAAAAGCTCAGAAAAACAGTGTAAAAACGTAAAGATTGCAAAGATAGAGGGAGGATAGAAAAGCAGGCCCAGAACCATAGCATAGAGTGAAAAACATCACGACCGCGTGGGTACGTTTGCGTGATATTTCCTCCGAGCACGCAAAAAGTATCACGAACACGTAAGACGCGTTCCCGAACATGAAATGCATATCGTGAACACGCTATACACGACCCAGAACAGGAAATAAGGCATCGCGAATGGGCGGGGACAAGTGAAAACCAAGATGGTCGCACCCATAGGCGAGTGCATGGGCAAGTTCGCGAGATACTATCCCCCAAGCACGCAAACAGCGTCCCGATCATGCAATATGCGTTCCCGAGCAAGAAAAACGCATCGCGAACGCGTGGGACAAGCAACTACGCACGCTCGCGTAGCTATGCTTAGCTCGCGTAGCACTTTTGAAACTTCGCTTAGCCTCGCAACTACGTGAACTACGCCCAGGGTTAGTCATCATCAAGTAGTCCTCAGGTGGCGTCAATTCTTTGTAAATCTTTGATAAATATATAATCCATTTACTAGGCCTTTCTACTTCCATTTAGTTGCCTACGATGGATGATCAATCATTCAGATGATCAACCCTACAGTTGGAGCTCACCTGGGTGGAACTGGAAGTGGGACCTGAAGTTCTGATGCCTACCCTGTTATTGCTGCACGTATATTCAGGTAAGACAACTAGCACGGATGTGATTTAACTTAGTAGGAAATACATTAATTGCTACTGTTTTTTATTTAGATAGTTCAGAACTTCGACACAATATAGCCTAGGTCATCTTGTAGAAAATAAAATCTTTTTAGGTGTTCACTGATGCACCTGGTCCTTAAACCAACAAAGAAGAGATTGGCACGGAAGCTGGAATAGTAAAACACAAGTTTATTAACCTCACATGAGGGAGACTGACCTCACATGAGGGAGACTGCGTCAATATGGTACCCTCAGGCCACTGTAATGAGACAGTCTAAGGAGTACAGAGAACATGGGTCTTATATATACATTTGTTGCATAGTCAGCATGAGCCCAAGGGGAGGTACTGGCACATACAAGAATAGTTTTTGACTAATATGGGTATACAAAAATTGCTTGCTCAACAAAGTGGGAGGGGAGACATTTCTCCTTACATCAGTAAAAACAGCCTGACAGTTATACACTAAGAGCAGGTGCATTCTGGCAGCTACAGGTCTTTCTGAGCATGTGCAAGGCCCTGGCTCAGTGCTGAAAGAGTTAACTATATCACATGACACAAGCAGAATACAAGGGCAGTCAACAGTGAAGAGGGAGAAAGCACATGGCGAGCACATGGCTAACTAAAATGGCTGCCAAAAACAAAATGGCTTCAGCTAATGCTAACAGCCATTGCAGCTAGTTTCCACAATCTCATCATGGCGGCATTCCCCATTATGGTCAAGAGAGTTAGACAAGTATAAGCCTAGACACTATAAGTGCTACACTAGCTCTAGTCTTAAGTTACTAGCACATAAACAGGCTGCGTAAAACTACTTGAAGGCAGCAGTGCAAAGTAAAGGTAAAATAATTTATTTCAGACATAAATTTACATTATAAAAAATAGTTACCCCTTTATTTATTTACAAAGCAACCCACCCTCTCCACCCAAACAACCTGCCCACTCCTCTCCCTGACAAAACTGACCCAAGCCCCAAAATTCAAAATGTTCAAGAAAGTCTCTCTAGCCTCACTCCCAACTCCCTTCCCACCCTCTACACCCAGCCCCAACAATCAACAAATCACTCCCAACAAAACAATTTTTTAAAAAAAGGGCCAAAAGAGGTCATTATGGATGCCGATCCGAGCTGATCCATGCTCTGCTCCATCGAGGTGAGATGGCTGTCGATAGTGGCCAGCCGTTGCAGGATGCGGCACGGCAATGTCCTGTTGCCATTCTGGTGGTGGGTGGCAACAGTTGGCTGGCGCCGGCAATGGGATGGCCAGGAGATTGGAGGCTGAGGGGGACCAGCTGCACTGGGGCCCGGCAGCTGTTCATTGATTTCTTCCTCCTACTCTTACAGGACCACCGGCCGCCAGTATTCCAGCTTGATACACTCCAGCATCTGCCACCACAAATGGGCCACTTTCTCCTGCGTGTTGGGTGGTCTGGCTGGACCAGCAGGAGCCCTTATATTGAGCAAAACAAAAAAGACAAATTGTAAATAATGCTCTGTGCAAACAATTGTTTTAAATAACAGGGTGGCACAGTAGCCGTACATTGCTGGTCCCCTAGGGCCATTGGAATTTATGTGATGTGATGATTATGATTAGGAGAATCACAAGGCCAATTTTATGTTTTCTTTTACCCACACATGTTGACAAACATAAAAAAGCACAGACCGTGTGGCAGAAAAGTAACAGGCTGAAAATAACATCACAAGATAAAAAAGAACAGTGATTGGATTATTTATATTATTTTCTAAAGGCTTTTCAAGTAACTATAAAGAGAGTCAGACACTTTGAGTTAAAAAATAAATGACTTCTTATTGATGAATAAGGCATTATGCACTATTATGGAGTACAAGTTGTGTGTGGTGCTAAAATAATTAAGCCATGCTCACTGCTAGCCAGCGCCTCTGCTAGTTTGCTACTGGCTAAGCTGTCATTGACAATTATCTGTTGTTAATTCCAATGGCCCTGCTCTTCGCGAAATACATTTCTCTTTCTACCCTGTTCCAAAGAGGCTGATGAATAATAAATAAGATACGTCAGTCACACCTCATGTATGAAATATGGATATTAATATATTATACTATCTGCCGTGAGTAGGTGTTGCAGAAAATGAATCTAATGAACTGTATTTCAGGTAAAGGAACGGATTATATAGATGTTATTTGGCACATTCGTCACTGTGTATCCCATATGCCAAACTTGATATCAAATCATGCACTTACTCCCACTTTATTCTGTTGCCTTGCCCCCCACCACGTATTTCCAACAAATTCATTTGCTGGGCAGTAACCAAGGAAAGGAAACTTGATTTTCTCTACTGCAGGGGGTAGGGTGGAGGGATTTGACAGGTAGGGTAGAGCTTTTTTATATATAGTAGAGAGGCCACTACACTGATCATCGATTCATCATATTTGGCTTATTCAGTCCCAGTTCAATTAAAAAGGGAATAATCTGGGGGAGGAGCCAAGATGGCGACCGGAGCAGACGCTTGAGCGCCCGGCTCCGTCGGCCCTTGGCCTCGGACTATCATCCTGACTCCTATCCTCGCCGATTTTCGAGGGGCAACGTGTGCGACGACGCGCTGACCGCGCCGCCGCTTTCCCGGAGTCTTAGCCCGCCCGGACGCCGGAGTTCTTGGTGCTTTGTTCTCCGCACTGGACCCCTGCTCTATTGTGGCCTTGGCCGGCCCCCTGGAAGCTCCGCAGTTACCGGACCCGCTAGCGTAAACCTGAGCCCCGAGGTCCCGGTCCCACCTCACACCACGGACTGTCGCCGGATGAGCCGGGGGAGGGACGCCCGGACACCTCCTGCACCCCGCACCTGATGGGCTGGAGCTATAGGGTAAGCCCCGGTGCGGCGGGTCTCCTGCCCCGTTCTGTGGACCGCGCTGTGGGAGGCTGCAGACCCCCTTCTTCTATTGCCTAGTCGGCTGCAAAGAGAACCCGAGGGAAGGGCAGCGACTGTTGGCTTTTCCCTGTTGCGGCGCAGACCTGAGGGGAATTGCCTCCTTGCTACGACCCCCCCCCTGGCCACTGTACCGTTCTGCGGTAAAACATGGCGTTGATTGCCTGCTCGCGGCTGGGGGATGCTACTCCGGTCTCGCCCGCTGCCCGCTTCGCCCTCCCTCTACCAGACACCAGCTCCACAGTGCCGTCCCGGATTGCTACCGATGTGGGGGCGCAGCCTCCGCTGACATGCGGCTCCGTTCTGGCTGCCCTGCGGGACTTTCGTCTACAAATGTGTCTTGGCTTGCAAGCGCTGAGTGAGCGGTTTGACTCCATACTGTCGGCTGCGGGTCGTGAGCACCCCGTTTGTCATCAACAAGGCGTGGGTCTGCCAGTGCTTTTGTCCTCTTGCGGGGACGCAATGGCTGTTTATGATCGTGCTACACTGGTGCCTGCATCTGGCTTTACCGGCACCCAGGATCAATCGCTCTCCAGCTCAATTGCGGATACTTTGTCTCCCCGTTCATTGCTGCCTGCTTCGTTGTTGCCTGCCTCACCGTGCCCGCAAGAGTATCCAGCAGAGCGACACCTGACGTCCTCGAGGAACCGTTCATGGTGGCCTACTGCTTCTTTTCTGTGGAACTCCTGTACTTTACATGCCAGGTCTGGACTTTATGTGGTGCACAAGGGGACCTCAATAGATGGTCGGCGGCCATTTTGTGACTCTACTTCACCATCTTCTCCCAAGTGGCCATATTGTCTTTGTCTGCACGGGGTGCGGGGCCTTCATGTAGGGGCTGGTGTAATCTTAAGCCCGCGATCGGGCCAGGGCTGAACTGACTTATATCGTCATGGTTTCACGGATGGGCTGGACTGGGACTGGAACTGTTTGCATATGTTGTGCGCACTCGTCGCGGTTTGCCCGTCTTCATTTAAATTGTTGTGACACGTTATCTTCACACGACCGCTTTTGGCGTAGTGGGTTCTCAGTGTGTGGAGGCCATAGCTGGCCGACGGTTTCGGGCGCTCTGGGGTAACGTAGGCTCCTCCCCACTTACCTCTCTGTTCTCTTATTTTTCTTTACTCTATTCCTACTTTCTCTCTTGTCTATATTTCGGGTTCATTGGGCGACAGGCACTATGCTGGGGGGGGGGCAGGCCGTAGCCTCCGCATTGGTGTAGGGTGGGGGGGTAATTCACTGTTTCTACTTAGTTCTATGGGCCTTTTTCTTTTATGTCTCTGCGCTATACTTGTTTCGATTCGGGGTCCGGGTGTGGGGTGGATTGAGTGGGGGCGGCTCTGGTGGGGTGCATATTTACTCATGTGACTATCCTGTTATATAACTGCATCGCCTCACTGCCTGAGATTTTCCTTCCATGACCGTTTTAATGATGCTGCTGCTCTCCCGTGTGGTGAAGCTATCTTGCGGACTCGAATCTCCTTGGTTCTTATTCTTTACTGATTTTTTCCCTGATAAAATTATTTTGAAAACCTTAAAATTAACCTTCACTTCTCCTTCCCCTGGTGTCAAGGATCTCTCCAGTGTATACCTCATGACTCGTTGCTAATCTTGACCGTGGATGCGCAGGGGATGTAATGTTTGTACCAGTGCTTAACCGTACCGTGGCCGGCCTGACGGTTGTAGGCCCGTATTTGTTCTTTTCATATGCACAAATAAAGGTTATAAAAAGGGAATAATCTGACAAGTGTAAATTAATCTGTTATGGGAAACCATGATATATGTTCTAGCATCACTTCACATGGGTATCGCATTGTTAGACGTGGCCCTTTTGACAGGTTTATCCTCAAACCTTTTGCCTCCTATTTTTCTGACCCTGTTTTTGTTGGCTATAGGATTCTGGGCACTTTACCACTGCTGACCAGTGCTAAAGTGCATATGCTCTCTGTATAAATGGTGGCAATGATTGGTTATCTATGATTGGCATATTTGATTTCCTGGTAAGATCCTAGTAAAGTGCACAGTGAGTGCCATGGTATGTAAAGCAAATGCTACTAGTGGGCTTGCAGCATGGTTGTGCCACCCACATGAGTAGCCCTGTAAATGTTTCTCAGACCTACCATTGTAGTATCTGCATGTGCAGTTGTGAACTGCTATATTTTCCTCGCAAGCGCACCATCATGCCAGGCCCAAACCTTCCCTTTCCTTACATGTAAGCACCCCTAAGGTTGGCCTAAGGAACCCCCATGGGCAGGGTGCAGTGAATGTGAAAGGTAGGACATGTACTAATGTGTGGGACATGTCCTGATTTTTCACTGTTGAAAGGCTATCTGTCCCATAGGCTTATCATTGGGGTTTCACTGTAACATTTCTACATGTGTAACTTGCAATAGGGAGAACATAGGAAAATTAATTTTGGATTCTCTGAACTCAGAATTTATTAACACACCTTTTGGTGAAGGTGTTTTTTAAATCCTGCCACTTTTAGAAAGTGTAATAGCAACAAGGGGTTTGGCCCAAGCAGCGGGACAGGGCCGTAGTAAACTAAGAGAAAGATGGGGGGGTTGTCCTAGCCGTCACATTCAAATGCTGCTAAACCAACTTAACAGACTAAAGGCCATCAATTCAATTAATATGGACTATAAGCATTTATTTGCTACTTCGTTCTGTGCACTTTACTCCACATTTAATCATAGGTCAGGTAAGTGCGGATACGTTTCAAACAAGAACAAATTATACATATTAAGGCAACAAATGAAACAAAAACATGCAAACTTTATGATGAAACAAATAGATGTAACAAAAAAGTACATGACGCATGATACATTTATCTAAACATTATAACACGAGTCTTAATTCACAAACGGAGCAGCTACTAGGACAACCTTTAGCATCCACATTGTGTAACAAATTCAAGGAGCTGCTACCCACGGGGAAAAGAGAAACATTAGGCCCAGTAGTAAGACAATTCAAATAACATTTCTACTGGTGAAACTTAATTAAAAGCGAAAATCCCCACGTTGTGTAATGCCGACGCGTTTCGATTCCCAAGGTGGTTTGTGGGATTCTCTTCAGGACGTGAACAAATTTATATAAGGAACAAGAAGGGGGTATGAATTATACACGAGGAGGGACTCTAAACTTCCCAATTACTCAAGTTATGTGGTGATTTCTCAAAAGTACCTGATTGAATAAAGAAATAAATGTGCACGTTGCAGGCGAGAAGAGGCAGGTTAAAATGTGGATGGCACAATCTAAAATGAGAATGGATCCACCATCAGTCATAAACATGATTTGGTAAATGTAAATATTCTGTAACAAAAAGAACAAGAAAAGGCACTTACTTGCGCCAGACGGGCGGTGCTTTTACAAAGGGTATAAGAATGCTTGCTGTCGGTTAAATGGAAACCTAGTTGTACTTTGGTTTGACGATCTATAAACAGAAATGAGTGCTACATCAATAGAGTATCTAAATAGATACATTGTAACTTTGTGGGCTAAATGCAACACTTACTTTCGCCATGCCGGCAATGTTTTCTTTAATGATTCTTTTCAGCTCTCAGTCAGTTCAGCATATAGCTTGAACAGCGCTGCACCACTGCCAATTTCACAAATCAGTAAAAAGAGTTGCTTCCTTTAAAGTTCGCACAGAAGCGGACCGCATCGCGTCTCATTGTGTAAACAGAAAAGGACATGCCAGTGTTTATCTTATGCTACAGAAAAGAATTTAGTGCACCCGTGTAGTGAAAGTTTGCATAGTGTTACTTGCAGTCGGCTATGAAGGTCATCTAATGGTGTCTCATTCCCAGTTTCTCTCTCGAGAATGCTTCGGGTCACAGGAAGTTAAAGAGTGACCTGATCCCATTGCATTATTGTAAAGTTAGTAACCATGGGCAATGAACTCCGCTCAGCTAGCGGAGACTGCGGAGATTTGTTAACGACGCATTGCATTGAAAACACGGAATTCATGCTGTAATTCTGACTCCGCCACGTATAAGAGTTAGCTACTGCACCCACAATTGATAAAACAACTTTACCTTTACATGCTAAAAAGCATTAAACCAATTCACAAAAGTGAACTGAAAAATTTCAGGTAATGAGAGAGGTGACGATTTTGGGGTCACCCCTAAACTAGGGGGAGGGCAAGTAGATGCCTTGAACACAAAGAGCAAATCATGCTGAACAATTCGTTGGTGGTCCCATCCTCCTAGGACCACCCCAAGCAAAGTTATGGACAAAAATACAATGCCAACGAAAGGCCCATCAAAGCATTATGGGGCGAGATTCTAGAGTGCAGTGAATATTATAGTACTAGCTTTCAGCTGAGCCCGAGAGCTTGCCCCTTGAGGAATGTTTTGATATTGGATACTATAATATTCACTGCACTCTAGAATATCGTCCCATAATGCTTTGCAGGGCCTTTGGTTGGGATTGTATTTTTGCCCATAACTGTGCTTGGGGTGGTCCTAGGAGGACTGGAGCACTACGGGATTGTTCACCATTATGTGCTCTTTGTGTTCAAGGCATCTGCTTGGTTCTCTCCCTAGGTTAGGGAGGACCCTAAAATCATCACGGCTCTCACTGCGTGCTATATTTTCATTTTCACTTTTGTGAGATGACTATATGCGTTTTAGCATGTAAAGATAGAATTGATTATTGTTTAACTAAATGTACTGCTTGTTATGTTTTCATTTTCGCTTTTGTGAGACTACTACATGTATTTTAGCATGTAAACATAGTTATTTAAAGTTTTACTAAAGGTATGTGAGATTTCTGTTTTATTAATCCTCATTGTATGGAAAACACAAGATTGCTGTTTTATTAATATGCACAACATGGAATTCATGCAGAAACTCTGGAGTAAGCTATTGCACCCACAACCCTTTGATAAAACAACTTTACCTTTACATGCTAAAAAGCATATAACCAATTCACAAAAGTGAGCTTTGAAAAATATCAAGCAATGAGAGAGGTGATGATTTTGGGGTCCCCCCCTAACCTAGGGGGAGGACCAAGCAGATGCCTTGAACACAAAGAGCATATCATACTCAACGATTGTGGTGGTCCCATCTTCCTAGGACCACCCCAAGTAAAGTTATGGACAAAAATACAATGCCAACCAAAGTGCCAGCAAAGCATTATGGGGAGAGATTCTAGAGTGCAGTGAATTTTACAGTATTAGATCTCAGCTGAACCCAAGAGCCTGAGGAATGTTTTGATATTGGATACTATAATATTCACTGCACTCTAGAATCTCGTCCTATAATGCTTTGCAGGGCCTTTGGTTGGGATTGTTTTTTGCCCATAACTGTGCTTGGGTTAGTCCTAGGAGGATGAGACCACCACCGAATTGTTCAGCATGATGTGCTCTTTGTGTTCAAGGCATCTGCTTAGTTCTCTCCCTAGATTATGGAGGACACCAACATCACCACCTCTCTCACTGCTTGCTGTATTTTCATTTTCACTTTTGTGAGATGACTATATGATTTTTGCATGTAAAGATAGAGTTACTTATTGTTTTATCAAGGGTATGTGAGGTTTATGTTTTATTAATGGAGATGAGATGGAACGGAGGTGCAGAGCGGATTTCAAGGCGTTTTTGTTCAATTCCGCAGAATTCCGTGTAGTGGTACTCCGCCAACTACGCCCACCCTTAAAAGTGAGTTTGTGAAGCTATTGAAAATGAGCTGTGTAATTAGTAAATCATATTCTAAAGGAAAGATAGAGCATATATATCTTTTTAAAGGTTTGTGTGTAACTTGGTATCAAAAAATATATACCTGTTTCCAAAAATATTTGATTCATGGTGCAAACTGGAAATGCAAAACCAGAACTGAAACTGTTTGAGCATTTACCCATTTCTGACATTTCATTCAGTCCTTTAGTGATGCCATTGGAGCGAGCTATTATGTAGGCTTCTTTTATTAACAATGAAGCCTCAGCGTCGCCCCCTCTTGGTGATGGTTTGATGACTGATAGCACAGTTCATTTAAACTCAAGTTCGTGGTGATCGGAGTCAATGAAGAGGTTCACCATAGGTGTTGATACAACTTTATATTTTATCCTTGATCGGTGCTGTGAAACGTGTTGACGAACCTCTTGCATAGTTTTTTCAATGTAAATTCTTGGGCAGGGACAAACAATTGCATAAATAACGTTTTTTTTCTTACAGTTGGAAAATTGTTTCCTTGTCCACTTAGTGTCATCGTGTATAAAGTCAATACCCACTATCGTGTTACTACAATTCATACAGGTACCACATTTATGGTGGCCCGTCAATGGCTTCATATTGAACATTGTTCTGAGATCTTTCTTTTTACTGAAAGGGGGTAAATCTGCTCATACAATTCTTTGTCCAATGCTCATATTCTTCTTCATAGCGAAGAGAGGGACATCAATCCCAAGTTCAGCTTTCTGTATAAGGTGCAAATACAATTGGAGTGGGACCTCATACTTTTTTTCCAGCCTTGCTGCACTGTCATTGAAAACTGGTGGTGTACTGTAACTATAGATGAACGGGTCTGCAGCACACTACATTGGGAAAGGTGGGTGTGGTCCATGATGACCACGGCCACTGTCTCGTGAACTGAACTGTGTTAGAGCTAAGCATAAGCAGGAAAAGGAAAGCCTTCTGAACAAACATACATGGTGATTTGTATTTAAAATACTAGCTTACTTGGGCCTGCTATCTGAATCTTCACGAATCACGATAGATAGCACCAACATTACAATAGACCAATAAATAGCCCAAGATTCTACGGTTCTACCCTAAGAAGTCCACAACAATCATAAAAGTAGTCACTGGGATCAGCAGTGGTTGGCGCCAGCTGACCAGCTTGCCCCGGACCCTCCGAATCGTCCCTCTTCTAGCCTTTGGGTGCTGATGAAAGAAATTAAGAAGATGAATAAAAATAGATTAGTGATTCTTTTAATAATCTCCACAAAATCTTTTATGAAAAGCAAATGCAGTCGCTAAAACAGATCACCTATAGTACTACTAATTTCGACTTGAGTCTATCAACTGTCGTTAAATCCATATTCCAAATCTCATTAACAAAAACTACATTTGGATCTAATGTATTGCAGTGAATGATCTTTGATTTTATTCTATTCCCATTTCTCAACACCCTTGATGAGCCAACTCAATCTCCCTTTTTTGTAATGCATAGATGCATACTTCACATCATCACTGTAAATTCAATTAAATAACCTGGAACTGTATGAGCTACATAAACAAAGTCACATAGAGAATGCGCTACTCAGTAATTCACTATAATCACAGAAGAAACAGTCTGCAATGGCTTCTTAAATAAGCAGCCAAAGCAAGCATCTGATGAATGCAATTAGGTAGCGGCACCTACCTCGCAGAAAGTAGAAACTGGATCACACAATAATATACTAGCGTAAACTTTACTAAACATAATTTGCCTGTGAGTGTGAGCAGAATGCTATTTTGATTTTTTTATAGCATTGTAGAACACAAACACAACAAATAATTAATACTTACCGAGCACCGGAACCTCAATGCCTAGCAGGTCGAGTAGGTCCTGTTCCCAGTCGAGAATGTTGTCCCAATGGTGCCTCAGCTGCTGGGCGGTGCACCGAGCCTTGCGGGTGCACTGCACACACCAGCACACCGGCACGCAGTCAGTAGCCACTACCAGGCTTGCCGCCTGCTGCCAGCATAGAGGAGAGGTGGCGATGCACACAAAAAACTAGTGCTGTCACCTCCTCCTCTCCAAAGATCGACCGGGCTGCACACCTGGGCGGCTGGCTACCCTCATGTAAGCCCCCCCTCTGCCATGGCGCTGGGTGGGGAAATAATAAACTAAATAGGGAATGGAAGGGAAATTAAAGAAGAAATAAGGAAAGAAGGGGAAATAAACTAAGTTTAAAAAAGTCAAAAAAACAATAATAAATGGACACAAAACCATAAAATAAACAAACACAAAGATGCACCCTATTGTAAAAAATAAAAATTAGGGGTTGAAAAGTAATAAAGGAGGAGGATCACAAAGATTAAGAAGAGATTAAAATTTTGTCCCAGCACCATAACCGAGAGCAGAAAAACAAGATGGGCGTGCCCATGCGGACCGCGTGGTGCTGTTCGCGCGTGATGTAGAACACGGGCACACTTCAGGACCATGTATTGCCATCCCTACGTGATTTTGGAGCACGCGGACGCACTCTGTGTTCCCAGTGCAAAGCGAATGGAGGCGCCGGCAAACTCTGCTCGAAGGCAGAACTCTGCTAAGTGCTGCTGAGTTTTTTGCGACTGTGTAATTCCTCATAGTAGGACTCTACAAACTCTGCCCACCCCTAATTTTTTATTGTCTGAGTAATGAAAGGCATACATTTTTTCGAACATTTTCCGGAATATGTACCAGAAGAGGTAGGAACTGATACAGGTGATGTAATAGAACGTCACAGGTCCTATACGAGATATCAATATACACATGTACCATGTGGAATCATATGTGGCAGAATTACGTATGTTGGCAGCCAATTGTGCTATTGAAGATTAGTCAAAAAATTATCTGTGATCATTGATACACAAAAAAGCTATCAGAACGTTTATTGTCATGAAAAATCTCTTGTCAGAAAGGAACATTGCTAAGAGCATGGAGCAGACAATGGTGAATTTCAAATAATGTATCAAGAGTCAGTAAAGAAATCGGCTGATAGTGTAGACAGCTTTAAGAATATCATCAGAGAAGATACAAGGACAAAGCTTGAAGTGCAGGATCAACTACTAAGTACCAGATCCGACCCAAGGAGTATGTGTATCTGGTGTTGGTTTGGATTACCTTGGCACAAGGTAAGGAAGCGTCCAACTTGGGGGTGAAGAGCGCACGAGTCAGTCAGTCAGTCACAATATCTTTATTTGGTTGATAATGACTATAAAAGCACATATAAAATGACAAATGACAAGTAAGAAATTTTATATGTAAATATGTTAAAATATAAAGTGCAAGAAAAAGAAATTACAAGTATGGATCAGGTAATGGTAACAGTATGCAAACAATGATGTCCTCTTGATATATGCCTGACAACAAGAACCTCAGGAGGGTTGGCTATGTTAACAGGTAAAAATCGGGACTATTGTGAATACCATAGGACTGTCAATCCACCTGAACCATCATTTGATAATCCCTTAGTGATAGTAATCTTTGTTTAGCCAGGATAAACAACTATAAAATACAGAATAAAACAATAAAAATATAATTTAAAACAAATACACTATCATTGATATCAAAATAGTAATCATCTCTGTAGTGCTTCCAAAAAGCTAAAAAAGTGTATTTTTTTCCAGAACTTAATAGCAGCAACAATATAGCTCAAAAAAGCAGTACAATTTTCAAATGAGACAGACATTGCAAATATACTAATCCCTCTTTATATGAGGTAAAGTGTGTGCATATTGGAATAGCCTGTAGAAAATGTTGTCTAAAATTATTGAAAAGGGGGCAGGAAAGCAAAATGTGTGCAGTTGATTGTGCAGAAGTTCCAACACTAGGACAACACAGGAGAGATTGAAACAATGTGCCAACTAAGGCAAAAGCTACTAAAAAATGAATTCTGTTCAGTCTTAACCTTGTCAAGTAAAACTTATGCTCTGGGCTAACAACCCAGGACAAATAAGGTTCCATACCTATAGTAGTAACAATTTCCAAATACCCAGTGACTGAACTCATGTCAAGTGTTCTTCCCAATCTCATGTCCTATTTATGTGAGCCGAAACTCAGATTAACTATTTCTTTGGACTTCTCACTAACACTTTCAGGTATATCGTATAAATGGCTAAGACCCAAGGTATAAAAAGTATCTTTGACATAAGTTAGCCATGGAATGGCAAGCATATTTTCTAAACTAAGACAATCCATTAACACCTGTCTGGAGAATTCTGCCCTAGGTTTGTGCCATAGCTTTAACCATGATAGCAGCAGAGCAGTTTTCATTTGGTCCTCCAGAAAGGATATGCCCAATTCCAGATGTGTAATAAGACTTGAGGTAGAATTTGGGGTTGCTAAAGGCCAGCATAAAAAAAACATTTGGCTACCTGTAGCTTTCTAGGGGCAGCATAACCCCAGACTCCAGCTCCATATATGGTCACTTATAAACATTTGCTTTTATACAGTTGGATCATCTCCCTGATGGGCTTATGGCTTAGTCTTTTTGAAAATCTTCAAACTTAGTCACAGATTAATAATCTGTCTCGTAAACTGTTTGCTTCTAACAAAATACCAAGATAATTAAAAACGGGTACCTTTTCAATTGGGGACCCCCTACAAAAAAACTTTTAGATTTAGTGTTTGTATGCCCACATGTCATAACAAAAGATTTTTGTTGGTTCGCTTTTTATTCAAATTGGTCATGGAATTGGGAAACTGGGAAACCCATTTAGTAAATTTTGAACACCGTTTGCTGTTAAAGCTAAAAGAACTGAATCCACATAAAGCAGGACCGGAATAGGTTGCTATCTAATTCTCGGAACATCCTTACTGTATGTGGTTAAAACTTCCCCTAAGGAATTAATATAAAACAAAAATAAGAAAGGAGCTAAAATGCAGCCTTTTCCGACCCCTCTAGTAACTTTAGTAGGGTCCGTGCAATCCCGATTTTTCATAAAATGCACTCTTGTAGTAGAGTCCCAGTGTAAATGTTTTATGAGATCTAAAAGGGGGCCTCAATACCCGCTTTGGCCATCGAATCCCACAGGGAATCCCTATCATGTCAAAAGCACAGTAGAGGTCCATAAAAGACATGAGTAAGGCACCTCTCCTGGCTTTGACATGTTTACCTGTGATAAGACTGAGATTTAATGTTTGTTCCAACGTTCCTAAACCAGATCGAAAACCGTATTGTGTAGGTGAGAAAAAAGAATTTGTGTCTGCCCAATCCCTCAATTTATTCACTATTACATGGCCCAAGATCTTAACTGTGGAGTCAAGCAATGAGATTGGGCAAGAACATGATGGTAAGTTCTGATCTCCCTTTTTATAAATGGGCACTATGATGGCTTCTCTCCAGGTATCAATCACCTCTCCCTTCACTGATGCCTTTAGTACATTAGTGACAAGAGGAGCCCAGAACTCCACATTGTATTTAAATAGGTCAATGGGAATCCCATCCAAGCCTGGGGCTTTCCCACTAACGGCACTCTTAATTGCATTGGTGACAGACTTAAGATCTATAAGATTTGTTACCAAACTCTCTTGACGGAGAAGTCAACGTGGTGTTTGTTTTGGTACTTGTTGACCCCTGATTGTACTGTTTTCTTTTTTCCCATTGTGTCCATTGCTGTGCTTCTTTATTTCCCTTCTTGTGCATTGTTGTGTTTTTTTGCTCCTCACTCACTTTGTGCATTCAATTAACCCCTCTCCCTCCCCTCACCGTTCCCTTCTCCCTGATTCCCGCCGCACTGACCCTTGGCCCCTCCTCCTGCCCTTGCCGTTTCCCTCCTCCCAGCAGAGCGTCCCTCCCCTCCCCTACATAATGCAGACCTCTGCGCGGTCCCGGGCAGAGGGCACACGTAAGGAAAGCCCGTCTGCGCCCGTCCGCGACCTGATCACGGCCAGCGCCAGGAACCCTGGCTCCTCCAGGCCCTGCCGCTACGACTCCACCACCCTCCACGCATTCAATCCCAGAAGATGAACCGAAGAACCGACTGCGAAAGATCCTCGCCGACCACCATGGACAAAGCCCCCACCACCGCCGAAGGCCCGCCCGATGCACGCACCGCCGAAACCCTGACATGCATTCTCCTCAACGTACACTCCCTGCACCGACACGCCGTCAAGATCTGAGACCTGATCGACACCCTCTCGCCGGATGTCGCTTCTTCACGGAAACTTGGACCAACATCACCTCCGGCACCGACATCGCCACCGCCATCCCCGATGGCTACAAGATCCAGAGAAAGGACCGCCCCCATCGCCCAGGAGGAGGACTCGCCATCGCACACAAGACCCACCTACGACTCTCTACCTCCAGCACAAATGACCCCCATTCCAACCCAGAACACCTCCACTTCCAGATCCAGACCAGCCCCAGGACCACTCTATGCGGCACCCTCATCTACAGACCGCCGGGACCACGCACCCAGTCCACGACCACCATCGCCGAGCTTGCCGCATTCCATACCATCACCTCCACGGACTACATTCTACTCAGAGACCTCGACAACAGCAACGACCCCGACTCCACCACCCTCCTCGATAACCTCGCCAACCTCGGACTGAAGCAGCTGGTCAACACGCCCATGCACAGAGCTGGACACACCCTCGAACACATCTTTGCAGGAGAAACCAACATCTGATTCAGCCACACCACCCAGCCCCACTGGACAGACCACCACTGCGTCCACTTCACCTTCGACATAACCACTGCACCCAAGCCCACCCAAGCCCGCCACTAAGGAACTGGAGCAAGGTCACAGAGGAACACCTCAACAGCACCCTCCTCCAATACCCCCCCCCCAGCACCAGTCAGTCACCAACTCCGCAGCCAAAGAACTTCACCACTGGGTCTTCTGCTGTGCTGACAAGCTCACACCCCTCCGCCACCCCACCACCCCACCAAACAATGCCCTCTGAAGGCCGCCTGGTTCACCACAGAGCTCCAAGAAGCCAGGCGCTCCTGCAGACGCCTAGAGAACACCTGGCGAAACCAGAAAACCACGGAAGCACAGAACAACCACAGGTGCACCCTGAAGGAATACCACGAGCGCATAAGAGACACCAAACGGACCTTCATATTTGACAAAGTCCAGGCCAACGCGGCCAACGCCAAGGAACTGTTCAACTTCACACAGCAGTTCACCAAACCCCCCCGCAAGCCACCTACGTCACACCCTCCCAGGAACTCTGCAACAAGCTCAGCTCCTACTTCCATCTTAAGATCCAGGCCCTCTACAACAACTTTAGCAAACAGACGCCGGACACCACCCCCGCTCCGCCACTGCAGACAAGCCAACCGCCATGACCTGGAATCCCGCCACCATTGAACACATCACCACAACCATGAATAATCCCCACTCAGGGGCCCCAACGGACCCCTGCCCAGCACACATATTCCACAGGGCCGCCGCCGTCATGGTACCCGAACTAGGACGGACCATCAACCCTCCTTCAGATCACGCATCTTCCCAGATGACTGGAAGCGGGCGGAGGTAAAGCCCCTCCTCAAGAAGCCAACAGCCGACCCAACAGACCTGAAAAACTACCGGCCCATCTCTCTCTTCCCCTTCGCAACCAAAGTCACCGAGAGACTCGTAAACGCCTAGCTGACCGCCGTCATCGAAGAGAACTCCATCCTCGACACCTCACAATCTAGATTCCGCAGCAACCACAGCACCGAGACCGCCCTCCTCGCCGCCACGGACGACATCCGCATTCTACTCGACCAGGGACACACTGCGGCCCTCATCCTCCTAGACCTCTCCGCAGCCTTCGACACCGTCTCTCATCGCACGCTCACAGCCAGACTTCATGACGCAAGAATACAAGGAGCAGTTCTCGACTGGATCCAATCCTTCCTCTCCGGCAGAACCCAGAGGAACAGACTCCCTCCCTTCCTCTCAAAACCCACTGACATCAACTGCGGAGTACCCCAAGGATCGTCTTTCAGCCCGACGCTCTTCAACATCTATATGGCCTCCCTCGCCGCCATCGTCGGACAGCATGGGCTCAGCATAGTAGCCTACGCCGACGGCTCTCGGTCACGAAGAACCCCGAAGACACCAGACTCTGCTTCCACGAAGGAGTGAAGGACCTCGCAGCTTGGATGAAAGACAGTTGCTTGAAGCTCAACTCAGAGAAAACCGAGGTACTCCTCCTTGGCCCCTGCACCTCCGCCTGGGACAACACCTGGTGGCCCTCCACCCTCGGGAAGCCACCCATCCCTACAGACCACGCATGAAACCTCTGCATCATCCTCGACTCCTCCCTCTCCATGAAACACCAGATCAAAGCCGTCGCCTCCACCAGTTTCAACTGCCTGCGCTTCCTCCGCAAGCCTTTCAAATGGATCCCCCCCAATTGTAGAAGGACAGTCCCCCACACACTCATCACCAGCAGACGGGACTACTCTTCTACACAGACACCAGACCATCCAGAACGCCGCAGCCAGACTCGTCCTCGGAACACCACGTCACAAGCACATGACCCAACACCTACAAGACCTCCACTGGCTCTCTGTCGAGAAGAGGGTCACCTTCAAGCTCCTCATCCACACCTACAAATCCCTCAACAACATCGGACCCAAATACCTCAACGACAGAGTCTCCTTCCATGTACCCAAGAGGAATCTCCGCTCCGCCGACCTTGCCCTAGCAGAGATCCCTTGCATCCGCAGACACAGAGCAGGCAGGAGAGCTTTGTCCTACATCGCAGCCAAGACCTGGAACGAGCTCCGTGTGAACATCAGATGTTCCCCTACCCTGCACATGTTCAGGATGGACATCAAGACCTGGCTCTTCGACTGATCCGGAGCCGCCCCCCACCCCCCCGGGCCATGAGACCCTCACGGGTGAGTAGTGCGCTTTATAAGCCCCTGATTGATTGATTGATTGAACCCTGTTAGCCAATTCCCCCCCTTCCACATTATCTGGATTAAAAATATGAGAAAAGTGGCTAATCCTTTCTTGTTCAGTAATAGAACACTCAATGCTGCCATGTGTGCTTTATTAGTGGCCAATTTTATGGCTTTGAGGGCTGTGGGGCATTCAGGGCTACACCATGCCTCAGGGGCTTGTTCTTTTGGTAATTTGTTTGAAAATAGGCCCCTAGAAATAACCCCACAAATCCCCCCAAAACTGTCAAGAATTTCAGAATGCTCCCTTTAAAGAAAGGCAGTGAAAAATATTGCTGAAGGCTTTCTTGACCAGTTCGATGAAAAAATTGGAAGCCCAATTTAAACGTACCGCCTTATTTACTGAATAACTGATCTTCGACTCAATCCCGACAGGAAAATCATCAATAATGGGTACAGAAAAACATAATATAATAGAGTTATGATCACTGTGGGGACATTTTTGCACCTCATAACTCATTAGGTTCTGCGCAAGATCCCTAGATAAAAGAATAACATCTAGTATCCTGTCCTTGCCTCTTCCTATGAAAGTGGTAACATTTATTGTACTATTTCCTTGCAAATCTGATGCAAATGTAAGATTGTTTGTTAGTACTAACTGGTTTAGAGCTTCTCCATAAAATGAATGTATAAAATGGGTCGTATCATCTCCTTGATTATTAGACAATTCACATATACGATCCCCACTATGCGGGCATTTAGTAATGTTAAAATCGCCTGCCCAGATTATTGAGGTAGAATTCCTCAGGAAAGAAATAAACTCTAATACTAATTTCCCCATCTAATGGATTATGCCAATTGGGTGTGAAATTTAAAGAAATGTATTGAAAGTAGGCAATTTAAGATTTATACCTTGATAACAGGGGCTTGATGCCAGAATTTTCACACTCATAATCTTAATAGAACATGCCACAAACCTGGCTAGACCACACTTTCCTCTTCCTGCTGGTGATGACGTTGCGTCGCTGCAGTAAGATTTAAACCCATTTAAAACAATAGGATTCAGAGCCCATGTTTCCTGGCAGCACAAGATTAAAGAAAAAGTCAGCCAGTCCGCATTATTACATTTCTGGCGGATTTCCGCGTTATTCCACTAAATAAATTGTACGAGTCACCAAAAAGTGAAAGTTTAAATGTAATTGATGACACTAAAGATGTAGAAAACAAGGACAGTTGAGGGCCTTATTTAGATATTACCGAAGTGGGATACTTGCTAAAAAATGTCAGGAGTCACATACGCTGTATTTAGACTGTATTTAGACTGCTATTGAGATCTGTCAATGCATTTTCAGTATTACAGATGGGACATCCACCACTTTTCCATGGATATCCCTCATGTGCACATATCTAGGTAAGGTGCTTAAAATTGGCTCTAAAAGACAGAAATGGAAATTAATTCAGGTGTGAAGTCCCAATTCAGAATCAAACATCTATGTGGGGGGGTGGAGCACTTTAGGTAGCAGGATGGGGCAGGCAATGGGGCAAGTTATTGCCTCTAAACCGGGGAGAATGGTTTAGAGTTTGAGCTGTTGGGGACTCGTTGGGGGGGGGTGGAGGGCTTTCTCTCCCTAGTTTTTCTTTCTTATCTTTGCTGGTTGGTGCTCAGAGTGTCTGTTGTTTGAATTAGTTGTTTGAATGAACAATTTAAATAATAAATTGTCTGCACAAGAGGTGAGCATAGTAAATTGGAATGTCAATGAGCTACGCTCTCCCTGTAATAGTAGTAAGACTAGGCATGAATTGAGATTGATGAATCCATTGCTGTTTTTCCTGCAGGAAACTGATTTGACAAGGACAGAGTCACACAGACTGTAGGGATTGGGATTTTGGTTACTGGGGGTGTCTGGGTATAAGAAGCCAATTAGAGGTGTTGCTGTTATAGCAAGAGGTATTTCTTTGACATGCACAAACGTACAAATGTACAAATAGATAATTCTGGGCAGTGGGTTATCACAAAGATTAGCTTTGGTGAAATGATGACGATCCAATACTTCTGTGTCAGCTTTTTGTAGAATTGGCCACGTGGGAGGATCTGATAATTCTTTCTGGGGATTTCAAAGCACAAACACGATGATTTGCTTTGCATCATCTGGTGAGCATGTGCAGGTTGATTGGCGGTCGATGTCATACACATGTTGTACTATCGGAATATATGAATTATTATTTTCCAATCAGAGCCATTCCAGGCTTGGATATGATATTCGTCTCACAGGAAAAGGCTAGCAGCATCTCAACTCACCTCTTCCTGAGCATAGTGCCTGATTACAATTAATTGAAGGCCACAATTGTGCTTTTATTTGAGACTGGTATGGGTAAGTCAAAGAGATGGGTATTCTATCGCTCTCTTATGATAGATGGGCTCATTGCCACTATATGATTGATACCTTAACTAATTTTTTGCAGAAGACTAAGGCTCTGCTTCCTCAACCGTTGTTTGGGATAGCATGAAAGCAGTGGTGCGGGATGCTACATTAAGCTACATCTCTTGCAAGAAAAGGGCGGCACATAGGCAGGATGAGTCCTTGAGCCAGGAGCTCCATAAATTGATGTATGTGCACGCAAATTTTATAGGGCTAAAAAAAAGTCCACATGTGTGATTCATGAGATATATCAGAGACTTCAAAATGTTAAAGGCAAGATTCACATGTTAATATGGGACGAGGCAAAGCAAGCATCTCTTAGTACTGAGGTTAGTACTTTTGAAAATAAGCAGGATATGGGTTGCATATTAGCATCACAGATTCGGAAGAGAGCGAATGCAATTGACTTTATTAGAGCTATGAATAATAAGGCGCAAAGGGTTTCTGACAGAATCTTGCGTGTCTTTCAAGAATATTTTGGTGAGCTATACAGAGGATCAACTATGGCCCCTCAAGGAGATGTTAACCAATATATGACATCGGTTAACCCAGGGTTAGTATGAGAGGCTGATCAGATGATTATGGAATCTTCAATTTCAGGGCTAAAGATTCTTGGGGCTATTAAGCTGCTCCCAGCAGGGAAGGTGGCGGGCCAGATCCGATACCTTTAGAGTTTTCCAAAGTATTCTCGAGTACTCTTCAAAATTACTTCTTGCAGCTCATCAAATAAATTGAGGAACCAGATGCAGTGCCCCATCCTGGTGTGGAAAGTTCCATAATGGTACTTTTGAAAAAGGGAAGGATCTGCAGAATTTCAACTCTTATTGACCTATTTGATTGATTAATTGTGTTGCAAAGGTCTATGCAAAAATACTAGCAAATCGTATTACCCATGGAATTGGTTTGTCCTGCATTGAGACACTACAGCACATACTAACTTCACCGTAGCAATCTTTGATGTGAATAGTATGCTGGGCAGCTCTGCTGGGATGATTATTTTGGATGCCGAAAAGGAGTTTGAATGTGTATCCTTGCCTTTTTTATGGGCGACACTAGCGGTTATGAGGTTTGGAGGCCAAATCCTGGGTAGAATTCAAGCTCGTTATTCTAACTTATCGGCCGGGGTGTCTTGCTTTGGCTCTATTTCATAGAAAGTGGCCATGTAAAGAGGAACACATCAAGGACTTCCGCTACCCCAGTTATTCTTTGCTCTCTACTTCAAACCATATCTGTGTCACTTAAGGTATTCAGAGGAGTTGGTACATTTTAGGATTAATGCATCAACCTATAGCATAGCAGCACATGTGGATGATGTAGCGGTTTACACATACGAACCATCTATTTCCATTGTGGCAATTGAACGTATAGCCTTGTCATTCTGGTCCTTGTCTGGCTATAGGTTTAACATATCTAAGACACAAATCCTTTATAATCAAGTCAGAGGATGACCAGTGCTATGTAGAGTCTGCATTTTAGGTGGGACTTTGGCTTTCTCCAGTGGTTAAGGACATTGTATCATTAAATTACGAGCCATTGGTAGGTACATCTAAGCGTATTTTTGAGCACTGGAATAGACTACCTCCAGGTCTTATTGGGTGCTGTAATTTAATTAAAATGATGATTCTTCCACAATTTTTAGACTTGTTGTAAGCTTTACTTAACTGCAGCTTTCTTGTCCCAGGTGGAAACGACGACCCACCTACTGCCGCCTGAACCCTGCACAACTGGATCACCGAAGGTGTCAACACCATCGCCCCCCTCAAGAATACCACCAACCCACACGCCAGGAGAGCCAGCTGCTTCTCCACCGAACTTCAAGAATCCAGACAAACCTGCAGTCGCCTCGAAAAAATATGGAGAAACTCCAAAACCACAGCAGACCTTGACAACTTCAAAGCAGCCACCTCCGCCCACCACAAGCTCATCAGATATACAAGGAAGAAAGCACTCCAGGACAGAATCCCCGCCCGGGCACACAACAGCAAGGAACTTTTTAACATCATTAAAGAGTTCGCCCCACCCAACAGCGAGACGACCAACATTCCCCCTTCCAGGACCTCTGTTACAGACTCAGCACCTTCTTCCATCACAAAATCAAGACCATCTATGACAACTTCGACGACCACCACCTACGTGCGGAACCCACACCCACCATTCCCCACACCTTGCATCCTACACTTGACAGCTGGACCTCCCTCACCATAGAAGACACCTTGAAGACCAAGAAGTCAACCCACTCCGGGCCCCCACGGACCCATGCCCCCACCACATCTACCACAGAGCTGCAGGTATCATCACCCCCGAGCTCCGACGAATCATCAACTGCTCCTTCAAGACCGCCTCCTTCTCTGATGACTGGAAACATGCCCAGATCAACCCCCTCCTGAAAAAACCCTCAGCAGACCCCACCGACCTCCAAAACATCAGACTGATCTCCTTACTCCTGTACTCGACAAAAGTCATTGAAAAAGCTGTCAACAGCCAGCTCACCTCCTTCATAGAAGCAAACAACATCCTCAACGCCTCCAAATCTGGCTTCAGAAAAAATCACAGCACCGAAACCCCCCTTCTCACCGTGACAGATGGCATCCGCTCCCTACTCGACAGAGGAGAGACTGCGGCCCTCATCCTACTGGACCTCTCCGCAGCCTTCGACACAGTCTCTCACTGCACCCTAGCCCACAGACTTCACGACGCAGGAATCTGGAACAAGGCCCTCAACTGGCTTTGCTCATTCCTTTCCAACAGAACAAAGTGGGTCAGACTCCCACCTTTCCTCTCGAAACCGACACCGATCACATGTGGAGTTCTGCAAGAATCCTCCATCAGCCCCACCCAGTTCAACGTCTACATGGCCTCTCTCACTCATCGTTGGTTTCCACTGACTCAACATTGTATCTGACACAGACGACACCCAACTCATCCTCTCCCTATCCAACAAACCCAACATCTCCAAACACAACTTCCAAGGTGGAATGGAACCAGTCGCCAGGTGGATGAAGAACAGCTGCCTACAACTAAACATGAACAAGACCGAAGACCTCATCATGGGCCCAAAACCAAACTCATGGAACGACACAAGGTGGCCCCCTGCCCTTGGAAACAGACCCACCCTTACAGACCACGCACTCAACCTTGGAATCATCCTAGACTCCGAACCCAAAATGGACCGCTAAATCAATGCTGTCTCTTCCTCCTGCTTACACACCCTCCGACTCTTACGAAAGACCTTCAACTAGATTCCCTTCAAACACAGGAAAACCGTCATCCAGGCCATCATCAGCAGTAGACTGGACTACGGCAATGCACTCCACGCCGAACTCAACAAGAACCTCACACGCAAACTCCAAAACATCCAGAACGCCTCTGCCAGACTAGTCCTCCACCTTTCCACGCCACTGCCCCATCACCCTACACCCACGAACACTACATTGGCTTCCTGTTGAGAAGAGAATCACCTTCAAGCTTCTCACCCATGCCCACAAAGCCCTCCACAACACTAGATCTGCCTACCTGAACCATCGCCTCTCTTTCCACGGACCCCAAAGATCCCTCCACTTAACCCAGTTCTCCCTTGCTACAGTACTGTGCATCAAGAAGACCAGAACGGGAGGCAGTTCCTTCTCCTTCCTCGCGGCCAAGGCATGTAACACCCTCACTCTTCACCTCCGACAGATGCCATTACTCTCCAAGTTCATGAAAGACCTCAAGACCTGGCTCTTCAACTGATCGCCGTGATCTTCAGGATCTGCGTCGATCCCCCCCCCCTGCACCTTGAGACCCTTTCGGGTGAGTAGATGCGCTTAATAAACCCATGATTGATTGAGTCAGTTTATATGACAATACAACGCCCGGGGCTTTCAATTCGTTTTCTACAGCTTTCAAAAGATAAAGGTGAATGGTCACTCCCGAATTTGAGGTTCTACCTCTGGCCAGCTTTTGCTGGGTGATTGTCCCAAGTGGTGGACTTTCATGAATCATGGTACTTACGGTCTTTATACTTCCAGTTAGGTCCACAAGTACAGTTCCATGATCCGTCATATTTTAAGCAAACATGGTTTAAGTCTATTCAGGTATTTGCACTGGTCTATAAAAATGTCAAAGATAATTTGGCAATAGCTTCTTTAATGCAATATACATCGCTATGGTTTAATCCGTAGTTCTCCTCCTTTTCTCGTGATCTTCACGCAGAAGATGGGTCCAGGTCATGTTTGCAATCCGTCACACAGTTGTTTGGGGGCCTACAGATATTACCATTTTCGGATTTGGTTACCAAATATGTGGTTCCTAGTACAGGTATATTTAAATACTTGCAGATTAAAACTTTTTTCATATCCAAATCAAGGATCTTGAGAAAAATACCCTATGTTGAACTCTTGTTTACTACTCTGTGCTATATCATTTACTAATTATAGATCAACTGGATAATGTAGCTGCTATAGCAATTGAATGGCCTAGTAATTTGTCTACACAAATTGACGGAGATATGATTGTCAAGTCTATTTATTTAACAACCGGTATGTGAATCTCTCAAGGCTGAAAGCTTATTATTATAAGGTTCTTCAAGATATTTACACCAAATCGATTATTCATTTGAGCTTTTTGGGCAATGTCTGAATGTTCCGAGGTGGTGAGTTTGGTGCTGACATGGTACATTGCTTTTGTTCTTATGGGGAGATGGCACAGCAATGGAAGTGGGCCTTTGAGGAGATTTCCAGGGCCATTTGAAGTCCCATCTAACCCTATGCACAGCTAATTATTTTGTTACGTCTTGGGCGGTTCCCTCTGAACATTTTTTTGTGATAATTACTGCCAGGTTTTTGGTAGCACTGCATTGGCTAAAAACGAATCCACCATTGGCAGCCAGTTGGTGCAAACAGTTTACAGATATCTATGGGCTACAGCTGTCCCTTGCCTTGAGAAACCTGGAAATAAAATATGCATAGCAAATGTGGGCTTCAGTAGTTGGCTTGTGAGGTTTTGATCTTGGACTATTGTACTTAGCAAGTGGTGTAATGTTCTACTGAGGGCTTGGATCATTTTGCTTTTGCTTTCTCTTTATCTGTTTAAACATTCTTGTCATGTTTTTTTTTAATGATTTAAGTGTCTTTCTGTTATGTTTTACTGTGTTATCATTCTGTTGTATTTTGTCTGTGGGGATGTGAAGAAAACCAATATAAAATAATTACAAATATAAAATGTTTTTTTGCTACATTAGGTCTATATGTGTTCTGTGTTTTCCTATTAATACTTGTATTCATGCTTTGATTGAAATTAGGAATCAGTTGGGTAACGGGGTTTGTGTTAATGTTTCCATTTTGACAGCAAAATCTGGTAGCTTGTCTATATTTAACCTACTGTTTTTAAAATATATTTTGATGTGTTTGCTTAAATATTCATTTTTGTGCATGTTTTGTTAGGACGTTTTTTGTCAAAGCAAAATATGTATTGATTGATATGAGTTTCTCCTCCTCATCACAGGTACCAAGATATTTTCCACACTAGATTTCAAGTTGGTAGAACAATTAGTTTGTGTGTGTGTGTGTGTGTGGGTTAATTCATTTATTGGGATTTTTAATTATTTTAACTGTTCAATTGTACACTACATCCATAGTTGGTGTTTTTAGGCACATTTGATTGATTTTTATATTAACAACAAAGACAAAGGAGCTATATACACCTCTGTTTGTCAAAATTCTGGGCAAACCTTGAGCACATGATTTTTGTAAACTTTGCACACCATTCCCCCAGCCCAACTCTAGCTGGCTTGTCTTACCCAGCATTATTTAGCAGAGAAGGTATAAATCTCTTCATTCAGAGTCTCTGGTATCCAAACATTCGGTTTGAGTATAATACCTCTTTATTGAGCCCAAGTCTGCCTATATCTCCAAATGTTTATGTGGACAACCCCTGGCCCCATGAACTGGACCCTCTAAATCCATGTGTTGGTCCAGCCCACTCTTCCAAACCTCCAATGGTGAGGGTTTGGGGTTCTTCAAGCCCCAGACAATGTCTCTTAGCGATCAGTAGAGCAATCCATGGGAGCTCAATTTTCTATCTATTGCTGTCGAGATCCACATTAATGTGCATGACAACCATTATAGCGTCCCAGGAAAGATGCCAACCCAATACATTTACAGTCATTGACATGAACCCCGTCCTATAGAGGTGAGCCACCAGCCCAGACTGTGTGTAACAAACCCTCTCAATGTATTAAGCAGCGAAAGAAATGCAGAGATTTAATCAGCCTCTTTTCCACAGTCTATAAAGTGTTAAGTATGTGCGATATAAAAACTTAAAGTTAAAACTTTGATGCAACCGCATGTTTTGCTTGGGGACTCAGGTGCTTCCCTCCAGTCATCATCAGTTAAAGGGCCTAGGTCTTCTTCTAAGGCCTCATGTAAGTATATGAATGAGTCAGGTATATTAATGACCAGCGTCCTTTACATTTGGGAAATTTTGTATTCTTGGAGTTCATTGGTCAATAGTTTAGCCTCCAGGTAGCCGAAGTCTGGAAACTTCTCCGGTACCCTGATATATTTGGCATAGATGTGTGCCAGAGATGTAGATACCTAAATAATTGGCTATGGTGAATGTCGAACACAGTCTGCAATTGTGTGAAGGATTTTGAAGTTGGCTCAGTCATCAAATCTCCAAGTCTAGACATCCCAATAGTATCCCACAGTTGAATCTCGTCAGCAGGGACACCTGAAGGAGCCAGGTTCCTGCCTACAAGGGTGTTTTCTTTTGTCAGTCTGCCCCCCCCCCCACCCAGCAACCTGTTTGTGTTTTTTAAATTATAATAATAATATGTTTTATTGTTCGATTATTTGAAAGGATTACAAGAAGAAACAGTCCTAAAAAAAGTCATGTTAAAATGTCAGTGCTTTTGTAAAATATGGGCAATGTGCAAAGAGCAGCAAGTTAAAGGATTTTGTACATCAAGAAACAGATTAAATTAAGAAGCAGCAGCCAAAAGATCAAGTAAGGGCTTCCGATTTCTTTGTAAATCAATAAATGTCTCCACGTCTTACCCTAAACAGTATTTTAAACTCAACTTACTGAATGCATATTATCAAATTTCTCATCATCAAAAGTTACATCAATTTAAGTTTTATGACAGACAAGGCAGTTTAACACTTTAAAAAAATGGCATGTGCCATGTCTCTTTGCAAGTCCTATATCTCTATGCATTATGCACATATTTTACGTTCCTGCAGAAACAAAGCTCTTCCAGGACCACATCCTCATTTACGATGTTAACATGGAGGTGGGCAATGTCAACTAAGCGAGGTGCTTGGAATGCAAGATGATGGTGGACTGGTGAAAAAGTAATGTAAATGTAAATTAGTAGCAGATTGCGTGGATTATATGGCTCGTTGTATTCTCAAGTAGGTTTCAATGCTTGACCGCCATTGTTTTCACTCTAGTGGAAGCTACTCAGATCCTGCAAAAGCAATATTTATCTATGTGTGTTTGCAGATTTATGGAGCGTGAAAATGGTACAAGGGCACTAGGACGATTTGCAAGCCAATGGAAGATTCTAATGAATGGCAATCAGACATTAGAAAAAGTAAACACCAGATCCGTGCAGTCAGAGAGGTGGTCTGACATTCTGAATAGTTGTAAATTTACCTGTGCGCTATCCTAGAACAAGGATAGTTTTAGAATGTTATGAACAATACAGGCTTTTTGTGTAGATGGATACGCTTTCAAGTAAAAAACAGAATGGCAGGCATCTCCTGTGCATACCCACATGGTCTACTAGGTTTTCCTAGTTGGACTTGGTATACATGAAAGATATGTTACTGCTTGAATATTTGATTGTAAATCAATCTTTATTGAATATTACAACTTCATTTGTCACAGTTAGGCTATACAAAGATGAAGTTTCAAAACTGAAACAACTTGCTTGTCTGTGACATCAAACTTTTGGGGCTTATTCACAAGCACCTTGCGCCGCCGGTGCATCACTTTTAATATGGGAAAAAGTGACATACTGGTGCCCAAGGGGTTTGTAAATAAGCTCCAAAGTATTTTATTCGTAGGACATTTTGGTTAACTGGCGAAGCGAACGTTGAGGGGAGGATGGGGTGGGAGTGGTGGTAGGAGAGGGCCTGTATCATATTTAGATATAGAGAGTCAGTGAGTGAGATATTTTAGACCATTCAGGATTTAGCACAGATGGTTGCTACCAAGCATACCAGTTGTTATTTATTGCACAAACAATGGTCCCTCCTTTGCATATGTGACATTCATGTTCTGATAAATATTGTGCATGCCTGAGCACAGACCTAGAACTGTAAGTCCATCCATGTCCAATGTGTTGTGGTAATTACCACAAAGAGCATCCTATTTGCTGGCCACTACAGCGGATGAATGCAGCATGAATGCAGCTTAACTGTATTCTACTTCCATGTGCTTCAAATAGGTTTACTGACATTTGTCTTGGTACTTGAAAAATCGCAGTCCTGAATTATAGTCTGATTAGATTCTCTTGCTAGCGCCCTCTCACCTTCAATTATACCCAGATAGTAAGTAGGTTGTTCTTTATTTGATGTAGCAAATGCAAATATCCATTGCAGAGCTCCAGCTGTCTTTATATCCCCTGGCCCCCCATCATGAAGATGGATAATTTGACTTGGACAGAGAGCACACAAACTCACAACTGCATTCAGTGCTGTCTAAGTCGCAACTGCTTTGTTTTTTTGCGGTTTTCTGGAACGCGCCTCCCAGCACAGTGACGGAAATATGTAATTACATGAGGATGCAGTGAGACCGGAAAACAGGTAATTCTATACACACTTCATCCCTTGACTTATATACAAAGTTCAAAATTACAGTGATGAGCCCTTCAAGAGCCTTATTGGTTCATTGAGGTCATGGCAGGTGACTGAAAGGAGCAACCGACTGAGGGGAGTGGTAGAAGGAGAAAGATGGGGCAGTGAAATGTTGAGGGGATAGTTGGGTAATGGGGAAGTGTTCTGGATTTTGAGGAGGTGAGAAAGAAAGAAAATGATAAAACACCTGATCGTCACAGTCTGTAGAAGTGTTTTCAGGATAACTCTGCTCCCCCTTATGTTCTCTTTCCTCCTCTTTCTCAAGTATGCTGTTGTCAGAATAGAGAAGACCTTCTGGTGACTGTAATTCACAAGGGTGTCCACAGAGTGTCCTGAAGTATGACACATTTCTTGCAATGGTGTGACTCTCTCGCCAGGCTTTGATCAAGGATCCTTCGATATAAGTTATTACATATGACTGAGGACTGTATTTCGAGTCAACATTGAGGTAGTCTCTGGTCTTGACTAGTGCCATGCCATCTTGTAATCGTTAGCATAGTTCTTCATAGTTTAAATGGAAGCAGCATCACAACCTATACATTTTAGAGTGACTGGGATACAGGAATCTGCTACAATATTTGGAATTGTGCGAATCGTGCTAAATATAAGTCAAGCTGGAGAGATGCCTGTTGTACTGTAGCCTGTAGTCAGGAAGAATTTGCCACATTATTTCAGAAATAGAGCCCTGAGTAGCCCTGACAACCTTAAGTGCTTTTTTGGGAGGGTGTCCATCAAATGTTCAGCTACTCCTTTAGCTTAAGACCACAATGTTTGAAGGCCAGTTTTGTAGCAAAATCATTCTGGAGAATGGTGATCCATTGTTAGATTTCACTATTACTGGTATAGTATGGTATGCAGAAGAGCCTGTTCATCCCAATCTTTTGCCTACCATGCGTCTGAGAGCTATTAAGTGGAATGCTAATCATCAACTTAAACTCCTTCAATTGAGAGATCATTATCCAATCATGTAGATCTAGAAATCAACGTCCGGGAGTACAGATCTGTTCACTAAATGGGAACAAGTACTAAGCCAAATGTTCAGCTTTCTCTCCATCAGAGACACCAAAAAAGTCCATCCCAGACTAAGTGGTAAAAAGAGAGACTGATTAGGCTAGCAAAAATAAATCATTGAAGAGCCTTAAGAACTCTCCAAAATCCAGCAATCTCAAGATCTGGATTTGCCGATTAAAAACAGTAAAAAGAACTAGAGTGTTGAATTAAAGGAAATACAACGGAAGGCGAGCAAAACAGTATGGTTGGAGTTGCATACTGCGGTTAAGACAAATGTTCTAAAGCTGTTTTGGCAAATCATCGGCCTTAGCACAGGAGCTTTATAGACCTGCTACTGATCATTCAGACAATTTGATTCATAACGGACGTATACCACTGACCTTTACAAGGAAAATAATTGTGCCACATTTGCTCAACCGGAATATGTGAATAGCACTCGACAGATTTCCAGAGTCGAAATCAAACGGTTAATCAAAAACTCTCGCCCCTCAAGGGCTGCAGGCCCAAACAGAATTCTAAGCGACGTGATTAAATCTGCCCCCAATTTGTGGTCATCTCTTCTGTACACATCTAATTCAGCAGTTCTTGCTTCTGGTCAAATTTCCTGATCCTGATAAGGAGCAATTGTTCTGCCCATTCACAAAAAAGGGGATGAAGCGATCCCAAAGAATTATCGCTTGACTCCGGAGGAAAGCTTTTCGGCAAGTATTTATTGAGCGTCTATATGCTTGGGCAACAGAATGTAACATTTTGCCACTCCACCAATCTGGATTCCGGCATAACCAATCAACTACAGATAACATAGGGCCTCATTACGATGGCGTCGGTCGGACCACTGACAGCCCGCAGGTGACTGTCTGACCGCCGACAGCCCTTCGGTCCGACTGGCGTATTACGATACTGACAGACAGACCCACAGCTGTCAGATGCAAAACTGCCACCTCCACCAGGATCATAGATCCCAACGGTGTGGAGGCTGGAAAAGCATCCATGAATGGTGCTGAGGCAGGCACCGCCATCGGGATTACTATTGCTCTTTCTAACAACTTTTTTCATGGCGGGGACCCTGTCAGAAAGGCAATGAGGGGGCTCCCAACAGGGCCCCGAGATGTCTGAGCCTATAGCAACATGTGCCTGGAAACACATGTAGTGCCCCCCTACCTAAGCACTGTCAAGTGTGCACCATGTGCCATGCACGACATGGTGTATGGCACACGGTGCACTGACATGCTGAAGGCGCTGCAGAGCGTAGGCATCTGCTGCGGCATATTCCTATGGCTGCAGCATGCCCCGGCCGCGGTACCGACTACTTCCAATTGCCAGCCTGGCAGTCGAATCGAAATACGTTGGTCAGACAGCCCACAGGCTTGTCGGGGGTCTCCTGACCACCACAATAGCAGCTGGAGTTTCAACTGCCCGTTATCGTAATCAGGCCAATAGTCATGGCCGGCTTTAGTCCTGGTGGCGCCCAGTGCGTCAGTCTTTTTAGTCAGTCTTTTTGGCGACCCCTATTCCTTACTTCACCACAAATTCCCTCACTACACTCGCCAACAGTGCACCTCATCTCATTTTAGTCTCTTTCTGACACATATTTAATTTTTCATAGCTCTACTCATAGTTCAAACACACAGTCCTATGATAGGCATGGTACATGTTCTTGGCAGTATGCACATTAACCCTCCGGGCTACTTTATGATGAATCAAAAAAGCCACTAGACAAAATTCCATCTCTCACCCATAGGAACATTGTTGTTGGCTGAAAACTGCTAGATGCACAAAGAAATTATTTTTTTAATACAGCACCCCCACCAAAGTGAGCCCAGGTGCAGCTGCACCAGTTGCACCGCCTTAAAGCAGGCACTGAGCATAGTTTAAACATTCTTGTTGATAAAACACTACAAAGGGGCCTCAGCTTATATACATGCTTCGTTGACTACTCATCAGCCTTTGAATGCGTGAATTGTACAAAGCTATGACAGAAACTAATTGGGACATTAATCAAACATTACCGCACTTTCTAGTTCTGCTGCACGATAATACTTGGTTCCAGATGAAACAAATAATACCCTTTCCCCAAGGATGACCATGAATAATGGCTTCAAGCCCAGGAAAGGTTTGAAATTGTTTATTGATGGGTTATGTATTGAAGAAGTAAAATCATATGACTACTTGGGGTAACTGCAAACATCATATCTTGGTATGCACATATTGAAAAAAAGTGGAAGAAAGCCCCCATTATCACCAAGTCATACAAGCGCTTAAAACAAAACATTGAAATTGATGCCGACCCTACTGTACAGCGCCGTTGCTCTGATGACTTATTGGAACGCCATTACCAATAGGTAGTTTGGGGCAGTATAAAAATGTATGCATTGTGATGGTTGCCATGCATAAGAATTTGAGTGATTTTGTGACTTTTATTGTAACACAGCTAATAACAAGAGGTGTTTTTGTTGATTCCTATGCATTTATTTGGCCTTGTGTTTGATTCATTTTTAACTGTTTTTTGTTGCAATTAGGACTCTTTGCTACTTTACGGGTTGTGTTTTTTAATGGTTAAGAATTATATGTGTATTGGACCGTTACCATTGGTTAACATGACTCATGCACACCATTGTATGATTTGACATTGCAAATTAGTTTATGTATGGGTACGGGAGTAGAATGAGAGGTTGAGTTACATAGTGTTGTGTTTGTTGAGTTACTGGTTGTTCACATTAGGGTTGTGGGTTACCAATGTGAATTTTACACTAGAGGCGTTGGTTGTAATTAAATTCAGAATTTTCAATATCTTACTATAGCATATTAGTGACTAGAATGTTTAGGCACTCAGGGCCAGATCTACGACCCTATTTTGCATGCACAAATGGGTTTGCGGCCCGTTTGCGCATGCAAAATAGAAAAGGGCCATGTACTAACCCTATTTAGCGAGTCACAATTTATTTGCAACTCGCTAAATAGGATTTGCGACTCGCAATTAGGAAGCGCGTTCCAAGGACGTCCCTTCCGAATTGCAACTCGCTACCCTATGTAAGAATGTTTTGCGACCGCAAATCACTCGCAATTTACCGCCCTCTTCAAGAGGTTGGTAATGTACTTGCAAATGGGAAGGAGTTCCCAGGGGACCACTTCCCCTTTTTTAGGTGCAGGCAGTGGTCCCAGGGACCACTACCTGCCCTTAAAAAATGAAACGAAAATGTTTATATTTTATATATTTTTTGTAAATGCATCACGTTTTCCGGAAAACGAGCTGCATTTAAAAACAAAAAAAAACTGCTTTATTGAAAAGCAGCCCCAGACATGGAGGTCTGCTGAGCCCAGCAGGCTACCTTACCTGGGAGGGCTAGCCGTTCCCAATGGGGTGGCAATTTGACACTGACACTGTTGTACAAGGTATTTAGTGACTCGCAAATTGTGAATCGCAATTGAGCGCAATTTGCGAGTCGCTAAATGCCCCGGTCATATATCTGGCCCTATGAATTTTAATAAATAAACAAGTAATGGAAACAGGGATTATGGACCAATATGGCGAAAACTTGTAAATGCAGCTACTTCACGAAATACATTTGGGATGCTGATGACGGGCTATAATTCAGAGGAGCAATATTCACAATCAGATATTTAAGGGAAACTATATGACAGAGAAAGATAAATGTATTGTTTTCATTTTGGCAAGTTTATAAGATTGGTTTGTGATTATAGTGCTTTCATAATGATCACTGATTTACGTTTTTGAAAGGAAGGATTCATATTCATGATGTTTTTTTGTTGCAGATAACATGATCAATGATATGTTGATGACCTGCCTTTCGATACAAATTTGTTGGTATGTGTACATATATTACTTCCCATATATTGCAATCAATGTTCCAAGGGATGTGCTATGTACAACTTACAAAGTTTGAGTTACTGATGTGATTTGTGTATGTAAAGCACCTGCACTGAGTAGGACAGATATAGGTAAAGTCTATTTATTGCACTCCAATATTTTCTTCTGCTCTTTGCATGCTTGTCTTTTTCTTCTTTCAAACTAAAATTGTACTTTAGAGGAGAGGCGATTAGAAAGAATTAGTTAGTGCTTGATTGGGTTCTACTTATTGCAAAAAAATTATTTTATATTTATGCTTTAATTGTATCTTAATTATTGTTTAATGTTATTGTATGTGTGTGTCTTTCACAACCCTGATGAGGTTCCTGTAAGGAATGAAGCATGTTGGCTGGGCTAATTCCAGTTTGTTATGTTATATTAATTGTATTTGTAAAATATTGAGGGGCTTATTTATGAGCCCATGCAAAACTTTTGAGTCGCCGGTGCGACACTTCTTGTGATGCACTTGCAGCGTAAAAAACCTTGTATTTTCTGAACAAGTGCTAAGAAAAGGGAGTTACCCTAAGCTAAAAAGAGTATACTGTTACGCTTGAAGTACAGTGGGTCTAGTTAGAACAGTGCACTGTTTGGTTTGGTTTGAATGTAAGGCTTAAGGCTTAAGAAAGCCAATTGGTAAAAACGTGCTAAAGTCTTTAGTTTTTGTTTGTTTGTTTGTCTTTGTCAAAAATGTCATTAATTGTTTTATGTTATATGTGGTGTTTTGGTCATGTATTTTTTGATGTCTCAGTATTGGATTTTGTGTAGAATATGCAAGAAATGGTGGGTGTGGATTGTAAATTTGTGATTTGTAAATTATTCAAAAATTAAAGAAGAATAAAGTAAAGTAGAAAATCAAATAAATTGATGTGTCACATTGAGTTGTTCCATGTGCTACTTCCATAAGTAAGGAATTCGAGTGACATCAGTATTGGCTTTTTGGTGGTGTTTATGAATATTGGGTCCAGCCTTACTGATTAAGGGCCAAAACCTTCTGCTGTTAGTTGAGCGTAAAAAATGCGCCATGTTGCGCCCTATTTACAAAGTAACGCATCTAGGCAGATGCGTCACTTCGTAAACCCCAGCGCTACATTAGACCTACATCAGGTATAATGTATGCAGGGTGGGCATCCTCCTGCATCAAAGCCTCGTAGAAGCGGCGCATTGAAATCTATAAGATTTCAGTGCGCCACTTCTAGGATGCCTCATGGCAGGCGTAAGGGTGGCGCAGGCCCTTTCACATGGGCTTTTCCCATGTGAAAGGACACATTGCTGGAGTTGCGTCTGTTTTCAGACACACCCCAGCAATGGGCCACTTTTGCGCATACAGATACATCAGGAATACTGACGTATCTTATAACTCCTTGCGACATAATGTGCAGTACTTTAAATACGGCGCATCTATGGTGTCACAAGGAGGGCGCACCGAGAAGTGTTGGGTCACTGCTTTGTCACAGCAATGCGACATTTCTCATAAATGGCACCCTACATTTATCAAATAAAACATTTGACTGTTGGAAGGCGTTTTGCTTCAGTGTAATTTTCGAACCCATGGAAAATACAAATACATGGTGTTCTCTCTTAACAGTTTACCGATTATAGGAAAACACTGTGCCTCGGCAATCTTAATGTCCTTATTTTAGTCTTAGCCATTAAGCCAAAATCCTCAAAATAGTCTTAAAACTGCTCACAAACATTTATCAATCTTAGTAAATCATTACAAGTAATTTCTTTGATCATTACAAAAAAGTTTTAATTGTCCGATAGCAGTGCTTCACTTAGCAATCAGAAATCATATTTCAATGATTATATATATCAGTCCAACATAGTAACAGAAGTAATATTTGAACAGATGGAAATCGTGTTCCTTTTTTTTTTTTTTAAATAATCTTTATTTTATTTTACATACATTTACCCCCCCCCCCTTCTCAGACATTTTACATTTCGGCATAATATTATTACATAAATCAAAATGTTGAAGTATCACATACTTAATTCATCTAGTGCAGCTAAGTTCCTCACAGCTAGTAATTGCAATACTGGAATATTCCCTGCTATATTGTACAATTAGCACCGCTTGGCATCTAGCCTGCTCTCTCTTGAATTTGCATCCATTGGCTTAGGGGATCCCATATATCCAACCCTTTTTTCTGTTTTTTCCGTCCTTTCCTTCTATAAATAGCAACCTCTAAGCTACGAATCGCCAGCAGTCGGGCACGCCATTGTTTGAATACTGGCGGTTTTGGATCCAACCAAGCAGAGGCTATGCAAATTCTTAAAACTGCCATTGACACAAAAATCAGTCCTTGCATGCTTTTTGGTCGAATATCTCCATCTATACCAAGCATCATTTCTCCCACGGTAATTTCTATTCTTACATTAAAGATCTCTGATAAGAAGTCAGATATTTCAATAATCAGCTCCTATAGTGCATCACATATTGCAAATATATGTATAATGTCAGCTTCATATAAGGCACACCGTGGACATACTGATCCCTTACCGGACCCCCACTTGGCTATCTTGCTTGGTGTATAGTACAGTTGAAAACATTTCTTGTAATACTGGGCTTGTAATCTCGCAGACATCAATATAGACTGTGATAATTTATACGACTTACAAAAGGTTTCAGACGTTATCCCCAATTTATCCTGCCATTTTAAGAGAAATTTATTCAAATCGTCTGGAAGTGAGGCCATCATACATCCATAAATTTCTCCAATTTTTACTACTCTATTTTTGCTTATAATTTCCATAGTTTGGATTTTTTTTTTTATTTAGATCCGCCACCCCCTTTCTTTGAAAGAAAATCCCTGATTTGAGGGAATTTGAAGAAATCCCTATAATCTAATGTATAGTCATTTCTTAGTTCTTTGAATTATTTCAGCCCAAATGTAGAGTAAAAGCACCCTAATTGTGTGATCCCTGCACTTATCCATCTATTCATACATACATCATTGAATATCTCGGGGAGATTGTTGTTTTTAGATAAGAATGTATAAAACGATAGCCTCCCAATTCCCAATAATTTGCGCACGTTGTTTCAGGCTTTATGGATACCAACAAGTGTTTTAAAACAATCTTTTTTAACCCCTTCCCCGCTCATGACGGAACCGCTCCGTCATGAGCCACGGTTGCCGTGTGCTCATGACGGAGCGGTTCCGTCATGCCACGACCGTTGGCGGCCGCTCCGCCTACGCGGCGCTGTTTCCCCGCCTGTGCGGGGGGACAACGCAACTGGGCGGAGTCATGACGGAACCGCTCCGTCATGAGCACAGCTCAACCGTGGCTCATGACGGAGTGGCTCCGTTATGAGCACAGCGCCACCGCGCTGCCCCGCCGCACCCCCCAGCGCTGCGGCGGAATTCCCGCCGCAGCGAAGGGGTTAAAATAGCTGTCCCATGAGTGCCGCCATAAGTACCCGCTGACTTCATTACCCAGAAAAAAATCTTTCGGGTTGGTATGACACTTTTTGTCTGATTATCCCTGTTTACAGACAATTGTTCATTACAGTAATTCAAGATCGTGGCCCAGCAATACAGTTTAAGATTGGGGAGTGCTAAACCACCTCTATCTTTAGGCAAAGTAATGAATCTGATTGCTCTGCGAGGTCTTTTATATCCCTAAATGAACCGTGAAAACATGTTTTCTATGACTTTAAACCATTGTGGTGTAAACTCCAAACAAATTGTCCTGAAAAAATATAAAAAGTTTGTGGAAAAAAGGATTTTAATCACGTTACACCTGCCCCCTATAGATAGATGTAAATTGTTTAGTCTACTAAGGTCTTTTTCCGTATGTTTTATTAATGGATCAAGATTAACCTTCACTAAGCTATCTAATTTAGCCGTTACGTTGACACCCAGAAACATAGCTTTTTTCATTACTCGATCATCTCTCATCGTGAGTTTGTTATTCAGAACAATCTGGGTTATATCGTGATTCAGCTTGTACCTGGATACCTCTCCAAAGAGTTTAGCCTCATCCTCTATTGCCTTTATTGCGGCGACTGGATCGTTAGTGACCAATGCTATGTCGTCTGCATAAGCCAGTGTTTTAGTATCCCAAGTTTGTGACGGTATTGGTGGAATTAACAAATTATTTTCGAGTCTGCAGATAAAGGGGTTAATAAATATCGCAAATAATAGGGGTGAGCATGGAGGCCCCTGTCTTGTCCCTCTAGTAATATCTATCTTCTCTGAGACTGACCCATTTACCGTCACTACAGCCTCTGGTATTGTATGTAGCATTGGGTTGCTTTAATAAAAGGCTCCCCTATACCACTTCTCGACATTGATGTCCAAAGGTATTTCTAGGAGACCCTATCAAAGGCTTTCTCGGCATCCAGCAGTATGAGTGCCATAGGGTCTCCTGCAACCTCAGCAGTGTCAAAAAGTGTGATCACTCTTTGGACATGGTCGGTAGTAGACCTCCCAGGGATAAACCCATGCTGGCGACCAGATACGAGTTTATGAATAATTGGTGCCAAACGACTGGCTAATAGTTTTGAATAGATTTTTGAGTCACCGTTAACCAGGGTGATGGGACGATATGATCCAAGTTCTGTAGCATCTCTGTTCTTTTTTTTAAAAAACACGATTTTAGCTCGAGACCATGACCCTGGGGGTCGACCACTCTGAAAAATATTTATAAAAAGATCACTTAAGATTCTCTTTAGTGGCTTAAAGAATATTACATAAAACTCTGTGGGTGTACGATCCATTCCAGCTGCCTTCCCCTTAGCTAGACTATTCATTGAAAGTAAAATTTCTTCCCACTGTGGTATAACATCCAAACTCTCCAGATCCTTTTGCCCTAATCTTAGGAATGTGGTCTGATCTAGATATTCCTGAATCTTATCCTGTCGTATACCAGTCTCCCCATACAAATCTTGATAGTATCTTTGAAATGCAGCTCTTATCTCTTTAGAATCAGTCTTTCGTCCATATCTCGGGTCTTTAATCTCCCTTATTAAGTTGGCTGTATTTTGTTGTCTAGTACGTACAGCCAATTGATGGTCAACTTGTTCACTCAGCTCATACGTAATTTCCCTATTCGTTGTGGCCTTAATTATCGCTTTTTCCGTAAAGATATCAGTAATAACATTTTTAGCGATTGACACCAATTTTAATTCCCTCTCAATTTCCCATCCCTCTTGTACAGGAGATTATCAGACCCTCCTCAACTATAGCCAGATTTCTTTGTAGTGCCCCCATTTCCTGTTTAGCCTTTTTATTAAGATTTAATGAAAATAGTTGCGTCTCCCCTCTTTTTCCCGCATTCATAGCGTCCCAAACCACCTCAATCGAGGTGCTTCCCAGATTATCTTTCAAGAACTCTGATGTCCATTTATTCATATGTTGGCAATATTCCTTAATTAGCACCAAAGCTCTCTCAAAGGTCCAGATTTTCAACTTACTGTTCATTCCTCCATCTTCTAGGTTCATAATTAAAGGATTATGTGGTCCGATAAAACCCGTGGTAATCTGTCCATTGAGCAACTACAATTTATGGTACTCGATACAAACATATAATCTTATCTAGCGAATTTTACATGTGGATTAGAGAAAAACGTAAAGCCTGGATCATTTGGATGTTTTGTTTGCCAACAGTCTATCAAACCATGAGTTTAGCATAATTCTTTGAGGGCCTGGAATGCTTTTTGTTTCCATCCTTGTATCTAAATCCAGGATCTAATGACCAATCGCACTGGAGGTTTAGATTATAATCACCGCAAACTATCAGTGGGAGTGGCCAATGGGCCAGTTCATTGGAGTTATATTCCAATACGCTTGGATCATCCATAACACTTCCGTATATTGTACATACTGTCATTTTTTTATCATTGTTAAATTGACATTCTATAATTGCCCATCGCCCATACTTATCAGCCGATGACCTAGCAAATGGTATCTCGCTCCCTTTTGCCAGAATGGCGACCCCCCTAGTCCTTGAACCCTGTGTTGTTGCCATAATCAATCTATATCCTCGGTGCCGTTGTGACCCCTCGATGTGAGTCTCTTGAAGACAAATAATATTAGCCCCTATTGCTTGTAAGCCCACAGCAACCCTTTGTCTCTTTTTCGGATCGTTAAGACCACAAATATTGATAGTGAGAATCTTCAGTTTAACCATTGAAAACTATATCTTTACCTGACTGTCTATTAATCTCCTTTAGGATTACTGACCCATTATGCCATTCCTGATTTTTAATCTGCTTCTTATACCATAATTCACTTTTCTTGGTTGCACAATTTATGTTCGTCCACTGTCTGAGATCTCTCTTCCCCCCCATCCACACTCCAACCCCCATCTCCCACCCTTCTTAAGGCAATCAGGTTCAATCTTGAGCCTGTGTGACAGAGTCTGGATCAACCTCACCACTCTCCACCCTCCTCGCTTCCTCCGGTGCTCAAAATCACAAACAACAGCAAAAAAAAACCCTCATTACACTAACAAAGCAATTTCGCAACCCACATATTTTACCAGTTGAGGCCTTCCTAAGTAAGTAAACATTTCAACCAACCAAATCATTCCATATTACAGTATATGAAATATCTTAGACTCTGCTTCCTTAATCCCTCAAATGGTATAGCAACTATTATTTATTTACTCTCGGTAGTCCTGTTCTCCGCTGTTGAGATCTCATATAACAGTTTCTGGGCTTGTATTCCAGATGTGAAGTAATAGTTCCGCCCTTGAGAGATGACTTTTAGCTTAGCCGGGTTCTGTAGGAAGACTGTAGCTGCGGCTTTTTGAAAAGGAGTTATTAGTTGCCTGAGTCTCCATCTCCTTTCCACGGTGGCATGTACAAAATCTGGTTTTGCAAAAAAGGAGTAGTTCTCCCACTTCCTCTTCATGTTGGGTCTAGCAAGATCATACACGGCCTGTCAGAGCAGGACATTTGCAAAGTATATTAACATGACACGAGAGTACGCTTGAGTGTTCGTAGAGCAATTGTGTACTGTCTAAGGAAATCTATGTATCCGTTGAAGCTCCTTATCCCACTTCCAGTGTGCTAATTCTGGTAGAGAATTTTTCAGCAGGGTTATTGTAAATTTCCTAATATCATTGCCTTCGCTATTTTCTGGTATTCCCAACAGCCTCAGGTTATTGAGGCGTTGACGATTTTCTGCCTCTTCTAATTTCCACATTACATCCTTTGGCGTTTTACCTTGCGAGGACACCTGTTCCTTCAGAGTGTCCACAGTATTTTCTAGATCCTCTGTGCGTTTTTCCACCATGTTTAGTCTCTCTGCAATCTCTGTGCAAGTTTTCCCAATTTTACGCATTGTACCTTGTAGCTTCTTCGAGGCTAGCCGTGCTTGGCGGTTTTCAGTTTTGGCCTCATCTCGAAACGATCTTAGGGACTGGAAGATCAGCGAGAGGGAAGGCTCTTCAGCTTCACCATAAGCTTTCTGTGCGGCCAAGCCCGTCGGCTGTTCTCTAGTGGGTTCTCCTTTGTCATTGGAGCTGTTAGAAGGTAACAGTTGTGTTGCTGAATAGTCCCATCCTAATTCTCCTTCTTTTTCCCTAATGACCCCCGTATGGTTCTCTTGGGTATCCTTCTCTCGTCTTGCTGGCTGGAGTTACTCGTGGAAGAGTCCCCACATTCCACATCATTGCTACTAATTAAAAGTTCAAACCCTGAGTCTACTGACTCTTCATTTAGAGAGTAAAATTTCTCCAAGGAGTCTGGAGAAAGAAATTCTGCCTCTTGGTTCCTTTTCTGAATAGCCCCTTCACTGAGATCATGTTGTTGCCTTTCGCTGTCTTTTTCCGAAATTTCTTCCTCGTCATTATCTTCTCTTTGGAGGGCCCTATTGAGCACTTCAGGCATTCCTAGTACAGTATCATCACAGCATGACCCCCAAGAGGGCCTTCCTTCCTCCAATGAACCCGGTGAATTATCCAGAAGAATATTCTGAGAATTATTTGTGCCAATTACATCTTCACCGGCAGCCAGCCCGTTTTGTTCACCCGGCTGCCCTTGTATTAACATCTGCGGCCCCTTCTCTTTCTCATTGTCCAAGGGTAAAAACAGGCTAGTTATCGCAACCTGTTTCCCCCCCCCCGCTCCTCCCAGTGGCAAACCTCTCAAGTCAATGATTTTGTTAACCTCCGTTTTATCTTTGTTTTTATCCAGTTTACCCCCTTACCAGAGCGTATTTCAGTTTTCCTTAGGTCTGTATCAGTTTTTAAGTCCTTTCGAGTAATAGACAGCGCATTTGAGATCATCTTACCTCGACCTCCTCGCTCTGCCATGGCATGGCCTCCGTGCAGTGATCTCCGTGGCTTCTCCTAGCGTCCTCGTTGCTGGGCAACCCCAGCCGGCAGCCATCACAGATTCTCCTTCCGGAAACTGTCATCAGAAGCAGCCGAGCAAGTGATTCCCAGCGCGTACAGCAGGCTGGCTTGTATCGATGCACCCCCTGTCTCTGGGCTCCGTCAAGCCTCCAGAACCATCGGGCCCATCGGATACTTTCGATCACTCGCATTACTTCACAGTTCCTTCGGTTTCAACACTAGCACGGAGCTCTTCGCCTCTGGAACATCCTCCGATTGCTTTCATGCCGGTTTGCATACCATTCATTCCATTCTACTCGGGTAAGATCACAGCGACTATCGGAGCGGAGATGAGTGAAAGCAATCTCACTCAGACGCCATCTAGCCTACCACCCTCATCTATTTCAATCATTGTCCGGAAATCGTGTTGCTGATGTTTCCTCGGTGTCAAGAGATGATGGCAGCCAACACGTATTTTGTTACTTACTGTGACTTCTTCAAGGCTTCAATTCCTAGGTTCTTCCACTATTCTATGTGAGGAACAGCATACCAAATTTAAAATGAAAAAGTTCAAAGAGTCCTTATTTAGAAAGCATCATGATTTCAAGAAGTCGTATGACAAATCCTTGTGAGAATCCAGTTGTTCCCTGAGTGGTTCCTGGAAAAGTATGTCCAGATCCCAGAATCAAAGTCTATATAAATCAGCCTCTGTTGTAAAGGTAGTTGTCACGCCTTATGCGGAAACGAGGTGTCTGTGTTCAGACAACCAATTTATTTGGACACTACCTTTAATCCTTTGCACTGTGTAAAAGTCGAGACTTTGAATCTGGACTCTGGACATACTTTTCCAGGAACCCTTCAGGATGGCACAGTGTTTTCCTATATTAAGAACACGGAAGCTCTCACAAACTACTGTGTAGTGACATCTTTTGGTAGTGGGATGTCTTTGTGACCTTGAGAGGCACCAACACTGGGAATCTGTTACTTGTTAAAATATAGAATTTGATTTTCTATAGGATTGATGTGCTGCTGTATTTGCAACCACTGCCTTTTTTTCTTTCTATAAAGTTTACCAATTATGTAAGGCTTATTTTGGACTCTTGTTATTTTGAGTGTTTCATCTCACTAGAATTTTTGTCTTAAAAGAGAATGTGGTTAGAAACCCATACACGCTTTAGAATAATTCGATTTAGAAGCAATGTTGTCACATCTAAATGTTGCTTGTAACTGGGTCCTCTTGCCATGACAATTTATGGAGCTTCAGCGTATTTGAGGTTTACTGATACTAGCTGAATGGTGGAGTCTATTTGAAAACAGCTGCATGCTGTACATGATGGTGGCCCTATATCGGCAGACTTCCTTAGCCATGATGGGCATACTAGCCTGCACATCCTGCTTCCTAGGTCCCCCACTCTGAAACCAGATTTAGCTGTTTGATTTAGAGAAAGCTGCTAGCCAATTCCCTTTGTCAATTCAGGATTCATCAAGCTCTAGTGGAACACACTCCTCCCAGCTTCATGTGTTGCTACTGGTCTCCAACGTAATGGGTTCAGAACAATGGAGAGTTCTGTCTGGCCTGGAATCAGCAAAACAATCTTGACCTGTCCATATTGATATGACATATGACTTTTGGCTTGAGAGTCCTGAAAAACCTGGACATCAAAGGAAGAACCATTTCTCCAGGACTGTTCTCTTTTGTAGTGCAGGATTCATATAGTGCTTCATACCCTATATAATGTCCACATGCACTTCTGGGTTGTCAGATAAAAAACAATCCTGTTTGTTGCAAAGGATTGGTATTATGTGGTCCATATGAGAGAAACCTTATGTTTTAAGCGTCGGGTTAGCCATGCTCTCCACTCGTATTGTAGCAAATAGGTGGTTGCGCTGAAGCAGAGAATGAAGCAGAGAGAGAGATTTGCATTTTCAAACAAATACCATCTGAGCAATTATGCTTGGCTGGTTGGCTATGAGTATGGAGTCTGGGTTACATGAAAGGCATTAGATGTAATGAGGGAGGCTCCAATTATGTCATAGTACATTTGTAGGTAGGCTTATGCATAGAATTACAAAATGAACATAGGTTACCTAATATGGATTTCTATAAATTCCTCAAACTCAAAGTTGCCCTCAAGAAAATGTGGAAAAATCAATCAGGACCTCCCCTCTGTATTGAAAAAACTGACAAAGATAGGACACATAACAGCTAAAGTTTACAAAATACTAGCCCCAATTAGAGCCTCTTTAACTTAAAGACTAATAAACAAATAGAACATGCACTACGAAAATCATACCAAAAAACCCATATCAATCGCATCTTGAATAAGTTCTGTAAATCCCCATTCATGTCATAACAGCTTAAAATTCAGTACTTCATTAAAAGACATTTAGTATCCACTACTTCTCACATATGGAGGGCCTGGCTATGCTCATCAGAACCGGAGACAATTAACGTTACTCAAAAACACACTCACTGCATATCTCAAGTCAACTATGGACTAGAATCGAGATATGGGTACCACCCAAGAATCATTGCAAAAGACATATTTTCTCTCGCTAGGAATATATACTCAGAGTCCAGACGAACTAACATACACATACTCAGTAGAGGATAATATAGGTTTGTCTTGATTGGAAGACTCGTAATGATTGTTACAGCCAATCCATGCATCCACTCTCCAACCGTCGCCTCTTTAGCTCTCTGCATTCACCTTTCCCCCTCCAACTTTCCCTAGCTCCATCTCTTAGGTTGATTTGTCTCTATTTCTTGTACAAAATACTCAACAACAAGACAACATAACACATCTCAGATGGACTACCTCTGCCATCTAACCTCATCACAGTATATATGAGCTAATGGTGTGACCGAAAAAACTTCAACAAAACTTCAATATGGTCCGGTCAACTAAATCAACAGCTTTCAGTGATCTAACTGAATACCTTAACAGCTTGTTTATAGACATACAGTATCTCAAACAGAAGACATGCATCAATACCCTAAGGAGACTATTACTATGTTGTGTAATGGTCACACTGCAATCTGTATCCATTGAGTACTTTGTACTACTTCTGTTCCGTTTGAAAATTCCATAAATATTTTAGAAATTAAAAAAAGAAATAGGACTAAGGTATAACATTTATCAAATGTAAAGGTCTTGCACTTAAATAAGAATATATTGTCTTTATGATCAAAGTCTGGTCATATTTTCAAGCTGTGTATGTCCATTGTGTTTGCATTTACAATATTTATAATAACAAAAAAGATAAATATATTTTTTCAAAGTGTTAGTTTCTACTTTTGTGGATTAATTGTATAAGAACTGGTACTAACTTGGATCCTTTCGCCCACTCCCCCTTGTTCCTGAATGTCTGAGCCCTCCTCATCTTTGTCCTGAATCTCTTGGCTCTCGACCTCCTAGTCCTTTTCCTCCTCTGTTTGTGCTCTCTGGTCCTGGTTTTCTTGCGCCTAGTCCTCCTTGTTCTAATCCTCTAAGACCTTGCTCCCCTGGTTATCCTGGTCCCCTTCATTCTCGCTCTCCTGGTCCATGTCTGTCTGGTTCTCCATATTAATGTGACCCTGGTCTTCAGCCATGTAACACATCCAAGTCTGGGACTATGTTTTTTTATACAGAATAAGAAGGCCCCAAAGCGACCAGTCTCAACACCTGCATTTTTCTTTTCTCATGCTGAGCACCAGTAGGACCCACCTCACTCAAAGCATTGCTTAACATGTAATAAGTGAAACTACCCCTCTTAGGATAGATTGTGCAGTTGATTAAACTGGCATGCTTGGCTGAAGTTATCACATGTAATAATAGCTTATTTGGCAGTTGAGACTCACTGTCAACCATCAGGTCTCTATGGTCTCATAGCCAAAGTTCAGACACTCATAGACTCAAACCTATCTACTGGCTCTTAAATCCCATCAGACTTCACTTCATTCTCCCCAACCAATTCACCATTGACATTTGTCAGCCACGGTCCTCAAAGCCCAGTAACCAGGCCTCGTAGTCCAACCAATGATCCCTGCCAGTCCTGAATCTCTTCTCCTGTCCTGTTGATCCATGGGTCAGCCTACTGACATCCAGTCCATCATAGCCTCCCTGAAGCCCTTGGAAACCATAGCTCCATGGGAAGTTGGGCCTATCAATCCCAATCCTCTCATGTAGCCCTTTGCTTGTGGTCAAATTCCCTGTCAGTCTGTGACCATTCCACAGAACCCCAGCCTTATGCACTCCCCGCACATTCAGGTGTCTGTCTGAACTCAGCCCAGTCTCCTCATTCATAGGCTGAACGCCTCCAGTAAGCATGGGGTGAAGGGCCCCATACTAATGCTCACTTGCTCTATACCCTGATGCTGTCTCTCCATGACAATAACTTGGCTGCTTTCTTTGGCTGCTTTCTTTACCTCTCCCGTGTGTCTTACTACCTCTGCACCCAAAATGGCATCTCTTCATGTCTCCACTCTAAGTTGTCCTTATGAAATTGCCCCATTCATATTTGACCCCGATGCCCCCTGTATCTCTGCACTCCCTGTTTTCTGCTATTTATCTATAGCTTCTGTTTTGCCCAGTCTGAAATTTTAAATAAGTGCAATTGTCCATAAAAGAAGCCCAAAGCAAGCACACATCCCACCATAAAATGCCCAAAGTGAGACCAGCCCTCAACATTCATAAAAGTCTTTAAAGTGAAGCTAGAAACACAAAGAACAATTTAATCCCACAAGTTAAGAAAACAGTCATTTAAAATGTGTTCAAACCCATACTCATTATTCTTTGCAGTGAGATTTACAGGAAACCAGATTATCCAGACTGTAGAACAATACCCTTGTTTTACTATAAGCTGAGGCTTCAGAAGCGGTACTTTGCAGCTACTGATTTCTATGCTTATTATCTTAATGTTATACTTCTATAAATGTATATAGTCAAAATGTAATTTGTTACGTTCTTTTATCACAAGACAACTTAGTTTGATTCATGGGCTTACTTGTGAGCATACTAGTGTACATGCACTTCAAAATCTTTGACACCCTTTCCTGCACCTGTACTCTAAGTTGGCCTCCACCATACCTTGTCTAGAACCCCCTGTTTTCTGGGAGATATTTATGGCAAATGCATGTCTGGCAAAAAGAAGGACCCCTTTCACACTATCCAGTTGCTGGTCTAATAATATATAACCTCTGCTATTTAGCCAGCAGCCAGATAAATGGTGAAGATTTCAGTTACTTATCCAGCAAAATAGCAGATATTATGTACTACATGGCCAGTGGCCAGAGAAATAGCAGATTTAAAACTGTCTGACTGGATAAATAGCCACTTCCATTATTGAAACCCAGTGCACAAGCTATACCAGTGTTGCACCTGAAGTCCTGTGTCATTGGGAACCTTTAGATTAAAGGTAGATGGAAGGAAGTTGCCGGCATGAGTAGGTCTTCCAGTATGCTGATATACAGGAGTGCCATGCTAATAAGTGTTTCACCAGGCAAGCTACTCCAGGAGTCCTGATTTATACCCTCAGTGGGTCATCTCAAAAATTGATTTACTTATATTGACACATGAAGACGTATAGGGGGCTGGGAGTGCCACAAATGAACTGATATATCGAAATCCCAGTCACTGTGTAGATTAGCTTATTATGGTCATGAAGAATAGCCGCTAGATCATTCACATGACTAAATTAGGCTTGAAACATGTCGACCTTCAGCTACCTTAGATAATCACTTCTAGCAGGTGGCACCACATATTTTAACATAGGCAGTAGACTCAATCATGAAAATATTTCTATAGAGTACCCCCTGTCCTACTTGTATCCCACTGTTTCACATATTTACTTAAAATACACCAATCTACTATTTTACCTACACACCCACACTTCACCATACGGCTTATAAAAAGATCTCTGGTAAAGAGCCCCCATTGAGGGTGCCCATTGGGCATTGCAGCGCCGACCCGGCGTGAAGCAAAAGCCCAATGATGAAGCATGACACCTATCAAGGTGTGTGAGGGGATTTGTTCCTACAGAGTAATGCTCCATGAAGACTCTGTGGAACATAACTGACCTAAGCAGACAAATCCATACATACCCCTACATTCACCTTCTTGAGAAGCCTGTGACAATTCACCATCACTACCACTGAGAGTAAAGTACATAAAGGGTTGTACTTGGCCCAGTTTGCAGAGCCATAGGAGGATGGGCCACGGGACATCAGAGGCAAATGACCTTAGCCCCCTTGGCTGTGGCCCATAGCCCCCTGCTTACCCTGTTGCACCCCTGATTGGGGTCTGACAATTTTCAACTCCCAAAACTCCTCACTGGCCATATTCCTGCATCTCTTCCACAAGTAGTTTTCTCACTCAGGGATTCGGGGTAAGCCCAACTAAAGCAGATTGCCCACTCAGCCTGTGTCAATCAGATGAACAGCAAGTCCTACTTTGGCTTTCCTGGTCATTTAATGTATTATTGGTTCCATAGCATCTAGGTCAACAGCAGTGAACATGCATTTTCTGTTTAGAAAAGTACCTGAATCTAAAAATGAAGTGTAAATAGTATGCAGTGTGTATTGCTGGTCCCTATCTGCTGGGGAAATCATTTATGTCTCACTATGTCAACCAAAGGAACAAAGTTCACATCTACTTCACTCACTCCAGATTCATTGCCAAAACTAGGGATGTTTTTTTTAAATATATATCAGACTAATGATCCAGTCCTGTTCCACTGTGCCCTGAATGATAGCATATTACTGGAACAACTGTTCTCCATTCTGAAACTTACAAGTCATTTTAATGACACAAGAAGACCAAGCAGATATTGCCAATGAGGGTCCCTAGAGAAGTATGCAGTAGAGGTGGGTGGGGCTCACAGAGTTTTACTCCACGGGGTTCCATAAAAACTCTGGTAAATTCTGCAGAGTTCTGCAAGAGGACGGAATTCCGCAGGTCGTGCTTCTCCTGCTGATTTTTAGCACCGGTAGCATGTTGTGGGCTGTAAATTCTGCATGAGTGGCACCACGCGGAGCGCCAGAGGGTGCTGCTTCTTTCTGCCGCTCGAGTAGATTTTCTATTTTATACTCAAGCAGTAGATTTCTGAACCCAAACTGTCACGACCTGCCACGACTGCCCGAGTTAAGAAAATCTCGCCGAGAGGCGTTCTAGCACTCAAAAACCATGCTAGGGGATGCAAATCCTTGCTTGCCAACTTAACTTTGGTGAGTCATGCGCTAGGAAAATCTCTGCCATGGGTACTAGGCAGAGTTTTGGCAAAACTCTGCAGTACTCACACAGTACAGAGCAGAATTTTCCACCCACCCCTAGTCTGCAGCACACTTCAGATCCTCTCACCTTGGATTATAAGATCTAAGGCAGCATCATGAAACAGATTACCTCTCAAGGACCTACATTTTCTCTATAAATTCTGAGCTGCATTGCAAAGCTCGTAACAAGTCAGAATATCCTAAGTTTGTCATTGCTGTGGGTTCCCTAGGTGCAGATTATCCAGAGCGAATGTGAAACAGACTTGTTCTCCTCCCTTCAAAAATGTGGTTCTTCAAAAGGTGGTCCTTCCTGGAGAGACTTGGTCCAGCTGTGGTAATTACAGCTGCAATAAGTTGACACAAGAGCATCCATTTGCAAAGCTGCCTAATGGACCTCATGTAGAAGTTGACTTCCAGGCATCCGGCAGGTATACTCTTCCATGACATTCTGTGTCTAGAACAGTTAAGTGTGATTCCACGGATAATGTACAACAATGCATTATTTTGTGTTAATAGAACTTGCAAATTATTTAAATCCTCACTACACTGCTATGCAAGCACATTGTGCCTATTGGAGACTAAGACTTTTGTTGTTGGGCCTCTAAAAGGAGGTTTCAACTACTACTAAAGTGTGCCAACCAGCTTTGGTAACAGTTTGAGTTTTTGAGCTCCCAGCATTCCTTAATCCACTGGAAGCTTTGATAAGGTCTTTTTCGGTCTCGCCTTCTGACAGTGCATGCACTTTCACTTTGTGAAGGGTTTTGTTTACTATAGTGGTTTGGTGCTCACCCATTCCTTACCACTCGATGGCTTCATTGCCACTCTTATTGGCTGCCTCCTAATTAGCCAGTGCTTGCTTTGTCACTTTCTGTTCTTCTGTTCGGAGCATGAACCAAGTACTGATTGATTTCGTTTGATTAGTGACCTTCTACAGTCCACCTGCTGCTCACTGTGATTCATATACTATTTTAATTATTCTGCCTGTCCATTTTACTTCTTCCCATATTGTAATGTATTATAAATGCATTTATATAGCACTTACTAGCCCTGACAAGGCTTTAAAGCATCATAGGGCAACTCAGTGTACCTTGGCAACTTTCCATGCCACACAGCGCCACTCTACACACCACATCACACAATGCCACTCCAATCTGCTCCACTCCACAATCCACTCCACTCCACGTTCCACTCCACTCCAGTCCACACAATGCCACTCCTCTTCCTTCTGCTCCATGCAATGCTACACAATGCCACTCCACACAATGCCACTCCTCTCCACACACATACATACAATACCACTCCACTCAACACAATGAAAGCCACTCCACTCCATACAATGCTACTCCATGCCACATGCCACTCTGCTCAATGCCTCACTATGCCCCTATGCTCCAAGCCACATAATGCCACTCCATTCCATGACCCACAAAGCCACTTCACTCCACTACACCCATGCCACACAATGCCAAAGCACTCCACTCATTGCCATTCCACCCCAACCCTCTCCACGCCGCACAATACCAGTCAACTTCATACTACACAATGTCACTCCACTCAGTGCTACTCTACTTAAATCAACACCACAACTCCACTCTACACAACTCTACTCCATGCCAAACAATGACACTTCAGTCCATTCCGCACAATGCCACTCCACTTCAGACCACACAATGGCACTCCACTCCATTCGATGCCACTCCACTAATGCCACTTGACTTCATCCAGTGCAACTCTACTCTACTTGGTGCCACTCCTCGCCATACAATGCAGCTCCACACCATGCCACACAATGCCACTCCATGCCATACAGTGGCACTCCATGCCACACTTTACCACTCCACTCCATGCAATGCCACTCCATGCCACACATTGCCATTCCATGCCCCACAATGCCACTTTCTTCCACTACACTCAATGCCACACAATGCCATTCCATTCCATGTCATGCAATGCCACTGCACTCCACTCATTTCCATTCCACCTCACCCCACTCCACACCACACAATACCACTCCACTCCACGCCACACAGTGCCACTGAACTCTGTTCAATTTCTATTTCTATTTAATGAATTTGTAGAGCGCATGGCTGCCCGAGGGCTTCCCAGCGCTAGCAGGAATACTGACAGTGACAAGCTGAGCCGATACCTAATTCGTGCGGAAAAAGCCACTTTTTCAGATTTTTCCTAAAGGCCAAATTGTGAGGGGTGGCTCGAATTTCCAGTGGGAGGGCATTCCACAGCCTAGGTATCAGATGGGCGAAGATCTGCCACCCCATCTGGTTTTTTTAACTCTAGTAGTCTTGAGGAGCTTTTGATGGGCAGATCTAAGGTGCCTGGCAGGGATATACCTAGATATAAGGTTCCTCAGTTTTTCGGGTCCAGAGTTGTTAATAGCTTTATAAGCTATGCAAAGAGTTTTAAACTTTACTCTAGCCTCAATAGGCAGCCAGTGGAGCTGCTTATGTGCTTCTTTAGCGGAGAAACGGTTGAGGATCTTCAACAGAAGCCTAGCAGCCGCATTCTTTACCACTTGCAGCCCCCTACTGACGCACTTAGATGAACCCAGATAGAGGGAATTTCCATAGTCCAAACGGGAGATGAGGAGGGATTGTATCACCATTTTCCTCAGGTGCTCCAGGATTATATCAATGATTTTCCTTAACAGCTTAAGCAGGGCAAAGCATAACCCTGAAATCCAGTGTCAGAGAGTCCTTCAGCCAAATTCCCATGTTCTTTATGGCGATTTGGCAAAGGGAGGATCTCCCATGCCTTTGGGCCAGTGTATCAGAGGTGAGTGGATGCCCGGATCTCCGAGCAACATGAGCTCTGTTTTCCCTCCATTCAGCTTCAGGCAGCTGTTGGCCATCCAGCTACCACTCTCTCCAGATAGAAAAAGACACCACTAGCAGGGTGTCATCGGCATATGACATTACCGATATTCCAAATTCCTGTACCACCTTAGCCAACGTACGGACATAGACATTAAACAAAGTCGGACTGAGGGATGAACCCTGCAGGACGCCACAAGTGGTGGAGTGGTGTTCTGAGACGCAGTCCTCTTCCATCACCTGGAAAGATCTATTATCCAGGAAGGAAGCGAGCCACTCCAAGGCTTTTCCCTGAATTCCCACTTCCCCCAGTCTAGCTTTTAAAATGGTATGATCCACAGTGGCAAAGGCAGCACTGAGGTCTAGCAGGAGGATAGCGGCAGACCGACCTTCATCAAGTGTAGATTTGAGCTCTTTGGTAACTGTCAATAAGGCTGACTCAGTGCTGTATGCGGCTCAAACTCATCTGGGTAGGATGGAGAATGTCATTGGACTCCAGGAAGTTAGTTAGGGAGTGATTAACATGCTTCTCTAGGAGTTTGCCCAGGTATGGTAAAAGGGAGATGGGGCGGAGATTATTCTAAATTGTCGGATCGAGGTTGCTTTCTTTTGGAGTGGCTTGATGATAGCATGTTTCCAGGTTTTTGGAACTAGCGCCGAATCTAGTGAGATGTTGAGAAATTCAGTCACTGTAGGTGAAAGACTATCAAGTGCGTCCAATAGGAGACGAGGGGGCAGTGGGTCCAATGGTGAGCCCGATTTGATTGTCCTAAGAAGCTGTAGGACCTTCTCTTCCTCTAATCTGGGAAATTGATCAAGGGAAGAGGTAGGGGCAGTTTAACCATTGTAGCAATGCTGGTTTCCCTGTTTTTTGGGAATTGATCATAGATTTCTGTCACCTTGTGAGAGAGGGGTCATAATTTTTCCTCCAGCCTCTCTCTAATTTTTTGCATTGTTTTTTTAGCGACAGGAGCTGCTCATTGTACCATGGGGTGATTTTAGAGAGATGTTTACTATTACTGGTTCTTTTAGGTGCACAGATATTGGCGGATTGGGTAATTCAGTGTTCCCACTGCTGGTATTTCTCTTCCAGGTTCCCTGAGATGATAGGGCAATTTTCCTTGAGGGTGGTTTGCCATGTTTTATGGTCCACTTTAGACCAACTCCTCTTATTAATAATCTGACCTAGAGGCCTGGCTAAAGTGAACGTAATCAAACAGTGATCTGACCAGGGTACTGGCAAGGGTTTAGAAACTATGAGTTGTGGATCATTAGAGAAAAAGAGATCCAAAATATGTCCTGTCTCGTGGGTAGATAGAGTTACAAGTTGGGCAAATTGCAATGCTTCCATGTCGCCATGCAGCTATCTATTATGATTGGAGTCGTGCTTGTCTGCATGAAGATTAAAATCACCGAGGATTGTCAGTCGGGTCTTCTCTATTGTAAGACTGGATAGTTGATCAGGTAATGCCTCTAAAACTCTGCTACTAGCGCCTGGGGGCCTATAGATCAGTACTCCTGAGAAAGTATGGGTGGGAGATAAGGCTATACTGAACTGGGCGCTTTCACAATCAGGAAGCATAAAGTTAGATAAGGTGCATTTATATGCATCTTTATAAATGACCGCAACACCACCCCCAACTCTACCTATACGGTCCACTCTACATCACTCAACACTACAACTCCACTCCACACAATGCCACTCCATGACGCATAAGGCCACTGCAGTCCATGCCACTCCACTTCACACCAAACAATGCCACTCCACTCCATGCCACTCAGTGCCACTCCACTTAAAGACACTTGACTATATGTAGTGTAACTTCACTCCACTCTACTTGGTGCCACTCCAAGCTGTACAATGCAGCTCTACTCAATGCCTGTCCATGCCATGCAAAGCCACTCCATTCCATACAATGCCACTCCACTCTATTCAATGCCACTCCATGCCATACAATGCCACTTCACCCCAATATACTCCACGCCACACAATGCCACTCCACAACACACTATGCCACTCCACTCCATACAATGCTACTCCACATCACACAATGCCACTCCACTCCAAGCTGCATAATGTCACTATTCCACACCACACAATGTCACTTTGCTCCACCACAACTCCACTTCACATAATGTCATTCCACACCACACAATGCCACTCCTGTCCATGCCACACAAGGCCACTCCACTCCACACTGCCACTCCACTCAATGCCACTCCACTTAATGCCACTTGACTCCAGTCAGTGCAGCTCCACTCCACTCTACTTGGTGCCACTTAATGCCGTACAATGCAGCTCGACTCCATGCCACACAATGCCACTCCCTGCCATGTAGTGCCACTTCATTCCACACAATGTCACTCCACTCTATACAATGCCACTCCACTCCAATCCACGCCACACTATGCCACTCCATTCCATGCAATGCCATTCCATACCACACAATGCCACTGTCCTCCAAGCCACATGATGCCACTCCATTCCAAGCCACACAATGCCACTTCATTCCACTACACTCCATGCCACACTATACCACTCCACGTCACATAATACTGCTTCAACTCATTCCCACTCCTTTCCACTCCATGCACTCCTCCCCACTTCACACAATACCACTTAACTCCACTCCACACAGTGCCACTCCACTCCATGCCACACAATACCACTCCAATCCATGCCACATAATGCCACTTCACTTAATGCCGCTCAACTCCACTCAGTGCCACTCCACTCCAAACTAATTAGCGCCATTCCATGACACACAGTGCCACTCCACACCACTGTTGCAAAGCCATCCTTGTGTCCTAGGCACCCCCTTTTTTTGCTGACTGTTACTGGTGGTAACTGACTTCTACTGTCCCTGGGTTCTGCCTATCCAGGCCCAGGGTCAGTGCTATGCTGAAAACACACTTATAATACAGTGAAAAGCCCTACATACACAAGGGTACACTATGAGTTAGGCTACCCCTATGACTGGCATGACCTCCCCTATAATGCCCTAGTACATAATAGGGAGGGGGATCAAAACTACCTTTAAGTCCCTAGTATATAATGGGGCATTGCAGTTTAGAGGCCAGCAGCCCTTTCTGCACTTGCATGTGTGCACTGCTGAGGCCTGAGGTCAGTTTAAAAGTGGCCATGTGTTGCAGGATTGCTTTTAACATGTCATTTATACCCAAACTCAACTTTGGTATTTTGGGGAAATTAACAATTAATAAACTACAATGTTTTGGTATATTAGGCCTAGGTGTCCCACTGGTGGGGGGTCAAGTATTTATAAGGAGGACCATTAAAAGATAAGTTTTAGATGCCTTGGGTTTCGTGAAATTGTACATTTCACTCCCCACACCAGTAAAGTGCTTCCCAAAATCGACTTTAGTGCTAGGAGCACTGTGGAGCGAGGATCTGCAATATTTCTGCATATTCAGAACACCTAAGGTCTCCCCTAGGTGTTCCAGGGGTGAGGAGTTCTGTAAATATAGGCAGGGTCCTTTTAAAAGATGTTTTATAAGACCTAGTGTTGGAGAAATTGCCCAGTTCATTTTTCTCACTGCAGATCCCCTTCCACGTAGGTTAACATGGAAAGAAGTTATTAACTAATAATTCCTGCTAGGAGAATCATGAAAATATATTTCAAGGATTCACTAGAATGGTATTGATAAATCCAAAAATATGCTGTTGTTAAATTTATCCTAAAATGTAGAGACAAGAAGTTATAAGACGTTCTTGTCTGTAAGCCAAAATTCAGCCTTCCACTACTCTGTCCTGATTGGTCAGAGTTAAGTGGATTAGCCAGGCTGTTTTGAAGAGATAATAAGTAGCCCCTGGAGTTAAGGAGACATTCTGGGAGGAGAGGGGAAACAGCCACTACAACGTGGCCATTTCCACGCATACACTTAACCAGTCATGCTTTACAACGCATGCGTGGTTACCACGAATAGCCTCAACCACGCATTCCTTTACCACGAAATACGTAGTAAAGGCATGTGTGTTAAAGGTAAAATTAAAAAAGGGGGCTTGGGGGGGTCCCCCCCTCCAAAAAAAAGTGTGGGTTAAAAAAAGGGGGCTTGGGGGTCTCCCCCCCCCTCCCCAAAAAAACGCACCTGTTTCCGTCGTTTTCGGATTCTGAAGAAAAAAGATGTGGAGGCAATCGGCGTCGTTAGAGGAAACGGAAAGACACTTCTGCTTCCTCTTTACGACGTGCAACGCAAATCGGAAGTGCTTGGAATGGAGAGGGCGTGTAGAGGTAAGGAGGATCTTAATTAAAAATAAAGAATTAAATAAAGAAAGGAATGAGGGAGTGGTGTCGCGCAGGGGTAAATATTTAGGGTTCAGAGGAGGGGTATTTGATAGAAGGGTTTGTGGGTGGGGGAATCGCGCGGGGCAAGATTTTTAGTGTTACGGGCAGGGGTAATTCATAGAAGGAATGGGGCGGAGGGTCACACAGGGGTACTGGTAAGGGGTATTATAAAAAAGGAGGGCGCATGGGAACATGTAAGGAATTGGGGCAGGGATCGAAGAAAACCTTTACCATGAAAATGCCATTATCATGCATAGTTTTACAATGAAAATCGTTGTAAAGGTATGCATGGTAAAGGCATTTTCGTGGTAAAGGATATGCGTGGTAATGGCATTTGCATTGTAACGCATGCGTGGAAAAGGCATGCGTTGCAACAGAATGCGTTGTAATGTCATACAACTGGAGGAGAGAGTTCTGCTACAGAGGAATGCCAGAGCCTGGGGGAGGGCTCCTAAACAATTATGTTCAATAGAAGGAAGAGACAGCTAGGAGAAACCAGTTTAATTTAAACCCCTACTCTTTGAACCCAGACAGATAGCAGGCTAAGGAAGGAATGTGCAGATGTCAGGGGGAGGGAGAAAATGGAGATTACCCATCCTGAAAGTTAGTTTAGTTAGCCCTTAGCTCACTGCTAGGACTCCCGCCATATTGCATTTTGGAGAAATAGTGCTTTCTGGAAGACCATTGTGCCACACTTTAGAGGGAATGGTAATGCTCTGGGGTGTCATCCTGCACCTCATTGGAAAGGAGTGCCATCCTGTGTGATCCCTCAGAACACTAAATAAGTATCTGAGCAGGGCAGTGCCTCTCAGCTCTGCTGCTTGAAACTGAGAGAAGAAGGATTGCAACCTGGAAACTTAATTTGCATCATCAGGCCCTGCATTCTGACTGCTGCGCCAGCTGCATTATCTGGAACTACAGCCCCTTGGATGTACCTTGCTTCAAAAGAAATAAAGAGTGCACGCCAAGCTGGAAACTTTGTTTGCACCATCAGACCTTGCATTCTGACTGACTGCGCCTGCTGCATTATCTGGATTGCTGCTGCCTGCCTGTCTGCTGCCTTTGGGGACTACAAGCCCCAGTTCACCTTGCAGCCTTAGCCGGTACCCACGCCATCATTGGAGCGCGCCAGGAGGCGCTAGAAAACATGTCGAAGCCCGGATTGCCGCTGCCTGCCTGTCTGCTGCCGTGGTCCGCCTCGGGCCTTGGCTGCTACCCATGCCATTATTCAAGCGTGCCAGGAGGTGCTAGAAAAGATGTGGAGGGCTCCTGCAGTGCGGGATGCGCTGGCACGCCCGGGCTGCCAGGCCCATCAGAGCCCATCAGAGCCCGGAAGAGGCTGGGCTGGGCAACCCCACTGGCATCTGACTGATCAGGACTCTTCCCCAGGTGACAATTCAGTAGTAACATCTATTTTTATACAGTCATTGTATTTCTCTAACTTATGCTAAAGGGTAGGTAGAGTACCTGAAGTGCCAAAGGACATTGGCGTTTGGATATTGAATCAATCTGATCCAGGCCTTAAACGAGTTGTCTAACGCATATTATTGTATTTCAAAACAGCCGGGGTCAGTATGGGGAAGAGGAAATCGTGCAAAGGAGGCATGGGTGATGCTAAAAAAAGAAAAGGGAAAAAGGAAAGGCCCTGGTCACAATGACTCCAAGGGTGGTGTTATGGATAGGATAGATAGCCTGCTATTCGAGTGTGAGGGGCTTCTGGATCCTACACACCCTGACCCGTCACCCAGGGAAAGTATCCAACAGATCCCGAGCTGTAATCCATCTAAAGGGTGTGTACCTGAAATGTTTCAAAAGCTAGTTAAAAGTCACCATTACCAGATCTTATGAGTATATCTGAGGCAAATAACATAGTAGAGGATCCCCCCAGTACCATCCGGACACTCAAGAAGTTCTTGCCATTTTTTCCTGCAGCAACAGATTTTCTACCCTGGCAGATCAGCCTGAGTCACCAGTAATTAACCCCCCATAATGGGATTGAGGGACACATCATGGGCATGGAAAACGCAGTGAGTTGTACTCCCTATAACACCAGGGGTTTAGATGACTAAAGTGTAGTTAGAAAGGATAGTACAACGCCTGTTGATAGCGTTATGCAATTGGATAGACCCATATATGATCATGCCCAACAAACAGTGTCTAATCAGCTTTTAGCACTGATGAACGAAATTAGAGCCCTCAAAGTGTCAGTCTGCAATCTCAGTGACTCCATAAGCAAGGTGCACCTAGCTGTGGAGCTTGTTAAACCGTCAATGGGATCATACCCGTCATAGCCCATCAACACAAATGTATAGGGGCGCGAGCAATCATTGAATGGTACAAAGTGTAGCCCAGACATCACAAAGTTCAAGGACTAGTGGATTTTCTAGGCCATCAAACACGGATACTACTAGTAAGAATCGCTCGCAATCTGGGAGGAAAGGTTATTTGACGCCTACCCTCAGGCCCATATTGCCCCTCGCCAAGGCTATTGCCTCACCCCCACTCCCCATTTTAATAGATATGATGAACAGAGAGTGGCAGGAAAAGAGAGTAGCATGCTAGGCACAAAAAATAAGGTGTATATGATTAACGTCCCTAAACTTCCTGGAGTATCCTCCAGAGAAGATGAGGGCTCTCTTATGAACAAGTGTACCCAGTGGATTCGCCATGGTATGGGTTGTCGGTCCCTAATAAGGGACGACATCATTACAGCTAAAAGACACTCATGCCCCAATGCTACACTAGACTACATTGCCCTGACATCCACATGCAACACCTTACCCGCTCTAACATTAGATTAAAATACAACCCCCCTGAGCTGGTCTCGAACCCCAGCATATCACCACTAAGGGAGGTAGCTTGAAGGTTATTCCCACACGCTGGTGATCTTTTGGAGATTATAACACAACCATCTACCAGTGAGTGTGAAGGCCCCTTGATGCTAAATCCACCATCTACAGTATCAAGAAAGATACCTATCGCTGTCCCGTCACTAGTAGGAGGGAGGGATATTGGAGTTAAACCAACCAACGGGTGTATCGGGGAGATTTCACATGGTCCTACCTCATTTAGGTTAGCTGTATTATCATGGAATGATGGAACATTGCAGGGTTGGGGATTAAGGTCACGTCTCCTGATTGGCTAACTTTTATTGATCATTACGACATCTGCCTTTTTCAGGAGACATGGCTGGTCGACCCTCTCTATCAAGTAGGTTATTTGAACTACCACATTCCAGCTATCAAGGGAGGAAAAGGTCAACCTGCAGGGAGCCTCACTATCTGGGCTCACCAAGCGATAAGTTGTAAAATCCAAATACTACCAACCCAGAGCTATGATATCCTCGCAATACGGCGGAAGACAAGTCCACAATGTAGTATTGACATTTATGATGTCTATGCAGGCAAGATGGCGTCCGCGAGCTCGGACGTGTGAGCTGACCGCTCCCTGGTGCTCAAGCCCGTAAACGCTAGCGATGTAAAAGCGGCGATACTACACTTTTGTAATCCAGGAGGAGAATGAGAAAAGAAGCGATGACATACGCACTTACTGCCTTGATGGAATTCGTGGGATGCTGAGCGTTTTGGCAGCGGTTGGTCGCGGCGAGGCTTGATTGTTTACGGAGGAGCTGCTGGGCGGTCCCGCTGCATCGGTACTGGGTTGCCTGTCCGCCCCCGAGGCGATACAGAGGCTCGAGAGGGGAGTATCCTGAGCCAGCAACAATGCCTCCCAAAGGTGCGCGAGGGAGAGCGCGTCCACAGGAAGATCCTTCTGGCAAAGTGAACGCGGCTGGAGGATTGAAGATGCCAGGTAATCTCTCAGATAATGTTACGAAAAACATCAAAGATGGTTTAGCCATCAAGGAGCCGAAGGGGATGGTGGTTGATAGTCTCACTAAGAACTTTTTACCGCTGGCAAAGAGAAGAAAAAGGGCAAGAAGGTGCACACCCCACAGGTGGATGATGTGGCTGTAGCAGGAGAGCAAGGTGGGAGTGATAAAGACTTTGATGCCTATGGTACTGGGGAAGCAGCGAGGGATACAAATGTGGGCTCTATCTCCTCCTCTGTAACTTCTCTGACTTTGCAAAATAACGAAGGTATTTTTGATAACAGGGGGGGCAGGTCAAGCAGCCTTTTTTTGTCTGACTCGAGTTGTGTCTCTACTTCTGCTTCTGCTACTATGGCTGGGACTTCCAATGCTGACACGGCTGCTTCTGTTACCCCTGACCTAAGTCTTACTGTAAGATCTATATTGGTTATTACTGCTGGGGGCTCTGATTTTGGGGTAATACCAGATAAAAGCTCAGATAAAAGCTCTAATCCCCAAGTACAGGACACAGAATCTGGTGATTTCTTCCCTATGTCTGACCATTCAACATCGTCTTGTGAGGACTTAGAGGCAATGTTCAAAGCTCAAGCTAAAGGTGTCGGTGGCAACTACCATAGCAGTGCTTATTTGGAAGATTCTGGCGAGTTTTTGGAAGGCAGTCCTCATATTGTCCGTAAAAAGTTAGACCATAAAATCAGTAATTTGGAATCTGAAAAGGAGCAGCTTGATGGACTGCAGAAAGATTCAAATTCAACTAACTCTCCGGATGATATATCCTTGATGATATATCCTTAGCCTTAATCTATGAGTCAATAATTTCTCACAGAGAGGAGACAAGAGTAGAAAGTCAGAGAGTGCAGAATTTATGCCGGAAGCTTCAAAATTCAGTACATCGCATTGCTAAAACCTGTTCGGATTTTACTTCAAGATTTAATGAAACGGAGGCACGTGTCTCAAATCTTGAAAATGAACTTGTGGCACAAAGTCCTTGACTGCTTTTTTTCTGCTATGAACTAGGACACACAGTGGAAGCTGGCCGACTTAGAGAATCGATTACGCAGGAAAAACCTTAGAGTTTTACAGATTCCGGAAGGACAGGAAGGACAAGACACCCTCAAGTTTATTTTTGACTTGTTTAAATATGCAGTCCCTGAGTTAACTAATTGGGACTGGAATAGAGAAATAGAAAGGGCACATCGCTTTCCGTTTGCTCTTCGCTCCAGAGCGGGGCAGGAATCTGATAGGCCCAGAGTATTTTTGATTTTCTTCAATAGCTTTTTAGCCAGAGAAGATGTCTACCAGCTGGCTCGTCCAGATAAAAAAAATGGCAGAGAAGGAATTTGAATTTTTTGTTAGACCAGATTTCTGCCATTTCACTGTCGAGAAGCGTTGGCAGCTACGACAGCTTATTTTGTTATTTCAGGCTAAAGGGGCGCAAGTCAAACCCAGTCAAACTTAAAGTTATTTTTCAGGCTCGTACTCGATTTTTTACTATGGAGGTTTCAGCGAAAGAATTAGTAAAATCTCTGTAAGTCTTGTTACAGACGGCTTTGCCTTAGGGGAGGCGGTTTGATAGTTCTCTCCTTTTTGGTTGTACAGTTTGGGGTTGGGATATCATCCAATATATATATGTTTTCATTTTTTAGTGTTCTTGACTTAGAATAGATTATCCCTTCCCCTATATAATGCTGCTTTTATGCTTTTTTCTTGTCTTTTTCCCAACCCATGTGGGAATTTTTGGCTTGATTGGTATTATAAAGGAAGTTGAGTAAAGATGTAGTACATGTAACATAGATCATGGCCGTTTATGGCCAGTTTTTTATTGTTCGCCACATGGGCTGGGATTCGGTTTGCGGGTGATAGCACTGGGTGATTGGGAGCTTGTCATCACAAGAACTCTATGGGTCCTAAAGCCTCGTTGAGGGGAGGGGTAGATTTTTTAGGGTGGGTTGGGTGGGGTGCGTAGGGGGTTGGGTGGGTTGGTGTAGGGGGGTTAGTTGGGGTAAAACCGGAAAAATAATCCACAGTATCAGTAAGGAAAAATGTTTGATTTTCGAGGATTTGATGTATTGTTTAAAAATTTGAGTATGGGCTTGCTAATGTTTTCTCTTTAGTTTTACTGGCTATTAAGGGAGTTAGAATATGTTCCTTAAATGTATGCAGCCTCAACAATTACAATAAGAGGCAAAGGGTTGCTGCGGAACTTTGTGTGATCCAACCTGATTTGCTCTGTATCCAAGAAACGCATATACATTGGGGGAAACGTCAAATGTTGTCAGATATAGGTTTCGTACTATTGGCCGCTTCACAGCAAGCTTCAATGACGGTAGCAGGCCTTGCCAAACCTGCCATCCAGACCTTGGGCTGTTTTTTAGTAGATGAATTGGGACGGTGGGCAATTGTGGAATGCTGCCTGGGGAGTACACAATTTACACTATGTACTATTTATGGGTCTAATCTCGATGAATCTATGGTCTTAGAAGAGTTGAATCTAGAACTTGCGCTGTGGCCGGTGCCTTTGGTACTATGTGGAGACTTTAATATAAATTTGGTTAATAAAGAATTACAGGGTGGGATACAAGGGTACAAGGGGACAAGGGTACAAGGGGAGGAAACCCAGGGTGTTTAAGGCACTGTATAACCTGTTAATGGATCATGCATGGGTTCACGTTTTACTCTTATCCTCATCAGAAATATTTCCTAGGGTTACCTCTGATCATGCACCAATCGTTCTAGAAATCCCCGCACTTTCTGTAGACACAATCCCAAAAACGTTCTCATTTGATAGGAAGCTTTTGCTTGACAGTGCTTTTAGAGAGCATATGCAGATATGGATTAAATACTTTTTTGATAATAATAGACATTCTGTCACTGTATCGGTTCTTTGGGACACATTAAAGTGTGTTTTAGAGGGGAAGTACTGAGTTTTGGGCTGTATTACCAAAAGAAGGCAAAATTGGAACTACAGGAATTATACTCTAAATTGAGAATAGCGTAGGAAAAACGTATGCAAGGGATTTCGCAGCATGATGATATTGTGGATCTTCAAACTAGTGTGGCTAGGTGTCGGGCTAATATTAATCTTTTATGGAATAAGGAAAACGCTCGAAAATATTTAATTTATAAAAAAGAATGTCACGAGTATGTTGAGGCGGTAGGTCGGTGTCTAGCTTTATGGCTTCGGTCGAAGGAAGCCTCCCACAGAATTGCGAGTCTTAGAAACGATTCAGGAATTAAGATTCATGATCCTCGAGAGATCCTTACGATTTTTCATAAGTTTTATACAGACTTATACATGGAACAGAAGTCACAGGATTTAACGAGCAATCCTTGTATTCAAGAAGAGTTGATGCAGGTAAATCAGGCGGAGGTAGCGGTATTAAACAGCCCTAGTACAATGGAGGAATTCGAGATGGCTATTAATAATTTGGCGACTGGTAAGGCTGCAGGGTCAGATAAGCTGCCTGGTGAGGTTTATAGAGCTTTTTTCCATGATATTAAAATCGATATGTTGACAACCTTTTGTGCAGCACAAAATGGGCAAGCACCTAGGTCTTGGGATGAAGCCAGTATTGTGGTATTTAGGAAGAAGGGAAAACCGCCAGAGCTTCTGGGGTCTTATCGACCGATTTCACTTGTTAACTGTGATGGGAAAATCTATGCCAAAATATTGGCAAACCGGTTGGCACAGGTTATTTCTCCATTGGTTTCCCTACACCAACATGACTTCATTCCTGGCCGAGGGACGTACCTCATATTAATAAAGTAGGGACTTTATTTGATATAGCCCAGGCGGAATCTAGGGATCTAGGGCTAATATTACTTGACGCTGAAAAAGCGTTTGATCGCGTGGCCTGGGACTATTTATGGACCATTTTGCATCGGATGGGTTTTGAACAAGGGTTCATTCAGGCTGTACAGGTATTATATCAGTCACCGGTAGCCAGGATATGTTCAATGGGTTTGGTATCGGACCTGGTAAAAATAACTAGATGGACTCGGCAGGGGTGTCCCTGCTCTCCTTTGTTGTTTGCTCTGTATATCAACCCTTTTGTAAGTATGTTGGAAAAAAGTATCTTGGCGAAAACTTTTATTGTGCAGGGGACCCATCATTCTGTTTTCGCGTATGCGGACGATATAGCCATCACAACTTCAAATCCGGTTATGGCTATACCGGAGGTGGAACGTTTAGCTCAAGAATTCGGTAAGATATCAGGTTATAAGCTGAATACAACAAAAACGCAAATAATTGTATGCCTGATGATCCAAGATGGTAAGGGAAGTGACATATCTAGGGATAAAATTTCAGGTGTCTATGAAGGAGTTGGTGGAGGCTAACTGGGTGGCTATAATGGGCAGTATAAAAGAATCTCTAGAAAGATGGGGGCGTCTTCACTTCACATTGGTGGGGAGAGGTAACATTTTAAAAATGAATATACTTCCAAGGGTCTTATATTTTTTTAGATCAGTCCCTTTAGAAGTCTCGCGGGCCCAAATCCAACATTTGCAGGCACTTTGTGCTAAATTTCTTTGGGCTCTGGGGAAACCTAGACGAGCATCACGCTTCATGACTCTTCCAAGAGAGAGGGGTGGTTGGTCGATTCCTGATTTTACTATTATGCTTGTTTTCTATCCAACATGCGTATACTATTGACCAGAGAGGAGGTCAGCAATCTCTCAGAAGCCCCGTCAAGTTACCAAATGCTTCTAGGATCAGAGGTTAAAAACTGTTTGTTTAAAGAACTAGACGGCAGCTACTATGAAAGAACGCACTTTAAAGTTGTAGAGGCTGTTTTTAAGGTCTGGAAAGTTATTCGTAAAAAAATCTGTTTGGAGGGAATAACCTATTACACACCTACTAATGCCAGTAGGATACTTAGAGCGATTTTTTGGTATTATGTGGCAATAAACTGGAGAAGTAAGGGTATCTTACAAATTGGAGATTTTTATGAACCTGGAGGGTTGTATCCTTCCTTCTCAGATTTTGTAACGAAATACAATCTACCTAGAACGCAGTGTTTTACATTTTTTCAGATCTGGGATTTTTTGGCCAGACAGAATCTAGAGTCAGCACCGCACAAACTTATAGAGGCCATTAGGTCCCAGGAGAAAATAGTTATTTTTTTATAAAATCCTTTTAACCTCTAGGGTACATGACTTGGAGAAGCATAATGTTAAATGGGCCAATGTTTTAGGAAAACAGACAGTCTCCCTGGAGGAAGCTATCGCAACAGCGGGTGAAGTCGTCCTATCTGCGAACCTTAAAGCCCAAACTATGTTTAACTTGTATTTCACGCAGTGCTTAATTTGTAAAATATGAAGTTCAGGTGCTCAAATGTTTGTTGGAGGCCACACCCAATTCCCCCGGCTCCACCCACTTTCTTCACTAGCTCCATCCACTTCCTCTATTGGCTCCACCCACATCCTCAACTGGCACTGCCAAAAAAGTCAGATGTAATACCCGATCTGAATTTCAGCAACAGAGCCTTCCCCTGCCCTGTAAAAATTTCGAAAAAGAGTACATTAAAAGTGCAGTTAAAGCACAATTTTGGAATAAATAGTCCAGTGCTCTATGTGCCGATTTGGGGAAAGAACAATACTGGGGTATGCCATGTTTAACAGAGTCTAATTGTGTGTCATGAGTTAAGCATGTACTCAAGCCCTAAACTGTGGAAATGTCACACATAAGCCCTCAGGCCAGAAAGCATGTAAATACCACACATAAGCACACAGGCCAGAAAGCATGGAAATGTCACACATCAGCACCCATGCAATAATCTGTTGAAATATCACACATAAGCATCCAGGCCAGGGCTAGGCCATAAACCATGGAAATGTCACACATAGGCATCCATGATCCAGGCTATAACTGTGGCAATATCACATATAGGCATCCAGCTGGGGTGTGTACATATACCCCCATGATTGTAATGGGGCCTCCCCTTTCCCCAGGAAAACATTCTTTTATGTAAAAATATAACTTTTTTGTCTCATTCCCTCAGATCTACAGATTTTAGTTTTTTTGGTTCTGTTTGGAACAGCTTGGCTCTCGTGTGTGTCTGTTCCTTGTATTGCGCATTAACCGAGCTTCTGCTCTATATTGTACACTCTAGATATATTGGATGACCCAATATCCCTCCTGGGGATGGGAGAACTTGACTTGAGGATCCCTAGCGGTCGTGCATTAAAAAATCACCCGATCCCACTCAGTACTAGATGTTCCTCGCTGTTCCTGCAGTGTCTAAAGACTTTCTCCTAGATTGTCCAATCATCACAGGATCTGCCTCCTCTGTCAACAGCTGCAAGTGAAGCCAAATCACAGTTAATGTCAATGCTAGCCTGCTGGTGGGATTTCAGATGTTTCTGGGTTTTAAGATCAGAGTATGGTCAGTGCTAGCCCATACCAAGGGATACACACCCATCGGGGGCTCAAGATCAGCTTATGGTCTGTGCTAATCAAACAGATTTAACACTAGCCCTTAACAAGAGATCTGGATGCATCTGGGGAACAAGAGGAGCTAAAGGTCAAACAGGTACGGATGCATCTAGGGGTCAAGATGACCCAATGGTCAAAGCAGGTCCGTGCCGAAGAATAAACATGAATGAGGGAGCTCAAGGTCAGCTAATGGCCCATACCAGCCAGTGAAGAGCACAGGTGCATCTGGAGGTTTAATCTCAGTTTAGACAAATCCTCAACTGCAGAGGGAGTGCAGGAGGGTCCAGTTGATCAAGCTCACTTTATTGTCAATGATGAACTGTTTAACAGTGCAGGTGCATCGGCATGTGGACGAGCTCAGTTTTACACCAAACATCAAATGCAGAAGGGGGGTCGGATGAAACTGGGGGCTCGAGCTCAATTTATAGTCCATGTAAATCTGTGGAGAGGGTGCAACAGTCTGAGCATTTGATTGTCACGGCCTCCCCCTATTTTTCCATCGTGTCTGCCTTTGGGGTTGGATTGGTGTTTAATCCTCCCTGCACCTCATCCCCGTTTTCAAGATATTTGTTGCAGGACAGGTTCATTAACCCCAACAGGAGTGAAGATCAGCCCATGTGATCGTTAGCCTATATGAAGCACCTACTCCAGCAAGTTGAGCACGATTTAGGTACATCTTTATCAGACTCCTTCACAGACTCAGTTTAATGGTACTGCAAGTCTATAAAAAGTAAAAACTCTTCATAAGAGCACCAGCTGAGTTGGTCCAACACAGGAGAAAAGTGCCCAGACAATGCTTTAGACAACAGTTCACTAAAGACACTACAGACTGAAAAAATTGACAGACCAAAAACCAACCAGGAGGAACCATAGCATGGTTGCGACATACTTGCATCTGGCATGCTCTTTTCCTCTGAAACAGATAAGAAGTTCCAGGACTTGGCTAAGCCAAGCTCTTGCTAGGGTGTTTTTATGAAGAATAATTTCAAAGCAAATGTACATATTGTCACCTGTCTATCCACCTTCTGCAGGGCAGCCTAATTTGCTCATGGCTCAGTCTGCCCAAATGGCTCACTCACTGTCACTATAAGTAACACTTTCAGAGAGACACTATGAGCAGAAAAACTGGTTAGAGAAATATTGTCACAGATAAATATCTGAATACAAACCTAAACAATTTGGTAACATCAGAAAGATCCCAAAAGCAAAACTGCTGCAACAAATTCCTTTACACTGAAAACATATTTCAGTCTCTCTCCCTTAACTCGACCAGTGCTAAACCTAATCCAGTCCCCAGCATTAAAATGGAACTTAAGGCTAACTGTTGCGCTCACACAACTGCTTATGGCACCCCAAAAAGTTGCTTTTCAGACGGGAATTATTGCTTTACGTTTTTTCAGCTCAGGCTTTTTTCTATTTATTTAAAGCCAGCATTAAAATAATGATGACAGTCTTTTCCTGATTCTCTATCATTTGGAATTCTCCGCTAACACTAGTTTTAAAGGTAGGGTGAGGTGATGTGCCAGGTGTGTATGTGCAAAGACGTATGCATCATTTGTGCCTGCCATGTCAGTAATCTTGTAGGCCACACCTTGCCTCGCTTTCTGCCACCACATTGCTTGTTGGAGTTCATGTTTTAATGAGGAATGGTTTATGGTACATTGTGCCATCTAAAAGTTGAAGAGTGTGGGTGAGTGGGGCGAACAACATGCTAATTTTACACCCACAGTTTCTACACTAACATAACTTTTCTGCTTTTGTGGTGGAACTCTCCAAAATAGCGAGTGCATCCGCAAATTCAATTTTATGGCAAAACTAAAGTGCTGAAACAAGTAACGTCCATTCTTTGTTGTGAAATCACACTTCTGTACTACAGTCAGTATTTGTTGCGTCAAATGACTCAATATCCTTCAGAAGTGAAAGGTGGGGGCTTCTAAACATCATTTTGTAAAATGCAATCTCCTAAAAGTGGGCCCGTACAACCTTACTATGCCATTCATCAGAGAAAAATAAGCACTTATTCTAGTGCCACCACGTAGAAGATCTGCCTCTGAGGAGGCGTTCTTGACCACGAAGGTTCAGGTCAACCTTGAGAGAGATGCCTTCTTTCCCTCTCACCACCCTACGAATATCCTGTTCACTGCTGAGGGCCAGTGCATACATTTAGTAAAGGGAGGCTGAGGCAGCATCCTTACCGCGCTCTATTAAGTGGTACCACATTGCAAAAAAGTGCAAAAAATGTGTTTTTGCTGGTGAATGGGGAGCGATCCAACTGCAAAATTCACTTATGTTGACACAGCTCAGAAAATCCTTGAACCTGACCGTTCCCGGCCAACTGACAGGTTTCTGTCCAGTTCCTGGAAGCAGGGTTCTGCAGAGGTGGGCGTGGGCATCCTTCCATCAGACTTCTCTCTAGCCTCGTGGTGCATGGCTAAACCTGGAACGGACGGGCATGAGACTGGCCTCTGTGCTGGCACCATTTGATGCAAGAAATCAAAGTGACCTCCTACAGTGACATTTAGCAGCAGCAAGCTATTTCACAAGGGAGAGAATTAACAGCGGTCATTTAGACTCTACGGGTTATGCTAATTAGTAGTTCCTGTCTTTTTTTCTTTCTTTCACTGCTCCTGTCTAGAAACTTAGCTGAAATGGTGCTTGCTCGTGTTTTGGGTGCTCTGCTCTGACCAACTTTTATCAGGTGATCAAACAGTGAGAGTAAATCTTTTGAAAAAAGTCAATTGAAACAGTGCCGGTAACACTGATGGACATTATTCCCCATTATTAGCACTGGCGCCTAATTGGCAGCAAATAGCTCACCACCTGGTACCTGCTGTAAAGTGTGATTTGTGCCAGAGAGTTTTTGCACTCACACTTTACACTGGGGTCTCAGTAAAGCGCTATATGTGCACTGCTAATGCTAACACATTTCACAATCCGCCTGCTGTGCTTTAAGCACGTAATGGAAAGGCGGACGTGTAAGCAGGTAAACACGAAAGGGTTAATTCTAACACAACTACTGATGTAACCCTGCACGCACAATGTTTCTTGTCTTGCTTGTCTAACACAATGGTCGGTTTTCCTGTTTCGCTGCTTGTCTTCCTCGCATGTTACATGCGGGCCTCGCCCTCTCCTCGGGCGACCCAGTGGAGTCTTTTTATGTGCAGGACAGTGTCTCCGCGAGCTTAGACATGTCACTGATTACAGGTGACACTGCTGCAAGTTCATGAGTCCTCCCTTTTGGAATCCTGCTATGAAATTTTTTCTCCCGTGGTTCTGCTCTCAGACCCCTCTCACTCTTCCATGCTAAACACTGCTGCGCCTTGATTCCACCACGGAGAAAGCAACCAGAAAGAGGTGGGAGACAACTGCGAGTTATTATACCAACCAAAATAGATTTGTTTATGAGCAGTACCCGCTCAGTGAAGACTGCTAAATATAAGTACGGAGTGCATCAAAACAACAATGGGAGAGTAAAAAACCAGTAAGTAAACTGAGCGGTAAGCAGATTAAAAACAAATAGTCCGACATGTGAGTTGGCAGAGTCTTCACAACTGTTTTAGGGGTTAAGGCCCGAAGGGCAAGGCCCTGCCCTTCCTTCCAGTCTCCTGAACTGACTAGTGCACCTGCACACGGCCCCACCCGGCGCCGGTCACAATCTTGCTGGGGCCTCAGTTCAGAATGTCATCATAATAGAGTACAGTCACCACGATCGAGAAAAGGCAGTGCTGGATGGTTTGTTTTTTTATTTTTACTTACAGTTTTACTTTACTGGTGGCACTGCCTTTATCACTTAGAGGCCTGCTAGTGCTAAATGCTTCTGCTTCAAATAACAGTGCCCGCCTCAACGTCGTGCTGAACTCTGGCAGCAGTGAAGTGCGATGCGTGTGTGCCGGGGCGTGATCACGTGGAACTTAATTTGAAAAAAGATTATGCAGGCTGCTGCAGACTGCCCCTACCCCCACGTGAGCAAATACAGCCCAATCAGTGGCCCGCCCACCGGCAACAGTGAAGTGAAGCAAGCCAGGAAAAATATGAATGGATGAAGTGGAGGATTTATTATCGGCACTGTCGGCTCTCTCAGAATGAGCAGCATAGCAACACTCTTCTTCAACGGGAAGACTCGTTTGAACAACACTGCAGTGAGTCAGTTAATTACATTTACTTTGTATGACGACACATGCAGTGAGTTCAGTCGGGTCCTGCTTAATGTAAGTTCCAGGTGGCAGTAGCAGTGTAGACCCGGCCCTGACAAATAAGTGCCGGTGCTTAGCACCGGAAAGCACCGGCACAAATTAAGCACTGATTTCACGCCAGCAAAGTTGTTGAAATGGGGGGGTTAGGAATGATGGAAAATGCTTTTGTTGTGGCGCTGATAATGCAGACAGCCTACACATTTTTTATTCTTGTGGTAAATTGGCTCTATATATTAGTTATATCGAAATGTTTTTGTCCAGTGTTACTTGTGTGACTGTTAAAATTTCAGCATCCATGATGTTATTAGGGATGGGACAAGATGTAGAATCTGGAAGACCTATGTATAAGCATAGTTACTTACTGTTTATGGCTATGGGCGTGGCTTGTCTGTGTGTAGCTACCTTATGGTTGCAGCCTGAAGCCCCAGCTTTTGAAATGTGGCGAGCCCGGATGTATAGTATATTTAATTTAGAGTTTAGTCTATATTCAGCTAAAGGCTCTAGGAAACGGAAAATGGGTATTAAGGTCTGGGGGGTGTTCTATGATCATATGAATGTCTGAATTTGCGAAATATGTAAGATAATTTGTAGTATGATTTTTGTTTATTTATTTTCCCCTTGTTTTCTGGGGTCCTGTATTTAGGAATGAAAAGTGCTTGTCATTTTTTGTGATACTGTGGATTAATTAAAAAATTATATATATATATATATATATATATATATATATATATATATATATATATATATATATATATATATATATATATATATATATATATATATATATATATATATATGTCTATGCGTTGGACCTAAGTGAGGGGAAGAAGTCTGAGGTTAAAGCGGCCCTCGATGATCTTCTGGAAGCGTATTCCTGGGACTCCCTAGTACTAGGGCTGGAGATTTTGACTCGACCTTCGAGCTCACAAATGATGTGCAGTGACTAAAATAGGCTACGGTAGTAGAGAACCCTGACCTTCTAGCCACTATTACTTGGGATATCTACCTCACTATAACTGACCTAGAGGCCTTTTCTGATCACCCAGAGTTCACTGAGATAATTACTGCCATTCACAACAAATTATTTTCTCTTCAAGCAGCATATAGATATGAACACCCAAAGAAAGAAATTAAGCCTATGGTTAAATGAGGATTGTAGGATGGCACGTAGAACCCTGGGTGACGCATTTAAAGTAGGGGTACCAGACAAAGTACGAGCGGCCAGGAGTAATTACAGGAGGATTCAGGAAAAGCCTAAGAAGCAATGGGACGATATTAGATCGCAGGACCTGAGACTGGCATGCGCTTGCAATAGTTCCAAACAGTTTTGGAACATTGTAAAATGGGACGGGGGGACAGCCAGTACCACCACAAAACCATGTAGCCCAGGATCAATGGGTCAACCATTTTAAACCCCAATATGCTCGTAGTGCCGACTAGGGGGGGCCCTGTTGCACCTTTCCATACATTTTATCAAGACACAGCTTTCACATTGGCTGATGTCAACATCGCACTCGGAGCCATAACAGGGGGTAGAGCTCTGGGCTTAGATGGCATCCCTGCTGACATCTTTTTGTATGACAAGCCCAAATGGTGTCGGTACATTATATTACCAGCTAATGCCACTGCCCAAGGAGCTCCAGTGCCTGATTCTTGGAAAGGGGCCGAGATCATACCGGTGTATAAAAAAGGGGATAAATCCCATCCAGGAAATTATAGGCCTATAAGCCTCATAGATTCCCTGCAAAAGGTGATGGGTTGGTTAATATTAAATAAAGTCCAAGATTGGATTGATGAGTATGGTATGCTTTCACCATTACAGGCAAGCTTCCGGACCCATACCAGTACCATTGATCAGGTTTTCCGGTTTATATTAATATACTGGCGGACAGTGGTTCTAGGCAAGGGTTGTTTGTATGCTGCCTTTGTTGACCTTAAGTCAGCATTCAATCTTGTTTCCCGCAGTAAACTTTGGGAAGTGCTACAGGAGCTGGGGATGGCACCAGAGTTGCTATCTCTCATTGCTCGTTTGCATGAGGACAATTTCACCCAAATACGGTGGAGGTCAAAGGGCAATGTTACCAAACCTTTTCCCATTGATAAAGGAGTGCGTCAAGGCTGTGTTATGGCTCCTACACTATTCTCACTCTTTATCAATGGGATTGCCATGTTTTTAAGGTCTACTCCTACTGATGCCCCTGTTTTAGCGGGAATTCACATCCCTATTTTAATGTTCGCGGATGACACGTTGATCCTCTCAAAAACTCCCAGCGGTCTCCAGCGTGCTTTGTTAATTTTTTAGGAGTTTTGCCATCTTTGGGGTCTGGGAATTAATGTATGCGAAACAAATGTATGACCTTTAACCAGCACAAAACATTTAAAGGTGGTGTATGCATGAATAACCGTCCCCTGGAACAAGTTAGGGCTTTCACCTATCCGGGGGTTACTTTGCAAAACGACCTGAGGTGGAATCACCAACTTGATACGGCCACATTAAAACATCAGCAACTATCTGGGGCCCTATATACTGAGTTTATTACCTACCTTACAAAGCCAATTAGCCCTGTGCTCCAGATTTACAGTATGAAAGTTGTGAACTCTGCCTTATATGGGGCAGAGCTCTGGGGCTTTGAGAACCTTTCCCAGCTAGTCATTGCAGAAAATAGGTTCTCATTCAGGATTACCGGTCTTCCACAAAGTACCCCAGTGCACCCATTGCTGTACGAACTAGGCAGAAAAGTACTGGATGATCTTGCCAGATTACGTCCAATATTATACTGGTGAAGAATTTGGCGTACGCCAGAACTGGCATCCTATGCTTCCGGCCTCAATGATCTAATTCAGGCAGACTGCTATCAAAAAATTAGATGGTTACGGGAAGTTAAAACCTCACTAGTCAAGATCGGCATGGCCACATTGTGGGAAAATCCTTCCAGTGTATCATTTCCTCCAAAGGAGATTTTGAAAGAAAAATACTGGGAATCGGTGTTTCTTAACACCCACCGAAACAGTGACATGTCTTCATTGACGGGAGGTTTTTTGGAAGTCAAATTCCGGCCAAATCTAGAGCAGTATTGGGATTTAATAACCAAACCACATGATCGGAAGTTGTACTTTCAATTCAGGGTGGGTACACTGCCTATAAGATCCCACACAGCAAAATGGGTCCCATCTGGTAATAGCAAGTGTCCCCTGTGTATGGACCAGCAGTAGACCCTGACTCATCTATTGTTTGTTTGTCCAGCATATGCTGCCCCCGTCACGTGTGGCTCAAGCCAATTTCTAGGTCACTGGGCACTAGAAGGTGTGCCGACGCACTAAGAATACTGAGCACAGAAACATCACCGTGTTTTTCTATTTCAATTGCTAAATTCCTGATCTGGTCATGGGTTATTAGATCACGATCAAACCCTTCAACTTGAAGAATGTTTTAAATGTCATCCTGGCGACTGTACATATGAAGTTGGCTATCATCCTAATCTGTAATGAATCAAAGTTTGGCCCTTTGATAACGTGTATAGACCTTGAAAGTAATATATGTAATAGTGCCCATATTCACTCCTATGTACTGTAATAATATTATACATTTTATCTGTCCCGGCTTTTTAACCAATATGTTCTGTGTTTGATCACTTGCTACTACAATTTTCATGTATATTTAATATTGTTTTAAAACATTGCCTATTTATTATGTAGTGTGTCATAAAATATTTGTATCCTATGTATTGTGCTTTTATGACTCAACTGTTGAATAAAGTTTTGGGGATTAGATTGGAACTACAGCACTTTGGATGTAGCTTGTTTCAAGAAGAATAAAGAGTGGGCTTCCTGCAAGCTACAGGTTAGCAGAGTTCATCTGCATCAACTCCATCTAGAGTCCCCTGCCTGGAGTGTATCCAGTGGACTTTTAAGGGTGTTGTCCAGGTGCATTGTGGGAATTGTGGTCCCAACCTTTCAAGAACCATCTTGGAGACTCCAGACCCTTGGGTTGCATTTTGGACACTTTGGACCCTCAAGAGGAAGTTCAGAAAGAAATTATAGAAGTTTGGGAAAGTTTGGTGAACTTTTGTGAAAAACCTCCAGAGGATGACCGGATTCTCACAGAAAGGCAGTCTGGCAAACTCTCACTGAATCCGGCCTGCTGGAGGAGGCTGCACGACTTCTGGTGAGAAATCCTAAAGAAAAGCTTCTAAATGTGAAGGTAAAATCTTGACCAGGACCTCCCGCTTAGTGTATACGACAAGAGCTCCATTGCAATTAAGCTAAAATTTTGACTTTGTCCCGGTCAGAGGTGACAAAATGTCCCAGTCATGTTATGATTGTCTAACCACTCACCTGAAATCCAGGTAGTCGACAGGAGCGATGACAATGCCCCAACACTCTCAGAATAAACCTCAGCACCACTTGAATAGAGAAACAGTGGTCCTGGCAAATATTCCAAGAGGGAAGGGGTTTGGGATGAGAGACAAAACACAGAGAAGAGACACAGCCGTATTCTGCCACCTGGACCTGCCGAGATCTTACGTGCAGAACCGTCTACTTCAATCTGTTCATGAAGGGAAAGCAACATATGAGCTACCCTATGAAATAAACAAGTGACTTTGACATTCTACATATTCTCTGTTACAAACTATATCACCTGCTCAAATGGTAAGGATCTCATGTGAGTATTAATGCCAATTCTTTGAGAACCTTGCTCCAATAAAGATCATCACGCTTTTTACAGAACTAGAAGCAACAAGAAAACGAAGAATAAATGTCATGTGGTAGGAGGTTTCTTGTTCAGAAAATATTTTATCTCTCAATATGAACCACACCTCACCTTTGCGTAACCTGTGTAGTAGAATAAGTGCACCAGTTACAGAAACAATAGGCACTGATACCTTTAAAAAATGCAAACAGGAATGTCTTTCCTCTTTAGATTACAGTGTCTATATCCTTTGTCAATTAATACATACATTTATATTATTTAACTGCAGTACATGTGAGTCACAATTATATCACCAATGTTAGCAGATCCCAAAAGAGTCTCAAGAAAAAGACACGTGAGTCACAATTATATCACCAATGCAAATAGGTCCCAAATGAGCCTCAATGAAAAGCGACTCAAAGGAATTTAAAAGAAACAAAATAATCCAAAAAGAAAAAAAATAACATGCAGGTCTAAATGGTATTCATTCCGCATTCACAGGACTTAGCTGCCTTGAAGCAGAGAAAGTTCTGTATCCTGCAGTGGAGCCGGCTCTTGGAAACGTTAAAGGTGACCGTGAGCTGCCGAGGAGACCCGTCACAAACACGAGAGGAAGTCCCGACACAAACACGAGCCAAGAACGAAGTCAAGCACAGAGTTACGGGACCGCGGCTATCTATAGCCGTTCCTTAGGTGTTTACGACCGTATAACCAAGCACGTGTCAGCAGCATCCTGAAAGTCCTGGGAGCACGTGGTTGTCAGGAAGCTAGTGTCCTGGCAACCAACACAAACACTTACTTGCGCATTTGTCCAGCACATTTTTGCTATAAAAGGGGATACAAATGAAACAAAAAGGTTTGTAATGACAATACAGGCAGTATTGTAATGGCAAAACAGGTTCTCTCCTATTGAACACCGCAGCCCTCCAACAGGTAACAGTAGTAATCGACATAATTACAAGGGTCATGATTACAGTTCCATCATTAAGTTAGCAGGCCTTGGAATGATTACATGATTGATGATATGTCCCTGTGGATGTTGGCAAATAACACAAGACATGGTAACAGCTGATGTGCGCTGATTCCTCCCACTCCTCCCCCTCAAAACCCCTGATACTAGGCATGGTTTAGAGGGTTTCTGATGATGGAATTGATTGACTAAACGAGCAGCATGGACTGAGGATGCCGGTTCCCAGGAGTTTTCTTTGGCTCCATAACCTTTCCATTCTAACAGATAGTACAAAATACCGCGCTCTCTTTTTGTATCTGAACATTTGTGACCTCAAACTCCCATTGACCATTTACTTTTACTGGAGGGGGAGGTGGACCCAACCATGTATGCATGGAATAGGGTTGCAAAAGAGAAACATGGAATACTGGATGAATCTGGTAATCACTGGGCACAGACAGTTCCATCATGACAGGATTAACGATTCTCTTAATGGAAAAGGGACCAAAAAATCGGGGTTGAAGCTTACGGGAACCATCCAAACGCAATTATTTTTAAGACAACTAGACCATATCACCTACAGCATATGTTGGAGTAGGTCTCCTGTGTTTGTCAGCTTGCTTCTTGATCTGTTGTTGATATTGTTTTAAATGTAATTGTACTTGTTCTTGTGTCTTATGGAGATGTGCATGATGTTTAGAGACTGCTGGGACAGATTCTGAGGTAACATTCTGTGGTATAGGTAACATTCTCGGATGATAGCCTAACAAACAATAAAAGGGAGAAACCCCTGTTGCCGCGTTAAAAGTATTATTATATACAAATTCAACCAAAGACAAGGTTTAATCCCATTCAGTTGTCCAAGTGGAGGAAAAACACTGTAAAATGTGTTCCATGCTCTGATTGAGGCGTTCTGTCTATGTTCATTGATAAGCAAAAGCTACGCCAGAACCTAAAGACAAATTGTGGGTCACAATCGGACACGATTATAGTTGATAGTCCGTGTGCCTTGATTACATTTTGTACAAATAGATCAGTAAGTTCTTTAGCTGAAGGCATGTGTTTAAGAGGGACGAAATGAGCCATTTTGGTTGAGTAATCTGTGACTACCCAGATAATAGAGAAACTATTGGACACAGGGAGGTCAGTGACAAAATCCATACTTAAAGTATGCCATGGTGTAGGTGGTATGGGCATAGGTTGTAAATAACCTGCTGGTGCTACATGCGGAGTTTTAGATTGCACACAAACAAGACAGGTTTGGGCATAGTCTTTAACATCATCAATGAGCGTAGGCCACCAGAAATGTCGTTGGCATAGATCAAAATTTTTAAACGCCTGGGTGACCTGCAAAAACCGAATCATGAGTCCAAGATAAGACAGTCTGTTGCAATTCCTGGGTTGAAACATATAAACGATCGTTATAACACAGTAGATCTGCCTTTTTAACCAACTCAGGTGACAATGAGGCCTGGTTTTGTGCTTTCTGAATTTGGGATAGGAACTCTTTGGGACACAAAGGGCGATAATTCTGTTCTCTGGGATAATGGGTTTTATTTGGTCTTTATCTACCTCTGGACTAGGGTATTTCAAGCATGACAACGTATCAGCTTTCTGTTGTTCTTTGCCAGGTCTGTAGGTAATAATAAAATCTAATTCATTAAAAAAAAGAAGCCAGCGAAGTTGACGTGGTATCAGGGCCTTAACATTTTGGTAGAACTGTAAATTGCGGTGGTCAGAGTAAATGGTTACTGTATGTCGAGCCCCCAATAAGTGATGACGACATTCTTGAAAGGCTAACTTAATGGCCAGTAACTCATGTTTTGCCACCGTGTAGTTCTGTTCAGCAGGTAAAAGACTTTTAGAAAAGTATGCCACTGGGTGAAGATGACCAGACTCTGGCTGCCACTACCACCAGGGAAGCATCTGCCTCCACGTAGAAAGTCTGAGTTGGATCTGGATGGTGTAAAATAGTCGCTTCAGGGAAAGCCTTTTTAACCCCTTCGCTGCTTGGCCTTCCCCCCCCCCCGTGCTAAGCCTTTTTTGGCTATTTGGGGTATTTCGTGCTTAGACCCCTGTACTATTGTGGCCACGTAAGGTATCCACACCAAATTTGCGTCCTTTTCCTCCAAAATCATGGGGATTCTAAAGGTACCAGGGTTTGTGGATTTTCCTGGAGGGGACCCAGAAATTAGCCAAAATACAGTAAAATTGTAGTTTTCTTTGGAAAAATGGGAAAAAAGGGCTACAGTTGAAAGCGTCTGTTTTTCCCCTGCAAATGGTATTAACAAAGGGGTTGTGGTGCTGAAATCACCAGCTTCCCAGCTTTCAGGGAAAAGCAGACTTTTGTCAGAGAACCAAAATTCTTTACACAGCTTTGGCATTTGTCTGGGACATAGCCTATTTTTGCTATTTTTTGTGCTTTCAACCTCCTTCCAGTTAATGGTAGAAATGGGTGTGAAAGCAATAATGGGTCCTGGAAAGCCATACATTTTAGAAAAGTAGACAGAATTTTGAATTCATCAAGGGGTCATTTGTGTAGATCCTTCAAGGTTTCTTTATGAAAACTAACAGTTAAATATAGGAAAAATTGAAAATTAGTTGAAAAAAACAGCCATTTGTATCAACGTTTTCACCTGTACCTTCTACTAATTATGACTGCTGTTTGAAAGCAATATACAATTACATCCGCTGGACCTTTCTGGCTGTGGGGATATATACGACTTGTAGGTTCACCAAGAACCCGACGAACCCAGAGCCAATAACTGAGCAGCGTCTTGCAATGGTTTTTTAATATGTACCGTGTATATAGCAATTATTTTGGGAAAATGTATGCATGGAAAAATCGGTATGAAAGACACCTATGTATTTCTGAAATGGGAACAAAATATAGAGTTTAGAAACAGTAGATATTTGCACACTCTCGAAATTGGGAGTACCCATAATAGAATAAGAATTATAGGTCATTTTTCAAAATGACTTATTTTTGACACTTTGTCTTTCATTTGGAGGGCAGAAATGCATCAAAAGTCAATAGGTAAAAACAGTTGCTCTACAATTCTGTGTTAGCCTAAGTCTCCCGATAAAAATTGTACCCCACTTGTGTGGGTAGGCCTAGGGCCCACGACAGGAAACGACTCAAAACGCAACATGGACACACTTTATTTTTACAGTGAAAACGGACCCTTTTTTTTGCAATGTGCCTAGCTGTAGTTTTTTAACCCTAGCTCTGCCGGCACCTAGGGAAACCTAGAAAACCTATACATTTTTGAAAAGTAGACACCCAGGGAAATCCAGGAGGGGGTGATTTGACTGGCTCTCGCCAGGTTCTGTTGCCCAGAATTGCTTGCAAACCTAAATTATTGTCCAAAAAACAAATTTTCCTCACATTTCTGTGGTGGAAAGTTCTGGAATCTGCGTGAATCCATAACATTCCCCCCACCCCGCGTCCCCCAAGGTCTTTCGAGAAAAATGGTACCTCACTTGTGTGGGTAGGCCTAGTGCCAATGACAGGAAATGGCCCAAAACGCAACGTGGACACACCACATTTTCATAGTGAAAAATGACCCTTTTTTGCAAAGTGCCTAGCTGTAGTTTTTGAACCCTAGCTCTCCCGGCACCTAGGGAAACCTAGCAAACCTATACATTTTTGAAAAGTAGACACCCAGGGGAATCCAGGATGGTATGACTTGACTGGCTCTCACCAGGTTCTGTTACCCAGAATCCCTTACAAACCTAAACATTTGACAAAAAGAACAACATTTTCCTCACATTTCTGGGGTGGAAAGTTCTGGAATCTGCATGTATCCACAAAATTCCACCCACCCCGCTTTCCCCAAAGTCTTTCGAGATAAATGGTACCTCACTTGTGTGGGTAGGCCTTCTTTCAGCGACAGGAAATGGGCCATAACGCAACGTGGACACACCACATTTTCACAGTGAAAAATGACTGTTTGTTTGCAAAGTGCCTAGCTGTAGTTTTTTAACCCTAGCTCTGCCGGCACCTAGGGAAACCTAGCAAACCTATACATTTTTTAAGAGTAGACACCCAGGGAAATCCAGGATGGGGTGATTTGACTGGCTCTCACCAGGTTCTGTTGCCCAGAATCGCTTGCAAACCTAAATTATTGTCCAAAAAAACACATTTTCCTCACATTTCTGTGGTGGAAAGTTCTGGAATCTGCGCGGATCCACAAAATTCCACCCACCCCGCGGTCCCTGAAGTCTTCTGAGAAAAATGGTACCTCACTTGTGTGGGTAGGCCTAGTGCCAGCAACAGGAAATGGTCCAAATCGCAACGTGGGCACACCACATTTTCACAGTGAAAAATTACCCTTTTTTTGCAAAGTGCCTAGCTGTAGTTTTTTAACCCTAGCTCTGCCGGCACCTAGGTAAACCTAGCAAACCTATACATTTTTGAAAAGTAGACACCCAGGGAAATCCAGGATGGAGTGACTTGATTGGCTCTCACCAGGTTCTGTTACCCAGAATCTCTTGCAAACCTAAAGAATTGTCCAAAAAAACACATTTTCCTCACATTTCTGTGGTGGAAAGTTCTGGAATCTGCGTGGATCCACAAAATTCCACCCACCCCGCGATCCCCAAAGTCTTAATAGAAAAATGGTACCTCACTTGTGTGGGTAGGCCTAGTGCCGGCAACAGGAAACAGCCCAAAACGCAACGTGGATACACCACATTTTCACAATGAAAAATGACCCTTTTTTTGCAAAGTGCCTAGCTGTAGTTTTTTAATCCTAGCTCTGCCGGCACCTAGGGAAACCTAGCAAACCTATACATTTTTTAAAACTAGACACCCAGGGGAATCCAGGATGGGGTGACTTGACTGGCTCTCACCAGGTTCTGTTACCCAAAATCCCTTGCAAACCTACAAATTTGACAAAACAAACACATTTTCCTCACATTTTTGTGGTGGAAAGTTCTGGAATCTGCATGGATCCACAAAATTCCACCCACCCCGCGTTTCTCAAAGTCTTTTGAGAAAAATAGTACCTCACTTGTGTGGGTAGGCCTAGTGCCGGCGACAGGAAACGGCCCAAAACGCAATGTGGACACACCACATTTTCACAGTGAAAAATGACCCTTTTTTTGCAAAGTGGCTTGCTGTAGTTTTTTAACCCTAGCTCTGCCGACACCTAGGGAAACCTAGCAAACCTATACATTTTTGAAAAGTAGACACCGAGGGAAATCCAGGATGGAGTGACTTGACTGGCTCTCACCAGGTTCTGTTACCCAGAATCCCTTGCAAACCTACAAATTTGACAAAAAAAACTCATTTTCCTCACATTTCTGTGGTGGAAAGTTCTGGAATCTGTGTGGATCCACAAATTTCCTCCCACCCAGCATTCTCCCAGGTCTCCCGATAAAAATGGTACCTCCCTCGTGTGGGTGGGTCAAGTACCAGCGACAGGCAAGTGCCCAAAACCTATTGAGGCGACATCAAAATTACCAATCGCAAAACAACCTGGTTTTGCAAGATGGCTCCCATAAGTTTTTGGCCCCGGGCTTGGCGGCCATCTAGGGAAACCTACCAAACCCACACATTTCTGAAAACTAGACACCTGGGGGAGTCCAGCGAGGTATGGCTTGCATGCGTCCCTCAACGTTTCCTTACCCAGAATCCCCTGCAAACTTCAAATTTAGCTGAAAATCACTTTTTTCTCAAATTTCTGTGTGAGAAAGTTCTGGAATCTGCATACATCCACAATTTTCCTCCCACCCAGCGTTCCCCCAGGTCTCCCGATAAAAATGGTACCTCACTCGCGTGGGTGGGTCAAGTACCCGCGACAGGCAAGGGCCTAAAACCTATTGAGGTGACATCAAAATTACCTATCGCAAAAAAACCTGGTTTTGCAAGGGGGGCCCATGAGTTTTTGGCCCCGGGATTGGCGGACATCTAGGGAAACCTGCCAAACCCACATATTTCTGAAAACTAGACACCCAGGGGAGTCTAGCGAGGTATGCTCGCGTGGGTACCCCAAAGTTTTCCTACCCAGAATCCCCTGCAAACCTCAAATTTAGCTGAACAATCACTTTTTTCTCAACTTTCTATGTGGGAAAGTTCTGGAATCTGCATAGATCCACAAATTTCATGGAAATGATAGACATATCCTGTCCTACTCTAAGACAACATATACATCTTAATTCCATAATGTGCCCTCTTGCTAGGAATGTACTGCCTAAAAAACAAACGGCTCTTGAACAGGATCAAAGACTCATCAACAGCTATTTCTTTCCCTGGAGTATAGAGCTCTGAAAAGCGATCCACAAAGGGATCAAGAACAGGCCAAATCTTAAAAAGACGGTCACAGTCAGGGTGATCTCGTGGCAACGCCAAAGCAATCAACAAAATGCAGCATCCAAAGCAAAAGTAAATACCGATCACGACTCATAATTGCAGGAAATATGGCTATTCCCATCAAGGGACTAGTAGACCAATATGAAGCCATGGACGGCTGCGTTATCAAGCCCATCAAAAAAGTCAAACCCAAAAACTTCTTCATCTCATCCAGATTTGTGGGAGTCCATGGGTAGTTCTAGAGCGGGGCCTAAGTCTGGTACTGTTGTCCCTTAAAAACTGTTCAGCCTACAAATTAGTCTGCTCAACAATCTCAGCCAAAAATACATCATCCATGAACAACATCCAGAGTCCAGACTTCCAGTAGGAAGCCTTGCAGCCTCAGGCTGCAATACCGATGTCTCTTGCGACACCACCGACACATCAGTGTCCTCCTCTAAAACAGGCACTTCATTTGCACTGAGAGTAGCTTCATCTGCACTGAGAATAGCTTCATCTTCAGATGATTCCTCGTGGACACAAAACTCAGTGCCAGAATCTTGCACTGCTTCCTCTCCCTCAGATGCACTGTCAGTCTCATAATCGTGCTCAGAGGAAGATTTGAAAAGCATACCAACCACCTGCTGAGCAGTAATTCTACGGCTAGCCATAATCCTTACTAATAAAGGTAACTTGTCAGACAAGTCAACAACAAACAATTTGTAAAATAAGCAATAAACAAAATGTGTCTTTATCACAAAGACCTATATACTCCAAAACTAAAACACTCACTTGACAGAAGCGGCTAAACTCACCACCACCTACTCTGCACAGACACAGTAAGGATCAACAATATCCCACTAAAAAAGAAAAAGAAAAAAGAAAATTACACATAAGACAATGCAAAACACATCGCAAAGAATTTCATGCTCAGAACACTAACTAAATATGCTGGCATTATGACACCACTTACAAAAAAATGAATTCATGTATGACAATAATACTCATTTGGAGTACACAACAAAAAAAATGTCTTACCAAATAAATGCAATTACGCAAAACTGCAGAACAACCACTGCCGAAACCGCAAACAAGAATCAAAAGCTTTACACTGGAATAAAAACGAGCAGAAATCATTACAATCACATATGGAAATAATGCACCAGTCCACACACAATCCACCAACCAAGCTAAGGGGTAGGTGGGCCTAAGAGTATAAATAAAATATTCACCCCGTAAAAGGGGAGCAACCCTTGCCCAAGAGGCCACTCCCCAACACCAAAATTTAAAAAACCCTGGTGCCTAGTGGCTTCTGCCCCCCTTGGGGGCAGATGGGCATAAAATCATACTGCTGATCTGCCCACCAAAGAGGGCAGAAATGGCCCCAATCATTCTCCCATAAAGGAGAGCGGACCTTGCCCAAGGCGCCGCTCCCCAACATAACAAAAAGAATACTCTGGTGGCCTATTGGCCAATTTTAAAAAAAATCAGCCGATCTGCCCCTCAGGGGGACAGAAACGGCCAATTTAATGCTCCCCAAAGGGGAGTGACCCTTGCCCAAGGGGCCACTCCCCACAAATAAATCCCCGATGGTCTAGTGGGCCCGATTTTTATAAAAAATTCTGAGATCTGCCCCCAGAGGGGCAGACAGCCAAAAACATTGCCCCCAAAGGGGAGCAACCCTTGCCCAAGGGGCCACTCCCCACAAATTAATCCCTGGTGGTCTAGTGGGCCACTACAAAAAAAAAGCATGGTGAGATCTACCCCCCCCAGCCAAAAACATCACCCCAAAGGGGAGCGACCCATGCCCAAGGGGCCACTAACCACAAATTAATCCCTGGTGGTCTAGTGAGCCACTAAATTAAAAAATGGCGAGATCTGCCTGGGGGCAGACAGCCAAAACATTGCCCCCAAGGGGGAGCAACCCTTGCCCAATGGGCCACTCCCCACAAAATAATCCCTGGTGGTCTAGTGGGCCACTTTAATTTTCTTTTTAAAAGGTGCGATCTGCCCCCTAGGGGGGCAGACACAGCCAAAACAAATCGCTCCCAAACAGGGGAGCGATCCTTGCCTAAGGGGCCGCTCACCACAAACAGGTAATCAGTTTCATTAAAAAAAATAAAAAATCCATGTCATCTAGAGGGCATTCCTGCTGCACGATCGTGCAGTAGGAATGCTCAAAAGAGGCATCAGGGGAAAGGAAAACCCTTTCCTTTCCCCTGATGCCTCTTTTTTTAAATCCCCCCCCTCCCACGAGGAGAAACTCACCTCCCTGTTCTCCAACATGCTGGAAGCAATTGCCTTCCAGCGCGTTAGGAATCCCCTAATGACGTCAGCGCGCCTTGCGTGCTGACGTCATTAGATGACGTGGAGGGGGGCAGGTCCCGGTGGGGGGACCATAAAGGGTGGCCTACGGGGGGACCGCCAGGGCTTCCCCCATGGGTGGGTGCTAGGAAGGCCGGGAGCCGTTCGACGCACACGCCCACCGTGACGTCAGACGGCTCATGGCCGTCCGACGCACGGAAGGGGTTAAGATGTTGGAAAGTTTTTTCTGCATCGTTAGACCAGTGAAAGTGGATCTCCTTTTTCAGTACTTGAGTAATGGGAGAAATGAAGGCAGAGAAATTAGGGATGAAATGCAGATAAAAAATGGCAGATCCCAGGAATCTTTGAATGCCTTTAATAGACCCGGAAGTGTCCCATAGTAAAATAGCCTGTACTTTTGGCTGGTTCATGGCAAATGCCATGTGGTGAGATAACGTAACCCAAAAAGTCAATGGTGGTAGCATGAAAGACACATTTGTCCAATTTGGCAAAGATCTGATGTTCCCACAGACATTGTAACACTGCTCTCACATGCCCTATCTGCTCCTCTGTGGAGGAAGAATAAATCAAGATGTCATCAATGTAACAGATAACGCAGATGTCTAAAAACTCCTGTAGGACTTCGTTTATAAAAAACTGAAACGCTGCAGGAGCGTTGTAAAGTCAGAACGGCATTACTGAATACTCGAACAAACCAAATTTTGTCCGGAATGCCGCTTTCCACTCATCGCCATCTTTTACCCTGATCAGGTGATAAGCACCACTCAGGTCTAATTTAGTAAAAATAGTGGAGTTGCGTACCTGATCCAATAAGACCGGTATGAGTGGAAGAGGGTATCTATTCTTTACCATGACCTTGTTCACTGCACGATAATCGATGCAGGCGTGAAGTTCTTGGTTTTTCTTTGGAACAAAAAAAAGAGGAGAACTGACAGGAGAGGTGGAATGACGAATAAAACCCCTCATCAATAAATTGTCAAGATTTTCTTGTAGATATTGAGTTTCCAGTTCAGACGGAGCATAAACACGACTGCAGGGCAGAGTGGCTTCGGGGACCAAGTCTATGCGACAGTCATATGACCGATGAGGGGGCAGTTGGGTAGCCTGGACTTCGGAGAAAACATCATGAAAGTCTTTATATTGTTGTGGTAATCTGGGGTTTTGTTTCTCAGTGTTCTCCATGATAGAGGCACAATAGATGTAACGCTCCATGATAGAGGCACAATGTAAGGGTGTAATGGGTTATTGCCGCTGTTGGTAACAAAACTGAGAACAATGAGTGGAATCAAAAGTGACCGTTCTTTTAAGCCAATCGATTATTGGATTGTGCAATTGGAGCCAAGGTATTCCCAATATGGCTCCAAATACTGGGGTATCAATTAAATCAAATTGGATCTGTTCAGTATGGCCGTCAGCACAACTCATAGTCAAAGGAAGTGTTTGATATTGAATCAAGCCAGAAGTCAACTCAGAGCCATCCACGGCTCGAACTGGCTCGGGAATGGTTTTCTTTACTGTGGAAATATTCAAGGTGTTAGCTAAGCCGATATCTAAAAATTTTCCAGTGGCTACCGAATCCAATAGAATAGGAATCACTTTTCTACTCTGAGCTGCTAAAAGGAAGGTCATAATGAGAGTTAAATGGCGGGGAGTAGAGGAGATGGTATTCGCCAAATAGCGAGGAGAGACCATTGGTTCAGATATGCTCGGTAAGAAGGTCTCTTTCCTTATCAGGCTAGTAAGTTTCCCGACTGCTCAGTATCAGATGCGGACGTGTCTGTATATCCAACCGCTTTTCACGGAGTGGTGGGTTTTACGGAACAGTCTCGGGCAAAATGTCTGAGTTTTCCACAACCTAGACACAGTTTTAACCGGCTTCTACGATCTTTTTCGTCTTTGGACAATGTTCCTCGAATACTACCTATTTGCATAGGTTCTGCAGTGTTTGACGCAGAATGGGAGGTTTCCTTTTTCTCTTGTTTTATTACAAGCAATCTAGTTGTGTCACTATGACTCCTGTCTCCCTTGCTTTCACCCAAACCATGGTCTAATCGAACCACCAGATCGATGAATTCTGAACAATCAGTAGGTATATCAACAATTTGAGCAAGTATATCGTTAAGATTGTCTCGAAGCCCCTGGTAAAACAGTGACGTTCTTTTTTCATTAGGCCATTTGGTTTCAGCAATGAGACGATTAAAGGATGTAATGTACATTAACAAATCCTTACTTCCATGGCGCTAATTCAAGAGCTCATTATCACTGGCTTGAATGAACTGATGTTTAGCAAACAATTTTCGCATTGCTTCCTTAAAACGTGTGAAATCGTGAAGCAATGGATCGTCTCTTTCCACAAATGGGATGGACCATGTTGCGGCTATTCCACCCATGTAGGACAAAACAAAAGCCACTCTTGCCGCGTCAGTGGGAAAGGCCGCTAGACGACACAAAAAATTTAATTGGCATTGATTCATAAATATGTCGTATTTAGTATGGTCTCCAAAGAAACATTCCGGGGGGGGGTAAAGGAACCGCTGTGGGAGTGGTGACAGAGACAATAACAGGTTTGACATTGTGGTAAAATTAAAACTGGGAGGCTGAACCACTGATTTGGGTTTAACTGTACTATCTTCCCACGGATTCCCACGCAGTTTGTAACACTGTAAATCAGTCTTTAAAATATAATTTTCTTGTTTCAGTGAAGCTACTTCTCGCTGTAACTCTACGAGTACCCTGGTTAAATCCTGCATTGAGAGAGGGTCTGACACTTGACCTGAAGCTACTAGATCATCAGTTAAACAAGTGACTTTGACATTCTACGTATTCTCTGTTAAAAACTATAATCACCCGCTCAAATGGTAAGGATCTCGTGTGAGTATTAATGCCAATTCTTTGAGAACCTTGCTCTAATAAAGACATCATGCTTTTTACAGAACTAGATGCAACAAGAAAACGAAGAACAAATATCATGCGGTAGGAGGTTTCTTGTTCAGAACATATTTTATCTCTCAATATGAACCACACCTCACCTTTGCGTAACCTATGTAGTAAAATGAGAGCACCAGTTACAGAAACAGTAGGCACTGATACCTTCAAAAAATGCAAACAGGAATGTCTTTCCTCTTTAGATTACAGTGTCTATATCCTTTGTCAATTAACACATAAATATATTCTATTTAACTGCAGGACACGTGAGTCACAATTATATCACCAATGTTAGCAGATCCCAAAAGAGTCTCAAGAAAAAGACATGTGAGTCACAATTATATCACCAATGCTAATAGGTCCCAAATGAGCCTTAATAAAAAGCGACTCAAAGGAATTCAAAAGAAACAAAATAATCCAAAAAGAAACAAAATAACATCCAGGCTTAAAAGGTATTCATTCCGCATTCACAGAATTTAGCTGCCTTGAAGTGGAGAAAGTTCTGTATCCTGCGGTGGAGCTGGCTCTGGGAAACATTGAAGGTGACCGCTAGCTGCCAGAGGAAGTCCCGACACGAACACGAGCCCAGAACGAAGTCAAGCACAGAGTTACAGGACCGTGGCTATATATAGCCTGTTGTTGGGCTTTGCCGACCGCGTAACCAAGTGCGTGTCAGCAGCGTCCTGAAAGTCCGGGGAGCACCTGGTTGTCAGGAAGCTGGTTTCCTGGCAACCAACACAAACACTTACTCGCACATTTTTGCTATAAAAGGGAACACAAATGAAACAAACAGGTTTGTAATAAAAATACAGGTAGGCAGAATTGTAATGGCAAAACAGGTTCTCTCCTATTGAACACCACAGCCCTCTAACAGGTAACAGTAGTAATCAACATAATTACAAGGGTCATGATTACAGTTCCATTATTAAGTTAACAGGCCTTGGAATGGTTACATCATTGATGATACGTCCCTGTGGATGTTGGCAAATAACACAAGACATAATAACAGCTGATGTGCGCTGATTCCTGACAGGTCAGAGGCAACCAAATGTCCAGAAGTGACATTATTGGTTTCTAAGCACTAGAAAGTGTTTAATCTTTAAACATGCATATCCCTGGTTCACTACAGGGGATTTATTTGCTTGTTTTGGTGTCATTTTAAAGATAAACATCTTTAATATTTTTATAAATTGGTGTTGTCTTTTTATTGTGTGTTGTGTCTTAATTATTTTCTGAATTGGTGTTTTTAAATGCTTTACATACCTGTCTCTGGAGTTAGGCCTGCCTGCTCGCAGCCAACTACCAAGGGCTGAGCATGGGGAATCATTTTCTCAGACCTATTCTGAGCCCTGGACTGTGTTAGGGGCCTTATTAACAGTGGCAGATGCATATTTGCTACTACTATTAAGCCACTCTCCAACAACCACGCAATGCCATTCTACCCGACACCACACAATGCCACCCCACTCCATGAAATACAATGCCTTTCCATCCCATACCAAACAATGCCACTGCACTCCATGAAATACAATGGGACTCCATTCCACACCACACAGTGCCACTCCATGGCACACAATGTCAGTCCATTCCATGCCAATGCACACCACACAATTCCACTTCACAGAACACCCACAATGCCGCTCTAACCCATGTCACACAACGCCACTCCAATCCACACGATGTCAACCCACTCCACACAATACCACTTCATGTCACACAAAGGAACTGTACTCCATGCCAAATAAAGACACTCCACTCCACACCACACTATGCCACTCCACTCCACATAATGCCATTCCAATGCACTCTAAGCCACACAATGTCATACATTCCACTCTACAAAATGCCACTCCACAGTACCACTCCACTCCAGGCCACACAATGCCACTCCGCTCAATGCCAGTGCACTCAACGCCACTAAGCTGTATATAGTGCCACTCCACACCACACAAAGCTACTCCATGCCACATAATGCCACTTGCTTCACTCCATACCATGCAATGCCACTGCATCCCACACAATGCCACTTCAATCTTCATTGCACTATACCACTCAACTCCACACAATGCCACTCCACTCCACACAATATCACTCCACGACACACAGTTCCACTCCATGCTGCACAATGCACCTCCAGTCCGCAACATTCAATGCCACTATACACCACACTATGCCACTCCACTCAACTTCATGCAACTCCACTCCATGCCACACAATGCCACTCCACTCCACACAATGCCACTTCACTCCGCTCAATGACTCTCCACTCTTCTCAATGCCCCTCAACTTGGCTCCACACAATAAACATGTACTCCACTCCACACAATGCCACTCCACTTCAGATCACACAAAGTCCACTCCACACAGTGCCATGCAACACCACTCCATGCCACACAGTACCACTCCACTCAATGCCGCACTGTACAATATCACTCCACCACCACTCCATTCCATGCCACTCCACACAATGCTAATCTGCTCCACTTCACACAATGCCACTCCACTCTACTCCACTTAATGCGACTGCACTCCAAACCACACAATTCCATTTCTCTCAGTACAACCCCACTCCACAAATTCCGCTCAACTCAATGCCATGCCAATCCAAGCCGCACAATGCTACTCCATTCCATGCCACACAATGTCACTTCAGTCCACACAATGCCACTCTACTCAATACCACTCCACTCCACTGCACACCACGTTACCCCACTTCACTCCATACCACACAATGCCACTCTGTGCCACACAATGCTACTCCACTCCATACCACTCAGTGCCACTCCACTCCATTCCACACCTCCCTAATCCATGCCACACAATGCCCCGCCACCCCACACAATGCCACTCCACTCCACTGCACTCCAGCTCCACAAAAAAGCTTGCTGAGGTGGTGACGATGTCCTGGTGTTTTTTTACACCCCTTAATGGATGTTGGCTGCTCTAAACCTCAGTAACTGATCTGGATATCCACTGTTTACAGTGGTTTACACCTCGTTTTCCCAGACACCATGGGATACTGGCTCCTCACCGAGTGACTGACTGTAAGAAAACAAGCTTTTTTTGCAGATGTCCCCCTACTTTCTGCCACTTTTTGGACTACTAAATGCTGTTTTTTTTACTCGGACAGTTCACTTAAGCCTCTAATCAGGCCCCAGTTCCAATGCTCTCTCCCTTAAACTAGTATGTGTGAATTGTCAACCCCAATTGGGAAGGACTTTAACCCCTTTATAAGTCACTAGTATATGGTACCAGTGGTACCCAGGGCATGGTTGTTACAGGGGTCACCAGGGCCTGAAGCACTGTTTGTGCCATCCTGTGTGATCAAAGTAAACTACTAACAGCTGGCCTGCAATTGGAGACCTGCTTCAACTTGACTTTGACCTCACCATGTGTCAATGCACATGTATTTAATATATGCCAGTCACCCCTAAGGAAGGCTTCCTAAGCCCAGGAGGCAGGACCCATTATATTAAAGGTGTTTACCTGTAAAGGACTGCTTATATGTCCCTATAGTGACCTTTACCATTAAAGGCTACTATAAGTGATAGGTGGTCCATATGATAACGTGGACTGGCACCTGGGCAAACCCGAGGTTGGCAGCTCCATTATCCATTATGGTACTGCCGAAATATGTCATGTTTGGTAGCAAACTACGCTCCTCATCATCCGACACGAATCTCGTGTCAAGGGAAATGTGGAATGCACCCAGGTGGCTACCTTAGAGGTTACCCACCTGGTTACCCCAGCCTTTAACTGTGCTCTGGTTGCCAGCCCTTCTCTGGTTCTGTACTAGTGATATGTAAGCCTAACTATAACGTCCCTGTAACCTTTATTTTTTTCAGTGATTTCTTTTTTAAAAAAATTCTATGATACCTTTGCAGAACTGATGTCGCTTTTCTCTCACGCTGTCTTGGTGTACTCTAATATATGCGGTGAGAGGAGTTGGCCTAACAGCAAGGGCGGTCAGCCTCGAATCTGGGGAACTGGGTTCAAGTCTCGGCAATGACGCTGAACATCCTGTGATTCTGGGCAAATCACTTAATCTCCCAGAGCCTAACAAAAAAAATTAATGTGCCCTTATGTTATGCAACTGGTGCTATGTAACGCGCTCTGATACCTGACTCGGGTCAAGTTTGCTCTATATAAAACTCTGTTAATAATAATAATAAAAAAACAGGAATGGAAGTGGTGAAATCAATTCTGTCCAAAGATTAACAAAGACAGGCAGCATGTTGAGAAAACTGTTTCTGTTTTCCTCACAGACCATAACATGGGCTCTATCTACAACAACAATCTACGTTTTGACACGCATGGAATGTATAGAGGTGATGAAGTTCACTTTACAGAGAAAGGGAACAGGGTTTTCTAGGCAACCTGAAACTTTGCACACAGTCTTATATGTAGCTGTCTTATACACACTGTCAATACAAAGGTTCTTGTCAGAGCCACCCAAGAGTCCAAAATGTTGCTCATTTTCTTGTTAAATGATTTCTTGGGGGGAATTTTTGAAATTCGCCAGGACGTCACGATGATCGTGTTGCTAAATCACAATACAAATGCAAACATTCAATGACCACCACCACATTAAAAAATTATAACTTAAAAAATGCAATCTAACTATTACAATTCACACATTACTAACTTAAAGAACATGTTTGTACACTATATTTGTAGTAACTGTTTTAAAAACTGTGTTTGAAACCTACTTCCTATTTTCGCGATGACACAGAGAGTCACAATGACTTCACTAATCACGACAATTGCGCCTTTTTTAAGAGGTGTAAAACACATATATGCACACAATTTACAGTATTGTAGGCACTAGGGGTTTATTACTGGACTGTTTAAAGTCATATTTGTATAAAAACAATAATTTAAACCGGTTTTTCATTTTCGTGGTGAAGCCAGGCATCACAATGATATTGGTAGCCGTTATCGCCGTAAATATATCGCGAAATGACAAAACAAATGCAGACATTCAACCACCACATTCAGAACTTATAACTGCAAAATGTATTATAACCAACAGACTGAACACATTACTATCTAAATGACTGTATAATAGGACGTACAACTCCCTTAATATCTCTATAACACAGAGCATAATGTTTTCAGTGTAATCTATAACTGCATGTATCACTGTATCAGTAAGTCTCCCACTCACTGTATACGTATTTCAGTGAATCTGTAAGACGGTGCATCAGTCTATCGATGCTTCCGTAATGAACTGAATGACTGCCTCAGTGCATCTATGAGTGGGTGCATCAGTGTCGCAATGCATCTGTGATTGGTTGCATAAGTCTCACTCATTCTGTGAGTAGATGCATGAGTGCCTCTGTGCATTTGTAAGTAAGTATATAACTATCTGACTGGATCTGTAAGTTGATACATGAGTGTCTGAGTGAGTGAGTGAGTGGGTGCACAAGTGTCTGTGTGGGTCTGTGTGTGAGTGCATCAGTCTCTCAGTGGGTCTATCACTGGCTGTGTGAATGTCTGAGTGGTTCTGTAAGTGGGTGCATGGGTCTTTGAGTATGACTGTGAGTGGGTACATGAGTCTGCGTGTATAACTGACTGTGTGCATTAGTCTCTCAGTGAGTCTATGAGTGGGTGTATGAGTGACTGAATAGGTGTGTGTATGTCTGAGTGGGTCCATGAGTAGCTGTATGAGTGTCTGAGTGGATCTGTGAATGGGAGTATGAGAGTCTCAATTTGTCTGTGAGTGAGAGCATAAGGCTCTGAGTGGGTTAGTGAATGGGTGCATGCATGAGTTTCTGAGTGGGTCTGTGACTGACTGGGAGGGCGAGTGTCTTTGTGGGTATGTGAGGGAATGCACGAGCTTTGCGGGGGTGTGTGTATATCTGCGTAAGTTTGTGAGTGGGTGTCTGAGTTTCTGAGTGTATGTGTGACTGACTGAGTCCATAAGTCTGACTGAGTGTGTGAGTGACTGGATGGGTGTGTGAGAGGAAGTATGAGTGAGTAGATCTGTAAGTAGGTGTATGAGTGTCTCAGTGGGTATGTGTTTATATCTGAGTGTGTGAGTGGGTCTCTAAGTAGGTGCATGAGTCTCTGAGTGTGTCTGTGACTGAGTATGGGAGTGACTGTATAGGTATGTAAGTGGGTGTATGAGTGTCTGAGTAGATCTGTAAGTGGGTGTATGAGTATCCCAGTGGGTCTGTAAGTGGGTGCGTGAGTCTCTGAGTGGTTATGTACATGGTTGCATCGCTCTCCAAGTGAGTCTGTAAGTGGGTGCATGAGTACCTGAATGGGTATGTGAGTGGGTGCTTGAGTATCTGAGTAGGTATGTGACTGAATGTATAAGTGTGTGAGTGGGTATGTGAATGGGTGTATAAGTGTCTGCATAAGATTGTGAGTGCATAAATGAGTGTGGGAGAGTGTGTGATAGTGACTGGCAAGTGTGTACAAATGTATATATTTTATGCTTCCACCAATATTCGCAATGACATTACAATATTCACGATGTCCCCACGACGGTACATGGGGGCCGCACTGGTGATCACGACATCATTGCGAATATCGCTTAAGATTAAAAAAATCAATTTTGGACACATCATTTGTGCAACTATTACTCCCATTTCTCAAAAATGGAGTCAGAGTACCTCCACCCTGACTCCTTATGTTAGCTTTCACAGGAATTTTCAGCCCTGGGAAGCGTTCCCGATCAATAAAATGGTAACCGCAACTTTCTGTTCCGGTTGCGTCCTGCCAATCAGAGCATTCCATCTGACACGTTCTGTCACGATAAATCGTGAAAATGTCGCAAAATATCCGCGGCCAGAGGTAAAACTATAATGTTCTGCTTAAATTTCACAAAAAGTACTGAACAGAGTTGCACCAAATAACACAAAATATAATCTGAGTAACAACAACTACCTTTCTGCCAAATTTGGTGCATTTCCGTCCAACAGTTTGCACTGTAGGCTTGACAACGCGTTCCTATGGGAATTAATATGACAAACTGAACTCACCCTTAATTCGAGCCCCTATTTCTCGGTCCACTGCACGGATCACACCCAAACTTTTCATGTCACACAGAACCTACTTTGGGAAAATGTCATGCAGATTGGTCAAGCGACACCAAAGTTATAGGCAAGTCAATAAATGTTTTACCTATGGAAACTAGGATATATATATATATCAGGTTTCTATATAAATTTAGACACCAAAATGAAATCAATCGGATAAGTGCAACCGGAGTTATGGATTTTAGAAGTAATATTGAGTCAGTGCAAAACATTACTGCAAAACATTATCAGTGCGGCGAATAATAAAAAGCAATATATATATATATATATATATATATATATATATATTCAGTGAAAAAACCATAGGTTTCACACATGTTATAGTTAGCTGGACATTTTACTCGTAAAAAACCAATGAAATTCCCCCGTTATAGTTAGTTCAGCTAACTATAACTCGCGCGCCCGCAATGCACTGCTGATGACGTCACATATTACATCACTCATGACATGGTCAGTGACATCACTCATGACATCACTGATGACATCTCAAATGACATCACTGATGACCTCACTGATGACATCATCCAGTGAATGTGTATTTTTCTGAAAATTAAATATGTTTTATATATGTATATCTCAAGGTCGATGGAAGAATAAATGGGTATATTACTGTCTAAATGGATGATTTCTTTTTGAAAAATTGATTGTGTAACTGACTGATTAAGTGTATCATAGTGAATACATGGCTTAGTGAGTAATGTTTAAATATATAGATATCTGTATCAGTCTCTCACTTTGTGTATAAGTGGCTGCATGGGTTGGAGAGTAGCTACATGGGTGTCTATATAGGTTATTAGTTGTTTTTTTTAGTATCAGTATGAGTGTCTGCATGGTTCGGTGGGGGGTATGACGTAGTGCATAGGTGCATGAATGAGTGACTCACTGTTTGTATGTGTTGAACAGAGCATGTGTGCAGGACTGCATGGGTGGATGAGTGTGTGCATGGGTGTGTTAGTGAGTGAATGACTGTCTCAATAGTGTCTTTATGAGTAACTACATATGTTTAAAACTAGTATATGTGACTATTGGTTTATATATGTGAGTATATGTGAGAGTGAGAGATTGAAAGAGTTCCTGTATGAATAAGTATGTGTTTCTATAAGTGATTTTTAAAAAGACTAAGTATGTGTAAGTTTCCGTAGAAGTAAGTGTGGTGGTGTGTGTTTAACTGTATATGCAAGTAAATGGATGTTTGATTCTTTATTGGCATGAGTGACTATGTGTGTGAGTAGCTCTATGGATGAGTGGCGTTGTGTAATAGGATGTATAGGTGTATGAGTACATATGATAAGTGAGTACATGTATGAGTGACTGTATTGGACTGTTGGTGAATGAGTGGATGTGTATGTGGATCTTATAATTACTGAAGAGGTTGTTGTAACTGTTATTGGTATGTCCATTGTTTTTTAATTTTTAGTCTCTATTTTTGATTGTGTGTATCAAAGGTTTTATTAGGGGAAGAGGAGGTCTGCCACTCTATCACAAGGATGATGTCATCAGTGAGGTCATCAGTGATGTCATTTGAGATGTCATCAGTGATGTCATGAGTGATGTCACTGACCATGTCATGAGTGATGTAATATGTGACGTCATCAGCAGTGCATTGCGGGCGCGCGAGTTATAGTTAGCTGAACTAACTATAACGGGGGAATTTCATTGGTTTTTTACGAGTAAAATGTCCAGCTATCTATAACATGTGTGAAACCTATGGTTTTTTCACTGAATTTCTAAGGTTTTTTAAATGCTAATTCCTAACTATAACGTGTGTGAAACCTATGGTTTTTTCACTGAATTTCTATGGTTTTTTAAATGCTAAGTCCTAACTATAACGTGTGTGAAACCCATGGTTTTTTCAGTGAATTTGCAAGGTTTTTTAAATGCTAATTGTTTTTTTTTTCTTCTATTTTTTTTAACATATTTTTATTTTATTGTTCTTATCTTTTATAAAGACTATGGTTAAATTTTTAAAATTCTTTAATATGTTTTTTTTTAATATTTTTTTTAAAATAAACATGTAAAATTTATTTGCAGTACTTTTTTTCTATTTTTTTTATTATTTTTTTAGTACGCGTACCGTAAGCTTACGGTAAGCGTACGGTTTACGCTACGTCCGTAATTTATCCACGCTGCTTGCGTATAGTTACGCAATTTGCGTAGCCGCGCGTACTCCGCGTGGGACGCGTACGCGTGTGCGCTACACGCGCACGTTACGCGGAAGTGTCGGGTAGTGTCTGTTATGCGCATGCGCGCAAGCGCGTGTCTTTTTTACGCGCATGCGCACTTTTGCCGTAAGCGTACCGTAAGCGTACGGTAGGTCATGTGATCATGAAACACAACTTTTGATTGGTTGAAACTACTTTCAGTTCTAGAACTCTCCTACACCACACCCATTCCCCTCATTTCTGCTTGTGATCCCTTAGGAGAAGGAGCTGGTTTGTCTTTGGGATACGATGGCAGAACAGCAGAGCTCTTCTGAGAGTGAGGCTAGCACTAGCAGCACTGTCTTGAGGCAGAGATCGAGGAAACAAAAGCCCTCTTATGTATGGGATTATTTTACTTTTCCTGAAGGCCAGCAAAAGGTGAATGCACCCTTAGTAACTTGCAGGCTGTGTCAGCGTGTACTTTCTAGAGGTAATCCTGACAGGAAGTATTCCTTTGGGAATCACACCATGAAGAGACACCTCAAGGATGTACACAAAAGGACACATGGTCATCTTTTTGGAGGTAACTCTTCAGAAAGACAAGCAAGTACATCCACAGCAGCTCAGCCTGGACCATCATCTGCAGAGCTGACTCCTTCTTCTGCAGGTCAGGTGAGCCCTTCATCTGTGGGGGGAGCATCTCCTTTTGCTGGCCCTCTGGAAATTAACCCTCGGTTTGCGAGGGTTGAAGTACGGTGCACCACTTGTCACGATCTAATTACTTATAGGGAGACCAGTGTTTCCCTAGTGAACAGTAAAATAGATCAGCACACTTGTCGTACCGTCTAATATTCCCAATCTTTCTTTCCTCTGTCCCTGCATGAACACAACGGCTCTTTTAAGAGCCAACCTTACCTTTCATCTATTTTTTATATATGTTTTTAAAAACTTTTTTTTTTTTTTTTTTTACCGTACGCGTACGGTGCGCGTACTTTTTTTTTATTTTTAAAAAAAAAACACTAAAAATCAATTATCACATTACAAGGTCCTTGAGAGACTACAATTATTATTATTGACTTACCATACTCACTCAAAAAAATATTTATTCATTTGTTTTTTTAAAAAATAGCTTTAAAAATGGTTCTAGTTTTCAAAAATTTTCTATATGAATCTGAAAAAAAAGAAAAAAGTATTAATATTTTTAAAACATTTTATAATACAGTACACATATTTACATTTTTTTCCCAAAAATATTTTTGCCTTATTTTTGCTGTTTTCAGAATATATTGCATTTCACTATAAATTGTGAAAGCAATTGCATTCATCATTTTACAGCGGGCAAAAAAAAATAACAATCACAAAGATTGTAATAAAAAAGCCCAGAATCTCTTTTTACTTAAACTTAACATTATAAAAATGCATAATATTCTAAAAAAATATCATCTAATACCAATAGTTATTTCTTTAAAATACCGTCTGATATGTTTGTTTCAGAAGTATAATCACAATATTATATCTCAAATAACTCCACAATACATCTGATTCCATTTCCTTTAGGGCAAATAGTAATTTTAAAATTTTGTTTGGAATAAATTTCCAACAGTAATCAAATAAAATTCTAAAGTTTAATTTGTCCAGATCTCACTGATTCTCTGTTACATTTTGGTTCACGAAAATTTTTGGAATAATTTATTAAGTCCACAATAGAATTGGTTACTTTTCCGCATGGCCAAATAGTAATTTTTTTAATCATTTTTGAAAAAAATTCCAATGGCAGTCCAATAACATTCCAAAATTTAAATTGTGCAGATGTTACCGATTATCTCTAAATTATTGGTTTTTCAAAGTTTCATTAAAAATTAAAAAGTCCACATTACAATTGGTTATCTTTCCATTAGGCCAAATGATAATTTAAAAAATCATTTTTCTACAAAATTGTAATGGTAATGCAGTAAAATGGTAAAATTATTTTGTCCAGATCTTGCCAAATCTGTCTAAAATTTAGGTTTCAGGAAGATTAGATAGGAATTTGCTAAATCAAAAGGCAAACGTTGTTTGAAAATCAATTGGGAATCATTACACAGTGTCCAGCCTTTTTCACATTTAAGATAAACTGTGTAATGTCCAGAAGTAACAGTAGGTCCATCATGGAAAATTATTGCAACAGTTACAAAAGTTTTTCCTGAAATTGATAATTGCTGTCCTGTAAACTTCTTTATTAAAGTATCCAATTTTGAACCATCAGCTCTACATCGTTGCATCATTAAAATTACATACTGTCCGTATTCCTTTAAAATTAATGTTGAAAACATGTCAGATTTACACTCACCACATTTCATGCTATGATTAGCATCTTTAACTAATTTTGCAAAAGTAACTGTTTTACTTTCTGGCAATGTCAAATAAATAAACCTTTCATTATCAACATTAGAACCACATATATTATAACAATTATCACAACTATGTTCCCATTTATAAGAGAGACCAAAAAAAATGTCAATGGGAACTCCTTCTTCTTCCACTACCTGAAGAAAATACATCAAAAATTCGTGTGCATCTTGCTGTTCATTTTGAGAAAACTGTGTTCGTCCTGAACATATATCTAAAAGTTTTCTAATTTCAGTAGCACTTTCTATTTGAGTTTTATCTTTACTCAGCTTAAGAAAAAGGAGACTCAGCTCTGAACAGAATCTTTTTCCCTGATTTACTATTATCTGCTCTTGCAAACTTTCCAGATAAAATGCAACATTCAGCACTACATTTGCGTAGCAGTTGACACCAGAGCTATTTTCAAAATGACATCCTACAACCTGTTCTTCATTTTCCTTTTTCTTTTTGCTTGCAATTACATCACTCCTCTTTTTTTTCCTCTTCTCTACATCTTCATTACAGATATTGTCATTTTTTCTTTTACGAGAAACTACACGTTTCTCTAACACAGGATACTGACCTAAATGAGGAGCATAGCTTCTTCTTAATCTATTATACTCCTTTACACAGTTTGTATCAGCACTAACTTTTGAGTCATCAAAGTCTATCATGAATAAACCTGATAATGTTTTCACTCGTGACAAAGCAACATATGCCATACCTTCTTTGAACACAGTTGAACCAATGTTCACAAATGCACAATCTACAGTCAATCCTTGAGACTTGTGAATAGTTACAGCATATGCTAGAGAAAACGGAAACTGCTTCCTACGTACATATAAGTCTTTCACAAGCATGAAACGAACTGTACAACGACAAATGCCTTTAACTTCTTCTATCTGATCAAATTTTATTTTTAAACATTCAATTCCATCTTTTTTCTGATAATTAAAAAAACCCACAACTCTTCCCATAGCTCCATTAACTAAACCGTTTTCAACATCCAAATTTCTCCTTAAAAATACTCTACAGTTCATGCAAACATATAGATTTTTTTCTAATCCAGCTGTTTTGGAGATGTTCTTCTCTAGTGAGTCCAATTTATTTTTCAGTTTGCCTGTTACTGTGACAGTAATTCTTCCATCCTCAATTTTGTTCACTGCTTCCAATTTCCTGATCTCTTCCTTTTCCAATTTCAAAAGCTCCTCATTGAATATTGAGCATTCACGTAGAGTTGGCATTAAGCAGATGACACTTTTGTTTTCTGCAATGTTCTTGTATATCTTCTCTGCAACTATTTCTTCCTTTGGAAATAAATTATGTAGCAGCCGACTCTGTAATGCTTTTTTGCCAACTTCTGTGAGTAGTCCAATTCTGATATCCTTCAGAATACTTCCATATTCTTCATCGCTTGCTTGCCTCATATTAGTAGTAAGTTCCTTGTACTCAAAGAAGGACCAAATATTTGTATTTCCGATGCTTCCCAATGACTTCTTTGTGTCTTCATGTGTGACAGTACTAAACACTGGTTGTCCTTTAACTGGAGTAAGTTGCAAAAGATCTCCAAAAACTATGACGTGTTTTCCACCAAATAACATGTCATAGTCTGTCTTCAAAATTTGCTGCATTCTTAAATGCACAAAGGCAAGCATTAAGTTTGATACCATGCTCACCTCATCAATAATGAGAACTTGCATCTTCTTCAATACTCTTGAAACTTCCAAGGATGCTTCTCCAGTTAGCTTGTTGAATTGTATTTTGTTCTCATGCTCCACTGGTAACATTAGCAAACGATGTAAAGTGATTCCTTTTATGTTATATGCTGCTAACCCAGTTGGAGCAGTAACCACACAAGACAAAGTAGAATCCGTTTTTTGCTTTAGGTAGCTTCTGATGACTTTTATTAGGAAACTTTTTCCAGTTCCAGCTTGTCCGCTTACATACATCCTGATTGGATGAAATGATGTGCATGAGCACTCTTTTTTTTCATGTAGAAATCCGTGATCAATTTTGTTTTTGATCTCTTCATAAATTTGTTGCTGCTCTTGATTCAGTTGTCTTTCCAAATTTTCTAAGTCTATAAATTCTTCTTGAGCTTGATTCATAGCCGTTTCCACTTCATTCATGGCTATTGATGCTTCATTTTCAACGATTGGTTGTCCTAGGGGATCTTGACTGAGTGTTCCTGAACTTTGGCTGTCCTGAGAACTGTCTCTAGCTATTTCTGCTGCAATTGTAGTTTCCTGTTCAATTTCTTCATTTAACATTTGCAGATAAGTTGAGAATGTACTGCATTGTATGCTGTCTTTGGAAGCATTAAAAGAATCTTCATAGCTTTGAAATTCTCCCAGTAGTTCATCCTCTGTACGCCATGGTTTAAACAACTGTAAAAGAGCCAAGTAGTAAAATTCCTTCTTGTCAGTAGTGTCACAACTCAGCTTCCGGTGATTTATCAAACTTCCTTTTGTTTGCTTCACCAAACATCCTTCTTCACCAACGACTTTATATTTTCCATTGTTGATGTCTTCTGCAGCTTTCCGTGAATAAATGTAGTTCTGCAACACTTCATAGAGACACATGTTCTCCAGATGATGACTTCTCTTGGGATAATAAGTGTCCAACATGTTTGATTTCAAAATATCTGTACTTTCTGGGTCATTCTCGGCCAAATATTCAATTTCTCCTACAGATTTCAGTACCCGATTTCTCATTGCTGCAAGGCCTAAACTTGCCCAAATTATTCTTCTTGACTTCGAGTAGAGACTTGCAGAAGATAACCTATCTGAACATTCGTAGGATCCAATTTCTCGATGCGATAACATCTTCAAACTGAAACTGTACAGCTTCTTACTGACAGTCTTCTCGTGAGAAATCTCTTCCCACATTTCCTTCAATTCTGTTTTTTCTGATTTCGTAATGTAAGACGTTACATATCGAGCAACAGCAATGGAATTGTCAGCAACATACTGTATATCCATGTTAGCGTTCCACATGGATAAAATGACTGGGTTGTAGTCATTTATATTTTTTGATTCTTCTTTTCTTTTAAGGTTGTAGGTATTCTTTGGTGATTTTCTTGTGATAGTATGTCTCACAGCTGACATAAAACTGTTTACTCTTCCATTTGAAAGAACAGGTCTAGGAAATCCAAATCGACATTTAGTGTAGTATTTTTCTTTGCTCTTGTATTTCCGTCGACAGTATTTTCCACACCGATGACTTTGGAAACGTAAAACTTGCTCCTTTAACTTTTTCTCTTCTGTGCTTTTTGGTATAGCACATGTTGCATATTCTTCAATGTAAGATAACACTGCTTCATCAGTATCTGTTCCAAACTTTGGGGCATCCTTGATCCACAACAGCATATGAATATGAGGAGCACCTCTTGCCTGGTACTCTTTTCTCCAAAAGAAATCCACTACTTCTCCAAGAGGTGGATTTTTTTTATTGCAGATGAAGGACATCATAGCCTCAAATCTATGATTGAAATATCTGCAAACATTAACCGGATCCAATGAGCACAGTTCTCCTGCTGTCTTGTATTCGATGTTTTTAATGTTTGAATTTGCCTCTCGTAGAAAATCCAGTAAATCATCCCAAGCGTACTCGGCACAGCTTAGGGTAAGGAACCATGTTGGTGTTCCTAAATTCCGTAACATGCATTTTAGTTCACCATGGCGTCGGTACCAATATTCATTTGTCCCACGCTGACAAGCCATCAGATTGATCAGTTGTGTTTCCAAATGATCATCTCGGTGCTGCACTTTCTCCATAAAATCCTTAGCAGACACATTTTGTAAATGTACTCCACTTTTTAAAATGTGATTTACTGCATAAGACAGTGCAGACAAGTCGCTTTCAAATAAAAGATGGAACAAATAAGGAATACTTTGTCAAAATCTGGGATCTTCAGCATATAGTCTTGTAGTCCGATACTCAGAAGCTGGAATCTGTTCTGGACGTTCATCGTATCGTCCTCCTTTTCCTTTAGGAAACAGCTGGGGAAAACATCGAGCTTCCAAGCTCTCCTCCCATACACTCACGGGAGTTCCTTTTGCTTTCTTCATCTGAAAGAGATCAATATTGTCTCCCATAACTTCTTTTGAATGAAGAGGATGTATGCTAAAATGTTCATACATTTCTTCTTCCTTTGACTTGTCCACTTTTTCAATTTGTCCAGTTGGTGTTTCTGTGTCTTCTTGTAAATCTTCTTCTTCTTCTTCTTCTTCTTCTTCTTCTATATAAATTGATTCCTACCATTTGTTATTCCTTTTCAAATACAAATTTGCTTTTTGTACTTTCCTACCAGCTCCTGCCAAATCTTCTTATTCTTTGTAGGTACCCCATTAACCAGAATAATTAATGGTTCAGTTTCCAAAGTATCCGCATCAATAGTTTCCATATTTTTTTTCAAATCCAAGGGCAAATACACCACTCTACCTTTTAAACCTCTCAGTAAATCTGAAGGAGGTAATTTACCAGTTTTGGGCTCCATACGTACTATGGTCTGGAACGGATGAACACATTGAATGAGTATAGACTCATATGTATTTAATTCAGAAAGTTCAGCAGGAATAGCATCCAATTCTAAATTATTATGTACAGCTCTGGTCGGCATTCTATTTTCCTCTAACTTGTTGTAACAGTATTTACAAATACGCTGATCTTCACCCAATTCAAAACAATTTTCTAGAAATATATATGTGGCAAAATCCTTCCACTTATAATTATCTTCATTTTCACTCTTTCTGTAGAGATCAACATTCCTAGTTTGTTTTCTATAATGAGTTCTGCGGCAACAAATACAAGTAAAATTTGGTCTTTCATTAGAGACTATTGCAAATTTTGTTATGTGATCATTAAATGTGTTACTTACAGAGGGTTCTACATTCTCTTCCACTTCTTCCTCATTTACTGTGTCCTTCTCTGCACTGTTTTGTTCAGGACCAAAGTAACAAAACTGAATTTCATCAACAACCTTCTCTACATCTGATACCGTTCCTCGGAACAGAGCCCTATTCAATTCATTTAACTTTATTGCTGGACTTTTGGCAAAATACAACCGTCTCACAAACTTTCTCATTTCAGTATGATGAACAGCCAGCATCCTAAAATGATGGAAAACACTATTGCACACTTTTCTAGATAGACAAGCCAGAGAATGACCCTGCAAACCAGTATTCTCTCTCACTCTGCATGGATCCAGACTTTGAAGCACCTTAATCTTCTGTTTTATACTTTTTTTACTATATTCTCTTAGAAACTCTCGAAATTTGTCAATAGATTCCTGACGCACAGTGCAAATAGTACTACAATTCCAAGTGTACACTGGGGCTTTAGGACGTCTCCCCATTGCCTCATCTGCCATCACTTGTACCTCATCTCTTGGAACCATTATCTCCTTCTCCATTATGCAACCATTTTTTACTTCGTATGAACGACCTCTGGTGTCAACTGCATGCAGCAAACTATTACTTTGAAAATAGCTCTCTTCATTAAAAAAAGGTTCACTACTTGAACTATGCATCCACTTTCCTAAAAACACTTTACAAAAGTTTGTTCTGTTCACTACTCTTTTCCTTTTGCTATGTGATTTCAGTACATTAACCATTTTGTCTAATGTACGCATCCTATTCAAAATTAATATGAATAGTTTCCTTTTTAATTCTAATGCCTTTGCTGCAATGGCTTCAATTTCTTTTTTTCTCTTGTAATATTTTGCCTTTTGCTTATATTTCTTCACATCCTTTATCAAATTGGACATAACTCTTCTCTGAAACATTTTTCTACGTATCTCTTTAAACGCTGTTTTTCTGTTTAAGTTTAACTTTTTAGTTGCAGAAGGTATATTTGCATTAACTAAATTCTCAATTTTTTCTTGTCCTTTTTGTTTGAAATCATTCTTTCCTGTACAGACATTTTGTACATTTTTCCTTTTTTTGAATATATTCCTTAGAAAATCTTTTTTTTGCTTACCAGAAGATTTTTTATTCCTCCCAACATCAGCATCTTCTACTAACTTTGATCCTCTAGTTGTCTTCAAATATAGTTTTTTTTTTAGCGTTTTTTGAACTCTGGATTTTGTAGGCATCTTAAATTTTGTTCACTGCTCTTCAGCAATACCTGAAAAAAACTAAAAAAAAAATTCCTTTATTTTATTTAAATATATTACTACATTTCTTTTCACAATACTCACAAAACGAAATTTATTTGCCAATTTGAATGCACACTTACTGCTCTTTTTTTTTGGCAAGTGAAAATCACTTTTACAGACTGACACATTATGAAACCACTTTTCAGATTTTTTAAAAAGCCCATGTCCAGACTGCTACACTCCAGCAAGGGCAACCAGCCTTAGTGATGCTGAATGTTTTTGCATTACAGACTGAAACCTGAAAACCCCACTCGCTTGTAAATACTGTGCATGATTATACATGGCAAGCAGATGGGTGTGTGCTAAGAGTCTGCTTCTTCCCCCAAAAAATCGCTCCCCCTTTCCATCTAATGCAACTGTGAAATCACCAGAAAAAAACGCAATAAATCTCTGCCTATAATTCCTCTTTGCACACAGAGTCATGTTTTCACATTAGTCCCAAAACGAAATTTCTTTGCCAATTTGAATGCACACTTACTGCTCTTTTTTTTTTGGCAAGTGAAAATCACTTTTACAGACTGACACATTATGAAACCACTTTTTTGATTTTCTTAAATGCACATGCCCAAACTTCTTTTTCAGACCACCACCATGTGTAACCTGGGTGGCTGCCTACACTCCAGCAAGGGCAACCAGCCTTAGTGATGCTGAATGTATTTGCATTACAGACTGAAACCTAAAAACCCCACTCGCTTGTAAATACTGTGCATGATTATACATGGCAAGCACATGGGTGTGTGCTAAGAGTCTGCTTCTTCCCCCAAAAAATCGCTCCCCCTTTTTCCTACTAATGCAACTGTGAAATCACCAGAAAAAAACGCAATAAATCTCTGCCTATAATTCCTCTTTGCACACAGAGTCATGTTTTCACATTAGTCCCAAAACGAAATTTCTTTGCCAATTTGAAAGCACACTTACTGCTCTTTTTTTTTGGGCAAGTGAAAATCACTTTTACAGACTGACACATTATGAAACCACTTTTTGGATTTTCTTAAATGCACATGTCCAAACTTCTTTTTCAGACCACCACCATGTGTAACCTGGGTGGCTGCCTACACTCCAGCAAGGGCAACCAGCCTTAGTGATGCTGAATGTATTTGCATTAACAGACTGAAACCTGAAAACCCCACTCGCTTGTAAATACTGTGCATGATTATACATGGCAAGCACATGGGTGTGTGCTAAGAGTCTACTTCTTCCCCCAAAAAATCGCTCCCCCTTTCCATCTAATGCAACTGTGAAATCACCAGAGCAAAACGCAATAAATCTCTGCCTATAATTCCTGTTTGCACACAGAGTCATGTTTTCACATTAGTCCCAAAACGAAATTTCTTTGCCAATTTGATAGCACACTTACTGCTCTTTTTTTTTGGCAAGTGAAAATCACTTTTACAGACTGACACATTATGAAACCACTTTTTTGATTTTCTTAAATGCACATGTCCAAACTTCTTTTTCAGACTACCACCATGTGTAACCTGGGTGGCTGCCTACACTCCAGCAAGGGCAACCAGCCTTAGTGATGCTGAATGTATTTGCATTACAGACTGAAACCTGAAAACCCCACTCGCTTGTAAATACTGTGCATGATTATACATGGCAAGCACATGGGTGTGTGCTAAGAGTCTGCTTCTTCCCCCAAAAAATCTCTCCCCCTTTCCATCTAATGCAACTGTGAAATCACCAAATAAAAACGCAATAAATCTCTGCCTATAATTCCTCTTTGCACAGAGTCATGTTTTCACATTAGTCCCAAAACGAAATTTCTTTGCCAATTTGATAGCACACTTACTGCTCTTTTTTTTTGGCAAGTGAAAATCACTTTTACAGACTGACACATTATGAAACTACTTTTTTGATTTTCTTAAATGCACATGTCCAAACTTCTTTTTCAGACTACCACCATGTGTAACCTGGGTGGCTGTCTACACTCCAGCAAGGGCAACCAGCCTTAGTGATGCTGAATGTATTTGCATTACAGACTGAAATCTGAAAACCCCACTCGCTTGTAAATACTGTGCATGATTATACATGGCAAGCACATGGGTGTGTGCTAAGAGTCTGCTTCTTCCCCCAAAAAATCGCTCCCCCTTTTTCCTACTAATGCAACTGTGAAATCACCAGAAAAAAACGCAATACATCTCTGCCTATAATTCCTCTTTGCACACAGAGTCATGTTTTCACATTAGTCCCAAAACGAAATTTCTTTGCCAATTTGAAAGCACACTTACTGCTCTTTTTTTTTTGGCAAGTGAAAATCACTTTTACAGACTGACACATTATGAAACCACTTTTTTGATTTTCTTAAATGCACATGTCCAAACTTCTTTTTCAGACTACCACCATGTGTAACCTGGGTGGCTGCCTACACTCCAGCAAGGGCAACCAGCCTTAGTGATGCTGAATGTATTTGCATTACAGACTGAAACCTGAAAACCCCACTCGCTTGTAAATACTGTGCATGATTATACATGGCAAGCACATGGGTGTGTGCTAAGAGTCTGCTTCTTCCCCCAAAAAATCGCTCCCCCTTTTTCCTACTAATGCAACTGTGAAATCACCAGAAAAAAACGCAATAAATCTCTGCCTATAATTCCTCTTTGCACACAGAGTCATGTTTTCACATTAGTCCCAAAACGAAATTTCTTTGCCAATTTGAAAGCACACTTACTGCTCTTTTTTTTTGGGCAAGTGAAAATCACTTTTACAGACTGACACATTATGAAACCACTTTTTTGATTTTCTTAAATGCACATGTCCAAACTGCTTTTTCAGACCACCACCATGTGTAACCTGGGTGGCTGCCTACATTCCAGCAAGGGCAACCAGCCTTAGTGATGCTGAATGTATTTGCATTACTGAGTCCAACCTCAAACCCTTAAACTATTCTTTTTTTTTCCAGTACACCTTAATTTATTGTGAAAACATAGTCCATATTATTTTACATGTTCCTCACATTTAAATTTCTCCCAAAACAGAAAATGATAAACGCAACTTCAACAAAAAGAATTTCCATTTCTATTATTCATTTCTTAATTTACCATATACATCTCCTCTCAAACTCTATCCTCACCTTTAAAATTAGTTAGTTGTGAAAGAAATGTGGCACTCAAACAGCAGATTATCAGAGCCAGGATCTCTGTTGTGTTCACCTCTCTCCTCTCAGCAGAACCAGATAATGGCAAACTTTCCCTCTATTTTTCCACACATATACATGTAAGTTTCAAATCTCAGTGCTTCCCCCTTTTTTTCAAATGTAATCACACATTTCTATTGGTTGAAAACCAACCCTTTTCCAAAAGTACCCTGCCCCCAACTTGACTTCTGCCTAGTACCCTTCCCCCAACTTGACTTCTGCCTGCTACCATAGCAACAGCTCATGGAACACTGCTGTGTGGAGTTAGGTCAGAAGTTCGCCACACAATGTTTCAATTCCACAGAGCAAGAGTGCTTGACTTTTCAAACCTAACAGCAAATCCATAGTACTGTTCTTTGGTAACACATTTTTCTGTACCAATACAAAACATGCTTCTATTATTTTACACATACAGCCTAGTTTTTATTCTAGAATGGTATGAAACAGCCAATCAGTTCTTTTTGTTTTGAAAAAAATATGTATGCCTCCATTTCCAAACTGTCTTTCTTTTCATATTGCCATTCTACTGAAAGACACCTCCTGAGTGCATCCAGTTCTCCTTTGAAGATGTTCACAGTGTGGATTGTAGGGCACAGCTATGTCTTCTGGAGTGAAAAGTTTGCAGAGAAAACAGATATGGTGAGAGACCTTGCTTTGCCAAATGTAGACATTAAATGGATTGGTCAGAGAGGGTTAAAGTGGCACCAGTTGATGCCATTGGTGAAATCCTTCATGCAAATCCAACACCCTGACCTCATAATAGTGCACTGTGGTGGCAATGACCTAGGCACTTTGACTGGGGTAGGTCTGGAAATGCTTATGAAGGACACCTTTGCACAACTGTTTTCACTTTTCCCTAAAACTGCCTTTGTGTTTTCCAACATATGCCAAAGGCAAAAATGGAACTGGTCCAATCATTTCTGTCCGCAGATTGACAAAGCAAGAAAGCACGTCAACAAATCTGTTTCTGCTTTCCTCCGTGACTATGGTATGGGTGCCATTTACCACAACAACTTGCGTTATGACATGCAAGACATTTATAGAGGAGATGGTGTGCACTTCAATGATGAAGGGAACAGAGTCTTCCTTTTGAACCTTAGACTCTGCATCGGTACTTACTTGTAGGTACCACTAAAAAATCACTTCAAAAACACAACGGCTCTTTTTAGAGCCCCCTAATATCTAAACACTTAAATCTGAATTTTATTTCTTTTTATTTTTTTTTTCTACCGTACGCGTACGGTTAGCTTACCGTACGCGTACCCCGCGATTTTTAAAAAAATCAATAAATGTTTTTTTGTACTTTTCTGTCCTTCTTTGACCCCCTTACAAATGTTAGGGGGTCTGTAACTCTCCTCATTGCCCCCTTTTCTTGTTTTCACTCTTTTTTTTCAGAGTGAAATACACAAAATGGCGGCCGCCGCTTCCTGGTTTCGGCCGATTCGAATGTTTACTAAGATCTAAGAGCCAATCAGAATCGCGCTCGCGCACGCCACCGTACGCGTACGGTAAGCGTACCGTAAGCGTACCGTAAGCTGGCTCAGATATATATATTGATTTAAAGGCTATTTTCTCAGAATCTACTGAACAGATTTACACCAAACCTACAAAAGGCACTTCCTTGACCTGAGGACTACCTCTTTGCCAAATTTCTAGTAATTCTGTTCAGCCGTTCGGGCTGTAGCTCGTTCTAAAGGTCCTATGGAAAAATGCATGGGGAAAACGCGTTTTGGGACCCCCCTTTTATCTCAGCCCCCGCTTGACGAATCCCCCCGAGACTTTCAGGGTAGGAGCGGAGCGTAGCGCCCCACCTATTTTGAGAAATTCGCGAGGATTCGTCAACCGGCGCCAAAGTTAATCAAAATAGAATGTTGCGGTTTTCCTATGGAAAAGGGGTCCTAACTATAACTACCTACTGGCGACCGCCAGTAGGTAATATATATATATATATTTATATATATATATATATATATATATATATTGCTTGTGGATTGGAGAGAACGAGGATTATTGGAATGGGAAGAGTATAACTATCTCAGATGCCCATATCCCCGCATTCCCATATTTTATTTGTTGCCAAAATTGCATAAGGATCCTATGAATCCTCCGGGGAGACCAATTGTCTCTTCAATTGGATCCTTATTAGAAAATACTTCCCGTTTTATTGATCACTATTTGAGACCATTTGTGGTTAGTTTACCAACTTATTTGAGGGATACAACCCATTTTTTGACAATCATTGATGGTATCCATTGGGAACCTAATTACATTCTGGTTACCCTTGATGTATGCAATTTATATACTTGCATTCATCATGAGTTTGGCTTACAAGCAGTTAGACACTATTTGAAAACTCGTTCAATTTCACTATGGTCACATTCTGAGATGATTCTGGCTATGATTCAATTTTGCTTAACGAATAATTTTTTCATGTTTGACGATGTAATTTATCGGCAGTCGCAAGGCACAACGATGGGAACCTGCTTCACCCCCAGCTATGCCAATTTGGTGATGGGCTGGTGGGAGGAGCAGGTAGTATTATCCATCCCAGATTTTGATCGCTGTGTCTTGTGGCTCCGGTTTATTGACGATATTTTCATTATATGGAATGGTGATATTGAGTCAGTCAAGAGGTTTATTTGTAGGCTGAATGACAATCAGTTTAACATTGCTCTAACTGAAAATATAAGTAAAACAGAAATTGAATTTCTAGATGTGAAAGTTCAGATTGTGGACAATTCCATTGAGACACGACTTTTTCGCAAGGCTACTGCAGGGAACAGTATTCTAAATGCTGCAAGTGCTCATTCTCGAAAACTTATTTACAGTATCCCGTACGGGGAACTGTTACGTGCTAAACGTAATTGTAGCTCAGAGAGCTTTTACAAAGAGGAAAAGGCAATTATGATCCATCGTTTCAAAGAAAGAGGATATAACAACAAAACTATCTCAGAGGCATGTGATCGAGTGGAATTGGCAACGCGTACTGAAATATTACATCCAAAAAATCGTCAAACTGATGTAGAAACTCTGAGGTTCATTACTACGCATTCAGGGCAAGCACAAGACATTCGCCAAATATTAAAAAAGAACTGGCATGTCTTGTTAACTGATACTAATCTTCAAAAATACCTGAGTAGCTGTCCGCAAATTACATTTCAGAAAAGCAAATCACTCCGAGACTAAATGTGCCCTAACTATGTGACTAGTAAGGATGATAAGTTCTGCACTAACCGCCCAGGCTTTCGGTGTTGTAAAAAAGGTAAGGCATGTTGTAATAGCTCTGATTGCAGTACACTTACCATGGCAAGTAGTGGGAGGGAATTAAAAATCAAAAAGGCCCTAACATGTAACACTACATATTGCATTTATGCACTGATCCATCCTTGCAATAAGATCTATATCGGCAGTACAATTCATTGTGCAAAGAAACGAGTGTTGGAACATGTCAGAGCAATACGACACAATAATAGGCAATATCCAGTTACTAGACACTTTTTTGAACATCATTTTCAAAAGGAGAAACTGTTGAGAATGGCTATCATTGATGCAGTCCCAATTGGTGTAAGGGGTGGAAATAGACAATTGACACTATGACAACTAGAATCTAGATACATTATTGATCTGGAGACTATGTCCCCTTTGGGATTGAATTCGAGTGAAGAGTTAGCGGTACACTTACGATATTAAAATCAAAATTGTAAGCTGTAAGGAGGTTATCTCGAATTTAGAGTGAAATGCCAATGAAATGTAAAATTAACATTTTTCAAGTCATATTTTCTTGAGTTATTGTAATTAGTGTTGAAATTGTCTGCTTTTTAACAGTTTTTATTTTCACTAAAATTTCCTTTTGTATATTTTCAGGTGAAGTGTATTATTCTCAAAATTCAGGCCAGTCATTTGACAGAGTACTATGGAATTCAACACCCATTTGGGCAGAATTGTTTGTTGATCAAGCATAAGAAAAATTGTCAAAACACTTTAGCCCACTAGGGCGTAATTTTGGTTTTGGTTTATGTTGCTCTGCCTTGCTTAGAATGTATATGTATAGGCATTTGAGAAGCAGCATTGGAGAATGATTGACAGTACTAAGATGGCCGCTACATTTTTGGAATGAACAGTATTGTTTAATGCACTGGTCCTTTCACTATGTTTATTGCACTTAATTTATTTACCCTGGATGGGTCAATCAGGTGATTCTGTCCCTGTGTATTCTGGGAATGGTAGTGCGCAAAATCTAACGGCCACAATCTTCAACTGCATTAATAAAAGGCATCTTGCCCTGGATGGGCCTTTCCTTTATGCCGCTGAAATCATCATCCCAGCGCTGTCTCTATGGGACAGCGCTGGGATGATGATTAAATTAAATGCAAGTTGCGCGAGACTGCACTCAAGCCTCACCATGAAGAAGGGCGTTCCGCCCGAAACGCGTCGGTGTATCAAGGCACTCAAGGCGATATTGACTTTCGACTGCCGCTGCTTTCCCCAATAGACTCGCCACAGTCAAGCGCTGCCTGAGTGCGCTCCTGTGCATGGGCACATTGTTTCTGATGTTATGCACGGCCGCCCAGCCGTGAGGAGCTGCACCACCCCAAGGATTGTAAGGGGGCTGCGGGACTCGGCATCTGCCGAGCTCTATGGGACAGCGCTGGGATGATGATTTCAGCGGCATAAAGGAAAGGCCCATCCAGGGCAAGATGCCTTTTATTAATGCAGTTGAAGATTGTGGCCGTTAGATTTTGCGCACTACCATTCCCAGAATACACAGGGACAGAATCACCTGATTGACCCATCCAGGGTAAATAAATTAAATGCAAGTTGCGCGAGACTGCACTCAAGCCTCACCATGAAGAAGGGCGTTCCGCCCGAAACGCGTCGGTGTATCAAGGCACTCAAGGCGATATTGACTTTCGACTGCCGCTGCTTTCCCCAATAGACTCGCCACAGTCAAGCGCTGCCTGAGTGCGCTCCTGTGCATGGGCACATTGTTTCTGATATATATATATATACACACACATATACATACATATGATATACATGATTTAGTGCATGCTGGTATCTGTAGTCTGCCAACGCGCTGCAATACTGTATGGGACTTTGACTCCGCCCACCTGAAAAACCACCTATGGCTGAACGATTGGGATTACAATTGTGAGTGTTTTGGTGGGAGAGCTGTGGTGGAGCAGGCATCTGATGAAGGCACAGACCGAAATGCATCATGCCAATGCTCTCGTGACAATAAAGATCCTTCCAGTATTCCCCGTTGTGTTCCTCCGATTCTTTCAATTCAAGAATCTCCTGTGGAATTTATTGCGCGCTAGTCCTGAGCCTGCTGGAGGTAACTCGCTTCATCAAGAGGACAGAGCAACAAGGACAGCTTCGGCGTTTTGGTTGTTTATCCAAGGTATTGGACAGCTCTGACCCACCGTATCCACTTTCCGCAAAATGGACCGCTCCTTATCGCAGTCCGTGACTGCACGGAGGAACCAGGATGCCTGCATTCACGTTTTCAGGTCAAGGTGAGAGTGGAGTTTGTGCAGTTGAGGCGTCTTGGGGACCCGGGAAGGATGAATTGTTTCGCCGGCACAGTTCTGCCCAACACCACAACCCACGTTCGGACTTCATTTCATTTCAGGGCACTTGCGAGGAGACTTGGACTGAGGCAAAGCAACTTACCTGCAAACCGTGAAAGGTGTATGTTGGTATTTGTAGTCTGCCAACGTGGCTGCAATACTGTATGGGACTTTGACTCCACCCACCTGAAAAACCACCTATGACTGAACGATTGGGATTACAATTGTGAGTGTTTTGGCGGAAGAGCTGTGGTGGAGCAGGCATCTGATGAAGGCACAGACCGAAACGCGTCATGCCAATGCTCTTGTGACAATAAAGATCCTTCCAGTATTCCCCGTTGTGTTCCTCCGATTCTTTCAATTCAAGAATCTCCGGTGGTATATATATATATATATATATATATATATATATATATATATATATATATATATATATATATATATATATATAAATACACATATACATACATATGATATTCATGATTTCTTTCAAGTCGTGCCAATTACTTATCATCAATGTTTGTGCACATGTTAACAGATGTTCCTCTAGTATAGCTTGACTGCTCTTTGCCACTCATTGACCTACACGGGGCAGCAAGAGGCAGTATCAAGTGGCGTCCTTCTCTTGAAGACAGTGTGACTACAGGGAGACGCTCCCGCTTGCACTCCAGTTTCAGAGATACACGTGGTGAAACTTGGAAATCCATGTGTGTGTACATAGAAAGTGCCAAATAAGGTCATTGTAACTCATATAAATATATTCTCAAATCTTCATTTAGTCTCTAAGGGTAATGAAGTAAGTGGGATCGCTAGTCCTGAGGAAGGCCGAACGTCACCGTGAGTGCGATACATAACATCTAAAACATGTTGACAAAATGAGCAGTAAGGAGGGAAGAAGTAGCACTAATAACCCTCTGGGTCATCCTCATTAGAAATCTTTTTTAATCCTATCTGGGGAGTCCAAGAAATTGGACAGTTTAGGCGACCCCAGAGATTGTTTTGTACTCTACCTTCATTATATTTTTGTTCTGCTGAGTAGATCCCAATATATTTCTTTGTATTGTCTTACCCAATCCCTTTGCTCCATCCCAGGCATTGGTTTGGGCAGGGATGTTGTAGCTGCCCTATGATGAAGCATATCACTATTAGTGGGAGAGGGCATTTTTAAGAAAGCTTGCGTTTTTCCTATGTGCTGTCTCTGTCTTTACAGAACATTCACATTTCCTCCTTTTTCTCTTTTTGTGAGTATAAGTGCTCTTTGCCACTTCACCAGGACTGAGCTAAGGATTTATTATTGTGAATCCAAGGACCATCTTTGGAGTATTGTGAGAGTGTTGCATGGTGAAGCCTAACCAGCATCATCACATACTACCACACATTCCTACATTGGTGTTACAGCTGTGGAATCCTGAACTTGTGTTTTGTAGTACCACTTGGTCATAAGTGGTTTTTGCATGAGAAATCTCAATCAATCAATCAATATTTGTAGAGCACTGCTGCATCACCCTTGAGGGTTTCGAGGCGCTTATAGATCCTGCTGCCTGTTTCCCAATTGGTTGAACATCCAGGTATTGCGGTCCTTTCTGAACTTCTGGAGTGATGATGAGGCTCTGAGGTACAAGGGGAGGTTGTTCCAGGCCTTAGCCGCAAGGTGGGAGAAGGAGCAACTTCTGCTGTTCGTCCGGCAGATTTGTTGAGTGGCTGCCAGGGAGAGGGATTCGAAGTGGAGTTTCTCAGTAAGATGGTGGAAATTCATTTGATTGTTGAGGTGAGCTGGGCCTTCGTTGTGTAGTGCCTTATAAGTATGGGTAAGCAGCTTGAAGTGGCATCTCTTTGCTACTGGTAGCCAGTGGAGTTTCCTGAGGTGAGGGGTAATGTGCTTCCATCTGGGCAGGTTGAGGATGAGTCTGGCTGCTATGTTCTGGATAGTCTAGAGTTTCGTCATGAGTTGGCCGGTAATTCCTACGTAGAGGAAGTTGTCATAGTATAGTCTGCTGGTGATGAGAGCTTGCATAACTGTTCCTCTGGTGTAGATTGGGAGCCATCTGAAGACCTTCCTGAGCATTCAAAGGGGGATGAAGCAAGCAGTGGAGACAGCACTAACCTGTGTTTTAATGGATAGCTGGCTGTCAAGGTTGATGCTGAAGTTGCAGGAGTGTTCGGTGGGTTTGGGAGTTGGGCCCAGCTCAGGTGGCCACCATTCATTGTTCCAGATGGTATCCTTGCCTTTCCTGAAGATAATTACTTCTGTCTTGTCGGTGTTGAGTTTGAGGCAGTTGTTGTTCATCCAGGTGGCCACGTCTTTCATGCATCTTTGGAGCTTGTCCCTGGTGGTCGCTGGGTTGTTGGTCAGGGAGAGGATGAGTTAGGTGTCATCGGCATAGGAGATGATGTTGAGTCTGTAGCTCTTGATGATGTTGGCCAGGGGTGTCTTGTATACGTTGAAGAGGGTAGGGCTGAGGAATGAGTCTTGAGGTACACCGCAGCTGATGTTCTTAGGGAGTGAGGAGTAAGGGGGATGATGACCTTCTGTGTTTTTCCTGTGAGGTAGGATGCAGTGCACATGAGGGCTGCTCCTTGGATTCAAATCTGGTAGAGTCTGTTAATCAATATGTGGTGGGATACGGTGTTGAAAGCTGCAGAGAGGATGAGGAGGATGAGAGCTGCTGTTTCTCTACGGTCTAGCAGAATTTTGATGTTGTCTGTGGATACGACTAGGACTATCTAAGTGCTGTGGTTTGCTCTAAAGCTGGATTGGGAGGGGTCCAGAAGGTTGTGGTTCTCCAGATGTTTGGTGCGCTGGATGTTGATGGCTTTCTCGATTACTTTGGCTGGGAAAGAGAGCAAGGAGATGGGTTGGTAGTTCTTAGGTACTCCTGGGTCCACGAATGGCTTCGTCAGCAGTAACTTCACATCGGCATGTTTCCATTTCTGTGGGAAGTGGACCGGTGTGATAGAGGAGTTGAGGACCTTGGTGAGTTATTTGCTGATGGGTTAATTGCAGAGGTTGAATATTTGCTGTGGGCAGGGTCTGCTGGGGCTCCGGATTGGATGGATCTCATGATGGACACCATTTTCTTCTTGGTGACAATGTTCCACAAGGTGAGCTGATGTGTGAGTGTGTCAGTAGGCATGATGCAGCTGATGCTGTCCTCGGCGGGGGCTTGGAGTGCAAAGTCTGAGTAGATGGTGTTGATTTTGTTGTGGAAATAGTCTGAGAGGGTATCCCAGAGAGCTTGTAAGGGTGTGATGTTGTTTTCTGTTCCAGAGGGGTTGGTGAACTCCTTGACTATGTTAAAAAGTTTCTTCCTGTTGTTGGAGCTGTCCTTGATGCGGGTGGCTAGGGCGGTCTTCTTGGTGTTCTTCAAGAGGTGGTGGTATCGGTTAAGGCTGTCTTTGAATTGTTCGCTGTCCTTAAGGGTCTTACTGGTGCGCCATCTTCGCTCCTTCTGTCTTCAGTCCTGTTTCTTGTTTTTCAATTCTGCTGTGAACCACTTGGGGTGTCATGATCATTTCTTGGGGTTTGTGGCTTTCTTAGGTGCGACTTTATCAGTGATTACCTTAAGCAAGTAAGTGAAGTTGTCTGCCGCTTGTTCTGTGTCTTCAGGAGTGGTGGATAGGTGGGATATCAGGGCATTGGCCCATCATTGCTCTGATACCTTTGCCCAACTGCACCTTGTCTCACTGGTGGTGGTGGTGGAGGTGTTGGGGACTCTAAGATGATGAAGTGGATGTAGTGGTGGTCTGTCCAGATGAGCTCCTTGGTGTGGGTGTATATTACTCAGTTGCTGGCTAAGAAGATAGGGTCAAGCGTGTGTCCTGTGGTGTGGGTGTAGTCAGTGACCAGCTGTTTGAGTTCGAGGTTGGCCTTACTTTCTAGGAGGTCAGTCGTGTTGGTGTTGTCGGTGTTCTCAAGGTGGAAGTTGAGGTCACCTAAAAAGATGTAGAAGTTTGAGTCAATGGCAATAGGGGCGATGAATTCAGGGATGGCGTTGAAGAAGGCATGGCGGGGTGCTAGAGCTCTGTAGGTGAGGATGCCTCTGATGGTAGTTTTCCTGTTTGTTTGGAGTTGGAATTTGAGGTGATCCATGAATGGGGTAGAGTCATCTGTGGTGGTAAAGCATTTGAGGTTCTCTTTGTAGATTATGGCAATGCCACCGCTGTTTCTGTTGAATCAGTGCCGGTGTGCAATCTTGTATCCATTGTGGGATTTTGTGGTGATGTCTGGAGAGGATGCGGGGTTCAGCTAAGTTTCTGTGATGAAGACTGCATCCAGGGCATGAGTCATGATGAAGGTGTCCCAGATTTCCAGAGCGTGTTTTCCAAGTGAACGTACGTTGATCAGCAAGCAGTAGATCTTTCCGGAGGTGTTGTCATCTACCTTGTTGGTGGGTGTGTATGATGTAGTGTAACTGATGGGGGTGGCGTGGGTGGTGTCCTCGGTGGTGCAGGTGAAGCAGCAGTTTTGGCAGGAGAAAGGGCCTTCAGTGGTCCTGGTAGATGCCTGGGCACAGTAGTTGTTGTCCTGGAGTCTGGGGTTAAGGGCTCGGAGTTCATCCCAGGTCAAGCAGAGGCAGTCCATGGTTGGGGTGCTGGCTTTAGGTGTCGTCCAGGTTCTGGGCGTGGTCCAAGTGCATGCGCGGTGAGCCCTCTGCATGTGTCTGCTGTGTGGATGCGCTGTGGTCTCGGTACCGGAGGGAGTCAGGGCACTGAGTGGAGGGGGGAGGGAGTGGTGGTGGACCTCTGCTGAGGTGGTACCAGACATGGCAGAGAGAGGGGCAGGAGCCAAGGGGAAGGGAACTACTGCCTTATGGTTCATTTGGACAGGCACTGTGGTTCTGTGGGGCAGTGAGGTGAAAGGTAGGACAGGGGGGCGAGCAGGCAGACAGACATTGGCACGTGTGGTGGGCTGAAGCTGCCAGGGCATGGGGAGGGGTGCTGTGGGGAGGCTAGCTGCTGATACCGCTGGTGCCATACAGGCAAAGGGGCGGACACAGGGTGCAGAAGAGACAGGCGAAAGGGGCAACTTACCTGGAGCTACGGGGGTAAGAGGGGTAGCCTAGCCTCTAAGGTCTCAGATGGGCATGGACGGGCCCTCCCTTGGCCTGGGCTTGGGCTTCGCCCACGTGTGTCCTGTGATGCAGGAGTCAACGCAGGAAGATATGGCAGTGGAAGCGGGAAACAGGAAGCAGGTCTACTTCCAGTGGCAGAAGCTGCTGGGACTTGTAGTCTGTGTCAGCAGGAGGGAAAAGCGCAAGTCCCGCGATGCGGGAGTCGGCGCAGGAAGATATGGTCAGCAGAGGAGGGAAACAGGAAGCGGGTCTCCTCCCGGTGGCAGCAGCTGCTGGGATGTTTAGTCTGTGTCCGCGGGAGGGAAAGGAGTAACTCCTGTGATAAGGAAGTCAGCGTGGGAAGAAAAAGGCCGGGGAGGCGGGAAACAGGAAGCAGGTCTCCTCCAAGTGGTAGAGGCAGCTGGGAAGTTAAGTCTGTGTCTGCGGGAGGGAAAGGAGCAAGTTCCCCAATCTAACATTGAGTTTAGACTCCAAAATTATTTTTAACATTTTTGTAAATTGGAATGTTAGTGCCCTGTGTCCACCCACATTCAAATAGTACAACAAAATTGCTTAGGAAGTTAGGAAAACATTCAAAAGGTTTTATTTAAGTTTTAAAAAGGTCCCAACTTCCAAGTAAAAGGTGAGGCACAATAGAGGATGGGAAGAATCTTGACATGTGAGTCATCCCAGCCCTGAAAATCAGTGATCTGAGGGTTTTGTACAAAGCAAGGGACATTAGCTGTAGAGCTACAGCTAAAACGTAGGATCTTGAAAAAGCCCTCAAGCCCTGTGAAAAGGGAAAACTAGAGAGGAGGGCCATTCCTCAGACGAAGACATTGAAGAAGGTGAGGCTGAGGCCCTTGCCCAAATTGAAGATGATGGGGAAGAAGGTGAAGACCAAAACTCTCTATCCCTACCTCAGATCCTCTTCACCTGTAGGAAGTGATAGGAGTCTTTCTAGCAGACCCCCTACTGGTAAGGTAGTAGCAAGCCTTGACGAAAAGCTAAATCTCCTCTTGCTAGAGGAGAAAAAGATTGAACTTGAGGAGAGGATTTGGGCAAGAAGTCTGATGAGTGGGTAAGGACAAGAGTACCCAAGAAAACCCAGGGGGTGACCTCAGGAAGGGCCCTCAAAAATCAAAGGAGGGAGTTGGTAATTCAATCAAAGAGACTCCCTCAGGACCCCATAACCCTACAAAGGAGGATATTCAAACCTACCCCACCTCAAGCAAGCAGAGTAAAAGGGACCCAGGACTAAAAAGCTCTTGGATAATACGCTGTTCTTTGACTGCCAACAAGCAGGGCACAACAAAGGGGATGTAGCCTGTTCTAATCTGAAGGTTAGCACTGGGCTAGCCAGTGTATCCTTTGAAGAGGACACCTCAGATGAGGTGGTCCTCATAGTTTTTAACTGGGAGTAGGGTCCAGATGGTAAGCTGGTGATCCCTGAGGGTGGTAGTAAGTACTTTCACTCCGTTGTGAATGGGATCCCATTCACTGCTCTCAGAGACACAGGTGCCAGTCATACCATAGTGATTGGCAGGTTGGTGTCCCCAGATCCGTATATGCCAGGTCAAGCAAGAACAGTGTAGTCCCAGGGAGGTCACAACCAGACATGTAGCCTTAGTGACCCTAGAAAGAGGGGTTGCCCTTAGCTGGCATAGTGTGATGGTCATTCCCTACCACCCCCTAGATTGTATCTTAGGCAATGACCTCCCTGAGGTTGACCTGATCCAAGAAGGGGTAGTTGCCAAGGGTGCCGCCAACCAAAACATCCTGGGAGTCCTGTCCCTAAGGTTAGGAGACTTAGACCCCAACAAAAAGTGAAAAATAGTAATAAAGGAAAGGAAGGCCACTCTTTACTAGAGACCCAGTAAGCTAAGGGCATTCTACCCCAGTGAGGGAGAACCCCAAAGTTGGAACTAGTGAGGCCTCTCCTGACCACCAAGAAGTCCTGAAAAGTCAGGCAACTGTTGTAGGAAGCTGGCTCTGTATATACTATATCAAAGTGAGGTATAGTGCGCACAGAGTCCAGTGTAACCCCAAAGGTAGGCAGAGGTAAAGTTAGATAATACCTTACTCTTTATTTGTGGTAGTGTGGTCGAGCAGTAAGGCAGTATCAGAGGACAGTGTTAAGCATTTGCTGTACACACTCAGTCAGCAAATGAATTCACACACTCAATGACTGAACTTCAGACCAATTGTTTTTTGTATAAAAATATTCTTTTAGGTATTTTATTTCTAGAACCAAGCAAGCCTGGCACAGGTAAGCAATAAATACTTTACAGTAATAAATGCTGAATGTTAGACAGTTGTATTGCAATTGTAAATGTATTTTGGTACCTACCAACCACTTCTGTCTGTTATTAAAGCAAAATTGCTTCCGTCTCTAACCTACGCAAGTATGGTGATGCGTGGTATGAATTCCAAAATGTTGGACAGACTATAAATCAAAACTTACAAACAGGTCTTTCATTGGCCCTGTAATGCTTCCCCCGCCCAAATTCGCTTGGAATCCGGACTGACACGGCAAAACATAGCAAGAAGGTACCAGTTTATTAAATCCATGCATAAAATGGGGAAGCCGTGACCAAGAATTCAAGTTACAATAAATATCTGTTTTCATCTTTACAACTAACCAATCCGGGTGACTTGTGCGACTTGAATTTGTCGCATCCTATATTTTGTCAAGCCATGAATAAAGCAGCAAAAATTAATTCGCTAGTTGATGATAAAAGTATATTTTCGCGGCGAGCCCATGCATGGATTACAATTCAAACGTATGTCACATTGCAACCGGCAACTTACTTACATCTAACCTATCCAGTGTATCTTAAGAAAAAACTATTGGCCATGCGCCTAGGTGATCTACCGTCTCTATCAGAAAAAACCGTATGACGATATAATGGATCAAAAATGTGCCGACGATGTGATGCCCCAGACGAGGACTTTGTGCATTTGGTCTGTATATGTCCCAAACTGAACAATGCCTGTCGAGCACTTCGAAAGTGCTTATTTAAAGAGTGAGGGATTCGAACATGTAGAAGAGCCATCATGAGAAGTCTGGACTCCACAGATCCTCAGTTAAATTGGAAACTTCTGAAGTTTTTACAAACTCATGACAAAGCAGTAAAACAGACTTGTAAGTATTATACAACAGCACAAGGATCCTGTCCAGACGTAAGACTATAAGATATTGATATGATGATAAAACAATAGCAGGATGATGATATCTAGAACTGCGGAATTTTCTCCTTTTCTTACAGACACATACGCTACATTAACAAACTGTTGAAGTGTACCTACAATTATGAATTGAATGAATTTTAGAACGTTCTATTTTAACAAATCCATGATATTCTTCTGTATTGCACCAATATTAATCAATGTTTTTTAAAAAAAAAGAAATGTACTTTGGTTTGACTTACAGTAGTGTTTCAGAGAACTACAATCACTTGTAAATACATTACATATAATTCAATGGGATTTTCAGTAAGGGAGCAGTAAGTTACTTTTGAGATTTTTAGGCTTACACAGAGTAGTAAACCTAGATACTACTCTGGGACATTTCCTGAAAACAGGTAAGTAAAATCGTTTTTGTTAGATTATGCAATTTTAAAGAATTTCTTTAGTTTCTCAAACTCAACACTTAAAAACTTTTCACAGAAAAACAGTCAATATTATCCTATGGAGGAAAATAGGGGTTATCGGTTTTTAGGTAAGTAATCCGTCTTTGGAGTTGAGGTTCTGGGGTTAGACTCAGGGGTCCCCCAGGATCTGTGATGCACTCTTGTTACATCCTCAGCGGCACTGGGGCGGCCGGGTGCAGAGTGTTGAGGCCCAATGTTATCCAATGGAGGATAGGGGGCCTCCGGTTGGTGGCTGCTGGCAAGCAGGCCACTGAGTTGTGGGAGCAAAGCTCATGTACTTTAGCTCAGGGCAAAAGGGGAAATAATTTAGCACCAAAGGTGAACCCCAGCGGCACTAGGGCGGCCGGGTGCAGGGTGCTGTTTCGAGGTCAGATGCCCTGTTGTTTCCAATGGAGAACCTCCGGTTTGTAAAAGCACTGCAGGCAGGGAGACGAAGAACTTCTTTGTGCGGCCACCACTTCGAGAGATAAGTTGGGATGTTAGGGGTTGGTTAGGCATTGTCGGTTTGGGCACATAAGGCCGTGGGGCGTCGGGTTCAGGGGTGCCTTTTGGGGTCGGATTTTCTTATCAGCTCCGGGTTGCGGTTAGGGGGGGCTTCTGGATTTAGGCTGCAGGCATCGGCTGGAGGCTTAAGGAAGGTCAGGGGTCACTGGATCTTGGTTCAGGATCGCTGGGGTGACCTCCTCGTGGTGTTTGCCCACTTGAGCTCGGGACATGGATGGCGGGTGCAGAGTGGGGCGGATTTGCGGTCTCTGGCTGGTGCCAGAGGTTGCAGTTGAACAAATACGGTGTTCATGGGAGAAGCAGTCTTTGGAAGTGAAGGCAGGCAGGTCCTCCGGGGTTTTTGAGGTTGCTGGCTGCAGCACACACCAGGAATTTGCAGGAGCAGGTTCGAGGGGGAGACAGGCCGGTAGGGCTGGGGCCAAGTCAATGGGCGTCTTCCTCTTGTCAGCTGCTGCACAGCCGTTCGGTCCTTTTTCTTCTTTTCTTCTTGTTTCTTGTCTGGATCTGAGGAAGCAAGTTTCAGGGGTGCCCCTAAATACTAGATTTAGGGGCGTTACAGGTAGGTAAAAGGCAGGGACCAATGGGTCCCTTCCCTGGGGTGGGTACACTCCCTGTTATGCCACCCTCCAGTGGAAGGGGGTGCACGTGCCTTTCCCTGGTTGGCACGTGGACTGAGAGTTGTGCTTCACCTCGCCTCCCCACCTGAGGAGTGGAGTTGGCAGAGGTGGGCACACCTATCTTCTTCCTTGTTTTTTCCGCCAGTTCTCCCGCCCAAAGGAGGGGGTCAGAACCAGTGGGGGCCAGTTGCTGAAAGCAGCAATTGGCCTGGGTAAGCTCACAAAGGTGGCAAGCCTTTTAAGCTTCCCCTTCATGAACCCTGCCCATTCTGCCGGAGTAGGCTTGGTACCTCGTCCCAGGATGTGCATTGCTTCAGGCCCAAGAGAGCAGCAGGCTCTCAACCCAGGGGTCCAGAAACCTGTCTGGTGGTGGTAGCTGAAAGCAGCCACTCAGCCTGGACACTAGTGGTGGGTTCGTTTTCAGGGGGCATCTTCTAAGATGCCCTCTGTGTGCATTTTTCCTTAAATCCCACACTGGCATCAGTGTGGGTTTAATGTGCTGAGAAGTTTGATACCAAATGTCTCAGTTTTCAGTGTAGCCATTATGGTGCTGTGGAGTTCGTAATGACAAACTCCCAGCACCATATACTCTTAATAGCAGCACTGCACTTACAATGCCTAATAATGAACTTAGACACTGTTGGGGTACAGGGCTCATGCACCGGTACCCTCACCACTGGTATAGTGCACCCAGCTAGAGGGGTGACTGATCTATGCCAGGGCAGTGGTTTGTAGGTATGCCACACAGGGATGTGTGCCATGTCGACTCTTCACTTTGTTCTTCACCAAAACATGCAGCCTGCAAAGGCAGTGTGTGAGTGTAGTGCTACAGGACCTCTAAGGGTGGCACAATAAGTGCTGCAGCCCTTAGAGGCCTTCTCTGGTCACAGTGCCCTGGGTACCCGTGGTACCATTTACCAGGGACTGACCTGTAGCCAGAGATGCCAATTGGGTTAGTTATGGGGAAAGAACACAGGCCCTGGGAAACTGTTTGGCAGGGACCCAGGGTACATCAAGTAAAAGTGCATCAGTAGTCTGGCAAAAAGTGGGGGGGTTACTGCAACAGAAACCCACTTTCCTACAACTGTGCAGAACAAGAGTGTCATCCCTGAACTGAGGGAAGAAGGGTGTCTGCCACAGGAGGTGGTAGCCCCCCACTCTGAACAGCTAGGGAGGCTCCAAGAACCCACAGTGCCCCTGAGGTAGCTCATCCACCTATCAGTGGAGAGTTCCTGATGTGCTTCTGGACTCTGACAGCTGTCGGTAGACTCTGTTGGGTGCTAGCTTTCATGGCAGCAATGTATTTGGCATGGGAGGTTGACCCCATGGGAAGATGTACATTAGGTCATGGAGGGGTTTCTCATGTGTTGAGCGACCTCTGTGGGCAAGCTAGGTGTTGCCCTGGCTGATATAGGGCTAGAAGAGGTAGGCTCCTCACTATTCAAATCAAAAGGGGATGAAGGTAGAGACACAGTTGTAGTTAATGTCCTGTTTAAATTGGGTCCTGTTGAAGTTGAGATGGGTCAACTGCCCACTGGGAGTGGCCCTGACAGAAGGATGTGGGACAGAGTAGACTCTGCAATAGTTCAGCCAGTTTACTTTGCATTTTTTCTTGCTGGCAAGTCAGGAAAACTCACCCAGGGTTGGGCTGGGTCGCCTGGGTGTGTTGGCTGGAGAGGGGTTTAGAAAACAGGCCTTTTTGCAGAAGTTCCCCCCAACTTTTTGCCCCCATTTGGACTACTATATGCTGGTTTTCGACTCTGACAGTGCACTGGAGCCTGCTAACCAGGCACCAGTGCTCTATCCCTAAAACTGGTATTTGTGAATTGGTAACCCCATTTGGCAAGGGTTTAACCCCCTTGTAAGTCCCTATCACGTGGTAAGAGTGGTACCCAGTTCATGGGTGCTAAAGGGGTCACCAGGGCCTGAAGCACTGTTTTTGCCATCATGAGTGACCCAAGTAAATACTGATATCAAGCCTGCCATTGCAGACTGCAGGAGCAGTACAAACTGCTCGAACTTGACTTTGCCCTCACCAGGTGCGACTTCTCCCAGGAGTCAGAACTAATTGCCTGGACAGAAAGGGGGTCACACCACCCTCCCTTACAGGATGACTAGTGAAGTGGCACATCAAGGCGGTGAGCTTCAAAGCCTTCACCGCCTGTGATGGACTACCTGGTCTGTGCAGCTGAGAAAGACTTCTGCCATTTTTAACAGTGGTAGAATAGAGGGATATAGGTAGAAAAGGTGACACACACTCCCAGATGTGGTCACCTCAGGGGCGGATTAACAAGAAGGTATACAGAACGTATACAGCAGCACATTTTTGAAAAGTCAATGGGCCCAATTCACAAAAGTAATCTGAGACAAAATGCTAACTTTCTTTCTTTCTTTATTCACAAAAAGCATTTGGGAATAGTAAAGTTAGGATTCCTAACTTTACTACTCCTAAACTGAGACAAAATCCTAACTTTACGACTTTCGGTATTTACAAAAGGCATTTATGAGTAGTGAAGTTAGGATTCCTAACTTTACTACTCCTAATTCGAGAAAAATCCTAACTTTACGACTTTCAGTATTCACAAAAGACATTTAGGAGTAGTACCTAAATGCCTTTTGTGAATACTGAAACAATATTTATATAGATTTCTTAAGGACAGCCCAAGCACTGTGCAGGCGATACCAAAAAATATGACTCCTCGATTAAGCTTCGATCTCAAGATGGCACATTGTTCCCAACTATCTCACTATAAGTCTTTTGTATCTACTATTGAGTTTAAGACTCACCAAAAATATGATAGATACACTCTTAAACATAGTGTCCGGCGATGCATTATTATGCTTTGCCTAGGGATATTGCCATTAAATGCCTGTACAAAGAGCTGAAGTGACTTAGGTAAAAGGACAGAAATATGCAATAAATGTCATAGAAGAGTCTAGGATTTAACCCACATGTTTTATTTCTGTTCCAATAAAGTTGTGGCAGAGGCCAGAAATCACTTCTTAAAAGCCATATGTTTCAGGTATAATCTTTCTGTTACTAATAACCTGATTGCCTTAATGAAATCTCTGCTGAATGAATTTGTGTGTTCCAATATGTACAAATTCTTTAAATCTTTTTTATCTATATTTTAAAAGGAGCATTTTTATCATCATGTTTTATAGTTGAAATATTTATATGAATTATATGGCATGTGTATTTATTTTAAATTTTTGGTCTCTTTCTGTGGAGGTCTAAATCAATAAAATGGAATTGAATTGAATTGCATTGAACCGCTGGGGCTGGTAGCCCATTGGCCCCTTGTACCCACACTACTAACACCTTTTAATCTAGGAATTAAGGTCTACCCATAACACCAGAAACTCAGTTCTGATCTGACTTGCAACAAAAGACAAAGAGGAAACCCTAGTCTGCGACAACAGGATCTGCACAAAGAAAAAGTGTGATACTTTGCACCTGTGGCAACCTTTCTGGAACTGCACCACTACGATTTGTCCTGGACCAAAGCTTGGTTCTCCCAGACAGAGGGACCCCTTTGAGAGCAAAAGGCAACTCCAGACTCCCCTGGACTAGTGGCACTAGCTCCCTGCACACCACAGGTTAAAAGTAAAAACAACGTACATGAACCAAAGAATAGCTGTCCATCGGGTCCTCTAAGGGATAGCCCAAAAGTAGATGGTCCGGTGCATTGTGGGAAATGTAGTACTGACCTCCACCAAGTTTCAGGTGGCAACCGTTTTTGCCCTGATCTTTTGTATTTCCAAATAACTTTCTGTTGACCTTACCACTGCCGAGGCTTGTTGGTTGGCAATTTGACAGCCATCCCCTTTACTTGATTCTGTACTTCAAAGGAACTCCGTGAACCATGTTGTCAGCAGTGGCTTCATTGTTGACTTTTTGCACCTATTTCCCCACCAGCACCATGCAAGTGGTAAAACCAGCTCCCCCACGGCTCCCTCTTCAGCACCAAGGGCAGCCAGGACAACTCTGCACCTGGGCTTCACGAACCAGGTAAAACCAAACTGACTATTGTGGCTTAGTCCTAGAACCACAAAGTCTAACGAAGAGGAGAGTGAGAAGTGAGTGCTCGCTCAACTTCCCATATCAATATCACTAATCAAAGAGGAGTGAGCAAGCTACCAAGTTCCTTAAAGACGTCCCTTATAACTGCGAGCCTAGGTATGATGCGGACCTCTGGAGGCTTCTTTGTAGGTGTGGATACGGGCAATCACCCTCAAGTGCCGGTGGTGGGGGGCTTAGCAGGAGTACCTTTTTTCTAGCTAGACCTCAACATTGATTGAAATCACTAATTGGTGTTCGATTCCTACAGTGTGTGACCACAGGGCTCCCCCCCAGAGCATCCAGGTAGTAAGAGACTACCTTTCGATAAGTATGTTAACCAAATCTTTTTATAATATATTGCAATGTGTGTGATTATCACTTATAACATTCACTAAGAACATTATTACTAAAAGCGATGCAGGCCACAAAAATTGCCTTGCCGATACATAGCAGGGCATTTTGTTTTCACCTGGCACTGCGCAAAAGCAACACAATGCATGATCTAATCTCTGCAGCTTTGTGTGTGTACATCACTGTTTGATTTCTATTATTGAGCCTGTTATTATAAGCGTTGCATGCCACTGACATCACAACTGCCGACATATAAAAAGTGCATGATGAGTCACCAGGCACTACACAGAAAGTATTACGTTGCAGGATCCTACCTGCACATTTGAATAATCTGCATGAGAGTTAATGCAGAACCACGAACAGGAGCATGCCACTGTTCCAATTCAAGGCCACAATGGTTCCATCTTAGAGGAGACCATTTGTATGATGGTGCAAGCGCACATGGAGTGTTTAGCCTGTGAGCCTTCTTTATATAGTCGACTAAAGTACAACTTGATGGGTCTCTCTCCTTTTATTTTACACAGAAACTCAAATGGGGTAATTCAGAATTCCTCATGTTATGCACTGAAAAACTATTGCATTCCTTTGAGGGCGCGAGACATTGGTCATGAGGAATGCCATACTGACCTCATGGGGCGGCATAGACATTGTGGCTGCAACATGTCAACCTTTATAAAGGATGTGAGAGGTCCCTAGTTCCTTGCCACGCATCCACCATTGATTTTAATCTTTGTCTGAAAGTACCATTATTAAAGAAAAAATACACAATGTTGGTGGGTAACCCGAAGACAATTTGACTTCACTCCCTCGTCTCATTTGAGGTAAATAACCCCCCCCCCCAAAACACAGGCATCGAAGCACACCCGTGATGTGCTAGGTGTCTCGGGTGGGAACCCAATGACGAAGCATGCCATCAACTAGGTTGGTGGGTGAGGAGTCTTTTAAAGAAACCTAAAGGATTTTTTTTCATACTCCGTGCAAGCGACATCTTTAAGGAACTTGGTTGCTTGCTCGCTCCCCTTTGATTAGTGTTAGTCCTAGGACCAGCATCACCTTTACCCTCCTTGGGTTCCACGTAACTAAGCGTAAGTGACCAGTGCTCTTTTCAATTGACCAAAATTATAACTTTTTTCAGTACTGTTTTGCGCTGATTTAATATTGCCTCTAAAATCCATAACTCTGGTTGTACTTATCTGATTGATTTCGTTTTGGTGTCTAAATTTATATAAAAAGATGCTTTATTTTTTTAAATTGATGTTGGATTTCTTTCAAGTCGTGCAATTACTTATCGTCCATGTTGGTACTCTGAACTGCTTAACACGTTCCTCTAGAAAAGCCTGACTGCTCTTTGCCACTCTAGCAGGACTGAGCTAAGGATTAAATAGTGTGAATCCAAGGACCATCTTTGGGGTATTGTGAGAGTATTGCATGGTGAAACCCGTGCTTTAAATGGGAAAAAATAAGTGCCGGTACTAATTAAAATGAGCCCGAGGTGTGGTGGGTGGGTGGGGCTAAGGGCAAGACATGATGATACTTAATGACTTTCATAATAGTTGCAGCACATGAGAAATGTGTTTATATAAATAAAACAAATGCAAAGCCAAATGCAATAATATGTTAACATTTACTTTTTTGTAATAGTTGCACCTTCTTAATGCCATACTGTTAATTGCTGTTGTTTACCACAATGCTATATATTTTTGAGCACACTGGAGTAGTCAGAAATTTAAAATACCTCCACTTTGAACTGGAGCTCATATAGAACCAAGCAAATGAAGCAACTTATTACGACCCTTCCCAAAAGAGATCACTTGTCTCTTCCATCAGTCTATCATTCATCTGCTGATGTCCACCATTTAACCTTTACATTTTGTCATCTATTCAGTCTTTTATCCATCATTCAGTTTTTCACCATTCCATCTGTCCACCCTTTCATATTCAAACCTATCCATCCAGCTCCAAACCTATTTATCCATCCTTTCACTCATCCATTAATCCTTTCACTCATCCATCCATCAACCCTTGCACTCCTTTATTCCATCCACCCTTTCACTCCATCTGTTGTCCCTTTCACCCATAAATTAATCCACCATTTAATCCATCCTCCCTTCCTTTCATTCATCCATCCATTCTTTCACTTATCCACCCATCCGCCCTTTTATCCATCCACCTATCCACCCTCTCTTTCACTCATCTATCCATTCTTTCACTCATCCATCCTTTCATTCATTCATCCATCCATCTATACTTTCACCTTTTCACTCACCCATCCATCCAGCCTTTCACTCGCACACCCATCCACCCTTTCACTCGCACACCCATCCACCATTTCACTCACCCACCAACCCTCCCTTTTATGTTATTTAAGAACTTTTGTCACCGAGCATACATGCACACAGAAAGCGCCATGCATTTTCTTTACAATACCTCCTGAGAGTGTCTCAATTCTCTCCCTCTTTCTATCTCTTTTTTCTCACAAAAAACAAATATACAGTTGCAGGCCAACATACGGATGAAAGCAGACACACCACAGACTCAGTATGATTAAAGCCATTTTAAACTCATTACATCCCATGGCTTTCTTAATTGGCACTGTCAGCAGACTGCCTTGATTGCTGTGTTTGCACAAATGAACATGATAGTGTAAATGTGATTGACAGCACAGGGCCTGAATGACCCTGCACTGTCAAACCCAGTGTGATGCTGAGCAACACTCGAAGCCAATGTGCCTACCCTTTCATGCATACCTGTCCTCTCCTCGGCAGTAGAGAAGTGCCAGTACTCATGCACTCAGAGTGTTAAAACTAAGAAGTGCCAGTACTCGGTACCGGTGAATACACGACCATTTAAAGCTCTAGTGAAGCATCACCACATAATACTCCACCTTCCTACACTGACCATGTGAAGAGAGCCGATATCGTGTGTCACATGGTGGTACCTGTGAGTTGGCAGATCTATGTAGGTCTGTGCGATGTGACTCATTAAATTGTTGTGACTCATTAATTGCTGCATTCACACACTCTGTAAAATTCATGTAGGGAGATCATCTGTAGTTATGACTATTTCTTGTCCTGCTTTTTGGTGTTTGCCTGGGCTGTACCTAATCTTATTGTCTCTTTGTTCTCCATCACTTTTCTCCTCTATTTCTCCCTCTGTTTTGGCTATGTTTGAGGAATATGCTGTGCAGCAGTCCTTGATTTGTTTTTTGTGTTCTTAAGGGGTGCTCCTGATGTAAGAGTGTAGTCTTCCGTTATTTTTTGTGGAATAATTTCAAGCTTTAAATGTATTTTTTTGTGTTTGGCTGAGCAGCTCCTGATCCAAGTGACTATGCATTTATTACTCGACCTCTCAGTTTTTTTCTGGAATGATTTATAAAACTCTCTCCAACCGAACTGATTTTGTTATGCGTGCCCCCGGGGATGAATTAGTGAATTTGCTTCCGATTGGCATGTTTGTTCCTCATGTCAGTGTTTTATTTTTTATTTTTTATTATTTGTTCCTCCTCTTCTCCCCTTCAGGTGATGATGAATTGCTGTGTTTTAACATTACCTGTGATCCCAGCTCTGAGAGGTTAGAACCAGTTCCAGCCGGTTTCCTATTCTAAGAGCAGCTGTCCTTGTGAAGTGGTTTTGAGAAAGAGGGGAGGGGTGGGGTTGGGGTTGGCAGTAATATGAATATATAAACACAGCTGTGCCGGTGGGTGGTAAGCAGTGACTGAGCTCTGGTGCAAGCAGAAGCACCAGTGCAAGAAGAAAATGCAAGAATCATTGGCTTGGTTATTTTGTTTCCTTAAAATACCCGTTTTGTTTGCTGCTGTTGACCTATCGTGCAGACACAGCTTTATTATGAACAACTCTGCAGTGTCTCCTCCTATCCCGACATTTACCAAGGCTTTGTTCATAGTGATATCGTACCAACAGATTCTGCCTGAGCCTATGCAGGCCCCAATGCAGAGATGATTTAACACTGTTCCCTGGCCTTACAAAACCTGAAATTAATTAGGGTTACGAAATCTGTTTCCTTTTCCCTTTTTCTGGAATGATTACCAAGTTCTGCGCAGGAATCTTGAATATGCATCTCTTGTGCCTGTCTGGGGTCCTCATCTAAAATGTGTATTTTTTCCACCATCTCTATTTTATTGCCGTGTTTTTCTGGTGTGATTGCTAGCTTTGAATGTGTTTCTGTGATTTGCTGACCCCAGTGTGTATTCAATTTTTACTCCGCTCTCTCTTTTTTCTGGAATGATTTAGAAAGCTCTTTTCAAAAACAGTTTTCTTCTGAACCTGACTGGGCTAAATTTAAGAGTTTGTGTTCTTAATGACTGTTCCTGATTTAAGTGTTTCTATATTTTTCCTATTTTAAGTTATGCAGCATACATGAAAACACCAGAAGGCCAATGATTGTTTATGCACAGGAAGGTCACCCTTCCTGCACATAAACAATAATTTTTTTTAAATGCCGTTCTGCAACTTCTGCGAAGCACACATAGAAGTTACAAAGCGGCATTTAAAGATTGTTTATGTGCAGGAAGGGGGAGCTTCCTGAACATAAACAATCTTCCCCTGCACGCAGGCACCCTTGCACAATGGTGCAAGGGTGCCTGTGTTGGCGCTAGGCTTCTAAACTTAGCACCAGCACAGGGGGAAACACAGGGCTGCACCTTATTCTTATAAATATGGTGTAGTCCTGCGTTTCTGAAGTGACGGAGAGAGGCTTTAAGACAGGAAGGTTAACGCCTCTCCCCGCCACTTCCCTTGTACGTATGCCCCTCAGAGTGTTAAAGCTAATCAGTGCCGAGACTCAGTACCAGTGAGTACACGCCCATTGAAAGCACTGCTGAATCCTAACCAGCATCACCACATAACACTCCACTTTCCTACACCGACCAAGAGAAGAGAGGCGGTATCGTGTTTCACACAGTGGTACCTGTGAGTTGGCGGATCTATATGTAGGTCTGTGCCACGTGACTCATTAATTGTTGCATTCACACATTCTGTAACCTTCATGTAGGGTAATCATCTGTAGTGATGACTAGTTCTTGTCCTGCTATTTGGTGTTTCCCTGGGCTGTTCCTAATCATGTTGTCTCTTTGTTCTGCATCACTTTTCTCCTCTATTTCTCTCTCTGTTTTGGCTATTTTTGAGAAATATGCTGTGCAGCAGTCCTTGATTTGTTTTTTTGTGTTCTTAAGAGGTGCTCCTGATGTAAGAGTGTAGTTTTCCGTTCATTTTTGTGGAATAATTTCAAGCTTTAAATTTATGTTTTTGTGTTTGGCTGAGCAGCTCCTGATTCAAGTGACTAGCCATTTATTACTCGACCTCTCTGTTTTTTCTGGAATGATTTATAAAGCTCTCTTCCACCGAACTGATTTTTTTATGCGCGCCACAGGGCTGAATTCGTGAATTTGCTTGCGATTGCCATGTTTGTTCCTGATGTCAGTGTTTTATTTTCTATTTTGTATTATTTGTTCCTCCTCTTCTCCCCTTCAGGTGATGGTGAATTGCTCTGTTTTAACACGCCCTATGATCTCAGCTCTGAGAGGTTAGAACCAGTTCCAGCCGGTTTCCTATTCTAAGAGCAGCTGTCCTTTTGAAGTGGTTTTGAGAAAGAGGAGAGGGGTGGGGGTGGGGTTGGCAGTGATGTGAATATATAAACACAGCTGATCCTGTGGGTGGTAAGCAGTGACTGAGCTCTGGTGCAAGCAGAAGCACCAGTGCAAGAAGAAAATGCAAGAAATACTAGCTTGGTTATTTTTGTTTCCTTAAAATACCAGTTTTGTTTGCTGCTGTTGACCTATCTTGCAGACATGGCTTTATTATGAACAACTCTGCAGTGTCTCCTCCTATCTCCATGTTTACAAAGGCTTTGTTCATTGTGATACCGTAGAAACAGATTCTGCCTAAGCCTATGCAGGCCCCAATGCAGAGATGATTTAACGCTGTTCCCTGGCCTTCCCCGCACTATGCTACCAAGTTGCTTGCTCAAACACAAGACATTGTACAAGACCTTAAATTAATTAGGGTTTCATAATCTGTTTCCTTTTTCCTTTTTCTGGAATGATTACCAAGTTCTGCGCAGGAGTCCTGAATATGTATCTTGTGCCTGTCTGGGTTCCTCATCTAAAATGTGTATATGTTCCACCATCTCTCATTTATTGCTGTGTTTTTCTGGTGTGACTGCTAGCTTTGAATTTGTTTCTGTGATTGGCTGACCCCAGTATGTATTCAATTATTACTCCACTCTCTCTTTTTTCTGGAATGATTTAGAAAGCTCTTTTCAAAACCAGTTTTTTTCTGAACATGACTGGGCTGAATGTAAGATTTTGTGTTCTTCATGACTGTTCCTGATTTAAGTGTCCCCATATTTTTCCAATTTTTTCGTCGTGCAGCACACATGAAAACAGCAAAAGGCCAATGATTGTTTATGTACAGGAAGAGGGACCTTCCTATACATAAACAAATTTCCCCTGCACGCAGGCACCCTTGCACTATGGTGCAAGGGTGCCTGGGTTGACGCTAGGATGCTAAACTTAGCGCTAGCGCAGGGGGAAATGCAAGGCTGCACCATATTCTTATAAATATGGTGCAGCCCTGCATTTCTGAAGTGGCAGAGAGAGGCGTTAAGCTAGGAAGGCTAACGCCTCTGGTGGAGCAGGTAAAACAAAAAAATGTGTATACCTTTCCCATTTTGCATGATAAAAGACTAATTACGTAACTAATTCTAACTAATATTAACTGTTTGGAGTATTACAATTAATCAACATTGCACCTTAATAAACACGAATTACACGAGGGACTAAAAGCAAATTGCATGGCAAATCAATTCTAATGACTAACTGTGGTACGCATATTAACTGTAGAATGTGTTGTGATAGAAATTGCATGGTTTATGTTGCTTTTGTAATGGTTTGCGTTCCTGTTATTGCGGAATGGTGAGTATTATTGCTTTAAATGTTGCTATAAGCTAGGAAAATACTAATATATATAGGGATTAGTGCTGGATTAAACATTTGAATCTTAATTTCTGTATATTAAATACTTTTTATGTTTGTTTTGCTTAAGTTGGCATTCGGGCCTACTAGGCCGCAATATTCAAAATGGAGTTCGGAAGTGACCACCGTCGTGTGAGCGCGATGTCTACTGCGCAGACTCGGATGGCTCTGAAGATCTCCAGGCGTCCTCCAGTTTGGGGCACAGTGTTCCTCGTCAAGGATAGGAACATGGAAGATTGCCAAGACTCAACTAGTGTGAATGACAGAAAAGACAATGGCTGCGTGTGCTCCGAGGTCTGCATATTGATACTTCGGACCCTTTCACATGAGAACTGTACAAACTAAAGGATGACATATTCAATTCCATGAGAACCAAGAAACTCTGAGAACCACGTCCAATATTTCAAATTTTAGTAACTTAGCCAATCAGAGCCTTTCGAATTTAGAAAATGTTGTAGGTTATCTTAGAATTTACTATAAGAAGGGGAACTTAGAAGAGGTGAAAGTGTTAGCCAGTGCGTTCAGAAGTGCGTTCTGAATTTCCGTTGATCGATTTGCTTGCACGATTGCTTGGTCCTTTGGATACCTTTGGGACTGTGTCGTGCTGAGCGAAGGAACTTTTCCTGGAATAATTTGGGTCTTAGTCTGCATTTGATTGAACGATTACACCAGAAGGGATTTGATTGATGCAGGGTTGACAGGTTCCGGGGAAATGGTCACCCGTATCAGAAATTAGGTAAATATAATTGTCATGCTAATTTGTGCCAAATGTTCATTGAAAATTCTGAATTGAATAAATGCTGACTATGCCAATGACGGTGAATTAATTAGATAAACTAAACATTTATTAACAGAAAATGAGTTTGTGATTCTTTAATAAGGTATTGATTAAAAGGTTCTGAAACTTGAAATGTGTTTTAGCTGGTTCTAAATCCCCATCAATCAGTCGAACTAATTGGTCCATCGACCAAGTGGTGGAGTGCCTTGATGCTAAAGTTAGGAGTCTATCGGTACTAAGAGAAATTGTGAATAAAAGGTAAAGAATTTTCCTCCTATAAGGTAATACGGTACCCCCACAAGTCCAGCGCTTCATTCCTCCTGGGTGCAGACTCAAAGTGTGATGTATGAGAGTTGGTGTTATGGGCCCACCAATGAATGCGTGCATGAATGAATTAGTGTGATGATGGGTCTGTGACGCAGGGAGGATATGTAAATTTGCCCTTTTCCGCTGGAGCAGTTTTCTGGTAGCAGAGGATGGTTTTATTGTATTGGTTTGGTGATTATTGATAATTGATTATTGATTTATGTACCAACATTCTATGTTGAGTCGCGTCGTGTTTTATGTTGTTTTGAAGACTTCCGGGATGTAGGAAGTTGGATGCCCTGTAGGTACACGGGGAAAATGTGTGGCAAGTGAAGTCGCACTGTGTATTGTCTAGTTGCCCTGTAGGTACACGGGGAAAACGTGTGGCAATTGGAGTCGCACGACGCATTGTCTGGGTTCGAATTGGTAACATCGTCATGTGTTATCGTTAGGGACGTCTCTGTGTGATTGTGCGTGAGTGCAATAGAAACAGGTTCTCTCGTGAAACTCTGGCCTTAATTCTCAGGAGCAGTGTAGACTCCACATGTGTTTTATCCCCAGAGAAACGGTTAGCCTTTTTGCTTGTTAGAAGGGTAAGGTAGTGGGAAGTGCTACTTTATCGGTGAAACTGAATAATTCTGTGGAAGGGCAGAGGTAAGCGCTGCTCTCGAGAAATACAAAATTCTTGCGTAAGTGGACAAAACTATCATTTTGGCTTAGCGAAACAGGCAATGGTGGTGTTTTTATGTCGTTACTAACAGATTTTGATTTAAGAAAAGGTAAGATACATTTTTTAAAGGAGGGGTCAGCAGGAGCAGGAGTAGCGAGAAAAGCTGACGTCAGGAAGACCGCGCGGGGTTTGGCCAGCCGTTGAAAGACGAAGTTTTCACGGATTGGTGCGTTAGTGTGAGTCGCGCTGGGATTGGAGAATTACAGGGTGACGTAGACGCTCCGGATTGGTGCATTAGTGTGAGTCGCGCTACGATTGGACAGCAAACAGAATAGTCACAGAGAAGCGATTCAGGATATCTAGCGATTCAGGATTAAAGAATAAGAAAATGATATATTACGATCCACCAGAGAAAGAGAAAAAGTCATGGTTTGGGAAAATCAAGAACCTATTTAAAAAAGATAAGCCGATTGTGACTAGGGAGGGACAGCTACTTCCCTCACCGAAATCGCCCGCATCTTTTATGGTAGCGAAATATGGGTACCATACATGCATTTGGCTAGATAATTGGGCAAAGTATACAAAAGAAGATGGAGTTTTAGCATTTCCAGAAAGTGGTGTGTTCATTTTAGCTGTATTACGGAACTTAAGAGAAAGAATTATGAGATTAGAACCGAGACCTAGACCTACTCAATTTGAAGCTTTAACGGAATGGGAAGACGAGATGTATGGAAGAGAACGGCAGCGGAGTGGTGGAAGGTATAATTACATGTTCGGTAGACCGAGTGGACAGGAAAGCCATGATGACAGGATGAGGAGATGGCGAAGTGCAAACATGACTGATGGGATGTTCCCGTTGAGAATCGCTGAAGAGACTAGTGGCAGGAAGTGTACAGAGAAGAGAAAAAATACAGGGTCAGAAGGTTACAAGTATGGTGTGAATGAGTCGGAGGATGATGTACTTGAAGACATGTCTTATAAAAATCCTCCCCCGTATCAACCAAACTCCACGTTGCTGACGCCGAGTGCGCCAGTAAAAGCACCGCCGCGAAATAAAACTTTTGAGCAAACGCCACCTGATGTAGGGAAAAATAATCCATTTAGAGAATCTGAAATAGCACAACCTGTTAGGATGGTAAATGAAAATTCAGCTGAATTGGCTAGAACTACTCTGGAATTAACTGAGAAACTTAGGGTATTAACCAAAAATATGGAAGCCGTACCTGTACTGGTAACTATAGGACCAGTAATGCCTGTCTTTGATAAACAGAAAGATAGCAGGCATTGTTTAACAGTTCCTTACCATAGTAATAAACCAATTGAGACAGGAAAAGGAGATTCAGGAGAAAATCCGTGGGGAAAATTAGTAGGAACTTCAGGGTTAAGTACTCCTAAAAATCTGACAATGAATCAAAGTCCAGCAAGTAAAACGTTGATGACAACAGAATCGGCACCAGAGACCCCAGAAAGAAGTATAGAGTGAATAAGAAATGAAACAATTCCTATAGGTCCCACTTCTGATGAATTAAGTGATTGGTTAAGGAGTTTACAGTGAAAAGAAGATACAGAACCTCAACCTTTAGATGTGGCAAAATTAAAAATAACGCTGGAGGAATTAATAGTAGGGACTATTCCAACTGAGAAATTAAAAGCATATCAGGGCGAAGAGTTAATGGTTCTTTGTAAAAGTATAACTTGGAGAGCGAGAAGTTTGCATGAAAAACTGGAAGAGACAGCAAGCGAAATGGATATTGACTTTGAGAAGATAAGAACATTACAGAAACCGTATAGAGTATATTTCTCTGAAAAATATATTGAAAATTTAAATACTGCAGGAAGATTAACTCAAATTAAAGAACTGATTGCGTTACTAAGGAAATGGGGTGATGTAGATAGATGGAAAAGCAGGTGGTTTCGAAAAAGAGATGAGGCAACAGATCAGACCTTTTCAGCATTCCCAGTAAGAGAAAAGGAGAAGGTGGTAACAGAATGTCCAATGAGGGAGATCCCAGGAGGGGGTTATGTGCATGTTGCCTGGACTAGACAGGACATTTTATCATTTACAAATGATTTTCCCAGACTTCGGGAGAAGCCTGTGGAGTGGTACCGACAAGTAGAAAGGTTTGTTAAATTATCAAAAGTACTGTGGATAGATTTGAATGGTCTGTTCGATATAATTGTGCCGGCAGATCTATGGGCAGAATGTAAAATCACAGTAGGTTAGCCTACCCAAGAATATCCTAGGGACCCTAAAACAGGTGCCCCTGATCCAGAAGTAATGAGAAATTATGAACAGGTAATTACCTTTATTGAAGAATAAAGTGCCTCCAAAGGAAACTGATTGGGTAAAAATTGATAGAACTCACCAGGAAGTAAAAGAATTTGTCCATGCCTATTATGAGAGATTGCTGTTGGCCTTTAAGCAATACAGTGGTGATGAGAAATTGAGTGAGAAGGATTTAAGTCATTTTGTATATCGATTTGTGTATGGATTGAGGCCTGAAGTAACCGATATGATTAAACAGCATACAGTAGATTGGCAAAATAAAAAGATAGATGAAGTACTGAGACATGCAAAATATTTTAGTGATGAAATTGAAGCAAAACAACGCAAGCTAAAAGAGAAGGCCATGTGGGCTCAGGTTAAGGTAGCGGAGAGGCAGGAAGCCCAGCTGATTGAACAAGCAAATGGTATGGGTCAGGTGAGACAAACACCTAATATTGGAAAAGGAAAGGGACAAATTAGTTTAGACGAAGCCAAAAAGAAGTGGCCATGTCATAACTGCGGAAAATTAGGGCATTGGAAATCCGAGTGTAAATTACCCCAAGTGCTAATGGCGATAATGCATCATTGAATCCACAGGTGCAGAATGAGGTGAGTTGTCAACAGCAGCGACAACAGCAGGTTGTTGCCCAACAGTGTCAGGTGCCAAAGCAACCTTTTCAAAAGAGCGTAACCCCTCAGAAATACAGTAATGAGATATGATTCTACACGGAGGAACAGGTAACGAAGCTACCGCGCACTAATTGGCTGCAACGCGATGAGAGTGAGTCAGAAGAGAGCAATTGACGGTGCCGAGGAGAGGAAGAAGAGTGCCTACTTGGCGCAACTCTAGAGGTAGACCAGACAGGCCCTTTTGTGGATGGAAAGGTAAATGATGAAAATATTACTTTCCTAGTAGATACTGGTGCTACTCGTTCAACTGTTAGGTCAGCTGACGTCAAAAATCTTCCTCTCTCGGATGACACAATCCAAGTAGTGGAGTCTCAAACAGACAGATAAAAACATATTTTACTGAGCCTGTTAAAGTTAAAATAGGGACATTTTCTGACATGCACCGCTTTGTCGTGTGCGATACCAGCCCTGTAAATTTGTTGGGGAGGGATTTGTTGTGTAAGATGAACTGCACGATTTTCTGTACTCCGGATGGCATAGCTTTTGAAACTCCTGATGAGGATGTACTGTATAAAATGACCATGGCCAATATGAAACCCGAAGTTACTGAGGCATTTGTTGTATTTGATACAGAAGAATTGCCTCCGGAATGAAAGAAAACAGTGAGACCTGAGGTGTGGGATTTCACAGGAGAAGATATGGGATTGATGAAAGGGTAGACCCTGTAAAGATAACTGTAAAGGAAGGAATAAGTTACCAGAATATTCCCCAATATAAATTGACACCAGAAATAATTGCAGGAGTAACTCCTATATTAGACAAAATGATTGAGCCGGGAATCTTGAGAGAGATAATGAGTAGTCCATGTAATTCACCAATCATGGGCTTGAAAAAGCCTAACGGAACTTTCAGGATAATGCAAGACCTGAGAAAAGTGAATAAAATTGTTGTACCATGTTGTCCCATTGTACCAAACCCTTCAGTGATCTTATATCAGATTCCCCATGATGCAGAATGGTACATGGTCATTGACCTGTGTCACGCTTTCTTTTCCATCCCATTGCACCCTGACAGCCAACAGATTTTTGCGTTCCGGTTAAGCGAACGTACCTTGGCACATGGTGCCGAATCCCACAGGGGTATACAGAAAGTCCATCGATATTTAATCAGATTCTAAAGAAATCCCTGGAAGATTTAAAAATGCCTGAAAGCTCAGTACTAGTGCAGTACATTCATGACCTACTGGTGGCATCAAGAACCCGAGAAGCCTGTGTGGTAGATACAGTTGCATTACTTAATCACTTGGCGGGTGGAGGACTTAAAGTATCCCCATCGAAATTACAATTTTGCAAAAAGGAAGTACAATATTTAGGCCATAAAATTGAGAAAGGTCTGAGAAAAGTGACAGGATCAGAATAATAAAGGGAATGAGGGCACCAATGACTCAAAGAGAGGTGAGAATGTTTCTTGGAATGGTTGGATAATGTCATCAGTGGATCAGCAACTTTTCGTTGATTGCAAAACCTTTGGTACGCTTGACGAAGAGTGATGTGAAAGACCCCCTTGAATTGAACAAAGAAGAATTGAAGGCTTTTAAACAAGTGAGAGATAGCTTGTGTGAAGTACCGGCTCTTGGAATGCCTGACTTTGAAAAAGAGTTTGAGCTCTATTGCAGTGAGAGAGATGGATGTGCACTTTCTGTGTTAGTACAGAAGCATGGAAAATTAAGACGACCAATTGCATATTTTTCAGCTGTACTAGATCCTGTAGCTGTGGCATTGCCTGGTTGTTTGAAAGCAGTGGCTGCTACCTGTAAGAGCTTGGAACAGAGTGAAGGAATTGTGATGGGATATCCTGTGAGAGTGTTTGTCCCTCATGATGTGGCAATCCTTTTAACAAGGAGCCGCACTCAGTTCATGACGCATAGTCGTCTAACTAAATATGAGAAAGTCCTTTTGGGTGCAACGAATGTGAGCCTTGTGAGGTGTCTCAATGTAAACCTTGTTTTGCTTAAGTTGGCATTCTGGCCTACTAGGACGCAATATTCAAAATGGAGTTCGGAAGTGGCCACCGTCGTGTGAGCACGATGTCTACTGCACAGACTCGGATGGCTCTGAAGATCTCCAGACGTCCTCCGGTTTGGGGCACAGTGTTCCTAGTCAAGGATAGGTACGTGGAGGATTGCCAAGACTCAACTAGTGTGAATGACAGAAAAGACAATGGTAACGTGTCCTAAGAGGTCTGCATATTGATACTTCGGACCCTTTCGCATGAGAACTGTACAAACTAAAGGATGACATATTCAATTCCATGAGAACCAAGAAACTCTTATAACCATGTCCAATATTTCAAATGTTAGTAGCTTAGCCAATCAGAGCCTTTCGAATTTAGAAAATGTTGTAGGTTATCTTAGAATTTACTATAAGAAGGGGAACTTAGAAGAGGTGAGAGTGTTAGCCAGAGCGTTCAGAAGTGCGTTCTGAATTTCCGTTGGTCGATTTGCTTGCACGATTGCTTGGTCCTTTGGATACCTTTGGGACTGTGTCGTGCCGAGCGAAGGAACTTTTCCTGGACTAATTTGGGTCTTAGCCTGCATTTGATTGGACGATTACACCAGAAGGGATTTGATTGATGCAGGGTTGATAAGTTCCGGAGAAATGGTCACCCGTATCAGAAATTAGGTAAATATAATTGTCATGCTAATTTGTGCCAAATGTTCATTGAAAATTCTGAATTGATTAAATGCTGACTATGCCAATGAAGGTGAATTAATTAGATAAACTAAACATTTATTGACAGAAAATGAGTTTGTGATTCTTTAATAAGGTATTGATTAAAAGGTTCTGAAACTTTAAATGCGTTTTAGCTGGTTCTAAATCACCATCAACCAGTCCAACTAATTGGTCCTTTGACCAAGTGCTGGAGTGCCTTGATGCTAAAGTTAGGAGTCTATCGGTACTAAGAGATATTGTGTATAAAATGTAAAGAATTTTCCTCCTATAAGGTAACAAGGTACCCCCACATGTCCAGCGCTTCATTCCTCCTGGGTGCAGACTCAAAGTGTGACGTATGATTATTGGTGTTATGGGCCCCACCAATGAATGCATGCATGGATGAATCAGCATGATGATGGGTCTGTGACGCAGGGAGCATATGTAAATTTGCCCTTTTCCGCTGGAGCACCTCTTTCCGCCACTTCCCTTGTACATATGCCCCTCAGAGTGTTAAAACTAAGATGTGCCTGGACTCAGTACCGTGGACTACACGCCCATTTAAAGCACTGCTGAAGCCTTACTAGCATCACCACATAATACTCCACCTTCCTACACTAACCAAGTGAAGAGAGCTGGTATCGTGTGTCACACGGTGGTACCTGTGAGTTCGCAGATCTATTTAGGTCTGTGCCACGTGAGTCATTGATTGTTGCATAATGCATTCACACATTCCGTAACCTTCATGACTAGTTTTTGGCCTGCTTTTTGGTGTTTGCCTGGGCTGTTCCTAATCTTATTGTCTTTTTGTTTTTCATCACTTTTCTCCTCTATTTCTCTCTCTGTTTCAGCTATTTTTCTGGACTATGCTGAGCAGCAGTCCTTGATTTCTTTTATGTGTTCTTAAGGGGTGCTCCTGATGTAAGAGTGTAGTTTTCCGTTCTTTTTTGTGGAATAATTTCAAGCTTTAAATTTATGTTTTTGTGTTTTGCTGAGCAGCTCCTGATCCAAGTGACTAGCCATTTATTACTCGACCTTTCTGTTTTTTCTGGAATGATTTATAAAGCTCTCTTCAACCGAACTGAAATGCTTATGCGTGCCGCTAGGCTGAATTTGTGAATTTGCTTCCGATTGGCATGTTTGTTCCTGATGTCAGTGTTTTTTTAATTATTATTATTCGTTCCTCTTTTTCTCCTCTTCCTGTGATGATTAATTGCTCTGTTTTAACAAGCCCTGTGATCTCAGCTCTGAGAGGTTAGAACCAGTTCCAGCCGGTTTCCTATTTTAAGAGCAGCTGTTCTTTTGAAGTGGTTTTGAGAAACAGGGGAGGGGTGGGGGTGGGGTTGGCAGTGATGTGAATATATAAACACAGCTGTGCCGGTGGGTGGTAAGCAGTGACTGAGCTCTGGTGCAAGCAGAAGCACCAGTGCAAGAAGAAAATGCAGGAATCACTGGCTTGGTTATTTTTGTTTCCTTAAAATACCCGTTTTGTTTGCTGCTGTTGACCAATCTTGCAGACACAGCTTTATTATGCACAACTCTGCAGTGTCTCCTCCTATCCCCATGTTTACAAAGGCTCTGTTCATTGTGATACCGTAGAAACAGATTCTGCCTAAGCCTATGCAGGCCCCAATGCAGAGATGATTTAACGCTGTTCCCTGGCCTTCTCCGCACTATGCTACCAAGTTGCTCAAAAAACAAGACTTTGTACAAGACCTTAAATTAATTAGGGTTTCGAAATCTGTTTCCTTATCACTTTTTCTGGAATAATTACCAAGTTCTGCGCAGGAGTCCTGAATATGTATCTTGTGCCTGTCTGGGTTCCTCATCTAAAATGTGTAGATGTTCGACCATCTCTACTTAATTGCTGTGTTTTTCTGGTGTGATTGCTAGCTTTGAATGTGTTTCTGTGATTGGCTGACCCCAGTGTGTATTCAATTATTACTTCACTCTCTCTTTTTTCTGGAATGATTTAGAAAGCTCTTTTCGAAACCAGTTTTTTTCTGAATATGACTGGGCTGAATTTAAGATTTTGTGTTCTTCGTGACTGTTCCTGATTGAAGTGTTTCTATATTTTTCCTATTTTTCGTTGTGCAGCACACATGAAAACAGCAAAAGGCCGATGATTGTTTATGTACAGGAAGGTCAACCTTCCTGCACATAAACATTCATTTTTTTTAAATGCTGTTTTGCAACTTCTGTGTGATCTGCACTAAGCAGCACACATAGAAATTACAAAGCGGCATTTAAAGATTGCTTATGTGCAGGAAAGGGGACCTTCCTGTACATAAACAATCTTCCCCTGCATGCAGGCACCCTTACACTAAGGTGCAAGATGCCTGGGTTGGCGCTAGGCTGCTAAACCTAGCGCTAGCGCAGGGGGAAATTCAAGGCTGCGCCATATTCTTATAAATCTGGTGCAGCCCTGCATTTCTGAAGTGGCGGAGAGAGGCGTTAAGCTAGGAAGGCTAATGCCTCTTTCTGCCACTTCCCTTGTACATATGCCCCTCTCAGAGTGTTGAAACTAAGAAGTGCCTGGACTCAGTACCGTGGACTACACGCCCATTTAAAGCACTGCTGAAGCCTAACTAGCATCACCACATAATACTCCACCTTCCTACACTAACCAAGTGAAGAGAGCTGGTATCGTGTGTCACACGGTGGTACCTGTGAGTTCGCAGATCTATTTAGGTCTGTGCCACGCGAGTCATTAATTGTTGCATTCACACATTCTGTAACCTTCATTTAGAGAAATCCTCTGTAGTTATGATTAGTTTTTGTCCTGCTTTTTGGTGTTTGCCGGGGCTGTTTCTAATCTTATTGTCTCTTTGTTCTCCATCACTTTTCTCCTCTCTTTCTCTCTCTGTTTCGGCTATTTTTGTGGACTATGCTGTGCAGCAGTCCTTGATTTGGTTTTGCGTTCTTAAGGGGTGCTCTTGATGTAAGAGTGTAGTTTTCCATTCTTTTTTGTGGAATAATTTCAAGCTTTAAATTTATGTTTTTGTGTTTGGCTGAGTAGCTCCTGATTCAAGTGACTAGCCATTTATTACTCGACCTCTCTGTTTTTTCTGGAATGATTTGTAAAGCTCTCTTCAACTGAACTGATTTTTGTATGCGTGCTGCTAGGGTGAATTCATGAATTTGCTTCCGCTTGGCATGTTTGTTCCTGATGTCAGTGTTTTTTTTTTTTAATTATTATTCGTTCCTCCTCTTCTCCCCTTCCTGTGATGATTAATTGCTCCGTTTTAACAAACCATGAGATCTCAGCTCTGAGAGGTTAGAACCAGTTCCAGACGGTTTCCTATTTTAAGGGCAGCTATCCTTGTGAAGTGATTTTGAGAAAGAGGGGAGGGGTGGGTGTTAGGTTGGCAGTGATGTGAATATATAAACACAGCTGTGCCGGTGGGTGGTAAGCAGTGACTGAGCTCTGGTGCAAGCAGAAGCACCAGTGCAAGAAGAAAATGCAAGAATCACTGGCTTGGTTATTTTTGTTTCCTTAAAATACCCATTTTGTTTGCTGCTGAGGACCCATCCTGCAGACACGGCTTTATTATGCACAACTCTGCAGTGTCTCCTCCTATCCCCATGTTTACAAAGGCTTTGTTCATTGTGATACCGTAGAAACAGATTCAGCTTAAGACCATGCAGGCCCCAATGCAGAGATGATTTAACGCTGTTCCCTGGCCTTCCCCGCACTATGCTACTAAGTTGCTTGCTCAAACACAAGACATTGTACAAGACCTTAAATTAATTAGGGTTTCAAAATCTGTTTCCTTTTTCCTTTTTCTGGAATGATTACCAAGTTCTGCGCAGGAGTCCTGAATATGTATCTTGTGCCTGTCTGGTTACTCATCTAAAATGTGTATATGTTCCACCATCTCTATTTTATTGCCTTCTGGTGTGATTGCTAGCTTTGAATTTGTTTCTGTCATTGGCTGACCCCAGTGTGTATTCAATTTTTACTCCACTCTCACTTTTTTCTGGAATGATTTAGAAAGCTCTTTTCAAAACCAGTTTTTTCTGAATATGACTGGGCTGAATTGAAGATTTCGTGTTCTTCATGACTATTTTTGATTTAAGTGTTTCTATATTTTTCCTATTTTTCTTTATGCAGCACACATGAAAACAGCAAAAGGCCAATGATTGTTTATGTACATGATGAAGCAGGTAAAACAAAATGTTGTATACCTTCTCTATTTTGCATGAAAATACTAATGACGTAATCAATTTACATATAAACCTGTATTGACTGTATGCCGTGGTATACTAATCAACAAAGTGCACCTTGATAAACACAAATTACACGCGGGACTAAATGCTAATTTCATGGCAGAATAATTTAATGACTAACTGTGGTACGCATATTAACAATAGAAGGTGTGGTGATAGAAATTGCATGATTTGTGTTGTTTTGTGATGTTTTGTGTTCCTGCTGGGACCAAATGGTAAGTATTATTGCCTTAAATGTCGCTATAAGCTAGGAAAATACTAATATATAATGGGATTAGTGTGGGTTTAAACATTAGAATCTTCATTTCCGTTTATTAATTATGTTTTATGTTTGTTTTGCTTAAGTTGGCATTCGGGCCTACCAAGCCATAATATTCAAAATGGAGTTCAGGAGTGGCCACTGTCTTGTGAGCGCGATGTCTACTGCGCAGACTCGGATGGCTCAGAAGATCTCCAGGCATCCTCAATTCAGAGCACAGTGTTCCTTGTCAGGGATAGGAAAGTGGAGGACTGCCAGATTTCAGTCAATGTGAATGGCCAGAAAGATCAATAACCACCTTTAACGAAAGGTCAACATGTCGATACATCGGACCTTTTCGCATGAGAACTGTATGAGCTAAAAGAATGACACAGCAAATTCTATGAGAACCCAGGACTATGAGAAATAAAGGACCATATTGCAACTTTAAAGGGTTCAACCAATCGCAAGACATTCCCAATTCAGTAAATGTTACACGTTCCCCAGAATTTTATATAGAATAGGGAGGGAGAGAGAGGAGGTTAGTGCATTCCGGAGGGGTGCCCCGAACTTGCGTGATCGACTTGCTTGCACGATTGCTTGGTCCTTTGGATATCTTTGGGACTGTGCCGTGCGGAGCAAAGGAACCTTTTAGACTTGTTGAGTCTTGGCCTGCATTCGATGGGGACGATTTTATCAGAAGGGATTTGAGTTATGCAGTGCTAACAGAATTAGAGAAAAGAGCCCCAATATCAAGAATAGGTAAATATAAATGTCATGCTAAATTGTCTGAATAATTAAATTTGAACTTTGTTGACCGAAATGCTAATTGTGCAACTGAAAGCAAGTAATTAGATAAACTAAACATTGATTAACAGAGAACGAGTTTGTGGTTCTTTAAGTAAGGCATTAAATAAGGATTCCGGAACTTTAATGTGTTTTAGCTGGTTCTAGATCACCATCCACCAGTCCAACTAATTGGTCCGTCGACCAAGTGGTGGAGTACCTTGATGTTAAGGTTAGGATCCTATAAGTATTGATGTAAATATGTATACATTGTAACAAGTTTCCTTCCCTATAGGTAATAAGGTACCCCCACATGTCCAGCGGATTCCTCATCCTCCTGTGTACAGATACGAGTGAGACATGTGAGTGTTGGTGTCATGGGCCCCACCAATGAATGCGTGTGTGAATGAGTAAGTGCGGTGACGGATCTGTGACACAGAGAGGATATGTAAATTTGCCCCCTTTCGGCTGGAACAGTTTTTCTGGTAGCAGAGTAATGGTTTTATTGAATTCGTTTGGTGATTATTGATTATTGATTATTGATCGTGGATGTTTGATTGATTGTTGATTTATGTTCTAACATTTTATGTGGAATTGCGTTGCTTTCTATGTTGTTCTGAAGACTTCCGGGATGTAGGAAGTTGGATGCCCTGTAGGTACACGGGAAAAACGTGTGGCAAGTGAAGTCGCACGGTGTATTGTTTTGTTGCCCTGTAGGTACATGGGGAAAACGTGTGACGATAGGAGTCGCACGACGCATTGTCTGGGTTCGAATTGATAACATCGTCGTATGTTATCGGTAGGGATATTTTCTGTGTGAAAGTAGTGTATGGATAGCGAAGGCCACCTGTGAAATTTCAGTCTTAAGAACAGGAGTCAATTGTGAGCTCTGATTACACTTATCACTGGAAAGGTAGCTTGTAAGAAGGGTAAAGTAGAGGGAAGTGCTACTTTATCGACGAAACGGAATAATTCTGTGGTAGGGTAGAGGTAAACGCTGCCTACTGGAAATACAGAATTCTTGTGCAAATGGACTACATTTTCCGTATGAATGTGTGTAAGTGAAATAGAACTCGGTTTTCTCGTGAAACTCTGGCCTTAATTCTCAGGAGCATTATAGTCTCCACATGTGTTTTATCCCCAGAGAAACAGTTAGCCTTTGCTTGTTAGAAGGGTAAAGTAGAGGGAAGTGCTACTTTATTGGCGAATGGAATAATTCTGTGAAAGGGCAGAGGTAAGCACTGCTCTCGAGAAATACGGAATTCTTGGGTAAAAGGTTGAAACTATTTCTTTGGTTTAGCGAAGCGGACAATGGTTGGTGTTTTATGTCGTTACTAACAGATTTTGAGTGAAAGAGAACGTGAAGAGAGTTAGCCGATAAAATTTTTTTAAAAAGGGATGGGTCAGCAGAAGCAGGAATAGCGAGAAAAGCTGACGTCAGGAAGACCGCGCTGGAATTGGCCAGCCATTAAGAGATGTAAACGCTCCGGATTGGTGCGTTAGTGTGAGTCGCGCTGGGATTGGATAAGACCACTGAATAGGAAAGCTAGCGATACAGGATAAGGAAAATGATGTATTACGATCCACCAGAGAAAGAGAAAAAATCATGGTTTGGAAAAATCAAGAACTTATTTAAAAAGGATAAGCCAATTGTGACTAGGGAAGGACAGATACTTACCCAGCCGAAATCGCCTGCATCCTTTATGGTGGCGAAATATGGGTATCATACTTGTATTTGGTTAGATAATTGGGCGAAATATACCACAGAAGATGGAGTGTTAGCATTCCCAGAAAATTGCTCTTTTAGTTTAGCGGTTTTAAAGAATTTAAGAGAAAGGATGATGAGACTAGAACCGAATCCTAGACCTACTCAGTTTGAAGCTTTCACAGAGTGGGAAGATGAGATGTATGAAAGGGAGCGACAGTGAAGTGGCGGAAGGTATAAATACATGTTTGGGAGACCGTGTGGACAGGAGTGTCATGATGACAGGATGAGGAGATGGCAGAGTGCAAATATGGCTGATGGGATGTTCCCTATGAGAAATGCTGAAAAGACTAGTAGTAGAAAGTGTACAGAGAAGAGAAACAATACAGGGCCAGAAGGCTACAAGTATGGTGTGAATGAGTCGGAGGATGATGTACTCGAGGACATGTTTTATAAAAATCCTCCCCCGTACCAACCAAATTCCACGTTGCTGACACCAAGTGCACCAGTAAAAGAAGCACCACGAAATAAGATTTTTGAGCCAACGCCACCTGATTTAGGGAAAAACAATCCCTTTAGAGAATCTGAAAATACACAGCCAGTTAGGATGGCTAAGGAAAACTCAGCTGAATTAGCTAGAACTACCCTGGAGTTAACTGAAAAGATTAGGGACTTGACCAAAAATATGGAAGCCGTAACTGTTCCTGTAACAATAGGACCAGTGATGCCTGTTTTTGATAAGCAGAAAGATAGTGAACATTGTCTAACGATTCCTTACAATAGCAATAAACAAACTGAGAAGGGAAAAGGGGATTCAGGAGAAAATCCATGGGGAAAATTGGTAGGAACTTCTGGGTTAAGTACTCCTAAAAATCTGACGATAAATCAAAGTCCAGCAAGTAAAACGTTGATGACAACAGAATCGGCACCAGAATCCCCAGAGAGGAGTCTAGAGCGAGTAAGGAATGAAACAATCCCTGTAGGTCCCACTTCTGATGAACTAAGTGATTGGTTAAGGAGCCTACAGCGAAAAGATGCCGAACCTCGAACTTTAGATGTGGCAAAATTAAAAATAACTTTGGAAGAATTGATAGTAGGGACTATTCCCACGGAAAAGTTAAAAGCATATCAGGATGAAGAGCTAATGTTTCTATGTAAAAGTATAACATGGAGAGCGAGAAGTTTGCATGAGAAATTGGAAGAAGTGGCGAGTGAAATGGGTATTGATTTTGAGAGAATAAAATCAATACAGAAACCATACAGAGTAGACTTTGCTGAAAAAGACATTGAGAATTTTAATACCGCAGGAAGATTAACTCAAATTAAAGAACTGATTGTTTTGCTAAGGAAATGGGGCGATGTAGATAAATGGAAGAGCAGGTGGTTTCGGAAACGAGACGATGCAACAGACAAGACTTTTTCAGCTTTCCCAGTAAGAGAAAAAGAGACAATGGTAACTGAATGTCCCATGAGGGAAATCCCAGGAGGGGGCTATGTGCATGTTCCTTGGACTAGACAGGACATTTTATCATTTACAAATGATTTTCCCCGACTTCGCGAGAAGCCGGCGGAATGGTACCGGCAGGTAGAAAGATTTGACAAATTATCAAAAGTATTATGGATAGATTTGAATGGTCTATTCGATATAATTGTGCCAGCAGATCTATGGGCAGAATGTAAAATTACAGTAGGTTGGCCCACTCAGGAATACCCTAGGGATCCTAAAACAGGTGCCCCTGATCCAGAAGTAATGAGAAAATACGAACAGGTAGTTACTTTCTTGAAACATAAAGTACCTCCAAAAGAAACTGATTGGGTAAAAATTGATAGAACTCACCAGGAAGTAAAGGAATCTGTCCATGCCTATTGTGAGAGATTGTTATTGGCTTTTAAACAATACAGTGGTGATGAAAATTTGAGTGAGAAAGATTTAAGTCATTTTGTATATCGATTTGTGTATGGGTTGCGACCTGAAGTAAGCGGAATGATAAAACAGCATACTGTGGATTGGCAGAATAAAAAGATAGACGAAGTATTGAGGCATGCAAAATATTTTAGTGACGAGATTGAAGCCAAGCAACGTAAGCTAAAAGAAAAGGCCATGTGGGCTCAGGTTAAGTTGGCGGAAAGACAGGAAGCCCAACTGATTGAACAGGCAAATGGCATGAGCCATGTGAAACAAAAACCCAATATTGGGAAGGGAAAAGGACAGATTAGTTTAGACGAAGCCAAAAAGAAGTGGACATGTCATAACTGCGGAAAGGTAGGGCATTGGAAATCCAAGTGTAAATTACCCCCAAGTGCTAATGGCGATAATGCATCATTAAATCCACAGGTGCAAAATGAGGTGAGTTGTCAACCCCAGCAACAGCAGCAGGTTGTTGCCCAACAGTGTCAGGTGCCAAAACCATCTTTTCCACAGAGCGCAAACCCTCAGAGATACAGTAATGAGACAGGATCCTACACCGAGGAACAGGTAACTAAACTGCCCCGCGCAAGTGCTGTTTCACAGTATTGGCTGCAACGCGATGAGAGTGAGTCAGAAGAGAGTTATTGACGGTGCCGAGGAGAGGAAGAAGAGTACGTACTTAGCGCAACTCTGGAAGTAGACCAGAAAGGCCCTTTTGTGGACGGAAAGATAAATGATGAAAACATTACTTTCCTAGTAGATACTGGTGCTACTCGCTCAACTGTTAGATCACCTGACGTTAAAAATCTTCCTCTCTCGGATGACACAATCCAGGTAGTTGGAGTCTCAAACAGACAGATAAAAACATATCTTACTGAAACAGTTAAGGTTAAAATAGGGAAATGTAAGCGACACCAGCCCTGTAAATTTGTTAGGGAGGGATTTGTTGTGTAAGATGAATTGTACGATCTTCTGTACTCCTGATGGCATAGCTTTTGAGACTCCTGATGATGTATTATACAAAATGACTATGGCCAAAATGGAACCTGAGGTTACTGAGGCATTTGTTGTATTTGACCCAGAGGAATTGCCTCAAGAATTGAAGAAAACGGTGAGACCCGAGCCTAACGGAACTTTCAGGCTAGTACAAGACCTGAGAAAAGTGAATACAATTGTTGTATCATGTGGTCCCATCGTACCAAACCCTTGTGTGATCCTATACCAGATTCCTCATGATGCAGAATGGTACACAGTCATTGATCTATGTCATGCTTTCTTTTCCATCCCATTGTACCCTGACAGCCAACAGATTTTTGCGTTCCGGTTTGGCGAACGTACTTTGGCATGGTGCCGAATCCCACAGGGGTATACAGAAAGTCCATCGATATTCAATCAGATTCTGAAGAAGTCCCTAGAAGATTTAAAAATGCCCGAAAGTTCAGTACTAGTCCAATATATCGATGACTTACTGGTGGCATCGAGAACCTGAGAAGCCTGTGTAGTGGATACTGTTGCGCTGCTGAATCATTTGGCGGATGGAGGACTTAAGGTATCCCCATCAAAATTACAATTTTGCCATAAGGAAGTACAGTATTTAGGCCATAAAATTGAAAAAGGGCTGAGAAAGGTGATTGCAGATAGGATTAGGATAATCAAAGGAATGAGAGCACCAATGATTGAAAGAGAGGTGAGAATGTTTCTTGGAATGGTTGGATATTGCCGTCAGTGGATTAGCAACTTCTCACTGATTGCAAAACCTCTAGTACGATTGACAAAGAGTGATGTGAAAGACCCCCATGAATTGAATAAGGAGGAGTTGAAGGGTTTCAAACAATTAAGAGACGGTTTGTGTGAAGCCCCAGCTCCTGGCATGCCTAACTATGAAAAGGAGTTTGAGCTCTATTGCAGCAAGTAGAATGGGTGTGCACTTTCTGTGCTGGTACAAAAACATGGGAAATTGAGGCGAACAATTGCATATTTTTCAGCTATACTAGATCCTGTAGCTGTGGCATTACCTGGTTGTTTGAAAGCTGTAGCGGCTACCTGTAAGAGCTTGGAACAGAGTGAAGGAATTGTGGTGGGATATCCTGTGAGAGTGTTTGTGCCTCACGATGTGGCGATCCTTTTAACTAGGAGTCGCACCCAGTTTATGACGTATGAGAAGGTCATTTTAGGTGCAACAAATGTGAGCCTTGTGAGATGTCTAAATGTGAACCTATCGACATTGCTGCCAGATGCCGAGAATGTGGAAGTAAGGGATGACGTGGATCATGATTGTCTGGAAGTGCTTGACTTTTGCACTAAACCACGCCCTGATATAAAAGATGTGCCTCTGAAAGAAAGTGACTATGTGATGTTTGTGGATCGATCATGTTTGAGAACAGACGAAGGGATTTTAAGTGCTAAACAACAAACAAATGATGGACGGAATGCTGACAATGCATACATTCTCCCCCAGTCAATAGATCTGGGTTAAATCCATCGTTCTTTTGCCCACTACACCACCCCAGTTTAGACATGGCCATATGCAAATCAGTCTTGACCCTGTGCCTCATGGGAACAGTCCAGCCCGAATTGCCAAGCCATGTCTTCCCTGGACCGGAATCAAGCATCCTAGGACCGGTTTCTGGCTATCAGCCGTCATCAGCCAGGATAGCTTGACTCCAGTGGCGTAGTGAGCACGGGTCCCACGTCTGGGAATACCCATCCCACTTAGGGCGAAAAGCGTTACAACAAACAAATGATGGACGGAATGCTGACAATGCATACATTCTCCCCCAGTCAAGAGATCTGGGTTAAATCCATCGTTCTTTTGCCCACTACACCACCCCAGTTTAGACATGGCCATATGCAAATCAGTCTTGACCCTGTGCCTCATGGGAACAGTCCAGCCCGAATTGCCAAGCCATGTCTTCCCTGGACCGGAATCAAGCATCCTAGGACCGGTTTCTGGCTATCAGCCGTCATCAGCCAGGATAGCTTGACTCCAGTGGCGTAGTGAGCACGGGTCCCACGTCTGGGAATACCCATCCCACTTAGGGCGAAAAGCGTTACAACAAACAAATGATGGACGGAATGCTGACAATGCATACATTCTCCCCCAGTCAAGAGATCTGGGTTAAATCCATCGTTCTTTTGCCCACTACACCACCCCAGTTTAGACATGGCCATATGCAAATCAGTCTTGACCCTGTGCCTCATGGGAACAGTCCAGCCCGAATTGCCAAGCCATGTCTTCCCTGGACCGGAATCAAGCATCCTAGGACCGGTTTCTGGCTATCAGCCGTCATCAGCCAGGATAGCTTGACTCCAGTGGCGTAGTGAGCACGGGTCCCACGTCTGGGAATACCCATCCCACTAGGGCGAAAAGCGTTACAACAAACAAATGATGGACGGAATGCTGACAATGCATACATTCTCCCCCAGTCAAGAGATCTGGGTTAAATCCATCGTTCTTTTGCCCATTACACCACCCCAGTTTAGACATGGCCATATGCAAATCAGTCTTGACCCTGTGCCTCATGGGAACAGTCCAGCCCGAATTGCCAAGCCATGTCTTCCCTGGACCGGAATCAAGCACCCTAGGACCGGTTTCTGGCTATCAGCCGTCATCAGCCAGGGTAGCTTGACTCCAGTGGCGTAGTGAGCACGGGTCCCAAGTCTGGGAATACCCATCCCATTTAGGGCGAAAAGCGTTACAACAAACAAATGATGGACGGAATGCTGACAATGCATACATTCTCCCCCAGTCAAGAGATCTGGGTTAAATCCATCGTTCTTTTGCCCACTACACCCCCCCAGTTTAGACATGGCCATATGCAAATCAGTCTTGACCCTGTGCCTCATGGGAACAGTCCAGCCCGAATTGCCAAGCCATGTCTTCCCTGGACCGGAATCAAGCATCCTAGGACCGGTTTCTGGCTATCAGCCGTCATCAGCCAGGATAGCTTGACTCCAGTGGCGTAGTGAGCACGGGTCCCACGTCTGGGAATACCCATCCCACTTAGGGCGAAAAGCGTTACAACAAACAAATGATGGACGGAATGCTGACAATGCATACATTCTCCCCCAGTCAAGAGATCTGGGTTAAATCCATCGTTCTTTTGCCCACTACACCACCCCAGTTTAGACATGGCCATATGCAAATCAGTCTTGACCCTGTGCCTCATGGGAACAGTCCAGCCCGAATTGCCAAGCCATGTCTTCCCTGGACCGGAATCAAGCATCCTAGGACCGGTTTCTGGCTATCAGCCGTCATCAGCCAGGATAGCTTGACTCCAGTGGCGTAGTGAGCACGGGTCCCACGTCTGGGAATACCCATCCCACTTAGGGCGAAAAGCGTTACAACAAACAAATGATGGACGGAATGCTGACAATGCATACATTCTCCCCCAGTCAAGAGATCTGGGTTAAATCCATCGTTCTTTTGCCCACTACACCACCCCAGTTTAGACATGGCCATATGCAAATCAGTCTTGACCCTGTGCCTCATGGGAACAGTCCAGCCCGAATTGCCAAGCCATGTCTTCCCTGGACCGGAATCAAGCATCCTAGGACCGGTTTCTGGCTATCAGCCGTCATCAGCCAGGATAGCTTGACTCCAGTGGCGTAGTGAGCACGGGTCCCACGTCTGGGAATACCCATCCCACTAGGGCGAAAAGCGTTACAACAAACAAATGATGGACGGAATGCTGACAATGCATACATTCTCCCCCAGTCAAGAGATCTGGGTTAAATCCATCGTTCTTTTGCCCATTACACCACCCCAGTTTAGACATGGCCATATGCAAATCAGTCTTGACCCTGTGCCTCATGGGAACAGTCCAGCCCGAATTGCCAAGCCATGTCTTCCCTGGACCGGAATCAAGCACCCTAGGACCGGTTTCTGGCTATCAGCCGTCATCAGCCAGGGTAGCTTGACTCCAGTGGCGTAGTGAGCACGGGTCCCAAGTCTGGGAATACCCATCCCATTTAGGGCGAAAAGCGTTACAACAAACAAATGATGGACGGAATGCTGACAATGCATACATTCTCCCCCAGTCAAGAGATCTGGGTTAAATCCATCGTTCTTTTGCCCACTACACCCCCCCAGTTTAGACATGGCCATATGCAAATCAGTCTTGACCCTGTGCCTCATGGGAACAGTCCAGCCCGAATTGCCAAGCCATGTCTTCCCTGGACCGGAATCAAGCATCCTAGGACCGGTTTCTGGCTATCAGCCGTCATCAGCCAGGATAGCTTGACTCCAGTGGCGTAGTGAGCACGGGTCCCACGTCTGGGAATACCCATCCCACTTAGGGCGAAAAGCGTTACAACAAACAAATGATGGACGGAATGCTGACAATGCATACATTCTCCCCCAGTCAAGAGATCTGGGTTAAATCCATCGTTCTTTTGCCCACTACACCACCCCAGTTTAGACATGGCCATATGCAAATCAGTCTTGACCCTGTGCCTCATGGGAACAGTCCAGCCCGAATTGCCAAGCCATGTCTTCCCTGGACCGGAATCAAGCATCCTAGGACCGGTTTCTGGCTATCAGCCGTCATCAGCCAGGATAGCTTGACTCCAGTGGCGTAGTGAGCACGGGTCCCACGTCTGGGAATACCCATCCCACTAGGGCGAAAAGCGTTACAACAAACAAATGATGGACGGAATGCTGACAATGCATACATTCTCCCCCAGTCAAGAGATCTGGGTTAAATCCATCGTTCTTTTGCCCACTACACCACCCCAGTTTAGACATGGCCATATGCAAATCAGTCTTGACCCTGTGCCTCATGGGAACAGTCCAGCCCGAATTGCCAAGCCATGTCTTCCCTGGACCGGAATCAAGCATCCTAGGACCGGTTTCTGGCTATCAGCCGTCATCAGCCAGGGTAGCTTGACTCCAGTGGCGTAGTGAGCACGGGTCCCACGTCTGGGAATACCCATCCCACTTAGGGCGAAAAGCGTTACAACAAACAAATGATGGACGGAATGCTGACAATGCATACATTCTCCCCCAGTCAAGAGATCTGGGTTAAATCCATCGTTCTTTTGCCCACTACACCCCCCCAGTTTAGACATGGCCATATGCAAATCAGTCTTGACCCTGTGCCTCATGGGAACAGTCCAGCCCGAATTGCCAAGCCATGTCTTCCCTGGACGGGAATCAAGCATCCTAGGACCGGTTTCTGGCTATCAGCCGTCATCAGCCAGGATAGCTTGATTCCAGTGGCGTAGTGAGCACGGGTCCCACGTCTGGGAATACCCATCCCACTTAGGGCGAAAAGCGTTACAACAAACAAATGATGGACGGAATGCTGACAATGCATACATTCTCCCCCAGTCAAGAGATCTGGGTTAAATCCATCGTTCTTTTGCCCACTACGCCACCCCAGTTCAGACATGGCCATGGAATAATCTTACTTGTAGTCTGAAGAGGGAAGAAAATACCTTTTTGGATATGGTGGAAGAGAGGAGAATCAAGATGCAGAGGAAGATACCTGAGGGAAAGGGAGAAAAGACGGTCTGGGACGTTGAAAGAGGAAAACATTTGAAAGGAGAAACCAGTCCGCCTATGGCTTTAGATTGGCCTCAGAGAGGGAAATTGTGTATTAGAAGAAATGAAACTGTGTATGATAGCTATTTTATATGCCATGATACGTATAGAATCATGGGAGGATGGGGATTTAAAGGAGGAAATGATCCCGGACTATATTTTATCTGCGGGAACAAAGCTTATTATCGACTACCGGACCATTGGTATGGCACATGTTACCTAGGCCTGGTCTTCCCAAAGATATTTCATGTGGGAAGGGGAAATGATGGTACGCATGAGATAGGCAGACAACTAACACGTAGAGGGAAAGTTGGTCAGAAATTGTAGGGGATATTTTTGGAGCACTGATACCAGCCGTTGGAATATCTCTGAATGCACACAAAATTAGAAAATTGTCTGCAGTAGTGGATCGCTTATCGACAAGCACTGCTGGAGGGTTCTTGCTGGTGAATACTGAAATGGTTGCCATGAAAGCCATGGTGATGCAAAATTGACTTGCCCTTGATATTATTTTAGCAAAGGAGGGATGAGTCTGTGCAATGCTGAAAGTGCAACATTGTTCTACTTATATTCCTGACGAGAGTCATGATTTAAAGAAATACATTCGAAATATTACGGATTTGCATGAGGAGATTGTTCCATTGGAGGTTGAAAGTGTTTGGGAGAAGATTGGGAAAGGATTTTCTACTATTAAAAATGTTCTGATAAAATTAGGTAGCTTATTTGTAGGTAGGATTCTAATTCCAGTAACTTGTGTGATAATATTAGTATTAATTCTGAGGTTAGGATGTGTATGTATAAAAAGAAGAAAGTTACAAAATAAAATGAGAAGTCGCTAAGAAAAGAGAGAAAGAAAGTAAGGAAAGAGAAATCGGAGACATAGAACTGGAAGAATGGAAAGAAAATATGTATAAGAAAACAAGAGAGGATGAGACGGGGGAAACTATGATGTGATGTAACAAAACTTAAGAGAACTGAATTCATTTCCGTAAAAATTTTATCAAAATTTAGTGGAATTTGTGGTGATATTAAAAATCACCAAAGGGGGGATTGATGGAGCAGGTAAAACAAAATTTTGTATACCTTCCCTATTTTGCATGAAAATACTAATGATGTAATCAATTCACATATTAACCTGTATTGACTGTATGCCGTGGCATACTAATCAACAAAGCGCACCTTGATAAACACGAATTACACGCAGGACTAAATGCTAATTGCATGGCAGAATAACTTAATGACTAACTGTGGGACGCATATTAACAATAGGAGGTGTGATGATAGAAATTGCATGATTTGTGTTGCTTTTGAGATGTTTTGCGTTCCTGCTGGGACCAAATGGTAAGTATTATTGCTTTACATGTCGCTATAAGCTAGGAAAATACTAATATATAATGGGATTAGTGTGGGTTTAAACATTAGAATCTTCATTTGCGTATATTAATTATGTTTTATGTTTGTTTTGCTTAAGTTGGCATTCGGGCCTACCAAGCCATAATATTCAAAATGGAGTTTGGAAGTGGCCACCGTCTTGTGAGCGCGATGTCTACTGCGCAGAGTCGGATGGCTCCGAAGATCTCCAGGCATCCTCAATTCAGAGCACAGTGTTCCTTGTCAAGGTTAGGAACGTGGAGGACTGCCAGATTTCAGTCAATGTGAATGCCCAGAAATAACCACCTATAACGGAAGGTCAACATGTCGATACATCTGACCTTTTCGCATGAGAACTGTATGAGCTAAAAGAATGACATAGCAAATTCTATGAGACTATGAGAAATAAAGGACCATATTGCAACTTTAAAGGGTTCAACCAATCGCAAGATATTCCCAATTCAGTAAATGTTACACGTTCCCCAGAATTTATTATAAAAGGATAGTAGAATAGGGAGGGAGAGAGAGGAGGTTAGTGCGTTCCGGAGGGGTTCCGGAGGGTTGTCCCGAACTTGCGTGATCGACTTGCTTGCATGATTGCTTGGTCCTTTGGATATCTTTGGGGCTGTGCCGTGCTTTCGGACTTGTTGGCCTGCGTTCGATGGGGACGATTTTATCAGAAGGGATTTGAGTTATGCAGAGCTAACAGAATTAGAGAAAAGAGCTCCAATATCAAGAATAGGTAAATATAAATGTCATGCTGAATTGTGCTGAATAATTAAATTTGAACTTTGTTGACCGAAATGCTAATTATGCAACTGAAAGCAAGTAATTAGATAAACTAAACATTGATTACCAGAGAACGAGTTTGTGGTTCTTTAAGTAGGGTATTAAATAAGGATTCCAGAACTTTAATGTGTTTTAGCTGGTTCTAGATCACCATCAACCAATCCAACTAATTGGTCCGTCGACCAAGTGGTGGAGTGCCTTGATGTTAAGGTTAGGATCCTATAAGTATTGATGTAAATATGTAAACATTGTAACAAGTTTCCTTCCCTATAGGTAATAAGGTACCCCCACATGTCCAGCGGATTCCTCATCCTCCTGTGTACAGATATGAGTGAGACATGTGAGTGTTGGTGTTATGGGCCCCAACAATAAATGCGTGTGTGAATGAGTAAGTGCGGTGATGGGTCTGTGACACAGAGAGTACATGTAAATTTGCCCCCTTTCCGCTGGAGCATACAGGAAGGTCACCCTTCCTGTACATAAACAATCATTTTAAAAAAATACCATTTTGCAACATCTGTGTGTGCTGCATTAAGCAGCACACATAGAAATGACAAAGCGGCATTTAAAGATAGTTTTAGTGCCAGAAAGGGGACCTTCCTGTGAATAAACAATCTTCCCCTGCACACAGACACCCTGACATCCTTACACTATGGTGTAAGGGTGCCTGCATTGGCACTAGGCTGCTAAACGTAGCACCAATGCTGGGGGAAAGGCAGGGCTGCACCCTTGCATTTCTGTAGTGGCAGAGAGAGGTGTTGAGCCGGGAAGGCTAATGCCTCTCCATGCCACTTCGCTTGTACATATGCCCCTCAGAGTGTTAAAACTAAGAAGTGCCGGGACTCAGTACCAGTGAGTACATGCCCATTTAAAGCACTGCCGAAGCCTAACCGGCATCACCACATAATACTCCACCTTCCTACACTGACCAAGTGAAGAGAGCCGGTATGATGTTTCACATGGTGTTACCAGTGAGTTAGCAGATCTATGTAGGTCTGTGCCACGTGAATCATTAATTGTTGCACTCACACATTCTGCAACCTTCATGTAGAGAAATCATCTGTAGTTATGACTAGTTCTTGTCCTGCTTTTTAAGTGTATAGCCATGCAACAGTTGATGCTGTTACAGGAAGGATATTGTGCTGCATAACTAAATACTTCTAAGGCCCCAAAAGCGAGACCTATTGGCTATGCCAATGCTTGTTACGCTTGTTACGTGCTTTGCATGCTAAACAGTTTTATGGCTCGGCTCATGCACGGGCTTTTAGAGCCAGAGACGGGCCAACCCTTGGCTCGGCTCTGTTCTCACTTTAAATTTGTTGTCTCTTCCACGTCTATTGTAGGGGTGCTGTATCACACCCTCCAACCTAGACCTATAAGAGATTTAGGAGGGGAACGGGGTTACATACTGTTGCTCGGAGAACTCTACACACTGCGGCCCCCTTTACTGTCACTCTCTGTGTGACGTGGTCAGTTTCTTTCTCTCCTACCAATACTGTGCATTGGCCAAAGCAGTCCTTTGGAAATTAACAAATGCAACTTCTTTTGACGTGGTCAACATAGAAAGCGGACTTTAGATTTGCAACAAGGCCGCTGAGTCACTCCCACCTCGGCAACACATGAAGGGGAACAAAAGTGCGTGAGAGCCAGAAAAAGCACAAGAGCAGAGAAGGCGGAGAGTCGTGCCTGGGGAATTCAAGCGAAAAACACGTCTTGAAAAAGCACGTGTGCCCGGAACTTCATGGGAGGGAGATGAGAAGAACTCGACAGATGCGGCATCCCAGCTATTACGGCCCTTTCAGTGGAAGAATAGAAATGTTACGGCTCTTTCAAGATCACGTTAGCAGCGAGCGCAGAGACAAAAGCGCCGTGTGACTTGGATCGGCGCACAGTGGACTTCTCATTGAGAGGGAGCGTGGCGACTGCTTGATGGGCCGCCACCTCTGACACGGGGGGCTCGGAGATTGTGCCCAATGCAAAGCCTTTCCCCTCGGCGACTGGGTGCTTCTGAAAACATTCAGCCAGGCTTAAAACCGCGCGTCGGTAGGGCCGTTGAAGATTGTGCCCAATGCAAAGCCTTTCCCCTCGGCGACTGGGTGCTTCTGAAAACATTCAGCCAGGTTTAAAACCGCGCGCCGGTAGGGCCGGTGGAGATTGTGCCCAATGCAAAGCCTTTCCCCTCGGACGACTGGGTGCTTCTGAAAACATTCAGCCAGGCTTAAAACCGCGCGCCGGTAGGGCCGGTGGTTTAGAAACTTGGGTACAATATTTTACAACCACCACACATTTAGCCAAAATTGATAGCTGAATTCTTAAAAAATGACACAGAGATATATAATTGTTCGGTAGGGCCGGTGGTTTAGAGGCTTGGGTACAATATTTTACAACCCCCACACATTTACCCAAAATTGATAGCTGAATTCTTAGATAATGACACAGAGATATATAATTGCTCGCTGAAAGATTTGAGGGCTCAGAATTTAGGGAAAAATACTGAAAGTTCTGACAGTACAACTCAGGAGACGACTTTGCGGTCAGAATGGTATTTAAACCCTCGGTTAATTTATGTATCTGGGAGCTTAGGGAAACAAGCATTGGCCGCGCGGCTGTAAAAGTAACCTTCATGTAGAGAAATCATCTGTAGTTATGACTAGTTCTTGTCCTGCTTTTTTGTGTTTGTCTGGGCTGTTCCTAATCTTAATGTCTCTTTGTTCTCCATCACTTTTCTCCTCTATTTCTCTCTCAGTTTCGGCTATTTTTGGGGAATATGCTGTGCAGCAGTCCTTGATTGTTTTGGTGTGTTCTTGAGGGGTGCTCCCGATGTAAGAATGTAGTTTTCCATTCTTTTTTGTGGAATAATTCCAAGTTTTGAATTTATGTTTATGTGTTTGGCTGAGCAGCTCCTGATCCAAGTGATTATTCATTTATCACTCGACCTCTTTTTTTTCTGGAATGATTTATAAAGTTGTAATCAACAGAACGGACTTTTTGTATGCGTGCCGCCGGGCTGAATTCGTGAATTTGTTTCCGATTGGCATGTTTGTTCCTGATGTCAGTGTGTTTTTTTAATTATTATTCGTTCCTCATCTTCTCCCCTTCTTGTGATGACGAATTGCTCTGTTTTAACAAGCTCTGAGGTCTCAGCTCTGAGAGGTTAGAACCAGTTCCAGCCGGTTTCCTATTCTAAGAGCAGCTGTCCTTGTGAAGTGGTTTTGAGAAAGAGGGAAGGGGTGGGTGTTGGGTTGGCAGTGATGTGAATATATAAACACAGCTGTGCCGGTGGGTGGTAAGCAGTGACTGAGCTCTGGTGCAAGCAGAAGCACCAGTGCAAGAAGAAAATGCAAGAAATACTAGCTTGGTTATTTTGTTTCCTTAAAATACCCATTTTGTTTGCTGCTGATGACCCATTCTGCAGACACGGCTTTATTATGAACAACTCTGCAGTGTCTCCTCCTATCCCCATGTTTACAAAGGCTCTGTTTATTGTGATACCATAGAAACAGATTCTGCCTAAGCCTATGCAGGCCCCAATGCAGAGATGATTTAACACTGTTTCCTGGCCTTTTCCGCACTATGCTACCAAGTTGCTCAAACACAAGACTTTGTACAAGACCTTAAATTAATTAGGGTTTCGAAATATGTTTCCTTTGCCCTTTTTCTGGATTGATCACTAAGTTCTGCGCAGGAGTCCTGAATTTGTATCTGGTCCCTGTGTGGGCTCCTCATCTAAAATGTGTGTATGTTCCTCCATCTTTGTAATATTGCTGTGTTATTCTGGTGTGATTGCTAGCTTTGAATATGTTTCTGTGATTGACTGATTCCAGTGTGTATTCGATTCTTAATCCACTTTCTTTTTTTCTGGAATGATTTAAAAAACTATTTTCAAAACCATTTTTTTTCCTGAATATGACTGGGCTGAATTTATGATTTTGTGTTCTTCGTGACTGTTCCTGATTTAAGTGTTTCAATATTTTTCCTCCCCTTTTCTTTTTTGCTATAATGACCAGCAGCTCTGTTAGTCAGTGCCTGTGGTTTCATTTACGAGAGGTTGGAACCAGTTCCAGCTGTCTCCTATCCCAAAGCTAAGTATAGTTCTTTTTGTGAGGGGAGATGAACGGTATGGCGTCAAGGGAGCGGTGAAGGATGCTGATAGTGATGTGAATAAACACAGCAGTGACTGTCGATTGGATAAGCCTTGACCTCCGGTGCAAGCAGAGACACCAGTGCAAGGAGGAAATGAAAACAAGCATTGGCATAGCCAATAGGTCTCGCGTTTGGGACCTTATAAGTGTTTAGCCATGCAACAGTTGCTGCTGTGGCAGGAAGGATATTGTGCTGCATAACTAAATACTTATAAGGCCCCAAAGGCGAGACCTATTGGCTATGCCAATGCTTGTTACGCTTGTTACGTGCTTTGCATGCTAAACAGTTTTATGGCTCAGCTCATGCACGGGCTATTAGAGCCAGAGACGGGCCAACCCTTGGATCGGCTCTGTTCTCACTTTAAATTTGTTGTCTCTTCCACGTCTATTGTAGGGGTGCTCTATCACACACTCCGACCTAGACCTATAAGAGATTTAGGAGGGGAACGGGGTTACATACTGTTGCATGGAAAACTCTACACACTGCGGCCCCTTTTACTGTCACTCTCTGCGTGACGTGGTCAGTTTCTTTCTCTCCTACCAATATTGTGCATTGGCCAAAGCAGTCCTTTGGAAATTAACAAATGCAACTTCTTTTGACGTGGTCAACATAGAAAGCGGTCTTTAGATTTGCAACAAGGCCGCTGAGTCACTTCCACCTCGGCAACACATGAAGGGGAACAAAAGTGCGTGAGAGCCAGAATAAGCACAAGAGCAGAGAAGGCGGAGAGTCATGCCTGGGGAATTCAAGCGAAAAACACATCTTGAAAAGAGCACGTGTGCCCGGAACTTCATGGAAGGGAGATGAGAAGAACTCAACAGAAGCGGCATCCCAGCTATTATGGCCCTTTCAGTGGAAGAATGGAAACGTTACGGCTCTTTCAAGATCACGTTAGCAGCGAGTGCAGAGACAAAAGCGCCGTGTGACTTGGATCGGCGCACAGTGGACTTCTCATTGAGAGGGAGCGTGGCGACTGCTTGATGGGCCGCCACCTCTGACACGGGGGGCTCGGAGATTGTGCCCAATGCAAAGCCTTTCCCCTCGGCGACTGGGTGCTTCTGAAAACATTCAGCCAGGCTTAAAACCGCGCGTCGGTAGGGCCGGTGGAGATTGTGCCCAATGCACAGCCTTTTCCCTCGGCGACTGGGTGCTTCTGAAAACATTCAGCCAGGTTTAAAACCGTGCGCCGGTAGGGCCGGTGGAGATTGTGCCCAATGCAAAGCCTTTCCCCTCGGACGACTGGGTGCTTCTGAAAACATTCAGCCAGGCTTAAAACCGCGCGCCGGTGGTTTAGAAACTTGGGTACAATATTTTACAACCCCCACACATTTAGCCAAAATTGATAGCCGAATTCTTAGATAATGACACAGAGATATATAATTGTTCGGTAGGGCCGGTGGTTTAGAGGCTTGGGTACAATATTTTACAACCCCACGCATTTAGCCAAAATTGATAGCTGAATTCTTAGATAATGACACAGAGATATATAATTGCTCGCTAAAAGATTTGAGGGCTCAGAATTTAGGGAAAAATACTGAAAGTTCTGACAGTACAACTCAGGAGACGACTTTGCGGTCAGAATGGTATTTAAACCCTCGGTTAATTTATGGATCTGGGAGCTTAGAGAAACAAGAATTGGCCGCGCGGCTGTAAAAGTAACCTTCATGTAGAGAAATCATCTGTAGTTATGACTAGTTCTTGGCCTGCTTTTTTGTGTTTGTTTGGGCTGTTCCTAATCTTAATGTCTCTTTGTTCTCCATCACTTTTCTCCTCTATTTCTCTCTCAGTTTCGGCTATTTTTGGGGAATATGCTGTGCAGCAGTCCTTGATTGTTTTGTTGTGTTCTTGAGGGGTGCTCCCGATGTAAGAATGTAGTTTCCCATTCTTTTTTGTGGAATAATTCCAAGTTTTGAATTTATGTTTATGTGTTTGGTTGAGCAGCTCCTGATCCAAGTGATTATTCATTTATCACTCGACCTCTGTTTTTTCTGGAATGATTTATAAAGTTGTAATCAACAGAACGGACTTTTTGTATGCGTGCCGCCGGGCTTAATTCGTGAATTTGTTTCTGAGTGGCATGTTTGTTCCTGATGTCAGTGTGTTTTTTTAATTATTATTAGTTCCTCATCTTCTCCCCTTCTTTTGATGACGAATTGCTCTGTTTTAACAAGCTCTGAGGTCTCAGCTCTGAGAGGTTAGAACCAGTTCCAGCCGGTTTCCTATTCTAAGAGCAGCTGTCCTTGTGAAGTGGTTTTGAGAAAGAGGGAAGGGGTGGGTGTTGGGTTGGCAGTGATGTGAATATATAAACACAGCTGTGCCGGTGGGTGGTAAGCAGTGACTGAGCTCTGGTGCAAGCAGAAGCACCAGTGCAAGAAGAAAATGCAAGAAAGACTAGCTTGGTTATTTTGTTTCCTTAAAATACCCATTTTGTTTGCTGCTGATGACCCATCCTGCAGACACGTCTTTATGATGAACAACTCTGCAGTGTCTCCTCCTATCCCCATGTTTACAAAGGCTCTGTTTATTGTGATACCATAGAAACAGATTCTGCCTAAGCCTATGCAGGCCCCAATGCAGAGATGATTTAACACTGTTTCCTGGCCTTTTCCGCACTATGCTACCAAGTTGCTCAAACACAAGACTTTGTACAAGACCTTAAATTAATTAGGGTTTCGAAATCTGTTTCCTTTGCCCTTTTTCTGGATTGATTACTAAGTTCTGCGCAGGAGTCCTGAATTTGTATCTGGTCCCTGTCTGGGCTCCTCATCTAAAATGTGTGTATGTTCCTCCATCTCTGTAATATTGCTGTGTTATTCTGGTGTGATTGCTAGCTTTGAATTTGTTTCTGTGATTGACTGATTCCAGTGTGTATTCGATTCTTAATCCACTTTCTTTTTTTCTGGAATGATTTAAAAAACTATTTTCAAAACCATTTTTTTTCCTGAATATGACTGGGCTGAATTTATGATTTTGTGTTCTTCATGACTGTTCCTGATTTAAGTGTTTCAATATTTTTCCTCCCCTTTTCTTTTTTGCTATAATGACCAGCAGCTCTGTTAGTCAATGCCTGTGGTTTCATTTACGAGAGGTTGGAACCAGTTCCAGCTGTCTCCTATCCCAAGGCTAAGTATAGTTCTTTTTGTGAGGGGAGATGAACGGTATGGCGTCAAGGGAGCGGTGAAGGATGCTTACAGTGATGTGAATAAACACAGTAGTGACTGTCGATTGGATAAGCCTTGACCTCCGGTGCAAGCAGAGACACCAGTGCAAGGAGGAAATGCAAACAAGCATTGGCATAGCCAATAGGTCTCGCGTTTGGGACCTTATAAGTGTTTAGCCATGCAACAGTTGCTGCTGTGGCAGGAAGGATATTGTGCTGCATAAGTAAATACTTATAAGGGCCCAAAGGCGAGACCTATTGGCTATGCCAATGCTTGTTACGCTTGTTACGTGCTTTGCATGCTAAACAGTTTTATGGCTCAGCTCATGCACGGGCTATTAGAGCCAGAGGCGGGCCAACCCTTAGCTCGGCTCTGTTCTCACTTTAAATTTGTTGTCTCTTCCACGTCTATTGTAGGGGTGCTCTATCACACACTCCGACCTAGACCTATAAGTGATTTAGGAGGGGAACGGGGTTACATACTGTTGCATGGAAAACTCTACACACTGAGGCCCCCTTTACTGTCACTCTCTGCGTGACGTGGTCAGTTTCTTTCTCTCCTACCAATATTGTACATTGGCCAAAGCAGTCCTTTGGAAATTAACAAATGCAACTTCTTTTGACGTGGTCAACATAGAAAGCGGACTTTAGATTTGCAACAAGGCCGCTGAGTCACTTCCACCTCGGCAACACATGAAGGGGAACAAAAGTGCGTGAGAGCCAGAATAAGCACAAGAGCAGAGAAGGCGGAGAGTCGTGCCTGGGGAATTCAAGCGAAAAACACATCTTGAAAAGAGCACGTGTGCCCGGAACTTCATGGGAGGGAGATGAGAAGAACTCGACAGATGCGGCATCCCAGCTATTACGGCCCTTTCAGTGGAAGAATGGAAATGTTACGGCTCTTTCAAGATCACGTTAGCAGCGAGCGCAGAGACAAAAGCGCCGTGTGACTTGGATCGGCGCACAGTGGACTTCTCAAGGAGAGGGAGCGTGGCGACTGCTTGATGGACCCCACCTCTGACACGGGGGGGCTCGGAGATTGTGCCCAATGCAAAGCCTTTCCCCTCGGCGACTGAGTGCTTCTGAAAACATTCAGCCATGTTTAAAACCGCGCGCCGGTAGGGCCGGTGGAGATTGTGCCCAATGCAAAGCCTTTCCCCTCGGACGACTGGGTGCTTCTGAAAACATTCAGCCAGGCTTAAAACCGCGCGCCGGTGGTTTAGAAACTTGGGTACAATATTTTACAACCCCCACACATTTAGCCAAAATTGATAGCTGAATTCTTAGATAATGACACAGAGATATATAATTGTTCGGTAGGGCCGGTGGTTTAGAGGCTTGGGTACAATATTTTACAACCCCACGCATTTAGCCAAAATTGATAGCTGAATTCTTAGATAATGACACAGAGATATATAATTGCTCGCTAAAAGATTTGAGGGCTCAGAATTTAGGGAAAAATACTGAAAGTTCTGACAGTACAACTCAGGAGACGACTTTGCGGTCAGAATGGTATTTAAACCCTCGGTTAATTTATGTATCTGGGAGCTTAGAGAAACAAGAATTGGCCGCGCGGCTGTAAAAGTAACCTTCATGTAGAGAAATCATCTGTAGTTATGACTAGTTCTTGGCCTGCTTTTTTGTGTTTGTTTGGGCTGTTCCTAATCTTAATGTCTCTTTGTTCTCCATCACTTTTCTCCTCTATTTCTCTCTCAGTTTCTGCTATTTTTGGGGAATATGCTGTGCTGCAGTCCTTGATTGTTTTGTTGTGTTCTTGAGGGGTGCTCCCGATGTAAGAATGTAGTTTTCCATTCTTTTTTGTGGAATAATTCCAAGTTTTGAATTTATATTTATGTGTTTGGCTGAGCAGCTCCTGATCCAAGTGATTATTCATTTATCACTCGACCTCTGTTTTTTCTGGAATGATTTATAAAGTTGTAATCAATAGAACGGACTTTTTTGTATGCGTGCCGCCGGGCTTAATTCGTGAATTTGTTTCTGATTGGCATGTTTGTTCCTGATGTCAGTGTGTTTTTTTAATTATTATTCGTTCCTCATCTTCTCCCCTTCTTGTGATGACGAATTGTTCTGTTTTAACAAGCTCTGAGGTCTCAGCTCTGAGAGGTTAGAACCAGTTCCATCCGGTTTCCTATTCTAAGAGCAGCTGTCCTTGTGAAGTGGTTTTGAGAAAGAGGGGAGGGGTGGGTGTTGGGTTGGCAGTGATGTGAATATATAAAGACAGCTGTGCCGGTGGGTGGTAAGCAGTGACTGAGCTCTGGTGCAAGCAGAAGCAGCAGTGCAAGAAGAAAATGCAAGAAAGACTAGCTTGGTTATTTTGTTACCTTAAAATACCCATTTTGTTTGCTGCTGAGGACCCATCCTGCAGACACGGCTTTATTATGAACAACTCTGCAGTGTCTCCTCCTATCCCCATGTTTACAAAGGCTCTGTTTATTGTGATACCATAGAAACAGATTCTGCCTAAGCCTATGCAGGCCGCAATGCAGAGATGATTTAACACTGTTTCCTGGCCTTTTCCGCACTATGCTACCAAGTTGCTCAAACACAAGACTTTGTACAAGACCTTAAATTAATTAGGGTTTCGAAATCTGTTTCCTTTGCCCTTTTTCTGGATTGATTACTAAGTTTTGCGCAGGAGTCCTGAATTTGTATCTGGTCCCTGTCTGGGCTCCTCATCTAAAATGTGTGTATATTCATCCATCTTTGTAATATTGCTGTGTTATTCTGGTGTGATTTCTAGCTTTGAATTTGTTTCTGTGATTGACTGATTCCAGTGTGTATTCGATTCTTAATCCACTTTCTTTTTTTCTGGAATGATTTAAAAAACTATTTTCAAAACCATTTTTTTTCCTGAATATGACTGGGCTGAATTTATGATTTTGTGTTCTTCATGACTGTTCCTGATTTAAGTGTTTCAATATTTTTCCTCCCCTTTTCTTTTTAGCTATAATGACCAGCAGCTCTGTTAGTCAGTGCCTGTGGTTTCATTTACGAGAGTTTGGAACCAGCTGTCTCCTATCCCAAGGCTAAGTATAGTTCTTCTTGTGAGGGGAGATGAACGGTATGGCGTCAAGGGAGCGGTGAAGGATGCTGACAGTGATGTGAATAAACACAGTAGTGACTGTCGATTGGATAAGCCTTGACCTCCAGTGCAAGCAGAGACACCAGTGCAAGGAGGAAATGCAAACAAGCATTGGCATAGCCAATAGGTCTCGCGTTTAGGACCTTATAAGTGTTTAGCCATGCAACAGTTGCTGCTGTGGCAGGAAGGATATTGTGCTGCATAACTAAATACTTGTAAGGCCCCAAAGGCGAGGCCTATTGGCTATGCCAATGCTTGTTACGCTTGTTACGTGCTTTGCATGCTAAACAGTTTTATGGCTCAGCTCATGCACGGGCTATTAGAGCCAGAGACGGGCCAACCCTTGGCTCGCCTCTGTTCTCAGTTTACATTTGTTGTCTCTTCCACGTCTATTGTAGGGGTGCTCTATCACACACTCCGACCTAGACCTATAAGTGATTTAGGAGGGGAACGGGGTTACATACTGTTGCATGGAAAACTCTACACACTGAGGCCCCCTTTACTGTCACTCTCTGCGTGACGTGGTCAGTTTCTTTCTCTCCTACCAATATTGTGCATTGGCCAAAGCAGTCCTTTGGAAATTAACAAATGCAACTTCTTTTGACGTGGTCAACATAGAAAGCGGACTTTAGATTTGCAACAAGGCCGCTGAGTCACTTCCACCTCGGCAACACATGAAGGGGAACAAAAGTGCGTGAGAGCCAGAATAAGCACAAGAGCAGAGAAGGCGGAGAGTCGTGCCTGGGGAATTCAAGCGAAAAACACATCTTGAAAAGAGCACGTGTGCCCGGAACTTCATGGGAGGGAGATGAGAAGAACTCGACAGATGCGGCATCCCAGCTATTACGGCCCTTTCAGTGGAAGAATGGAAATGTTACGGCTCTTTCAAGATCACGTTAGCAGCGAGCGCAGAGACAAAAGCGCCGTGTGACTTGGATCGGCGCACAGTGGACTTCTCAGGGAGAGGGAGCGTGGCGACTGCTTGATGGGCCCCCACCTCTGACACGGGGGGCTCGGAGATTGTGCCCAATGCAAAGCCTTTCCCCTCGGCGACTGAGTGCTTCTGAAAACATTCAGCCATGTTTAAAACCGCGCGCCGGTAGGGCCGGTGGAGATTGTGCCCAATGCAAAGCCTTTCCCCTCGGACGACACTGGGTGCTTCTGAAAACATTCAGCCAGGCTTAAAACCGCGCGCCGGTGGTTTAGAAACTTGGGTACAATATTTTACAACCCCCACACATTTAGCCAAAATTGATAGCTGAATTCTTAGATAATGACACAGAGATATATAATTGTTCGGTAGGGCCGGTGGTTTAGAGGCTTGGGTACAATATTTTACAACCCCACGCATTTAGCCAAAATTGATAGCTGAATTCTTAGATAATGACACAGAGATATATAATTGCTCGCTAAAAGATTTGAGGTCTCAGAATTTAGGGAAAAATACTGAAAGTTCTGACAGTACAACTCAGGAGACGACTTTGCGGTCAGAATGGTATTTAAACCCTCGGTAAATTTATGTATCTGGGAGCTTAGAGAAACAAGAATTGGCCGCGCGGCTGTAAAAGTAACCTTAATGTAGAGAAATCATCTGTAGTTATGACTAGTTCTTGGCCTGCTTTTTTGTGTTTGTTTGGGCTGTTCCTAATCTTAATGTCTCTTTGTTCTCCATCACTTTTCTCCTCTATTTCTCTCTCAGTTTCTGCTATTTTTGGGGAATATGCTGTGCTGCAGTCCTTGATTGTTTTGTTGTGTTCTTGAGGGGTGCTCCCGATGTAAGAATGTAGTTTTCCATTCTTTTTTGTGGAATAATTCCAAGTTTTGAATTTATATTTATGTGTTTGGCTGAGCAGCTCCTGATCCAAGTGATTATTCATTTATCACTCGACCTCTGTTTTTTCTGGAATGATTTATAAAGTTGTAATCAATAGAACGGACTTTTTTGTATGCGTGCCGCCGGGCTTAATTCGTGAATTTGTTTCTGATTGGCATGTTTGTTCCTGATGTCAGTGTGTTTTTTTAATTATTATTCGTTCCTCATCTGCTCCCCTTCTTGTGATGACGAATTGCTCTGTTTTAACAAGCTCTGAGGTCTCAGCTCTGAGAGGTTAGAACCAGTTCCAGCCGGTTTCCTATTCTAAGAGCAGCTGTCCTTGTGAAGTGGTTTTGAGAAAGAGGGAAGGGGTGGGTGTTGGGTTGGCAGTGATGTGAATATATAAACACAGCTGTGCCGGTGGGTGGTAAGCAGTGACTGAGCTCTGGTGCAAGCAGAAGCAGCAGTGCAAGAAGAAAATGCAAGAAAGACTAGCTTGGTTATTTTGTTACCTTAAAATACCCATTTTGTTTGCTGCTGAGGACCCATCCTGCAGACACGGCTTTATTATGAACAACTCTGCAGTGTCTCCTCCTATCCCCATGTTTACAAAGGCTCTGTTTATTGTGATACCATAGAAACAGATTCTGCCTAAGCCTATGCAGGCCCCAATGCAGAGATGATTTAACACTGTTTCCTGGCCTTTTCCGCACTATGCTACCAAGTTGCTCAAACACAAGACTTTGTACAAGACCTTAAATTAATTAGGGTTTCGAAATCTGTTTCCTTTGCCCTTTTTCTGGATTGATTACTAAGTTTTGCGCAGGAGTCCTGAATTTGTATCTGGTCCCTGTCTGGGCTCCTCATCTAAAATGTGTGTATATTCATCCATCTTTGTAATATTGCTGTGTTATTCTGGTGTGATTTCTAGCTTTGAATTTGTTTCTGTGATTGACTGATTCCAGTGTGTATTCGATTCTTAATCCACTTTCTTTTTTTCTGGAATGATTTAAAAAACTATTTTCAAAACCATTTTTTTTCCTGAATATGACTGGGCTGAATTTATGATTTTGTGTTCTTCATGACTGTTCCTGATTTAAGTGTTTCAATATTTTTCCTCCCCTTTTCTTTTTAGCTATAATGACCAGCAGCTCTGTTAGTCAGTGCCTGTGGTTTCATTTACGAGAGTTTGGAACCAGCTGTCTCCTATCCCAAGGCTAAGTATAGTTCTTCTTGTGAGGGGAGATGAACGGTATGGCGTCAAGGGAGCGGTGAAGGATGCTGACAGTGATGTGAATAAACACAGTAGTGACTGTCGATTGGATAAGCCTTGACCTCCAGTGCAAGCAGAGACACCAGTGCAAGGAGGAAATGCAAACAAGCATTGGCATAGCCAATAGGTCTCGCGTTTAGGACCTTATAAGTGTTTAGCCATGCAACAGTTGCTGCTGTGGCAGGAAGGATATTGTGCTGCATAACTAAATACTTGTAAGGCCCCAAAGGCGAGGCCTATTGGCTATGCCAATGCTTGTTACGCTTGTTACGTGCTTTGCATGCTAAACAGTTTTATGGCTCAGCTCATGCACGGGCTATTAGAGCCAGAGACGGGCCAACCCTTGGCTCGCCTCTGTTCTCAGTTTAAATTTGTTGTCTCTTCCACGTCTATTGTACGGGTGCTGTATCACACACTCCGACCTAGACCTATAAGAGATTTAGGAGGGGAACGGGGTTACATGCTGTTGCATGGAAAACTCTACACACTGCGGCCCCCTTTACTGTCACTCTCTGCGTGACATGGTCAGTTTCTTTCTCTCCTACCAATATTGTGCATTGGCCAAAGCAGTCCTTTGGAAATTACCAAATGCAACTTCTTTTGACGTGGTCAACATAGAAAGCGGACTTTAGATTTGCAACAAGGCCGCTGAGTCACTTCCACCTCGGCAACACATGAAGGGGAACAAAAGTGCGTGAGAGCCAGAATAAGCACAAGAGCAGAGAAGGCGGAGAGTCATGCCTGGGGAATTCAAGCGAAAAACACATCTTGAAAAGAGCACGTGTGCCCAGAACTTCATGGGAGGGAGATGAGAAGAACACAACAGAAGCGGCATCCCAGCTATTATGGCCCTTTCAGTGGAAGAATGGAAACGTTACGGCTCTTTCAAGATCACATTAGCAGCGAGCGCAGAGACAAAAGCGCCGTGTGACTTGGATCGGCGCACAGTGGACTTCTCAGGGAGAGGGAGCGTGGCGACTGCTTGATGGGCCCCCACCTCTGACACGGGGGGCTCGGAGATTGTGCCTAATTCAAAGCCTTTCCCCTCGGCGACTGGGTGCTTCTGAAAACATTCAGCCAGGTTTAAAACCGCGCGTCGGTAGGGCCGGTGGAGATTGTGCCCAATGCAAAGCCTTTCCCCTCGGTGACTGGGTGCTTCTGAAAACATTCAGCCAGGTTTAAAACCGTGCGCCGGTAGGGCCGGTGGAGATTGTGCCCAATGCAAAGCCTTTCCCCTCGGACGACAGGGTGCTTCTGAAAACATTCAGCCAGGCTTAAAACCGCGCGCCGGTAGGGCCGGTGGTTTAGAAACTTGGGTACACTATTTTACATCCCCCACACATTTAGCCAAAATTGATATCTGAATTCTTAGATAATGACACAGAGATATATAATTGTTCGGTAGGGCCGGTGGTTTAGAGGCTTGGGTACAATATGTTACAACCCCCACACATTTACCCAAAATTGATAGCTGAATTCTTAGATAATGACACAGAGATATATACTTGCTCGCTAAAAGATTTGAGGGCTCAGAATTTAGGGAAAAATACTGAAAGTTCTGACAGTACAACTCAGGAGACGACTTTGCGGTCAGAATGGTATTTAAACCCTTGGTTAATTTATGTATCTGGGAGCTTAGAGAAACAAGCATTGGCCGCGCGGCCGTAAAAGTAACCTTCATGTAGAGAAATCATCTGTAGTTATGACTAGTTCTTGTCCTGCTTTTTTGTGTTTGTCTGGGCTGGTCCTAATCTTAATGTCTCTTTGCTCTCCATCACTTTTCTCCTCTATTTCTCTCTCAGTTTCGGCTATTTTTGGGGAATAGGCTGTGCAGCAGTCCTTGATTGTTTTGTTGTGTTCTTGAGGGGTGCTCCCGATGTAAGAATGTAGTTTTCCATTCTTTTTTGTGGAATAATTCCAAGTTTTGAATTTATGTTTATGTGTTTGGCTGAGCAGCTCCTGATCCAAGTGATTATTCGTTTATCACTCGACCTCTGTTTTTTCTGGAATGATTTATAAAGTTGTAATCAACATAACGGACTTTTTGTATGCGTGCCGCCGGGCTGAATTCGTGAATTTGTTTCCGATTGGCATGTTTGTTCCTGATGTCAGTGTGTTTTTTTAATTATTATTCGTTCCTCATCTTCTCCCCTTCTTTTGATGACGAATTGCTCTGTTTTAACAAGCTCTGAGGTCTCAGCTCTGAGAGGTTAGAACCAGTTCCAGCCGGTTTCCTATTCTAAGAGCAGCTGTCCTTGTGAAGTGGTTTTCAGAAAGAGGGGAGGGGTGGGTGTTGGGTTGGCAGTGATGTGAATATATAAACACAGCTGTGCCGGTGGGTGGTAAGCAGTGACTGACCTCTGGTGCAAGCAGAAGCACCAGTGCAAGAAGAAAATGCAAGAAAGACTAGCTTGGTTATTTTGTTTCCTTAAAATACCCATTTTGTTCGCTGCTGATGACCCATTCTGCAGACACGGCTTTATTATGAACAACTCTGCAGTGTCTCCTCCTATCCCCATGTTTACAAAGGCTCTGTTTATTGTGATACCATAGAAACAGATTCTGCCTAAGCCTATGCAGGCCCCAATGCAGAGAGGATTGAACACTGTTTCCTGGCCTTTTCCGCACTATGCTACCAAGTTGCTCAAACACAAGACTTTGTACAAGACCTTAAATTAATTAGGGTTTCGAAATCTGTTTCCTTTGCCCTTTTTCTGGATTGATTACTAAGTTCTGCGCAGGAGTCCTGAATTTGTATCTGGTCCCTGTCTGGGCTCCTCATCTAAAATGTGTGTATGTTCCTCCATCTTTGTAATATTGCTGTGTTATTCTGGTGTGATTGCTAGCTTTGAATATGTTTCTGTGATTGACTGATTCCAGTGTGTATTCGATTCTTAATCCACTTTCTTTTTTTCTGGAATGATTTAAAAAACTATTTTCAAAACCATTTTTTTTCCTGAATATGACTGGGCTGAATTTATGATTTTGTGTTCTTCGTGACTGTTCCTGATTTAAGTGTTTCAATATTTTTCCTCCCCTTTTCTTTTTTGCTATAATGACCAGCAGCTCTGTTAGTCAGTGCCTGTGGTTTCATTTACGAGAGGTTGGAACCAGTTCCAGCTGTCTCCTATCCCAAGGCTAAGTATAGTTCTTTTTGTGAGGGGAGATGAACGGTATGGCGTCAAGGGAGCGGTGAAGGATGCTGATAGTGATGTGAATAAACACAGCAGTGACTGTCGATTGGATAAGCCTTGACCTCCGGTGCAAGCAGAGACACCAGTGCAAGGAGGAAATGCAAACAAGCATTGGCATAGCCAATAGGTCTCGCGTTTGGGACCTTATAAGTGTTTAGCCATGCAACAGTTGCTGCTGTGGCAGGAAGGATATTGTGCTGCATAACTAAATACTTATAAGGCCCCAAAGGCGAGACCTATTGGCTATGCCAATGCTTGTTACGCTTGTTACGTGCTTTGCATGCTAAACAGTTTTATGGCTCAGCTCATGCACGGGCTATTAGAGCCAGAGACGGGCCAACCCTTGGATCGGCTCTGTTCTCACTTTAAATTTGTTGTCTCTTCCACGTCTATTGTAGGGGTGCTCTATCACACACTCCGACCTAGACCTATAAGAGATTTAGGAGGGGAACGGGGTTACATACTGTTGCATGGAAAACTCTACACACTGCGGCCCCTTTTACTGTCACTCTCTGCGTGACGTGGTCAGTTTCTTTCTCTCCTACCAATATTGTGCATTGGCCAAAGCAGTCCTTTGGAAATTAACAAATGCAACTTCTTTTGACGTGGTCAACATAGAAAGCGGTCTTTAGATTTCCAACAAGGCCGCTGAGTCACTTCCACCTCGGCAACACATGAAGGGGAACAAAAGTGCGTGAGAGCCAGAATAAGCACAAGAGCAGAGAAGGCGGAGAGTCATGCCTGGGGAATTCAAGCGAAAAACACATCTTGAAAAGAGCACGTGTGCCCGGAAGTTCATGGAAGGGAGATGAGAAGAACTCAACAGAAGCGGCATCCCAGCTATTATGGCCCTTTCAGTGGAAGAATGGAAACGTTACGGCTCTTTCAAGATCACGTTAGCAGCGAGTGCAGAGACAAAAGCGCCGTGTGACTTGGATCGGCGCACAGTGGACTTCTCATTGAGAGGGAGCGTGGCGACTGCTTGATGGGCCGCCACCACTGACACGGGGGGCTCGGAGATTGTGCCCAATGCAAAGCCTTTCCCCTCGGCGACTGGGTGCTTCTGAAAACATTCAGCCAGGCTTAAAACCGCGCGTCGGTAGGGCCGGTGGAGATTGTGCCCAATGCAAAGCCTTTCCCCTCGGCGACTGGGTGCTTCTGAAAACATTCAGCCAGGTTTAAAACCGCGCGCCGGTAGGGCCGGTGGAGATTGTGCCCAATGCAAAGCCTTTCCCCTCGGACGACTGGGTGCTTCTGAAAACATTCAGCCAGGCTTAAAACCGCGCGCTGGTAGGGCCGGTGGTTTAGAAACTTGGGTACAATATTTTACAACCCCCAAACATTTAGCCAAAATTGATAGCTGAATTCTTAGATAATGACACAGAGATATATAATTGTTCGGTAGGGCCGGTGGTTTAGAGGCTTGGGTACAATATTTTACAGCCCCCACACATTTACCCAAAATTGATAGCTGAATTCTTAGATAATGACACAGAGACATATAATTGCTCGCTAAAAGATTTGAGGGCTCAGAATTTAGGGAAAAATACTGAAAGTTCTGACAGTACAACTCAGGAGACGACTTTGCGGTCAGAATGGTATTTAAACCCTCGGTTAATTTATGTATCAGGGAGCTTAGAGAAACAAGCATTGACCGCGCGCCTGTAAAAGTAACCTTCATGTAGAGAAATCATATGTAGTTATGACTAGTTCTTGTCCTGCTTTTTTGTGTTTGTCTGAGCTGTTCCTAATCTTAATGTCTCTTTGTTCTCCATCACTTTTCTCCTCTATTTCTCTCTCAGTTTCGGCTATTTTTGGGGAATATGCTGTGCAGCAGTCCTTGATTGTTTTGTTGTGTTCTTGAGGGGTGCTCCCGATGTAAGAATGTAGTTTCCCATTCTTTTTTGTGGAATAATTCCAAGTTTTGAATTTATGTTTATGTGTTTGGTTGAGCAGCTCCTGATCCAAGTGATTATTCATTTATCACTCGACCTCTGTTTTTTCTGGAATGATTTATAAAGTTGTAATCCACAGAACGGACTTTTTGTATGCGTGCCGCCGGGCTTAATTCGTGAATTTGTTTCTGAGTGGCATGTTTGTTCCTGATGTCAGTGTGTTTTTTTAATTATTATTAGTTCCTCATCTTCTCCCCTTCTTTTGATGACGAATTGCTCTGTTTTAACAAGCTCTGAGGTCTCAGCTCTGAGAGGTTAGAACCAGTTCCAGCCGGTTTCCTATTCTAAGAGCAGCTGTCCTTGTGAAGTGGTTTTGAGAAAGAGGGAAGGGGTGGGTGTTGGGTTGGCAGTGATGTGAATATATAAACACAGCTGTGCCGGTGGGTGGTAAGCAGTGACTGAGCTCTGGTGCAAGCAGAAGCACCAGTGCAAGAAGAAAATGCAAGAAAGACTAGCTTGGTTATTTTGTTTCCTTAAAATACCCATTTTGTTTGCTGCTGATGACCCATCCTGCAGACACGGCTTTATTATGAACAACTCTGCAGTGTCTCCTCCTATCCCCATGTTTACAAAGGCTCTGTTTATTGTGATACCATAGAAACAGATTCTGCCTAAGCCTATGCAGCCCCCAATGCAGAGATGATTTAACACTGTTTCCTGGCCTTTTCCGCACTATGCTACCAAGTTGCTCAAACACAAGACTTTGTACAAGACCTTAAATTAATTAGGGTTTCGAAATCTGTTTCCTTTGCCCTTTTTCTGGATTGATTACTAAGTTCTGCGCAGGAGTCCTGAATTTGTATCTGGTCCCTGTCTGGGCTCCTCATCTAAAATGTGTGTATGTTCCTCCATCTCTGTAATATTGCTGTGTTATTCTGGTGTGATTGCTAGCTTTGAATTTGTTTCTGTGATTGACTGATTCCAGTGTGTATTCGATTCTTAATCCACTTTCTTTTTTTCTGGAATGATTTAAAAAACTATTTTCAAAACCATTTTTTTTCCTGAATATGACTGGGCTGAATTTATGATTTTGTGTTCTTCATGACTGTTCCTGATTTAAGTGTTTCAATATTTTTCCTCCCCTTTTCTTTTTTGCTATAATGACCAGCAGCTCTGTTAGTCAGTGCCTGTGGTTTCATTTACGAGAGGTTGGAACCAGTTCCAGCTGTCTCCTATCCCAAGGCTAAGTATAGTTCTTTTTGTGAGGGGAGATGAACGGTATGGCGTCAAGGGAGCGGTGAAGGATGCTTACAGTGATGTGAATAAACACAGTAGTGACTGTCGATTGGATAAGCCTTGACCTCCGGTGCAAGCAGAGACACCAGTGCAAGGAGGAAATGCAAACAAGCATTGGCATAGCCAATAGGTCTCGCGTTTGGGACCTTATAAGTGTTTAGCCATGCAACAGTTGCTGCTGTGGCAGGAAGGATATTGTGCTGCATAAGTAAATACTTATAAGGGCCCAAAGGCGAGACCTATTGGCTATGCCAATGCTTGTTACGCTTGTTACGTGCTTTGCATGCTAAACAGTTTTATGGCTCAGCTCATGCACGGGCTATTAGAGCCAGAGGCGGGCCAACCCTTAGCTCGGCTCTGTTCTCACTTTAAATTTGTTGTCTCTTCCACGTCTATTGTAGGGGTGCTCTATCACACACTCCGACCTAGACCTATAAGTGATTTAGGAGGGGAACGGGGTTACATACTGTTGCATGGAAAACTCTACACACTGAGGCCCCCTTTACTGTCACTCTCTGCGTGACGTGGTCAGTTTCTTTCTCTCCTACCAATATTGTGCATTGGCCAAAGCAGTCCTTTGGAAATTAACAAATGCAACTTCTTTTGACGTGGTCAACATAGAAAGCGGACTTTAGATTTGCAACAAGGCCGCTGAGTCACTTCCACCTCGGCAACACATGAAGGGGAACAAAAGTGCGTGAGAGCCAGAATAAGCACAAGAGCAGAGAAGGCGGAGAGTCGTGCCTGGGGAATTCAAGCGAAAAACACATCTTGAAAAGAGCACGTGTGCCCGGAACTTCATGGGAGGGAGATGAGAAGAACTCGACAGATGCGGCATCCCAGCTATTACGGCCCTTTCAGTGGAAGAATGGAAATGTTACGGCTCTTTCAAGATCACGTTAGCAGCGAGCGCAGAGACAAAAGCGCCGTGTGACTTGGATCGGCGCACAGTGGACTTCTCAGGGAGAGGGAGCGTGGCGACTGCTTGATGGGCCCCCACCTCTGACACGGGGGGCTCGGAGATTGTGCCCAATGCAAAGCCTTTCCCCTCGGCGACTGAGTGCTTCTGAAAACATTCAGCCATGTTTAAAACCGCGCGCCGGTAGGGCCGGTGGAGATTGTGCCCAATGCAAAGCCTTTCCCCTCGGACGACTGGGTGCTTCTGAAAACATTCAGCCAGGCTTAAAACCGCGCGCCGGTGGTTTAGAAACTTGGGTACAATATTTTACAACCCCCACACATTTAGCCAAAATTGATAGCTGAATTCTTAGATAATGACACAGAGATATATAATTGTTCGGTAGGGCCGGTGGTTTAGAGGCTTGGGTACAATATTTTACAACCCCACGCATTTAGCCAAAATTGATAGCTGAATTCTTAGATAATGACACAGAGATATATAATTGCTCGCTAAAAGATTTGAGGGCTCAGAATTTAGGGAAAAATACTGAAAGTTCTGACAGTACAACTCAGGAGACGACTTTGCGGTCAGAATGGTATTTAAACCCTCGGTTAATTTATGTATCTGGGAGCTTAGAGAAACAAGAATTGGCCGCGCGGCTGTAAAAGTAACCTTCATGTAGAGAAATCATCTGTAGTTATGACTAGTTCTTGGCCTGCTTTTTTGTGTTTGTTTGGGCTGTTCCTAATCTTAATGTCTCTTTGTTCTCCATCACTTTTCTCCTCTATTTCTCTCTCAGTTTCGGCTATTTTTGGGGAATATGCTGTGCAGCAGTCCTTGATTGTTTTGTTGTGTTCTTGAGGGGTGCTCCCGATGTAAGAATGTAGTTTCCCATTCTTTTTTGTGGAATAATTCCAAGTTTTGAATTTATGTTTATGTGTTTGGTTGAGCAGCTCCTGATCCAAGTGATTATTCATTTATCACTCGACCTCTGTTTTTTCTGGAATGATTTATAAAGTTGTAATCAACAGAACGGACTTTTTGTATGCGTGCCGCCGGGCTTAATTCGTGAATTTGTTTCTGAGTGGCATGTTTGTTTCTGATGTCAGTGTGTTTTTTTAATTATTATTAGTTCCTCATCTTCTCCCCTTCTTTTGATGACGAATTGCTCTGTTTTAACAAGCTCTGAGGTCTCAGCTCTGAGAGGTTAGAACCAGTTCCAGCCGGTTTCCTATTCTAAGAGCAGCTGTCCTTGTGAAGTGGTTTTGAGAAAGAGGGAAGGGGTGGGTGTTGGGTTGGCAGTGATGTGAATATATAAACACAGCTGTGCCGGTGGGTGGTAAGCAGTGACTGAGCTCTGGTGCAAGCAGAAGCACCAGTGCAAGAAGAAAATGCAAGAAAGACTAGCTTGGTTATTTTGTTTCCTTAAAATACCCATTTTGTTTGCTGCTGATGACCCATCCTGCAGACACGTCTTTATGATGAACAACTCTGCAGTGTCTCCTCCTATCCCCATGTTTACAAAGGCTCTGTTTATTGTGATACCATAGAAACAGATTCTGCCTAAGCCTATGCAGGCCCCAATGCAGAGATGATTTAACACTGTTTCCTGGCCTTTTCCGCACTATGCTACCAAGTTGCTCAAACACAAGACTTTGTACAAGACCTTAAATTAATTAGGGTTTCGAAATCTGTTTCCTTTGCCCTTTTTCTGGATTGATTACTAAGTTCTGCGCAGGAGTCCTGAATTTGTATCTGGTCCCTGTCTGGGCTCCTCATCTAAAATGTGTGTATGTTCCTCCATCTCTGTAATATTGCTGTGTTATTCTGGTGTGATTGCTAGCTTTGAATTTGTTTCTGTGATTGACTGATTCCAGTGTGTATTCGATTCTTAATCCACTTTCTTTTTTTCTGGAATGATTTAAAAAACTATTTTCAAAACCATTTTTTTTCCTGAATATGACTGGGCTGAATTTATGATTTTGTGTTCTTCATGACTGTTCCTGATTTAAGTGTTTCAATATTTTTCCTCCCCTTTTCTTTTTTGCTATAATGACCAGCAGCTCTGTTAGTCAGTGCCTGTGGTTTCATTTACGAGAGTTTGGAACCAGCTGTCTCCTATCCCAAGGCTAAGTATAGTTCTTCTTGTGAGGGGAGATGAACGGTATGGCGTCAAGGGAGCGGTGAAGGATGCTTACAGTGATGTGAATAAACACAGTAGTGACTGTCGATTGGATAAGCCTTGACCTCCGGTGCAAGCAGAGACACCAGTGCAAGGAGGAAATGCAAACAAGCATTGGCATAGCCAATAGGTCTCGCGTTTGGGACCTTATAAGTGTTTAGCCATGCAACAGTTGCTGCTGTGGCAGGAAGGATATTGTGCTGCATAAGTAAATACTTATAAGGGCCCAAAGGCGAGACCTATTGGCTATGCCAATGCTTGTTACGCTTGTTACGTGCTTTGCATGCTAAACAGTTTTATGGCTCAGCTCATGCACGGGCTATTAGAGCCAGAGGCGGGCCAACCCTTAGCTCGGCTCTGTTCTCACTTTAAATTTGTTGTCTCTTCCACGTCTATTGTAGGGGTGCTCTATCACACACTCCGACCTAGACCTATAAGGGATTTAGGAGGGGAACGGGGTTACATACTGTTGCATGGAAAACTCTACACACTGAGGCCCCCTTTACTGTCACTCTCTGCGTGACGTGGTCAGTTTCTTTCTCTCCTACCAATATTGTGCATTGGCCAAAGCAGTCCTTTGGAAATTAACAAATGCAACTTCTTTTGACGTGGTCAACATAGAAAGCGGACTTTAGATTTGCAACAAGGCCGCTGAGTCACTTCCACCTCGGCAACACATGAAGGGGAACAAAAGTGCGTGAGAGCCAGAATAAGCACAAGAGCAGAGAAGGCGGAGAGTCGTGCCTGGGGAATTCAAGCGAAAAACACATCTTGAAAAGAGCACGTGTGCCCGGAACTTCATGGGAGGGAGATGAGAAGAACTCGACAGATGCGGCATCCCAGCTATTACGGCCCTTTCAGTGGAAGAATGGAAATGTTACGGCTCTTTCAAGATCACGTTAGCAGCGAGCGCAGAGACAAAAGCGCCGTGTGACTTGGATCGGCGCACAGTGGACTTCTCAAGGAGAGGGAGCGTGGCGACTGCTTGATGGGCCCCCACCTCTGACACGGGGGGCTCGGAGATTGTGCCCAATGCAAAGCCTTTCCCCTCGGCGACTGAGTGCTTCTGAAAACATTCAGCCATGTTTAAAACCGCGCGCCGGTAGGGCCGGTGGAGATTGTGCCCAATGCAAAGCCTTTCCCCTCGGACGACTGGGTGCTTCTGAAAACATTCAGCCAGGCTTAAAACCGCGCGCCGGTGGTTTAGAAACTTGGGTACAATATTTTACAACCCCCACACATTTAGCCAAAATTGATAGCTGAATTCTTAGATAATGACACAGAGATATATAATTGTTCGGTAGGGCCGGTGGTTTAGAGGCTTGGGTACAATATTTTACAACCCCACGCATTTAGCCAAAATTGATAGCTGAATTCTTAGATAATGACACAGAGATATATAATTGCTCGCTAAAAGATTTGAGGGCTCAGAATTTAGGGAAAAATACTGAAAGTTCTGACAGTACAACTCAGGAGACGACTTTGCGGTCAGAATGGTATTTAAACCCTCGGTTAATTTATGTATCTGGGAGCTTAGAGAAACAAGAATTGGCCGCGCGGCTGTAAAAGTAACCTTCATGTAGAGAAATCATCTGTAGTTATGACTAGTTCTTGGCCTGCTTTTTTGTGTTTGTTTGGGCTGTTCCTAATCTTAATGTCTCTTTGTTCTCCATCACTTTTCTCCTCTATTTCTCTCTCAGTTTCTGCTATTTTTGGGGAATATGCTGTGCTGCAGTCCTTGATTGTTTTGTTGTGTTCTTGAGGGGTGCTCCCGATGTAAGAATGTAGTTTTCCATTCTTTTTTGTGGAATAATTCCAAGTTTTGAATTTATATTTATGTGTTTGGCTGAGCAGCTCCTGATCCAAGTGATTATTCATTTATCACTCGACCTCTGTTTTTTCTGGAATGATTTATAAAGTTGTAATCAATAGAACGGACTTTTTTGTATGCGTGCCGCCGGGCTTAATTCGTGAATTTGTTTCTGATTGGCATGTTTGTTCCTGATGTCAGTGTGTTTTTTTAATTATTATTCGTTCCTCATCTGCTCCCCTTCTTGTGATGACGAATTGCTCTGTTTTAACAAACTCTGAGGTCTCAGCTCTGAGAGGTTAGAACCAGTTCCATCCGGTTTCCTATTCTAAGAGCAGCTGTCCTTGTGAAGTGGTTTTGAGAAAGAGGGAAGGGGTGGGTGTTGGGTTGGCAGTGATGTGAATATATAAACACAGCTGTGCCGGTGGGTGGTAAGCAGTGACTGAGCTCTGGTGCAAGCAGAAGCAGCAGTGCAAGAAGAAAATGCAAGAAAGACTAGCTTGGTTATTTTGTTACCTTAAAATACCCATTTTGTTTGCTGCTGAGGACCCATCCTGCAGACACGGCTTTATTATGAACAACTCTGCAGTGTCTCCTCCTATCCCCATGTTTACAAAGGCTCTGTTTATTGTGATACCATAGAAACAGTTTCTGCCTAAGCCTATGCAGGCCCCAATGCAGAGATGATTTAACACTGTTTCCTGGCCTTTTCCGCACTATGCTACCAAGTTGCTCAAACACAAGACTTTGTACAAGACCTTAAATTAATTAGGGTTTCGAAATCTGTTTCCTTTGCCCTTTTTCTGGATTGATTACTAAGTTTTGCGCAGGAGTCCTGAATTTGTATCTGGTCCCTGTCTGGGCTCCTCATCTAAAATGTGTGTATATTCATCCATCTTTGTAATATTGCTGTGTTATTCTGGTGTGATTTCTAGCTTTGAATTTGTTTCTGTGATTGACTGATTCCAGTGTGTATTCGATTCTTAATCCACTTTCTTTTTTTCTGGAATGATTTAAAAAACTATTTTCAAAACCATTTTTTTTCCTGAATATGACTGGGCTGAATTTATGATTTTGTGTTCTTCATGACTGTTCCTGATTTAAGTGTTTCAATATTTTTCCTCCCCTTTTCTTTTTAGCTATAATGACCAGCAGCTCTGTTAGTCAGTGCCTGTGGTTTCATTTACGAGAGTTTGGAACCAGCTGTCTCCTATCCCAAGGCTAAGTATAGTTCTTCTTGTGAGGGGAGATGAACGGTATGGCGTCAAGGGAGCGGTGAAGGATGCTGACAGTGATGTGAATAAACACAGTAGTGACTGTCGATTGGATAAGCCTTGACCTCCAGTGCAAGCAGAGACACCAGTGCAAGGAGGAAATGCAAACAAGCATTGGCATAGACAATAGGTCTCGCGTTTAGGACCTTATAAGTGTTTAGCCATGCAACAGTTGCTGCTGTGGCAGGAAGGATATTGTGCTGCATAACTAAATACTTGTAAGGCCCCAAAGGCGAGGCCTATTGGCTATGCCAATGCTTGTTACGCTTGTTACGTGCTTTGCATGCTAAACAGTTTTATGGCTCAGCTCATGCACGGGCTATTAGAGCCAGAGACGGGCCAACCCTTGGCTCGCCTCTGTTCTCAGTTTAAATTTGTTGTCTCTTCCACGTCTATTGTAGGGGTGCTCTATCACACACTCCGACCTAGACCTATAAGTGATTTAGGAGGGGAACGGGGTTACATACTGTTGCATGGAAAACTCTACACACTGAGGCCCCCTTTACTGTCACTCTCTGCGTGACGTGGTCAGTTTCTTTCTCTCCTACCAATATTGTGCATTGGCCAAAGCAGTCCTTTGGAAATTAACAAATGCAACTTCTTTTGACGTGGTCAACATAGAAAGCGGACTTTAGATTTGCAACAAGGCCGCTGAGTCACTTCCACCTCGGCAACACATGAAGGGGAACAAAAGTGCGTGAGAGCCAGAATAAGGACAAGAGCAGAGAAGGCGGAGAGTCGTGCCTGGGGAATTCAAGCGAAAAACACATCTTGAAAAGAGCACGTGTGCCCGGAACTTCATGGGAGGGAGATGAGAAGAACTCGACAGATGCGGCATCCCAGCTATTACGGCCCTTTCAGTGGAAGAATGGAAATGTTACGGCTCTTTCAAGATCACGTTAGCAGCGAGCGCAGAGACAAAAGCGCCGTGTGACTTGGATCGGCGCACAGTGGACTTCTCAGGGAGAGGGAGCGTGGCGACTGCTTGATGGGCCCCCACCTCTGACACGGGGGGCTCGGAGATTGTGCCCAATGCAAAGCCTTTCCCCTCGGCGACTGAGTGCTTCTGAAAACATTCAGCCATGTTTAAAACCGCGCGCCGGTAGGGCCGGTGGAGATTGTGCCCAATGCAAAGCCTTTCCCCTCGGACGACACTGGGTGCTTCTGAAAACATTCAGCCAGGCTTAAAACCGCGCGCCGGTGGTTTAGAAACTTGGGTACAATATTTTACAACCCCCACACATTTAGCCAAAATTGATAGCTGAATTCTTAGATAATGACACAGAGATATATAATTGTTCGGTAGGGCCGGTGGTTTAGAGGCTTGGGTACAATATTTTACAACCCCACGCATTTAGCCAAAATTGATAGCTGAATTCTTAGATAATGACACAGAGATATATAATTGCTCGCTAAAAGATTTGAGGGCTCAGAATTTAGGGAAAAATACTGAAAGTTCTGACAGTACAACTCAGGAGACGACTTTGCGGTCAGAATGGTATTTAAACCCTCGGTTAATTTATGTATCTGGGAGCTTAGAGAAACAAGAATTGGCCGCGCGGCTGTAAAAGTAACCTTAATGTAGAGAAATCATCTGTAGTTATGACTAGTTCTTGGCCTGCTTTTTTGTGTTTGTTTGGGCTGTTCCTAATCTTAATGTCTCTTTGTTCTCCATCACTTTTCTCCTCTATTTCTCTCTCAGTTTCTGCTATTTTTGGGGAATATGCTGTGCTGCAGTCCTTGATTGTTTTGTTGTGTTCTTGAGGGGGGCTCCCGATGTAAGAATGTAGTTTTCCATTCTTTTTTGTGGAATAATTCCAAGTTTTGAATTTATATTTATGTGTTTGGCTGAGCAGCTCCTGATCCAAGTGATTATTCATTTATCACTCGACCTCTGTTTTTTCTGGAATGATTTATAAAGTTGTAATCAATAGAACGGACTTTTTTGTATGCGTGCCGCCGGGCTTAATTCGTGAATTTGTTTCTGATTGGCATGTTTGTTCCTGATGTCAGTGTGTTTTTTTAATTATTATTCGTTCCTCATCTGCTCCCCTTCTTGTGATGACGAATTGCTCTGTTTTAACAAACTCTGAGGTCTCAGCTCTGAGAGGTTAGAACCAGTTCCATCCGGTTTCCTATTCTAAGAGCAGCTGTCCTTGTGAAGTGGTTTTGAGAAAGAGGGAAGGGGTGGGTGTTGGGTTGGCAGTGATGTGAATATATAAACACAGCTGTGCCGGTGGGTGGTAAGCAGTGACTGAGCTCTGGTGCAAGCAGAAGCACCAGTGCAAGAAGAAAATGCAAGAAAGACTAGCTTGGTTATTTTGTTTCCTTAAAATACCCATTTTGTTTGCTGCTGAGGACCCATCCTGCAGACACGGCTTTATTATGAACAACTCTGCAGTGTCTCCTCCTATCCCCATGTTTACAAAGGCTCTGTTTATTGTGATACCATAGAAACAGATTCTGCCTAAGCCTATGCAGGCCCCAATGCAGAGATGATTTAACACTGTTTCCTGGCCTTTTCCGCACTATGCTACCAAGTTGCTCAAACACAAGACTTTGTACAAGACCTTAAATTAATTAGGGTTTCGAAATCTGTTTCCTTTGCCCTTTTTCTGGATTGATTACTAAGTTTTGCGCAGGAGTCCTGAATTTGTATCTGGTCCCTGTCTGGGCTCCTCATCTAAAATGTGTGTATATTCATCCATCTTTGTAATATTGCTGTGTTATTCTGGTGTGATTTCTAGCTTTGAATTTGTTTCTGTGATTGACTGATTCCAGTGTGTATTCGATTCTTAATCCACTTTCTTTTTTTCTGGAATGATTTAAAAAACTATTTTCAAAACCATTTTTTTTCCTGAATATGACTGGGCTGAATTTATGATTTTGTGTTCTTCATGACTGTTCCTGATTTAAGTGTTTCAATATTTTTCCTCCCCTTTTCTTTTTAGCTATAATGACCAGCAGCTCTGTTAGTCAGTGCCTGTGGTTTCATTTACGAGAGTTTGGAACCAGCTATCTCCTATCCCAAGGCTAAGTATAGTTCTTCTTGTGAGGGGAGATGAACGGTATGGCGTCAAGGGAGCGGTGAAGGATGCTGACAGTGATGTGAATAAACACAGTAGTGACTGTCGATTGGATAAGCCTTGACCTCCAGTGCAAGCAGAGACACCAGTGCAAGGAGGAAATGCAAACAAGCATTGGCATAGCCAATAGGTCTCGCGTTTAGGACCTTATAAGTGTTTAGCCATGCAACAGTTGCTGCTGTGGCAGGAAGGATATTGTGCTGCATAACTAAATACTTGTAAGGCCCCAAAGGCGAGGCCTATTGGCTATGCCAATGCTTGTTACGCTTGTTACGTGCTTTGCATGCTAAACAGTTTTATGGCTCAACTCATGCACGGGCTATTAGAGCCAGAGACGGGCCAACCCTTGGCTCGCCTCTGTTCTCAGTTTAAATTTGTTGTCTCTTCCACGTCTATTGTACGGGTGCTGTATCACACACTCCGACCTAGACCTATAAGAGATTTAGGAGGGGAACGGGGTTACATGCTGTTGCATGGAAAACTCTACACACTGCGGCCCCCTTTACTGTCACTCTCTGCGTGACATGGTCAGTTTCTTTCTCTCCTACCAATATTGTGCATTGGCCAAAGCAGTCCTTTGGAAATTACCAAATGCAACTTCTTTTGACGTGGTCAACATAGAAAGCGGACTTTAGATTTGCAACAAGGCCGCTGAGTCACTTCCACCTCGGCAACACATGAAGGGGAACAAAAGTGCGTGAGAGCCAGAATAAGCACAAGAGCAGAGAAGGCGGAGAGTCATGCCTGGGGAATTCAAGCGAAAAACACATCTTGAAAAGAGCACGTGTGCCCAGAACTTCATGGGAGGGAGATGAGAAGAACACAACAGAAGCGGCATCCCAGCTATTATGGCCCTTTCAGTGGAAGAATGGAAACGTTACGGCTCTTTCAAGATCACATTAGCAGCGAGCGCAGAGACAAAAGCGCCGTGTGACTTGGATCGGCGCACAGTGGACTTCTCAGGGAGAGGGAGCGTGGCGACTGCTTGATGGGCCCCCACCTCTGACACGGGGGGCTCGGAGATTGTGCCTAATTCAAAGCCTTTCCCCTCGGCGACTGGGTGCTTCTGAAAACATTCAGCCAGGTTTAAAACCGCGCGTCGGTAGGGCCGGTGGAGATTGTGCCCAATGCAAAGCCTTTCCCCTCGGTGACTGGGTGCTTCTGAAAACATTCAGCCAGGTTTAAAACCGTGCGCCGGTAGGGCCGGTGGAGATTGTGCCCAATGCAAAGCCTTTCCCCTCGGACGACTGGGTGCTTCTGAAAACATTCAGCCAGGCTTAAAACCGCGCGCCGGTAGGGCCGGTGGTTTAGAAACTTGGGTACACTATTTTACATCCCCCACACATTTAGCCAAAATTGATATCTGAATTCTTAGATAATGACACAGAGATATATAATTGTTCGGTAGGGCCGGTGGTTTAGAGGCTTGGGTACAATATGTTACAACCCCCACACATTTACCCAAAATTGATAGCTGAATTCTTAGATAATGACACAGAGATATATACTTGCTCGCTAAAAGATTTGAGGGCTCAGAATTTAGGGAAAAATACTGAAAGTTCTGACAGTACAACTCAGGAGACGACTTTGCGGTCAGAATGGTATTTAAACCCTTGGTTAATTTATGTATCTGGGAGCTTAGAGAAACAAGCATTGGCCGCGCGGCCGTAAAAGTAACCTTCATGTAGAGAAATCATCTGTAGTTATGACTAGTTCTTGTCCTGCTTTTTTGTGTTTTTCTGGGCTGGTCCTAATCTTAATGTCTCTTTGCTCTCCATCACTTTTCTCCTCTATTTCTCTCTCAGTTTCGGCTATTTTTGGGGAATAGGCTGTGCAGCAGTCCTTGATTGTTTTGTTGTGTTCTTGAGGGGTGCTCCCGATGTAAGAATGTAGTTTTCCATTCTTTTTTGTGGAATAATTCCAAGTTTTGAATTTATGTTTATGTGTTTGGCTGAGCAGCTCCTGATCCAAGTGATTATTCGTTTATCACTCGACCTCTGTTTTTTCTGGAATGATTTATAAAGTTGTAATCAACATAACGGACTTTTTGTATGCGTGCCGCCGGGCTGAATTCGTGAATTTGTTTCCGATTGGCATGTTTGTTCCTGATGTCAGTGTGTTTTTTTAATTATTATTCGTTCCTCATCTTCTCCCCTTCTTTTGATGACGAATTGCTCTGTTTTAACAAGCTCTGAGGTCTCAACTCTGAGAGGTTAGAACCAGTTCCAGCCGGTTTCCTATTCTAAGAGCAGCTGTCCTTGTGAAGTGGTTTTGAGAAAGAGGGGAGGGGTGGGTGTTGGGTTGGCAGTGATGTGAATATATAAACACAGCTGTGCCGGTGGGTGGTAAGCAGTGACTGACCTCTGGTGCAAGCAGAAGCACCAGTGCAAGAAGAAAATGCAAGAAAGACTAGCTTGGTTATTTTGTTTCCTTAAAATACCCATTTTGTTTGCTGCTGATGACCCATTCTGCAGACACGGCTTTATTATGAACAACTCTGCAGTGTCTCCTCCTATCCCCATGTTTACAAAGGCTCTGTTTATTGTGATACCATAGAAACAGATTCTGCCTAAGCCTATGCAGGCCCCAATGCAGAGAGGATTGAACACTGTTTCCTGGCCTTTTCCGCACTATGCTACCAAGTTGCTCAAACACAAGACTTTGTACAAGACCTTAAATTAATTAGGGTTTCGAAATCTGTTTCCTTTGCCCTTTTTCTGGATTGATTACTAAGTTCTGCGCAGGAGTCCTGAATTTGTATCTGGTCCCTGTCTGGGCTCCTCATCTAAAATGTGTGTATGTTCCTCCATCTTTGTAATATTGCTGTGTTATTCTGGTGTGATTGCTAGCTTTGAATTTGTTTCTGTGATTGACTGATTCCAGTGTGTATTCGATTCTTAATCCACTTTCTTTTTTTCTGGAATGATTTAAAAAACTATTTTCAAAACCATTTTTTTTCCTGAATATGACTGGGCTGAATTTATGATTTTGTGTTCTTCATGACTGTTCCTGATTTAAGTGTTTCAATATTTTTCCTCCCCTTTTCTTTTTTGCTATAATGAACAGCAGCTCTGTTAGTCAGTGCCTGTGGTTTCATTTACGAGAGGTTGGAACCAGTTCCAGCTGTCTCCTATCCCAAGGCTAAGTATAGTTCTTTTTGTGAGGGGAGATGAACGGTATGGCGTCAAGGGAGCGGTGAAGGATGCTGACAGTGATGTGAATAAACACAGTAGTGACTGTCGATTGGATAAGCCTTGACCTCCGGTGCAAGCAGAGACACCAGTGCAAGGAGGAAATGCAAACAAGCATTGGCATAGCCAATAAGTCTCGCGTTTGGGACCTTATAAGTGTTTAGCCATGCAACAGTTGCTGCTGTGGCAGGAAGGATATTGTGCTGCATAACTAAATACTTATAAGGCCCTAAAGGCGAGACCTATTGGCTATGCCAATGCTTGTTATGCTTGTTACGTGCTTTGCATGCTAAACAGTTTTATGGCTCAGCTCATGCACGGGCTATTAGAGCCAGAGACGGGCCAACCCTTGGCTCGGCTCTGTTCTCACTTTAAATTTGTTGTCTCTTCCACGTCTATTGTAGGGGTGCTGTATCACACACTCCGACCTAGACCTATAAGAGATTTAGGAGGGGAACGGGGTTACATACTGTTGCATGGAAAACTCTACACACTGCGGCCCCCTTTACTGTCACTCTCTGCGTGACGTGGTCAGTTTCTTTCTCTCCTACCAATATTGTGCATTGGCCAAAGCAGTCCTTTGGAAATTAACAAATGCAACTTCTTTTGACGTGGTCAACATAGAAAGCGGACTTTAGATTTGCAACAAGGTCGCTGAGTCACTTCCACCTCGGCAACACATGAAGGGGAACAAAAGTGCGTGAGAGCCAGAATAAGCACAAGAGCAGAGAAGGCGGAGAGTCATGCCTGGGGAATTCAAGCGAAAAACACATCTTGAAAAGAGCACGTGTGCCCGGAACTTCATGGGAGGGAGATGAGAAGAATTCGACAGATGCGGCATCCCAGCTATTACGGCCCTTTCAGTGGAAGAATGGAAATGTTACGGCTCTTTCAAGATCACGTTAGCAGCGAGCGCAGAGACGAAAGCGCTGTGTGACTTGGATCGGCGCACAGTGGACTTCTCAGGGAGAGGGAGCGTGGCGACTGCTTGATGGGCCCCCACCTCTGACACGGGGGCTCGGAGATTGCGCCCAATGCAAAGCCTTTCCCCTCGGCGACTGGGTGCTTCTGAAAACATTCAGCCAGGCTTAAAAACGCGCGTCGGTAGGGCCGGTGGAGATTGTGCCCAATGCAAAGCCTTTCCCCTCGGCGACTGGGTGCTTCTGAAAACATTCAGCCAGGCTTAAAACCGTGCGCCGGTAGGGCCGGTGGTTTAGAAGCTTGGGTACAATATTTTACAACCCCCACACATTTACCCAAAATTGATAGCTGAATTCTTAGATAATGACACAGAGATATATGCTCGCTGAAAGATTCGAGGGCTCAGAATGTAGGGAAAAATACAGAAAGTTCTGACAGTATAACTCAGGAGACGACTTTGCGGTCAGAATGGTATTTAAACCCTCGGTTAATTTATGTATCTGGGAGCTTAGAGTAACAAGCATTGGCCGTGCGGTCGTAAAAGTAACGGCTGCGCGGCCGTGAAAGCGAAAGTAATCGCGATCAAAGCGAAAGTGATCGCAATTGCGAGGACGGGACGCGCTGTGTGGTAAGCATGCGAGTGGTGCGCACGCAACTGTGATTGGCGGCTGCGTGCGTGCACACTCGCGTGAACGCAAGCGTCAGGCCAGCGAGGTCTGGTAGCACTTTGGAAACCCGTATACTAAATTTCGAGCAACAGCGCATGCGCTGTTCTAGGCTTGACCTAAAAAACCTGCCCTGGCCTGGAAATATGTGAATATTTTCTTAGGGCTGCCACCGTAACCAGATAAAAATACTGGCCTGATCACGTTCATGGTTTATAATTCTGCAAAGCCCTAGACATAATACATGAGTTGAACCTTAAAGGAAATTGTCTGCATTCATTTTTAACATGGTCTTTCTCTCTTTGTTTACTTTAATTATCAGTCAGGGTTCATTAAGACAGCTGTGGAGCACATTTTTTTTTTTTTTTTTTTTTTTTTTTTAAAGACCTTTATTGATAGAAAAAGGGCAAATACAAGTCAACAGGGAGCCCGGGGGGGCTCACACATACGGTACATTACAACTTACTGAAAACACAGAGGATACATTACAGAAGGACTGAGGTCTAGTTTTAAAAGTTTTCCTTGTAGGATAGACATAAGCAGGATATCGCAGCACAACAAGTCAATACTGGTGTTAAACAATCAGGATAGATAATCTTATAGCAGTAGAAAACACCAGAGTCGCTGCGTGGCACCCAGAAAGGAACGTCTGAACCCCAGGGAAGGAGAAAGGACAAAGAATAGAAGGCCCATAGAACAAAACGGAAAAACAAAAAAGAAAGCAACCCCACCCCCCAAGTGCCCCCCACCCTGCACCCCTGCAGCTGGCTACGGCCTTTCCCCCCCTAGCAGTGTGCCTGTCGCCCAAGAAAAGGAGTCCCGAAATATAGAAAGTAAGAGAAAGAGAGAATCCGAAAACACTCATAAAATTGAGAAAGGTGGGGAGGAGCCCACTATTCGTCCCCCAGCTCCGCCATCTCGCACCCATAATAGCAACAGTAGTCTAACACCCAATAGTAATAACATGCCCGGTATGACGAGAGAACTGGGGTCACAGCAGCAGCGCGCAGGGTAAATAAGGCAGCAACACCCAACCGAAACATCCAAAGTATCAACAAGGAATCTTCAAGCCATGATTGATAAGCGTAAGCCCCCTCAATAGTCTTCTAGCACCACCGATACATGTCCCGGTCGCTCGGAGAAAACTAGTTCCCCGGCTGCCCCACCCACAGGAACGGTGCGAAACGTTTATCAGCGGAGGAGGGCCAACCCAAGAGAACAAAAGAAAAAAAAAAAATCAACAGAAGTGAATCCGGCCATCACCTCCCAGACCCCATGCAAACCATACCCAAAGTCCAGCGTTCTCGTCAGTCCAGCACAGTCCCAGGAATGTAGTTACCGGTATCAGGGCAAGAATAAAGAAAAACTCAACCCTGACCCCTACGTGCCAGTGCGCCAGCATAATGCAGTTGCGGCGTAGCCCCGTAGAGTAGGAAGAGCATCCGATGGGAACACCCAGAGAGATGGCAACAGCCAGTAATCGCCATCCAAAGCAGGACAGTGTTATCCCCAAGAGTGCAGTACGGGTAGGCGTACAGTGATAGTCCACCAAAATTGGGCAACTCACTCCCGGGCAACATGTTAAAAGTAAGCAGAGCGATCTTGTCAGCAATACCCGCTGGCGGTGGTAGTCCTGGCATCCGACGGCGAACCTCTAGGTTCCGTCCAAATATAGAATGCACTGTGTCCTCCATAGTTGCGACAGTCCGAGCGGCGGTGATGTTAAGTTCACTCACAATCAGTTCCTCTACGTCTCCCCGGAGAGGCTGCACACGACTGCCGAGTCCTGGGCTCGGCGGTCCGCTCCGCGCACAGCCGCCCGTCCGGTCAGCCAAGGAGAGAACAGGCACAGCGTCGTCCAGCCGGCGCTCCAGGTCACGGGCGTTGGAACAAAAAGCAGCTCGCATAGCGGCCAAAGCTTCCAGGACGTCGCCGATACTCACGGGCATAGCGTGAGAGGAAGAGATGCCAGCTCCCTGTCCCCGGAATCCGCAGGCGTGTGGCGACCCTCGAGCCCAGTCTTTAGCATACATGTCCAGGCGACGTTTAGTAGGTCAGCTCCCAGAGAGGCAACGCCAAACCACAGGGACAGGGCAGCAACCCCCAGCCCAGCGCCAAGCACAGGGACAGCACAGTGACGGTCCAACCAGGCGCCGTGTATAAGCGCCGATCACTCAATAAAGATGGCCCCTTCCATTACACTTCGTAGCGAGAGATCAAAGAGGAACTTCCAACAGGGGGGGATACATTTGTTGCATCGGTGGTGGTAAAGCAGCGTAGCGGCGAGACCACAAAAGAAACTGTTGCGCTACTTCTGGGAATCTCGGTGGCCTGTCGCGTCTCGCCGGCAGTTTCAGATTCTCCTGTAATGGCCGCTGTCGCTGCCCTCCAGCCGGACGCCGCCGAGAACAAAGGACCGGACCCACTCCGTAGGCGTCTGCGGGAATTCAGAGCGTTTCTTCACCCCCGGTGCAGGAGGGACGACGGGGAGCCCACCATCGGATGCAGCGTCGCCTCCCCAACCCGTTACCGCACAACAGGCACGATTCAGCAATCAGGAGAGGAAGCGGTACGGGAGGGAAGCGGACGAGTCGGCGGAGCCGAGGGCTCAGGCGGCCATCTCTGCTGCCGGCTAGGCTCCTCCCCCGTGGAGCACATTTTAAAGTGTTTTCTTCTCATAACTACTGTTTAAAATACGGACTGATAAGGGGAACAATACAGTTATTTTCCCTATTTTATTTTTTACCATGAGGAACCTTAAAATACTGGTCATGAGGGTATAAAACCAGCCAGGTGGCAACCCTACTTGCATACATGGCTTTATTATTAACACCCACGGTGTTTCATCCTTTCATTTACAAAGACACACTTAATTTGTAAATAAATAAATAAATGCTGGTCAACAAGTTTTTTTATTACGAGGAAGTGTGAGCTGGTTCAACAGACTTTATGTACATCTCCACCTCCATCACGGCCTGACCCTACCTTTGACTGCTGCCTGCTGGCGGTAAATCAGCTTGACATGTGAGAAACATGCACGCCATCTTGGAAGAGAGCAGCACTCGTTCATTTATTTGATTTGATTGATTGAGTTTTAAATTTAAAGAGTGCTCAAATGGCCTGAGGCGTCTTGGCACTGCTTCTGACCATTGATGGAGCTTCTCCATTAATTATTAAAAGCCACGTTTTGAAGGATTTCCTGAAAGACAGGAAATTCTGACTTTCCTTCAGTTGCAAGGGAAGAGAATTTCAGAGTTTGGTAGTTCTCATGATTAAGCTTCTACCTCTTCATGAAGCCAGTTTGAACATGGGGACCACTAGGAATTTGTATATTGAGGATCAGAGTTTTCTGGGCAGAGTGTACGACCAGAATTTGTTCCTCAAGTATTCTGGCCCAGAAATATGTAATGTCTTTAAAGCAATGCATAGAGCCTTGAATTCAATTTTTTTTATGGGAAGCCAGTGAAGCCTGACCAGGGCCTGAGAAGCAGATTGATAATAGGGGGTTCCTTTGAGAAGACAAGCTGAGGCATTCTGTAGCATTTGTAATTTATGAAGAAATCTCTGTTGGATGTTAAGAAGGAGAGCAATGAAACAGCAGAGCATCTGAAAGATTTGATTAGCCGAGCCAGTGGAATAACGTAAAGATTAAAAAGGGCGGGGCTAAGGGAGGAGCCCTGGAGCACCCAACATGGCAGGCGGAACACTTAAATTCCTCCATGGCAACAAATTGTTCCCTCTCCTCAAGAAATGATTTGAGAAGGGTATAAGTCTTACTCTGACGCCCAGGTTAAAAAGCCGGTCAATCAAAAGATGTTGATTGGCCGTATTGAAGGCCACAGAGAGATTCAATCAAATCAGAGCAGCTTTGCTGTCCCTCTCCAGAATAGACCTCAGCTGTTCTGCGGTGACAATCAGAGCTGACTCTGTTTTAAGAGCACCTCTAAAATCGAATTGTGTAGAATATAGAAGTTTGGTGGTATGAATGAAAGAAGCAAGTTCAGAGTACAGTGTTTTTTCTAGGATCTTGGATGGAAACGGTATTCGAGAGATGGGCCTATAACTACTTGGCTCTTGTGGGTTGAGACTGGGTTTCAAAAGAAGAGGAAGAAGTGAAACTTTCTTCCATTCTGCCAGAAAGTATTCTTTCTTAATTATCTCATTAAAGATTACGGCCAAGTGGATACTGATGATTTCCAGAGCAAGGTGAACAATCTTGGGTGGACATGGTTCAACAGGGGAGCTTGATTTGGTGGACTTAGCTAAACTAAGAACTTAGTCTGTACTAAGGGCCTCATTACTAGGTCGGTGGGAAAGCATTCCGACCGACTCCTTGGCAGAATCGGTTCCGGTCGACTCGGGTTTGGAGAGTCCATCTGACCGATTACAATGTTTCCAAACGCCGTTCGGAAAGTCTCTCATTGACTTCAATGGAAACCTACCAACGACACAGGCTCCCATTGAAAAATGGGTGGTTGTGGAAATCCTTGCACCCTGTTGCACACTGTGCATGATTGTAAAAAGGGATCCCATGGGTAGCCATCTGGGTCCGAACCGGAGACCTCCGGGTGAAGGTAGGGCCTGCTACGGGCCCACAAAGTCAGTTTCCGACAGCCGTTTCATGTCGGACAGATCAATTCAGAAAGGCTGTCCGAATCTGACATCATAATACGTCGGTCGGAAACGCAGCCCATAGACCAGTACAATTCGGCTCCGGTCGACTCGGAGTCTCCGAATGCTGGTCGTACCCGAGTCGGAAAGACTGAACGGTTACCTTTCGGTGTGTCAGAAACATGGGTTCCAACACGGGTTAGGAAAATTTGAATGTCCTTCTGAGCCTTTCCGACTGACATCGTATGAGGCCCCAAATGCGGAAAAGGTGCCTAGGATATTGGCACTGGGTGAAGATTTGATGTCATAAGGACAGTCTAGAATCAGATGTTTATAAGACACAAAAGTGTTAAAGACATTTTCCACCTTGGCCTGGGAAAAGCCCGCAAGCATGTTACAGAAGGCTTGACTAGAGTTTTTATTATTATTCTCAGCCAGGTTGGCAAAATATTTTCTAGTATTTAATAACTCTTTGGCTGAGTCCTGTGATTGCTGAAACTTGTTGATGAAATAGTGTGATTTTGCCTCAATGATAACTCTTTAATAGTCCAGAATAGATTGTGGATAAATCTTTCTCTGAAGCGTATTGTATTTGGATCTCCACTTCCGCTCCTGTCTCCTGCAAAGCTGTTTCTGAACTCTTTCAGTGAACTAGGGTTCAGATGGTGTCCTTCTCTGGTTAGTGATGTTTTTCTCGGGGCAAGCATATCTATTCCAATGCCTACCCATGTTGAGTAGTACAAAATGGCTGATTTGAGATCAATCACATCAGTGGGATTAGAACTAATCAGGACTGTTTCAAATTCCAGTGGATACATTCTGTGCCATAGTCTGCCCTTGCGAGACTTAAGAATGGTTCCGTCTCTGGATTGTGAGTTGGGGTTATTGCTGTGAACTGAAGGGAAAGGTTACTAGTAAAGATGCCATTTAAGGTGTGGCTTGCAATGTGGGTGGGAAGACTTACCATGTGATGGTGCCTTAGGCTAGCCATCGTGTTGATCAAAAAGTCTGTGTCAGTGTCAGCAGTATTCTCAAGATGAAAATTAAAATCAACTAAGAACAAAAGTCAGCAGAGGTGATACTAGCTTCAAGCAGGGGGATAATGCTTTGAACAAAAGAGCTCCAGGTGCCGGGGGTATGGTATAGCAACATCCCTTTAAAGGGGTCCTTTTTAGTGAGCTCAATCTGATAAAGTAGTATTTCACAGTCTGAGCAGATCGAAACTGCTGAGAAGGATGCAACAAGTTGGTCATATAGGATTATTGCCAACCCACCACACCGTTTACCTACTCAATCAGCTCTAAAGATAGAGAGTCCTGCTGGGATATGTTTCATTCTAGATCTTTCATTTAACAGGGAACAGGTAAAGACTTTATGAGTGTCCGTTCCAGGGACAGAGGCAGGCCCAAGAGCATGACAGGTTCAAGTAGCATGGTTTGTATTTTATTGTATTGTATTTTATTTTTATAGAGCGCAACTATCACCCTACGGGTATCTTGGTGCTAAGACTGTGATGGGAAAAGACTTTTGAACCAACAGAGTGTCCACCAGCAGAAACAAGAGAAAGAGAAGAGATAGAAAAGCAAAGGCCGACCAAGGAATGCAGGATTAAGAGATCATGTGCCCCTCCCTAGGAAAAAGCCAAGTTTTCAGACTCCGCCTGAAGTCCATCAGAGAGTTCGCCTGTCTGATATTCAGAGGGAGGTCATTCCAGCATCGCGAGGCCACTGTACTAAAGGCCCTACCTCCCATCCTGGCCTTCTTGACCCTGCCAGTATTTAGCAGAGAGGCACTCGATGAACGTAGAGTCCTTTGAGGCTTGTACCAGGACAGTTTCTCCTGCAAGGAGGTTGGGCCAAGGCCATGTGCCGCTCTATAGACAATGCACAGGGATTTGAACCTAACCCTTTCCCTTATAGGAAGCCAATGGAGCTCTTGTAGCGCTAACGTGGTTGAAGATCCACGTTTCCTATTCAGCGCCAGTTTGGCTGCCATAGACTGGACCCTCTGCAAACTCTGATAGATGTAAAGAGGGGCTCCTAGATACAGAGAGTTGCAGTAGTCCAGCCTACTCAGGATGATACTGCGTACCACCAAAGGTCTTTTCTCCACAGTCAGAAGAGGTAGAATCTGTCGTAGGGCTTTCAGGAGAGCAAAGCACACCCCCACTGTTTTTTTAGCGAGGGAAGCCATTTGAAGATCATTGTCAAACATAACCCCCAGATTCCGCACCGTAGTCACAGGGACAATGGGTTCCGCTTCTGGGGCCAGTCTGAGGTCAAAAGGCATGTCTCTTACTCCTGCCGAAGGACAGTAGATCACCTCTGTCTTGCCTCCATTAAATTGCAAGGAGTTGGCCCTGAGCCAGTCTGAAGTCTGACTCATACACTTCTGGAAGTTGTCCATAGTCAGTGCGCCCTTCCCCTCCAATGAGAACACCAGTTGGGTGTCGTCTGCATAGTTGACCAGGTCAATCCCATGCGCCCTGATAATAGGGATTAGAGGCTGCAGATAAATGTTGAAAAGGATGGGGCTAATGGCCGATCCCTGAGGGACCCCATGCTCCACCATGGTCCTGCTAGAGGTGAAAGGGGGCAGGGAAACTACCTGTTGTGTCCCTGCGAGATAAGATTGCATCCAACTCAAAGCACGCCCCTTAACTCCCAGACGCTCCAATCTGTTCAACAAAATTCGGTGGTTTACCGTGTCGAATGCGGCTGACATATCTAACAAGACCAGTACCGACGAAAGGCCCCTGTCAGCACGCATCCGTAGGTTGTCCAGCACAGTGACCAGAGCTGTCTCCGTTCCATGACCTGGCCTGAAGCCAAACTGGCTTTTGTCCAGGAGATGAAACTCCTCCAGGTACCCAGAAAGGGACCTACTTACTACCTTTTCGATAATTTTTATAGGAAACGGCAGCAGGGAGATAGGTCTAAAACTAGTAGGATCTCCTGGGTCCAGAGATGGCTTCTTTAGTAGAGGAGTGACCACTGCCAGTTTCCATGCTTCGGGCACCACCCCTTCCTCCAAGGACTGGCAGCATATCTGCCACATCCGAGGAAGCAGTGCCTGTGCATGCTCTTTCCAGATCTTGTTAGGTAGGGGGTCTAGCGGAGACCCTGACCTCACATTCTGTGCACAGCTGTTAAACAACTCATTTGTGAGTGGTATAAAATGCTCCAATGAGGTTACCACCCCTGGTTCTTCCGAAAACATGTGTCCAAGAATGTTTTGGAGGGGGGGGGTCACACATAGTTAGCCCCCCTACAATTTTTTTGATTTTCTCCTCGAAATGGCAGGCGATTTTATCGCATAGTGCCTGCGACGCAACCACTTTGTTTCCCAAACTAGTGGAATTGGAGAGGTCTCTAACGATCTTAAAAAGAGCTTTGGCGCTATTTGGTGCTGACAAGATGGTGTTGGTGAAGAAATCCGCCTTAGCCTTAGCCATCAGCTCCTTATACTGAGCCTGCACCTTTTTAAAGGCCGCTTTATCATGCTCAGCATAATGCCTGCGCCATTTCCTCTCTGCCTGCCGACAGGACCTACGCGTGATACTCAGCTCTTCAGTATACCATGGTGCGGAATGTTTTATTCTGGCCTTCAGGCGCTTCAGAGGCGCAAGCTGATCTAATACTTCATGAATGTAGTTCTGGTTCAGACGGTAGTTCACACCCACTGACTCATGAGGATCAAAAGGAGGCAAGTTTCGAAAGAGTGGCTCCGTCCTACTTTTCAAAAGTTTTGCCCAGTCTCTCCCCATGCGATATGTGACAGGAGGCAGTCTAGTTGTTTTTCCGCCAGGTAATCGAATCCGAAACTGGATCAACGAATGGTCGGTCCAGGTCTGAGGTAGAATGTTGACCACCTCCGTTTTGTTACAGTCAGCAAACAGAAGTTCCAAAATGTGCCCTCCTTGATGGGTAGGTTGCAGGACCAGCTGATGCAGGTTACAGCTCTCACAGGTTTCCCTGAGATCTCTTAAGTGGCCATCTAAAATACCATTCTCCCATAGATTGAAATCACCCAGAAGCAACAATCTGGAATGGGTCAGTGACTGGGCCGCAATGACATCCAGGAGCGCCTGGTACTGAGTGTTAGAGCTTGGGGGTCTGTAACCGACCATCCCTGTGAGGAGCCTCCCTCTCTGTTCTTGTAGGGAGAATCCTAATAGCTCAATACCCGCCACCTCGTCAACCTTTAGCGGGGCAAAGTCCCAAGTGTCCTTAAACATCACCCCGACCCCTCCACCTCTCCCGGGTATTCTGGGCTTGTGGAGAATCTTATAGCCCTCCGGACAGGCGAGCCCCAGTTCCACCAGGGAGTCATTACTACACCATGTCTCCGTGAGAAATATCACATCCAATTGCAGATCTTCCACCAGATTAGAGACTTCCTGATTGTGTTTTGCCAGGGAGCGGCAGTTTAGCAAGCCACACTCAAGGACCGGGCTGGACTGCGGCGCCTCAATAATCTTCTTCCCCCCGCTAGCCTTGTTCCTAATATCTAGTAGTTGGTCCTTAGTATATTTAAGTGGACTTATATCGGCTCGAGCAGCGTGGCTGGCGCTGGGTGCGGTCGAGGCACGGACGGGCGCAGACGGGCTTGCCTCTGGCGCGCCTCCGGCGTGCCCGCTGCGCGCTTTCATGGCCCCTCCTAAATAGAGGACCAACCGTGGCGGTTCAACCACTAGAGCGTCAACCAAAATGGCGGCGCTAAGGTGGCAACCGGAAGTGAGGAGATAGACTTCTCGATGAAAAGATACCGGTGCTGTATCCCTCGCAAAATGCAAGAGTGATTAGAAGTTTTAAAGCGCGGGTAAGTGCAAATTGCAAATGTCTAATACAGTTCTCTGAGATTCCCTCCTTCAATTCTCCCCAACCCCGTTAAAATACCTCACAGGCAAACAGAAATCACAAAGAGCGCTCGCGTGTCACCCATACAATCAATGACACAGCGCGACACAAGTTTAGTTAAAAGCAGTCTTGGGGCTGCGCGCTTGCATGGCCCCTCCTAAATAGAGGACCAACCGTGGCGGTTCAACCACTAGAGCATCAACCAAAATGGCGGCGCTAAGGTGGCAACCGGAAGTGAGGAAATAGACTTCTCTATGAAAAGATACCGATGCTGTATCCCTCGCAAAATGCAAGAGTGATTAGAAGTTTTAAAGTGCGGGTAAGTGCAAATTGCAAATGTCTAATACAGTTCTCTGAGATTCCCTCCTTCAATTCTCCCCAACCCCGTTAAAATACCTCACAGGCAAACAGAAATCACAAAGAGCGCTCGCGTGTCACCCATACAATCAATGACACAGCGCGACACAAGCTTAGTTAAAAGCAGCGGTTTAATGCCTCAAAGCTGCATGCAGGGCATTTCACTGTTTTAGCCACCAGATGTAATTTAGGGTAGCACATAAGGTTTCTTATCTACTGTATTTAAAGCCCTGAGTTCCTCCCACGAATACCTTCAGCTTGGAACCACCCCAGAGGAGAAACGGGCAGGGGTTCTGGCACTCGCGTGATCCAGGTACGGAGGGGCGCAGGCAAGCTTGCCTTAGGCATGCCTTCGTCGTGCCAGCGGTGCACCCGCTGCACACGGTTGTGCAATGATGCTGTTTAAGTAGCCCGTCATCAGGGAGCGTATCAGGGAGTGAGGGAGTCAACGCTGCTCAGTGCAATGGCTAAAAAGGTGAGGACAAAAAAAACTGTGTTCCTGCAACCCCTTTGGTCTTTCATTGCAAAGAACACTTTTCCACAGTCAGTCCATGAATATGGCTTTTCTCTAGCATGAAGTTACTAATATTTCACTTGCTCTTTCTGTGCCTAATAAATGTTTTGTCAGATTCTAGATATTCATATGGTTTCTTTCCTGTGTGTTCTTTCCGATACCAGGTTAGCTATTCCTTCGTAATGAGCACCTCATCAGACTTGCTTCAGTATGTCAGTGTGCTATGTCTTCAATGTATATGTGCTGATGGCTAAAAAACAAGTACAGACCTCATTGGGCAATTCTGGGTTTTCAGCTGTAGAAAAAGACTTTTTTAGACTTCAAGGAAAGAGATTTCAAGATATGTTTTTTTTACATCACTTCCTACACGAGTTGCCAATACACTGAATTGTGAAGGATCACCATTCTCTTCCTGTGTCTAGTGGAAATAAAAGAATCCATCTGCTGTTATCAGGACAGTAGGCGAGGGAACACATAGATCTGTTCTTCTAAAGTAAGTGCTGGTGGTGCCAGACAACAACCACCAGGACAAATTAAGCACCATACAGTAATTCTGAAACATGACCTTCTCACTGCTATGTAGAGAATTACCAAACTGCCCACTCAAACACAGGAAGTGCTTATCATAAAGTTAATCATTTATGGTAAGAAGAAATTCTAGCTGCGCAGACAGTTCTTAAAAAGAACTTATAAATATATTGTGCAGCACACTATGTCATAGACAAAGTAGAATAAAACAGCTACACAGTCATTATCTTTAAAGTTAGATTCTCTTTGATTTAAAACAGGCAGTCATTTTGTAAAGTGTTTGCTAACTTTACCAGCCTACACCTCAGGGGTTCAGCCAATATTGATCAGCCATCTCATGACTATTTTCTTTAGTCATCTGGGGCCATATGTAGGTAGCTAAATACCGGTCGGTAACAGCCAAAAATCGGTAAAAATCCCGTTACCGACCGGTATTTAGGCATTTGAGATGTAGGAGGAATGATTTAAGGATTCGGTAATTTACCGAATCGGTAAGGGATCGGTAAAATACCGAATCAGTAAAATACAGATTCGGTAAATTACCGAATCCTTAAATCATATGTAGGGAGCACTCAAGTAAGTGAATTTCAGTAGTAAGGATTCGGTATTTACCACCAACTACAGGTTGATGATAAAAACGAATACCTTTCAAAAAGCTATATTTGGCTGATTTAAAAGTGCCATGTGGCAGACATACATGCCCTTAGGGCATGTATGTGCGCCACATGTGCACACATGCACGAATCAGGGGTGCAACAGGGTGTCAATGTGACACCCTGCCACCCATGAATATGCTTCCCCTATTACCGATTCGGTATTTACCGAATCGGTAATAGTAAATGGCTTCCCATTCATTCCTATGGGCCTCCAGGCCCATAGGAATGAATGGGAAGGGATGCATTATTACCGATTCGGTAAATACCTATTCATAAATACCGATATTTGCAGAATCGGTAATAATTACCGATTGTTTACCTACATACTATTTACCGATTCATAAATACCGAATCGGTAAAATTCGGTATTTATGAATCGGTAAATATAATTTATCTACATATGGCCCCTGGACTTTAACCTGTGGAAACATTCCTTTTATGATGTCACAGGATAAGTGTCCTTGACAAACGTCCAAATTTGACATTTCAGTGATAAGTTAGAAGAATGATAGGTCGATTCCAGGTGGTATAGTGGTTTTAATGAAAATGCATACTTGTACTGACATAATGTGACTACCATATAATGAATACAAGAAGCCCTGCTGCAGTTTCGACTGCCCTCCATTGTTCGCCCCTTGCTGGGGCCAGGACCAGGAAGAGACGAGGAGTCTGGGACCGGGGAGTGCAGGACTACACTCCCCAGCGTCTCCTGCGGCAACCTGTGTCCAGCCTCCAATGTTCCCTTTGCGCCAGGAGGCGCCTACTTAATCCCGCAGGGGCTCCCGCAGCGCAGGACGAGTGCGGGTGTGCCCGGGTCGTGCCCGGGCTAAGGGCGGGCCCATCTACGGCCGTCAGCGGCCGAAAGAGGCTGGGCTGGGCCACCCCTCTTGGCCTCTCTAGTCAACGTGCCAGTACAACTTCGAGTAAGGAGGCGTGAGGGCTTACTAAAGTAATAATATCTCCGATTTGCCCTTAAATTCTGACTTGTTTGGACCCAAGTATTTTTCTGTCATGGGGAGGAAAAAAGCCACGCCTGCTGGGAGAAGCACAGATGCTACTCTAGATGGTTTTTTACAGAAGGCTGTGGGGGCTCTCAATAAGGAAATTGAACTGGCCGAGCGTAGACTCACCTTAGCCCCTCCACCCCCATCCGATGTTTTGAATATCCAGCCTGTTCAGTCTGTCACTTCCCCTACCTCGGAGGTTCCCATTACTATAACACCTGTCGCGCCTCCTGTCCCTTTGGCACAGCCCTCACTGCCTCTTTCACCTACCATCATTATCCAGAGTCAGGGCGCCTCAGAAGGAGCGCCAAAGGGCGCGGAAGTTGCAATATGTACATCTACGGGGGACCAGATTATAGCTGGGGGAAAAAGGAAGCGCATCGACCCATTGGGAACTGACCAACATATAATGGGCCATTTGCCGAAGGACAAGAGAACAAGGCAAAACCCCCCAGGAACAGCGGGGAAATCTTGTGGGGGAGGTGGGTTCATAAGGTCTCAGACTGAAATGGACATGGTAGTAGCCAGAATTGGCAAAGTAATGTTGGACTCCTTAGAGCCTATTTTGTCTTGCCTGGGTCGTATTGAGGAGTAGCTTGGTCAATTATTGTTGATCCCAGGAACCCCAGGTATCGCACCCGCGCAAAGTAAGCAAAGCAAGCAAAGCGGAAAGTGTAACCTGGCAAATGGCATTGGTGTAAGAGGCGATACCATTCTCCTTAGTGCTGCCGAGGGTGGGAGGGCCCTAATAAACGGTCCCATAGTTACATGTACTGTGATTAAACCACAAGATTTTGCCCAGGATAGGTTTAACAGCGTGGACCACCTAAGAGTGCCGTTAGCGATGGCACCCGGTCACGGTGGGAACCTTAATGGTGAGCGAGGGGTCATTAACTGTTTAACATGTGATACAATAAGGAATGGGGTGGTCGAAAAGTGTGTGTATCATCTCCCAAACAATACACCTATCATTCATAGCAACACACACAAAAGAGAGACCGGGGTTGATTCATCTATACCTCAATTTACATGTAATTCTGGAGAAGGGGGGCATGATCTAGATCTTATGCCTGTTAGGCTCGCTATCACCAGCAACCCGGAAGTTCCAGTGACAAAGAGCTATAAAGCTAGCTCCCTCAGAATTGTCTCCAAGGAATATTGTAGGTATCTGCCCGAAACTAGAGGATGAGGTGTAGTTAGAGTACGTCAAGGCCTTTGATATCATCTGTGTTCAAGAAACATGGTACAGGAAGAACATTGAGCTAGATGGCTAATGCTCTTTCAATGTTTATGCAAGAGCCTCACCAGCAGGGAGGGCAAAAGGAGGGCTGGCGACACTGATCTCCGTAAAACATGGGTCTATTAAGGCAGAGACCCTTTCTGATTCCCCTTGGTATCAACTTATATTGATTTCAAATTTATTTCAGTCCAAGATGTTACTGATTATTGGTACTACAACATATTTGACCAGAATAGCTGTAACATCATTGATACTCTTAAGGATGAAATTGATAAGATCACGGGGAAGTGGCAGCCCCTGTGTATTTATAGGGTGGGGGATTTTAATTGTTTCTTATGCCGGCACAGTTCACAATGAGTGCATGGGCTACTGGATACGAAAGGGCAATCGCTGACGCATTTCATACATACCCCGCAGGATGATGCCTTAAATGCCATTATTATTGTAAACACTTTGATTATTGTTGATACCCTGGTTAGCAGTCTCCAAATACGGTACCCTACTTACTTGGGCAGTGGAAGGGAAAGTGTCATGTTGACATCCAGGAAATTTTCTTTTGGGTTGATAGCTTTGAGATAGAGCCCCATAATGCTAGCAACCATAATCCCCTTATCGCCTCCCTACATGTAATAGCTCAGGAGGAAAAAGGGGATGGCCGCCCTCTCCAGTACACCTCAAACCAAGGGGTTAGATTGAAATGGAGCAGAATAAATCCAGCCCAATATGAGGAGAACATAGTTAAAACCACTCTAAGCTCCATCTTGGAATGCCTGGATCAAGACTCTCCCCCAGATATGGTAATAAAGGGCTTCCAATTAATTTGTAGGGATGTATCTACAAACCTGACAAAGATAATGGGAAGAGGGGAAGCCCATGAAACTAAATGGTTTAATGCCGAATGTTCAAGGGCCCAAAAGGACCTCAAGAAGGTGTTACATGCAACTCCCCGAGATAAAACCTTAAGTAAAAATGCAAGGCAGGCTTATAAAAACACAGTCAACAAAAGGAAAGAAGAACTTAACCTGTCATTGATTATCGGCAAGTACATGAGGGCAAGGAAGGGGTCAATCCACCTTGCCTTCATCGACTTGTCCGGTGCCTTTTGTCACGGTTACTAGAGAGAAGTTATGGGACCAGATGGGGAAAATGGGGTTTGACGAACCCCTAATTACCTCTTGCGCAGGTTGCATGAGTCCACTACTGTCGGTATACGATTTGGTCCTGTGGGAGAGAAGACTAGGCCTATTGTTTCTACAGAGGGAGTTTGACAGGGGTGCATATTGGCCCCTTTTCTTTTCCTTCTGTATACAAATGGCCTAGAGTCAGCTCTAATAGAACAGGCTCTAGACTTCCTGAAAATCTGAGGCAACCCAGTCCCTTTGTTGATGTATGCGGATGACACGGTTTTAATGGCCTTAACCGCTAATAGCCTGCAGAAATCATTGAATATTTTTACAGATTTTATGCAAGCATTGGACCTAAAAGTAAATTTTAGCAAATCCTATATCATGGTGTGTGGCCCTAAGCAAACTAAAACAAGAACATTTATCGTAAAGGGCAAGACCATTGATAAAGTGTCCAATTTTACTTATTTGGGGAATGTTTTTAACAACACATTGAACTGGGATCACCTTGTACCAGCTAGGGTACAGCATACTAGCTGTGTAGTGGAGGTCCTATTCCGCTTCGCTTGTAAGTTGGGCCATAAGCCGGTAGCGGAATTAATTACATTATATTAATCAAAATGTCTGTCTGTTGCAACCTATGGGGCAGGAGTGTGGGGTCATCATAAAAGTACCCAATTACAAATCTTAGAAAATAAGTTCATAAAAAGATTACTGATGATCCCTAAAAGTGCTCCCACAATCTTTTGCCACTCTGAGGTAGCGCTCAATTACATAGAGGACGGAATTAACATAGCCCCATTAGTCCTCTGGACCAAACTTTAGCTGTCTGAGTACTTAAAGTTCTCATGAGAAATTATCGAGGATTGCATGACCCTCGATAATGCCCTGACTATTCCATGGCTTTGATTTGTTAAAGAAAAATGTCTTTAAATAGGTCTGGGGCACTACTATGATAATACTGCAAGTATCCCAAAAAATATGAAATCTGTCATAAAAGAAGCATATTTTGTAGTATTGTCCTATCGTCAACGGCAACGAGGATTGCAATAACATTTTAGTCGGTTCCCTTTATAACAAGAATTTTATCTGTCTTTTTCTATGAATGTACAGTACAGATTTTTTATGACCAGGTTTCGACTTTGCACGTTGCACTTTCTTGTGGCCTTCCTTTAGCAGGCTGTGACAATCTCATTCCCTGCCCCTGCAATAATTTAGCCCAACAAAGCACCTTGCAATTTATGCTGTTTTGCACACTCTATAATGAGCCGAGGGCAAGGTTCCTTATCCCAATCCTAAGAGAAATTTGCCTTTGTACCTATCAAGAGGGTTTTAATTTCTTACGTTCTTTATCTACTGTTGGTATTTGTACTTCTGTTTTATATTTTATCAAAATTGCACTTTCTATAACAAAACGGTATGAATTGTAATTCAAAATGGTGCTTCTCAATTTTAAGCAGTTTTTAAGAAACAATGTTTTTTAAGTGTTGAGTTTTAGAGTTAAGAGCTACATTGTTGTATAAATTGGACACGTAAATTTTAAGTATCATTTTGGTATGATAAACTTTATGGTCCATTTGAACCAAATAAAGTTATTTTGACTTGAATACAAGAGATACCATGTTGAAAAATTATGTTTATTTTACCATTGGATAATGTAGGCTTCAATTCCAAATTGGTGCTTGTTGTCCGCGGCCGTATTACCCTGCACACTCTCATCTCTCTATCCTTTCCTCGCCAAGCATTTGATGTTACATGGTTATTTTACAAACAATCTTTTTGTAACACAATGTCATTCTCTAATGTGCAACATGATTTTTGTTTTTACATTTTGTTTTCATGCTGCATTAGCATAGTGAATATTTTCCCAAGGTCCCAGTTATTGGGGTCATGGTGTGATTCTCATGAGAACTTAAGCTTGATTTGTAGTGATATTTGTACTAACTACGAGGAGTTTCAGGAGCACTGGGGATGAACACTGTATTATATGAGTTTGTAGAATAGTGCTGACAAATGTGATTTTAAACTGTATTGTTCTTTATTTCATATGATTGCATGGGATTTCAAGACCTTCTGCACATTCACACCAAATGTACAAATCTTATTGTATTTCACCCTATAAAATTAGCCCTACCCAGAGGGTGTTAGGCTGACAGTCCCTTGATCTTTTGAAGGCACACTGATAGTCTGACCTCGGATTTATAACTCTGATTTTTTTTTCTTTAGGGGTAATCTGTGCTGGACTCTGTCAATTCATTTTCTTCATTTCTTCTGACCCTTGAGCTATTTTACTGGTTTAAATGACTGACTGATCAATTCGAATTATTGCTGTTTGCCTTCTGTAATGATTTAAGCCTTTAATAAACCGAAATGGTTCTTTTACATTAATACTTGCCCATTTTTATTGTGAAGCCTAATGTGCTTTACATTTTATTCTTAGATATTATTGAATGTTGAACTGTCTTGAATGACCAGATCCAGTGAGGAACAACAACATCTTTAGGGGAATAACACTGCTCATGGTTCATGAGAACCACTTTAATTTAACATTAGGGTATAGGTGCTACAACAGAAATCTGGTAGCAGAGGATGGTTACATCTAGATAGATTAATTGGATTTGGAAGGATGTTTATGGTGCAGCAAATTATATCCCAGAATGAAATTGTCCCTGATTTTTGGCGCCCCGAATGCCAATGGTTCAGTGTGGATTAATGGCAGTGTTTGGGTGTTCCTGAAGCTGACTGGCGAATTGAGGAGAAGTGAGTATCAGTAGGGTGATGTGGCCTGGTAGATTGTGCCATTGGCAGCATTTTATTTCATGTTTTGAGCAGTGCATTGTGGGGTTTGGCTTTTTGTGTTTTGGTTTCATAAAAAATGTATGTAGGTTGTGAGTCCTTTGGATATGTAGCTTTGGTTTCCGTGATAGTAGGGACTTTGATTACTGTTATTTTTATGCTTTTCTCTTATTTTTGAGTTGCACTTTCATAGTATCCATTTTGTGGTTAAAAGGGCTTAGCGTTCAATGTGAAATTTTGAGCATTATTCAGGTTTATTGGATGCATTTATTTCAATTAATGTGTTCATTATTTAAGGTTAAGATATCGGATTTCATTGAAAATTCAAGATCACAAGATATAAACTTGTTATCAGTATTTGTCTGCTAAAGTTGAGTTATGTTATGTGAGGTGCTGAATTGAAACCATGATAGGGATTTACTCATTTCTGGTTGGGATGGCATAATAATTTGGGTTAGTGTTTTTTATTCCTTGAGGCACAGGAGTAAACACGTTAACCAAAAGTGGGTTTCTGCTGTCCGTGGACTTACTTACTGAGCCTGGTAGAGCTGAAAAGGTATTGTTACCTTTTGTTATTTAAGCAACTGAATTTTCTATTTCACATTTAGGTAAAGGAGACAAAAGTAAATGTTTTTATTTGTGTGATTGTTTATGTAGAACATTGCAAAGTAATCTGTGCAGTGCATCGAGGCAAGTGGCAGCATCATTGGAAGTCACACTGAGATTGAGTGTGCTGCAATAGATTGATTGTGAAGTAACGTATGCTGTGACTGGTTGGTGGTGTCATCAAGTGCCACCGTGGGATTGGCTAGCTAATATTAATTACTACTTTGAGGTTGGTCTATTACTGTTGTTAATATCACATGGTGCAGAAGAGTGAGAATCAGGGAGGAAAATGGTAATTTTCTTCAATATGTTTTGTTGCCCTGTTTCTAAGGGAAATTAAATACCACCCGAAGTCATGCCTACCTATGACATGGCACCCAAAAAGGGGTTGCACACTTGCCTGGGGATTAAAGATTGGAATAAGATTACTTCTGATCACAAGAACATGCAATTTTCCCTGAACAATTCTTTTAAAATGAGAAAGCTTGAGCATTTGAGGTGAGTGCTGTATCAAGTGAAGCCGCAACACAGAGTGACTCAAAGTGAAGCATTGGATTCATGGGAGCATGCCACTAATAGGAGCGCAACAAACTGAAGACTCAGATCAGGCACCGTGTTAGTAAGTGGTTGGATGCGAGATGGCATGCGAAACATCAAGCCTGGCATGAATGACTAATGGTGGGAATGTTTATCCTGCAATAATAACTAACAACGAAAGGGAGATGGCAGACACAAAGAATGCCAGAGTAAACAACAGCAGAGAGAAAGAGACACAGGGTCAGACGACTATGAAGAAGAGGGGTTAGTAAACGATTTATTAAGTTCAAGACCGCCTTCTTATCAGGTTGTGCCCCCTCCTGTAGAGCCAACACCACAGAGGATGGGGACGGAAGGAGCTAGAGCTGATGTAACTGTGGGTGCAAGTGAATTTACTGTCCCGAGTGCACCAAAAGTGGAAATCTCTTCTCTTGTTTCAGATGTGTAATGAAATGGGTTCTGCCTCTGTAATTTGCCCAGATTTTTTGCCTTTTTATCACCTGGTTTTGGCCTTTTTACTGTGAGTGAGTCTCCCAACTAGTGACTCACCTACGGTAAACACACAGTAAACAGACTGCACGTTTACTGCCAGTGTCGGCTTTTTAAGATAATGCCTCTGTGATACAACAAGGGTAAGGAGCACTTGGCTGGTTACACATGAACATGTGTACATATGTGTGAGGGCTACACATGTGAGGGCTGCACATGTGTGACTACTGCTATGGACAGACCGGTAACTGAACACAGATTGCAAGGCATAGAGAAAACTCTGCAGGGTTAGATATTGACTTGCGGCAGGCCTTATAATATTGGTGGACATTTATATGGAAAGCCAGTGTGGTTTACTGTCTTGACTGCAGTGACACTTCATTATAGACACAGGGGAAATCAGCCTTAGAGTGTGGTTTTGGTTTCTTTGGGCCTGCAAAGTCAAGTGAAATGTCAAAATGGGATAAAACATGTGCGCTAAGATCAAATCTGCAAGTTACAGGAATGTATTTGTACATCATATAGGTCATCTAAAATTGTCATATGTTTCTGGCTCAGCTCAGGATCAGAGCCCAGGCCTTTTGCCACCCTGCTGGGTCAAGTTAATTACATAGCTCTTGAGAAGCAGGAACATGCCTCCCCATACAAAAGGAGCAATTAACAGTGCCTCGCTTAGCTCCGGAGAAGAAAGGGGTAGCACAGAAGAATCTGCATCCATAAATTAACTGGACCCTCAACCACATTCTTGCAGCCAACAGGAATAAATTAACTCCGTTGGAGTGATGGAGTGGGTAGTGTCATCAGCGTGTCCTCACTTGTGTGTGCAGTTCCACAAGTGAGTCGTACCTCCTCCAGGAGGAAGTCTGTCTAGATAGAAACATTGGTGGTATCTGTGTAATGCTACATAAAATTGCCTCTTATACCCATGTATGTGATTTAATAAAAATATAGGATAAGAGTAAGATTAAAAAATACAGAGAGATGTTATTTGGGCAGGTTGTTGGTCCTAAATATCTATTGTTTTTGTCGACATGGTTTGGCCATGTGTTGCTTCTAAGGGTTTCTGGCCTTCATCAGGACCATGTGGAGTAGATCCCTTTTGTTGTTGTCATTCCGTGGATTTGACACGTAATTATATTAACTTACAGTTCTTGCTCATCACCCACGATGGGTAATTATTATAGGTGTGGTTGTTGCCTGTAACTTGGAGGAAAACAGAAAAATGAGGGTCTTCAAAATGTTGTGTAATTTCCCCGCGATTGTTTTCCTTAACACCCGATGTGATACTGTGAGGGGTGCATCTACCTATGCACAAATGGGTTCTTTTTAGTAAATGCAGTCTTGTACACATGTTGTTGATCTTATTTGGATATGATGCTGGCAATTCCATGCACTATATCTATCACTATCAAAGGAGAGAGAGAGGACTAGGTAGCTAGTCCGTATCCCCGGGGTTTCTATGTGAGATCAAAAAGCCTATTTGTGAATTTACATAGACTCAAGACTGTAAGGCAGGGTACAAACCATTTTGTTTGTTCATGAAGCCCTCACCCACCAACCTAGTTGGTGGCATGCTTCATCATCGGGCCCACCCAGTGACACCGAGTGTGTCCCGGGTGTGCTTCGACGCCTGGATACAGCGGAGCAGGTATGTATCTGAGTGTGCAGTGTAGTGACGTGAAGGTGACGATTTAAAAGCTATGCAGGGATCCCAGCCTGGATGTAGGAAACCCTAATTAACATTCCTATAACATCCAACAGCCTTTTTTAATGATAGCAGTGACCCAGTTTTAAAATATAATTTACCCCTGGGTACTGGGATCCCTGCATAGCTTTTAAATCGTCACGTCAGGCGTCGACAGAAAAATGCATTTAGAGAAGAGCAGGGCCATTGGAATTAAAAAATTAAACAGTAGCCAACAACCGGACGCGCTTGCTAACAATGAGCATGTCTTCATTATTTTAGCACAACACACAAGTTGTACTCTATATAGTGTATAATACCGTACTCATTAATGAGAGGTAATTTATTTTTCAACTCAAAGTGTGTATTTATAGTTACTTGAAAAACCTTTAGAAGACAAAAATAATCAAATCACTGTTTTTTTTATCGAGTTATATTCTGCCTTTAAATACTTTCCTGCCACACAGCTAGTGCTTTTTATGCAAGGCATGTGTAGGTAAAATATAAAATTGGCCTTGTGACTCTCCTAATCATAATCACATCAAATTCCAATCACCTTAGGGGACAAGCAATGTGCTGCTACTGTGCCACCCAGTAATTTAAAACAATTGCATTATTTACACTCTGTCTTTTTTTGTTTTTCTCAATATAGCTGCTCCTGTTGGTTAAGCTGGACCACCCACCAGGAAAGAGATAGCAGCCCATTTGCGGCGGCCGAAGCTGGAGCATATCCAGCTAGAATACTGGCGGTTGGTGGTTCTGGAAGAGGAGGTCAAAGAAATAAATGCTTCTCTACTGGGCGCCAGCACAACAAGTCTCCCTCAGCCTCCAACCTCCCGGCCATCACATCACCACTGCCATCGCCAACCAACTGCTGCCTTCTCCTACCACACTAACAACAGGCCATTGATTCGCCACGTTCCGCAGCGGCTGGACAACATGAGGGCTGGCTCACCACGATGGAGCAGAGCCTAGACCAGCTCCACACTGACATATAAAACACCCTCTTCTAGCTCTTTTTTACATTTTTTATTCTGGTGGAAGGGGCATGGTGTTTGTTGGGGCTGGGTGGCGAGAGTATGAAGGGAGTTGGAACTGGAGTGACTTTTTCTTTGGACCGCCCTAGCCCTAGCTCTAGACCATAGCCAAACACCCTACGCGCTCGCTAACAATGAGCATGTCTTCATTATTTTAGCACAACTTGTACTCCATATAGTGCATAATGTCGTACTCATTATTGAGAGGTGATTAATTTTTCAACTCAAAGGGTGCATTTATAGTTACTCGAAAAGCCTTTAGAAGAGAAAAATAATCAAATCACAGCTTTTTCAATCCAGTGTTTGCCTGCTTTTAAATACTTTTCTGTCACACAGTCATTGCTTTTTATGTAAGGCATGTGTGGGTAAAATATAAAATTGTCCTTGTGACTCTCCTAATCATAATCACATCAAATTCCAATGGCCCTAGGAGATCAGCAATGTGCTGCTACTGTGCCACCCAGTAATTTAAAACAATTGCTTGCACAGAGCATTATTTACAATTTGTCTTTTTTGTCTTTCTCAATATAGCTGCTCCTGCTGGTCATGCCGGACCACCCACCAGGAAAGCGATAGCAGCCCATTTACGGTGGTGGAAGCTTGAGCGTATTCAGCTAGAATACTGGCAGATGGTGGGGTGGAAGAGGAAGAAATAAAAGCTTCTCTGCCGGGCCCCAGTACAGCCAGTCCCCCTCAGCTTCCAACCTCCCAGCCATCCCATCACCAGTGCCTTCACCAGCCAACTGCTGCTACCCCCTACCACACTGACAACAGGCCATTGCTGCAGCGCATCCTGCAGTGGCTGGACACCATGAGGGCTGTTTCACCATGATGGAGCAGAGCCTTGACCAGCTCCAGACCAACATACAAAACGCTCTCTTCTAGCTCCTTTTTTACATTTTTTGATTTGGTGGGATGGACTTAGTGTTTATTGGGGCTGGGTGGGGAGAGTGGGAAGGGAGTTGGAATTGGGGTGACTTTTTCCTTGGACATTTTGAGTTTTCGGGCTTGGTTCAGTTTTGTTTGGAGAGAGGGGTGGGCATGTTGTTTGGGTGGAGTGGGTGGGATTCTTTATAAATAAATAAAGGGGAAAACTATTTTATTCAATAAAAATGTATGCCTAAAGTAGTTTGTTTTACTTTGCACTGCTGCCTTCAGCTAGTTTTATGCAGCCACTTTATGTGCTTGTAAGCTACGAGAGAGTGTAGCTCTTAGTTATAGAGTTATACTTCTCTAACTATCTTGACCATTAGGGGGAATCCTACCATGATGACCTATGTTGTCTACTACAACCTAGATAAACAATAGTAGCAGTTAGTTACTTACTTACCACGTTAACTAGTTCAATTGTATCCATACTAGTTGTCTTACCTGAATATAGATGAAGCAATAACAGGGAAGGCATCTAAATCACAACTTCACAAGCAAGGTCCCACTTACAGTTCCACCCAGGTGAGCTCCATCTGTAGGATTAATCTGAATGATTGATTGATTATCCATCATAGGCAACTAATTGGAAATAAAAAGACAGAGTTAGTGGGTTATATTGTATCAAAGCTTTACAATGTGTTGATAACACCTGAGTACTACATGATGACACAACGAGAATGCCTGATTGTGCTCAAATACAAAAAATAGCAATACTAGTGAGTTAAGTTTTGGCTAATATTGAGCGAGTAGCATTATTTTGAAATCCTCGAGTTATGAAAAATGGACTCAAAGTCTGGAGTGGACAAGCTTAGGCGTTTACGGTTATACAACACAAGACCTGAATGATGATGCTGACGACTGATTCTATGTCTGACATTCTATGTCTAAAATATGGATCACTGTTCATGTACGGGTGGATAATTGGCCAGTGTGGGCTATTGCATAGAAGAACCTGCAGTAAGTTGGTGTTGCTTTCACCACATCTGCCCCACCAAGTGTGTGATTCATTGACGGAGTAAATTAAGCCACACCTCAATAAATCACACAGCCCAGGGTAAGAGGGTCAGGGGTTTGATGAATGGATGGGAAGGGGGATTTGGAGAAAGGTTTTACAAAGACAAAAACTACACAAGGACAACATTCTATTCATCTAGGCAATGACTGCAGCTGAACATCATTTGTCATCAATCTGTTTTGGAAGAAAACAAAGGAATAATATGACAGAGTATAGATAAATGCATTGCAAACAGTCCTTCTTCCCCCGAGACCCAAGTTATCAGACACCTAAAAAATGTCTGTCTTCTAGGTTGGGGAGTTAACCCACCGACCCAGTTGTCCAAATATAATTGTTAAAAGAAAAATTATACTGTATTGCAAAATTAGGTGGTGTATCTGCATTCTCCTAGGGAATGTCCTGTCCTTGGTGCCTGTCTGGACTGGTCTGGTAGGTTAGAGGAAGGAGTGTTGTTGAGCTCAGCTTTCTTCTCTCATTCACGCAGGAGACTACAAGAAGGCCTGCAAATTGTAAAAGAGAAACCACATTTTATAGTCAAGGAGAAGGACAGAAGAACAGGCAAGCTTCACGAGGAGTGTATCAAGAAGACTCAGATGCAGCGCAACAAAAATAAGAGGGGAACTCAGAGTTTCACTTTAGCCACGAGTCCAACATACACACACACACAGCAGCATTTCACAAATGCACTTCATTGTTTTCCATATAGCTGAGTGCTAGGTCTCAGACTCTTGCTTTCACCTTTTAACAGACAGAACACAGAAGACGATAAGGTCTTGGTTATTGCTGTTGATGAGATGGTACCGCAGCTTGCGCCCTGAGTTCTTCCATCCTCCTCCTTCCCAGACCAGTCAACATCATGACCTGAGCAAGATAGACGTGTAGTGCACTGCTGTTGAAGAACAAGTAGAGAAACAGGATTACAGTATTTTGCATTGCTTTTGTTTGTTAACTAAAGTGACTTTTCTGGTCTCTGAAGAACCAGAAAAATTGGGAGGCTCCTGTAATAAAATCTGGCTAAGTGTGAAAGGGCCATTCATTACCCCTAGGGAAAAAATGATCACCCATTACTCTGCCCCAAACATTGCCAATCAATTATCATCTCAAGAAATTTCCATATTACATTTTAACAACACACCCTCTCTCACTGGCAGCCTCCACCTCAATCATCACCCTCAGTCACTTGATAATCGGATCATTTATTTGTGCAATGGTTGCCCGTTCCAATCCAAGCACAGTGGTAGATTCACTATCTTCCCTTTAATGCAAGCAGCAGATTGAAATTTGGTATTCTTGACAATCAAACGATTGTCTGGGACAGCCATCCTACATGATGAAAGAACCAGAAGGATCATAGGAGTGGACTATACAGGTTAATTCATTTTCGCTAACTTAGTTTGTGAAGGCCGATCACCTCCAGGGAAAAGATGATCACCCATCACTCAGCTCCCAAACATTGCAAATCAATCATCTCAGGCAAGTTCCCACATTGCAGTTCAACACCCTCCCTCGCTGTCTGCCACCACATGAATCATCAATCATCATCACACACATAGACCCACACCGTTGCAATAGTTGAAGTTACCTCCTCCAATCCAAGCAAGGGTAGTTTAGGTTGTAGGCATTCATCTTTGATACATGCAACACATTGGAATTTGGTATTGGCAGGCAGTTTTCTAGATAATAAATCATCATCTAGGGCAGACCTTCTAGTGCTAAGTGATGCAAAAAGGGATAGGCAGTAGGCATGCGAGGGGGCAGACATTGTCCCTAATGTCATGAAGGAATTGTGGAGGCTTCGTCAATGCACACTCGTCCAACTGCAATCCAGCAAATATATGTGACAAAAAAAAGGTGGGACAGCATAAATCTGACACAAAAATAGTAATGTCCCACTAGCTATTTTTTGTTCTTGTGTGAAGATAGTACTAAGTTCAACAAGAAATAATTAAACGTTCAATAGGGTCACTGGCATACTTAGTCGGGAAATACAGTTTTCCCTCAAACTCAGGTGGTTCACACAGAAGTTGCTCAGCTAATAAATTTGATCCAATTTTGAACCAATCACCCTCCTCTTCCTCCACCTGTGCTGCTGTTTCAGGATTGGTGTAATTGTGTGGTATAAAATGTTGGTTCATTTTGATCATAGTCAATCTCTCCATGATTTGAGGCGAGAGACTGGTCCTTTTTACTGTAACAACTGCACATGTTCAGAAGACACACTGGCAACAGGACAAGCCAAATACTTTATTGGCAGCCTGCTGAGCTGTGGCCATTGGCACATCTTCCCTCTTCCCATACCAATACATCAATGGGTTTTGATCCACATAGACCTCTTTTAGATCATCCAGATACTCTTGGAACATCCTGTGGATGGTCTTTGGTGCTGCCACTTGCTTAACTTGTTTTGCTATCACCTCTGTAATGGACTTGAGCCCTGCCGATTGAAACCAAAACAATGTAAAGGATGGGTGCAGTCCATCTGTTGCTGTTCCTGTAGTTATCAGTGTCCTGGTTGATGGTGTTGTTGGCTGCTGTGAGAGAAGTCTGCCTTCTCTGGAAGTTGAAAGCCCCACTCCAGAACTGCAGTGGGACTCGAAGTTCCAGCGGTTCTTCTCCCAAGTCTCTGGCTTGCTCTACAATCCACCTCTTGTGTTATAAAACATCCCCTTCAGAAAAAGGAATGAAAGTGGGCAGAATTAGGAGGAGCCTAGCGCGCAACCAAGATGGCCGCGTAGGTGCGAGGCTCCCGAGGACCTCCGCAACCTCCTACGTTTATCCTGTCTTCATCCTGAATCGGTTGAGGGGACTGTGTCGGTGAACCTGAGCCGAGGTGGTACCCGTTTTCCGTTTTTGAATCGGACCCCGGGGGCCGGGGTGAGCATCGACTGAAGTTTGCGGCCTTCTTCTCTCCTGACCCCGGACTCGAGTTTGGGGGTGACCCAGTGGCGAAGTGAATAACAACGGTGGGCCGGGCCTGGCGAGTCGCGTACCCCACACTTTCACTTTCGCTTTTGAGTCCCCTTGCCGTCATCGCGAGTGGGACTACGGTGCTTCTTTGTGTGGTGGTGGCCTCGCTGGGGGACCCTGCCTGCCTGCCTGCGGGGACCCGCTCCGCCTTCCTGAGGTGACCCCCGGGGCTCACGGCCTTGATTGCTTGCTCTCCACTGCGTGACTGGCGGGGGTGCGAGATACGCGACGATGGCCACGAAGCAGGATGGAGATCGGCTGAAGGCCAAATCGACCCGGCGTGGCACCGCACCTCAAGTCAACATTATGGATCGCTACACCCTCCCGAAGGGGTCTCCCGGCGGATCGCACAAGTCTTCCGAGTGTCCCCCGGATGCCCCGGATTTGCCTACGGATCTGACTTTGCAGGACGTCATGGGCGCCATTGCTGAGATGAAGACCTCAGTAGGCCAACAATTCGACACCTTGGTGCACAAACTCGATGCGGTCCTCATCGATGTCAACCTTGTTAGAGCAGATCTATCTAAGACAAATGACCGGGTTGACTCCTTGGCCCATACCGCGTCGGGCCTCACGACTGAGGTCGCGGCCCTTCAGACGGAGGTGCGCCGGCTCCGGCAGGCAAGTGCGCTCACGGATCGGCGCCTGGAGGACTCCGAGAGCAGGGCCCGGAGGAATAACATTCGCATCATCGGAGTGCCCGAGGGACGGGAGGACTCGGCGGCGGATCTCTTTGTGGAGGACCTGATTTCTACCCATCTCCAGCCCCGAGGACTGAGTAAATTCTTTGCGGTGGAGAGGGCCCATAGAGTTCCTGGCGGCAGACCGAAGGTCGGAGCTCCTCCGCGGCCTCTTATTGCCCGTATCTTCAACTTTCGGGATAGGGATGCGATTTTGCAAGCTTCCAGACTGCAAGGGCCGCTTAAGCTGGAGAACATGGAGGTGAACTTTTATCCTGATTTCACGCAGGCGGTCCAGAAGCAGAGACTGAGTTTCATGGGCGTTAAGCGGCGGCTTCGAGACATGAACTTAAAATACGCCATGCTTTTCCCGGCCAGGCTGCGTGTGGAGGCTGATGGTCGCACTCACTTTTTTGACCGTCCCGAGGTGGCCGGGGACTGGTTGGACACTTTGTCTGGGGGACATGATCGGGATGGGATGGGGGCGGCGGGAGGAGAGTGCCCACCGGACCGGGTATGAGGTATTGACACTGGGGCTCATTCCTGATGATGCCACCTTTCGGTCAGGCTTAGGGTTTCTTGACTGTTGTGTCTTGTTTCCCCTCCGTCGAGGTGGTGCTGTGTCTCGAGGGGGTTCTCTTTCCTCCTCTAGGGGGTCTTTGTAGTTTAGTTTACACAGGGGCGACAGGCACACTGCAAGTTGGGGGGGCTATTTGGGCTCATGCAGGGGTGCAGGGAGGGGGGAGTTTTGTTTGGGATGTTGGGTTGGGGTTGGGTATTGTTTATTTGTACCACAAGGCAGAAGTATTGTTGTGCTATCGCTAAAGTGCTCTCTGGGGGGAGATTGATCGGTTTTGGTTATGATGGGGGGTAGGGGACTGAGCCTTTTGTCCTGGAATGTCAATGGACTGGGGGACAGGATAAAACGGGGAGTGGTCCTGCAGTTCTTAAAACGAATTTCACCCGATATAGTATTTCTGCAGGAAACACACCTCATTGGAAACTCCTTTCGTGCCATGAACAGACGGGGCTATCGCCTTGCAGCCCACTCGGGTTTTCACATCTGGTTCGAGGGGTGTGGGCATTATGGTTAAAACCTCGCTCCCGTTGGAGGTTGATGAGGTGCTCCATGATGATAGGGGACGATATATGGCTCTGGTGGATAGATTGGAGGGTAAAGTGATTGTTTTGGTTTCTGTTTATGTCCCGCCAGGGTTGCAGACAACTACTTTTGCTGATTTGGGGCGCCTTCTTCTTGGCCTGCCGGAGGGGATTCTAGTGGTTGGGGGGGATTTTAACGCTGTAATTTCCGGAACTGAGGATCGTCACCCTCCCAGGGATCTCCCCCGTGCCCAAGCTTGGTTATCTGGCCTCTTGGATACCCTGGGGCTGGTGGATTGTTGGCGGCTGAAACACCCTACGCAGATACAATACACCTTTCATTCCGGGGCTCATGGTAGTCTTTCGAGGCTTAATTATGTTCTGATGCCAGCAGCACAGGCAGGGAGGGTCGGGGAGGTACGACATCTGGCTCGGGGTATTTCAGATCACTCCCCGCTCCTGTTGTACTTCGACATTGTCCCGAGGGGGGAGGGGAGGGTGGTCCCGATTAATTCCTGGTACCTGCGTGACCCCACAATTCGTGCTGATTTGGTTAAATCTCTTGAGCGATATTTTGAAGACAATGTGGGGTCTGTGTCGTCTGCGGTTTCTTTGTGGGAGGCATTTAAGACGGTACTCCGGGGGGAGGCCCTGTCCCTCATTTCCCATTCCCGGAGGCGCGAGCGAGAGGAGGTGACCCGTATCGAATCTGAGATAACTGAGTTGGAGGGTGATCTGGAGTGTGGGGTAACGGATGATAAACTGCATGCTCTCCGACTCAAACAGGCGGACTACAAGGCCCTAGTCACGGAGGCAGCCAGGGGCCTGAGTAGAGAGCAACAGGGGCGACTGTATGATGTGGGTGATAAGGCTGGTAAATTGATTGCGTGGCTGGATAAAAAGGAGAGAGCGAGTCGAGTTGTCCCGTCGATTGAGAGATTGGATGGTGTGTGTGTCACTGAGCCGGAGGAAATTGTTGAATGTTTCGCTGAGTATTTCCGTGGGGTGTATTCCCCGGTATCTTCCCGCTCGGAAGAGGATTCCCATGACCTGCTTAAAGACATTGCGCTGCCTTCCCTTTCGGAGGAGGATAAATTGTCGTTGGACGCGGCCCCGACATCTGAGGAGATTGCCCTCGCCATACGTTCGGTCGCCTCTGGCAAGGCCATGGGTCCTAATGGCCTTCCCATTGAATTGTACAAATTACGACCGGATACGCTGGCTCCGCATCTCCGCGCTATGTTCCTCGCGGCCCGGTCGGCGGGTTCCCTCCCACTGGACCAGCGTCTTGCCACTATTGTGGTTATTCATAAGGAGGGGAGGCCGCGGGATCGGGTCACGTCTTACAGGCCCATTTCGCTGTTGAATGCGGAGCCGAAAATTCTCGCCAAGGTGCTGGCTAATCGGCTGGTTGGCGTGGTGTGCGATCTGATCCACCAGGACCAGTCCGGCTTTATCCCTCATCGCAACACCGCGCTTAACTTGCGGCGTCTGCACGGGGTGCTCGCGAGGGTCCCGTTCATACGAGAACCAGCCATTTTGGCGTCCTTGGACGCCACTATGGCGTTCGACACGCTTGAGTGGCCATATATGTGGGCGACGCTGGCTAAGTTTGGGTTTGGCCCGGGATTCATTGGCTGGGTGAAACTGTTGTATTCCGGACCGCTGGCGCAGGTGGCGGTGAATGGTAGAGTATCGGCGCCGTTTGAGCTGGGCAGGGGCACGCGGCAGGGCTGCCCGCTGTCGCCGCTCCTTTTTGCGCTTGCCTTGGAGCCCCTGGCGGAGTGGCTGCGGTGGCACCCTTCGATTCGTGGTCTCCGATGGACCCCCGAGTATGAGGATCGCGTATCCCTTTACGCGGACGATATTCTTTTGTACCTTGCTTCCCCGCGCAAATCACTGATTGTTTTAGTGGATGTGTTGCGTTCATTCAGCCGCAACTCCGGCTTAGTTATCAACTGGGCTAAATCCTGTGTGTATGTCCTCTCTGGGGAGGCTCCTATCCTTCCGCGGGGTTGTCCTATCCAGGTTGCTCCGCAGGGATTTAAGTATCTGGGTATCTTTATTACCCTGGACGCTGCGGCCCGATATAAACAGAACTTACTCCCCCCCCTCCAGCGCTTGAAGGAGGATGTGGCGCGTTGGAGGCGCTTGCCGCTCTCGCCGCTCGGCCGTGCGGCACTGTTTAAGATGATGTCGTTGCCACGTTTCTTATACGCTTTCCAAAACACGATGGACGTCGTCCCGGCGCGCTACTTTTGGGAGGTGGAGGGTCTGCAGCGCCACCTGTTTTGGGATGGGAGGCCGCGTATCGCCCTCGCGAAGCTGACGCTCCCGTGGTATGACGGGGGGGTCGCCCTCCCAGACATCAAACGGTATTACTGGGCCTCCCAGCTGGCTGCGATAAACCACGGCCTTTATGGGACCGCCCTTAACCCGGCTTTTGAAATGGACAAACTGTTACTGCCGGGTGGTGACTATAATCGTGCGCTTTACTCTACATTGCTCGACGCACATTTGACGGGCCCTACGCGAGTCGCGGTACGGGTGTGGCACGCGGCAAACTTGGCTATGGGGTCGAAGGATCGGTTGACCCGGGCGACGCCACTGTATGCATCTGAGCGACTGGGCTGCTTGTGGACCTCGAAAGGCTTTGAGAAGTGGGACATGATAGGCATCAGCAGGGTGGGCGATCTCTGGACGAGGGGGGGATTCAAAACGTTCGATGTGCTGCAGAAGGAATTCCAGTTGCAGGACAGGGAGTACTTCCGATATGTACAGGTTCGTCACGCGCTGTGTTCTGTATTCCCGGATGTTGCCTCCATACCGGAGTGCTCCCCTCTGGAAGATAGAGTGCTAGATGGGCATGTACCGGATGGCACTATCTCATTGATTTATAAAAAGCTCATCAACGATCGCTCCGGACTGCTGACTGGCCTTCGTGAGGCATGGGTCGCCGATGGCTTGGAGCTGGATGACGAGGACTGGGTGTCTGCGGTGTCCTCCCCGAAAGAGGTGGCCTTAGCTTCGTCCAGCTCAAAATACTCCACAGGGTCTATGTTTCGGGGCCGGGTCTGATGCGTATGGGATATGCCGTGGATGGACTGTGTAAGCGTGGGTGTGGTTTGTTAGGGACCTTTATCCATATTTTGTGGGAATGTCCGGAGGTGGCGCGATTCTGGCGTGGTGTACATGCGGTGTTGCAAGCGGTCACGCATGTGGCGCTGTTTCCCGAGGCTAGGAGATGTCTGCTAAATGTGTGGGAGCCGACTGATTATACGGTGCCGCAGACGTGGTGGGTGACTCTGGGATATATGGTGGCCAAGCGTGACATAGCACAATTGTGGGGCTCCCAGAGGTCACCAACGGTTTCGGTGTGGAAGGACAACATGGATTGGTGTATGTTTCGGGAGAAGGTAGTGTATGTGGCGAGAGGTAAGCCTGGGAAATGGGTGAAGGTGTGGGGCCCCTGGAACACCTATCGTGGCAGGATTTGTACCCCGCCGCTGACGCCTGACTTGGCAGTGGCCCAGTCTCCCTAGTCTGCTTGTCACCTTGGTTCTGGGCATTGTGTCTACTTTGTTTCTGTCCCGGCCTGTCCCCCCCCCTATTCCTGTGGATCGGTAGGGTCCTCCCCAGGGGAGCTCATAATGCCGCTTTGACTTTTGCTGCCTTGTGGATTTGTTTGTGGTTTCTTATAAAAAAGGGAACCGGTGTGGCCGCCAACGCTTCCCTCGACTTCTGGGACCTCTATCACTTGCCGCTTGTGTTTAATGACTGTATTTTATGCTCTCACTGTTTGCTAGCGGCCGGCCTGAAGGTTGTAGGCCCATCTTTGTATATCTTTTGCATTCTGTAATAAAGGTTTCAAAAAAAAAAAAAAAAGAAAAGAAAGTGGGAGAATTGTTTTGTAACATGGATCAAGTAGTGTGGCACAGGCACTCTTTGGACTCGATGATGTCATGTTGCAGCCTGGTATTACAAGCCAGGGGCAGGATTAAGGTCTCCACCAAGGCATGCGCTTCTGTGTTTTCATTCATGTGGGGTTGAACCTTTCGGACACCTTCTTTACATGGTCCTATTGGAGATGCAACAACAAGATAGCTTAGCCCATCACACTGTCCTCCTTGCTAGCTTCCCATGTGAAAACCTCAAAAGGTGGTAGCATCTGTGTCAGGCATTTGACTAGGCCCCATTTGTCCTCATCCATGGTCAAAACTTTCACAACTGTACCCCCTCCTTTTTAAATGACATAGTCATTGTTAGAATAGAGTTGTTTACGTTTACGCAGTGCTTTGTGTAAATTAGCATGCGCTGCACCATTTTCTATTTAGCCACTATTTTAAGCTGTTCAAAACGAAACTTGTTCCTTTTCTGAGAAATGGCCCCCAGTAGGTTTTGTTTCTCTTCTTTGGTTTTGTTTTAGTAATGAGCACATTGTTCACATTAGCACATAGCTTTTTCAAAAGTTAGAGGCCCTCTCCCCCTTGTCTTGTGCCTGGCTCTGGACAGAACAGCCTTGGACTTCGCTACTTTGTGTCCAGATGTGAGCTCTGAGCTATTTTTTTCAGTATTCTGCTGTTTGACTGCACCTGCTTGGAAAATTCCACTGTGGGCGTGTTTGTGCCCATTTATGAAACCTACATAATGTATCTTTATGCTTGTCGGTTTCAGTCCTCTCTGCAGCACTCCTAGCGACTGGGCAGAAGGGGCTCCACTCTGTGTATATCTGAATGAATAACATTTGGTTTGAATTCTCTACTGTCTGACCTACTCTTCATTTAGTACGGAAGGCTGAGAGGTGGTCTTAGTGACCCGGGTGGCCCAAATCGGTCATTTCATTCATCATAGATCTGTCTGTACTGCTCAAACAGACATGTTAACATTTAATTGGTTGAGTTACTATGTGTTGGTACCTCCTGTATCAGGGCTTTAACTGGTACACTATTATTACACTGAATAATCCATAGCTGCTTCCGGGCTTTAAAAGAATGGCTAAAATGAGTGCAGGGGAAGAGGAGTAAAAATGCTGTTGCCCTGTTTTGGTCTCCTGTAGGGGCCATCGCAAGGAGGGACTCATTATCCCAGAAGGCAGAGCGGAGGAGGCGACGGACTCTCCAGTGCCGCATGCTGAAAAGCACAGTTGTCCTCCCGCGGCACAGGAAGTGGAGTAAAGACGCTGTTGCCCTGTTTTGGTCTGCTGTTGGGGCCATCGCAAGGAGGGACTCATTGTCCCAGAAGGCAGAGCGGAGGAAGCGACAGACTCTCCAGTGCTGCATGCTGAAAAGCACAGTTGTCCTCCCGCGGCACAGGAAGTGGAGTAAAAACGCCGTTGCCCTGTTTTGGTCTGCTGTTGAGGGGATCGCGAGGAGAGACTCATTGTCCTAGAAGGCAAAGCGGAGGAGGAGGTGGATTCTCCCACGTGCTGAAAAGCACAGTTGTCCTCCCCCGGTTCAGGATGCGCGCGGGCCAACGGCGGGCCAGTCCACGCCCGTCAGAGACCCGAGGATGGGCTGGGCCTACTTTCTTGGTCTCTTTTTCTTGTAAAATCTCTCTGCAACAGCTTATTTGGCGCATCTTGAGGTGGAGGTTTGCAGAGGGTGAGACAACTGGGCCATTTATCTCATCTTTGATGTCAAGGTCAGAGGAGAAGGGAGTACACTATTAGTATTAACATTTAATTGCCGTTGGCTGTAGGGTCACAGTGTCCAGGTGACCTATGAACTTTGTGAACTTTGTGAATTGGTCCCAAGGCATGTCAGGCTTCAACTTTTTATTTTATTTTGTGTCATTGTTCTAGCAGTTCCCAGTGGGATTTTTGCACACCAATCAGGAGTACGAGTTTTGTCACATTTCATTGCAAGCCCGCAGCTGAAGAGCGCAGAGTGCATATCGGTTTGAGTCTACCATGGGGAAACGGAAGGTGATTGTGGATTCTGGGAGGGCTGCAACAGGCACAGCAGTGACTATGGAATCCTTCCTATAGAGGGAAGCAGGAGTGCTTGACAACGAGATAGAGCTGGTAGTCCGGCTTCTCTCTTGGTCCCCTGTTAATCACCCTCTTCCTAATCCAGCCAGGACACTCATGATCCCTGATAACATTGTTGTTCTTTTAAATAGACCTGGAGTACAAGAAGTAGAGGGCTTGGACAGCTGTATGTCTGGTCAGCACTTACCTTACTCACCCTCCATTGTGGTTACCAATTCTAGGGGGGCTGAAGTAGCCCCAATTCAGAAGCGTGTGACCGGCAGCCCTGATAAGCAATTAACAGCTTCTGGATCTGCCACACAAGGAAGAACAGGAAGAGTAGAGACGGCCATTCAAGGATTAGGCACGAAAAGAAAGGGACAACTGTATTGGGGAAAGGCCAAAAGGCCGAGAGCTGAGGGAATATGCTAGTAGTTACCAAATGATCAAGCAATTACAAAGGCGGACATGGCGAGCATACTAGAATCCTTTAAGGACGCATTAAAGGCCATACTGGATTCAAAACTTGTTTCACCACCTTAATGTCTCACTTCTATGTAAAAGGGACTTTCTGACCTCAAATATTGCATCTCTTCGAGGGGGGAGGCGTTTAATATGGAATCAAAGACCCCGCGATTCATCTGGTAACCGAGGGACCTAATTCAGCTGCTTTATATTTAAACACCAGGAAGCATCCATCAACTCCTCCAAAGCAACCCATGGGTTTTGCGATCGATTGCCTACAGAACCCGCGGTCCCCGCCTTCCTCACAGAATCATACGGACTTAAGTTCCGGCTTAAATTTATGACCTGCGGGAAGGGCACCCACAACGGATCAAACCATCCCTGAGAGCCACAGAGCGGGAGAAACATCTCATCGTAGAGTGGGGGGTTCCGATCGGAATCTAGTTGATGTACATCTCCTGCCGGAATCAACGCTGTATGTTGTGATCCTGGGGAACATGCCATCTCCCCGGGTATTAAGGAAGACTATTTCCAACTGAAGAATAAAGTCCTACATTGGCTGTCCTGTAATACCGCTTTAGGTATAAGGGTGGAAAAAAACATCAACATGGTGCGAAGGGTCAATTGGATAGGTAGTTCCAATAAAACCTGTAAGGGAGACTGCGTCATTATTAATTTTAATAGACTTCATGTTGCAGAAAGGATTCTGGTTACAGCCCTCATTGACACCCCTTTTGGTCCCCAGACGTCTATTATGGCCCTCCCTCTTGGATTCTTTTATAAAACTGATCCCTTTGATTGGAATAATAGGATTCATAACAGTGGGGCCCTGTTTGAAAGGCAGACCTCCTCCCACCCTCCCTCCAGGCATACAAATCTAAACTTGAACCATACTCAATGAACGTCACAAGGCGGGCAGCAGTTTGTTCTATCTCTTATGGAGTTAGCAAATCGTTTTCCACCCTTGGGCGATCTGGACACCTGTGATTGACTTAGTGGGCTGTACCTGTGGAAACAGGGCCATCAAATACTCAGCAGGATAATTGTGGCAAGGCAACAGGATTTTGGGCGGAATAAACTGCAACTTTATATCATGGAATGTTGCTGGTTTAGCTAATAAGCTTCTTGACCCCTCATGGATTTTATTTATAAAACAATTAAGTCTGATCTGTTTGCAAGAAACGTGGGTGACCGGGAATAGTTATCACCTGGAGGGCTATAAGACTTTCTTTGTTCCGCTACTCCTTCAACTTCAGGAAGATCGAGGGGTGGCCTTGTAATTTATGTTTCCTTAGCAATAGAGTGTAAGATATCTGTGTTGCTGACTGAGAGCCCATGTTTACAGTCTTTGCTGCTATGCAAGGGGTCCTGCAAACTGGGGCTCTTTTTAATTTTTATAATGCAATGCCCTGTGCTAAGGACATGTGTAACATTTCTCTGTTGGGCTCCTTTTTAAGGAAACAGCTTAATGTAATTTTTAATAATTTTGTGATTGCCGGGGACTTTAATACTCACTTATCTGGGGATCCAAGGTCCACAATTGTGATTGATCTGCGCTGCCCACATGTGAGGGGGATTCACTTTGAACATACTGCACAAGGCGATTTACTTAATGATTTTTTTACACAAATTTGATTTATCCTCGCCTATGTGCACAATAGGTTCCCGCAGCTAGGCCCTTATTCCGTCTTTTGATGGGTGGGGAGGTGGTTCATTTATTGATTTTATCCTTGTTTCAACGCCTCTTCTCGAATTAACCTCGGGATTTATCATCATAGCTAGTATACATAGTGATCATAACCCTTTATGTGTTTACATCAGTGGGCCCCTATTAGCTCATGGGGGGGGGGCTGGGCAGAGCAGGGTATCAAGAACAGCAGATGGTGGAAGAAGGTGAAAATGGGCCCAGATAACCTCAGAGGCATTTTATGAATCACTAACTATCACATATGTTAACGGCCTCAGGAGAGGTTATCAAAGCTTTTAAGATCATCTCCGCTAAAATAAGAGACTTCCTTAGTGCCCCCCAAACGGCGACCCTCTACTCAGGTTCCTAGATGGTTTGATTCTGATTGATCCCGTGCAGCCGGGAAATTGAAGGAAGCATTAAGTAAGAGCCCAAGACACATCACTCTAGTTAGAACCTGTTGAAGGGAGTATAGGACAGAATTGGCCAGACATAGGGCAATGTCAAAGGAGGAAATTTGGAGGGAGCTAATTGAGGCTAACACTTTGAAGAATAGTTCTAAGTTCTGGAGTATAATAAAAAGCCCCTGAATGAAGATGTAGTAAATGCGGTGGGTGCTGACATTACAGAGAAGGATTTGGTGCTTCATTTTGAAGCTATGTTCCAAAGTCTTCCTGATAGAAATAATCTGTCTGGTAGTGAGGCAGGGAATTCTGCACTGTTTTTTAAGGTAGAAGAGGTTAAAAAAGGTATTGTTGAGTTCTCAAGCATCAAAGCCCCGGGCCCGATCGTATTCCGTCGGATCTTTACAAATCCGACCCAAACTTTTGGGCACCCTTCCTCACAGCAATTATTGACGCAGCGGTAAAAACAGGTCCCCCTGAATCTTGGACCACTTCCACCATAGTGCCAGTTTTTAAAAAGGGTAACCAAGATAGCACTCATTGCTATAGACCAATGTCTTTGTTGGACTCTGTGGTTAAGGTGGTGGGCCAAGTACTTATCGATTGACTGACTAGCTGGGCAGAGGACCAAGATATTCTAACTGACGTCCTGGGCGGTCTTCCGTATTCCAGTGTCTTAATTTATTCATGATTCTCAATAAATATATGGTTGCCCGCCCTGGTACCATCTATTTGGACTTCATGGATCTGTCATCGGCGTTTGATCGCGTGAACAGAGCTTAGCTTTGGCAGACCATGTTGGCCATCGGGATGGATGGCTATATTGTTTATTTCTTGGAGGACCTCCACAAAGCAACAAAGGCTGAGGTTAGATTTTTTCAAGACCTTAGGATTTCCCGCCAGTTCCCAATAAAAGGAGGAGTACATCAAGGGAGTATTTTAGCCCCTGTTTTGTTTAACTTGTACATTAACAAATTGGAAAAAGTTCTTTTGGAGTCTAAGGTAGATTACCCCCAGGTGGGTCAGCGTGGCCTGCTGGTTTTATTATATGCGGATGACGCGGTCCTCATGTCTAGGACCGGAAGACGGTTGCAATTATTGTTCATCTCCTTTTACTCTTTTATGGTAGATTTAGACTTGTCAATAAATGATTTCAAATCCTACATGGAGCATGTGGGCTTGCCCTAGAAAGCTTTAGCGATTTATGGTTGAACCCGCTGAGGTTTCCCACACATATGTCTTTCCGTACCTGGTGGTCCTAATAGATCACAGGATCACAAGATGAAATAACAGAGAAAGAGGGAATATCTAGTGTGAGAAACCACAGCTGTTCTCAACTTTGCCTCAAGATTAGGTAGGAGACCCATTGCGGCACTCCTGCAGTTATATCAGGCTATATGCATTACTAAAGCTTCCTTGGGTAGCGAAATATGGGGGCATGTTGCTATGGACGAGTTACAAGTGGCTAAGAATATTTTCTTGAAACGTCAGTTAGGTGTGCCCCAGGGAACGTCTAATATGGGGGTACACGAAGAACTGGGGGTGTCCTATCTTTCCGACCTGTTGGCTCTTTGTCCCTTAACATTTTGGTTGAAGACCTGGCTGAACGAAGGACCGGATTATGCTCATCAGATTCTGTGGATTAACCATATAAAGAGTTGCTTTGAAAGATTGTGAAGAGTTGATTTATTCACCAACCCAGACTTAGTAACTAAGAAAGACCTGGGCTGGGAGCGGGAGACTTTTTATAATCAGAAGAGACTAGATAGGGAAGAGCGCGAACTGAGGAAACCTAGTGTCCGTAAATTCATTATTCTGAAAACTAGGCAATTGACAGAGCCATATCTCCTAGGGCCTTTTAGCACCTATGAATGTTTCTAACTGACCAGGTTTCATTTTGATCTCTTCCACCTCCTGTTGGCACAGCCACGTGGATGCTGTAGAGGTCAGATCTTAGAGTCCTGTGGCTGCGACAGTGATTCTCCACAGGACATGCTTCATTTTTTTTAAACAATTGGGGAGTTTAAGCAGGTGTGACCAGCTTTTATTTATTTACAGTTGTTGTCTGGTGATACTACCTTATTTATCCTTAACTTTCTGAAATCCGCAGTGAAGCTTAGAGCCTGTTGCGATTAATTGATAGTGGCTTTTAAATGACGGTATAGTGCCCTATTCGGTATCCTGGAGACACATACAGTTTAGCTAGGGATCTTGTGTTCATTCTCCTTTTTGCTTATTATTTACAATGAATTACTGTATATGTACTTTATAATAAGCTTTTATGCATTGTATCAGATTTTCAGGTGAGACTTGTTTTTTATGTGATTCTTGTACAAATCCATTGTATCAGTTCACGTTTTATACTATGTATGGTTTTAGAATACTTTTATAGTTTTATGCAGAAACCAAATAAAGTGTATTTGATTGATAGATTGAGTGCAGATTCTGCCCGGGAAAAATGAAAGTTGCCAACTATTACCTCTATGAGGGATGTAATATGCCCCATGGGATGTAGGTCGACCTAGAGGGATCAGTCTTTACCTAATGGTGAAGCAGCATACCAAACAAAATTAAAGGTAGATCTTACCTTTACTTCTTTGCACAAAGCATCCGACATAGTCTTACCCACACTATCCCAAAACTTTTTCAGCGCCGGGCAGCTGGCAAACATGTGGATATAATCTGCTTCCTGACCTCTGCTCCTTTTACATTTAGTATCTCCTCCACCTCTTATTTTAGACCGCTTAAGGGGAGACCAGTAGATTCTGTTTAGAGTGAAAAAATGATTTCTCCTCAGTGCAGCAGACTTAATCACAGAATGCAGCATGTCTAAAGATACTGGCTATAAATCGTTCAGCTCTTCATCAGGCAAGCAGCCTTCCCAGACCAAGTGGGGGAGTCTCAAGCTTTCTTCCGTTGCTGCGAGCAGGTAGCCATACTAAAGGGCCACTTCCTTCTTTCTAGGTCTTAAGTCTTGAAGGTCTTTCTCTATTAATTTATCAGATGAAACTTGCCACTGCTGATACCTACACCATGCTGAATTTTGATAAAAATGAACCTGATTGGCGTGACATTCGTCAAGTTTCTCGAGGCATCCCAGGAAAGGCAACTGTCACCTTCCACTATCTCCCTCCAATGTGAGACTCCACCAGTTTTCAGGGGTTTTGTGAGGCCATCCAGAAGGCACTCTAGAGTTCCCGGAGAGTCCCACTCTGGGGCCCTTCGCTGTAATAAGGGATGCACAAACGAGAGCGGCATTCAAACCATACTTTTGCTACGGCTTTCAAGACCCTCAAGCAGACTTTCTTAAAGAAGTTGGGAGCCCTGAATTTATACATGAAACCCTTTTCCACACTGCCAGCCAACATAGCTTTATACATACTGCCCACTGGAGTATCGGTGGGCCTAAGTAAAAGCATCGTGCCATTTTTTAGCTGGTATGCCCAACAGTACCGTTGAAAGTCCGGAAGGCCTAGACCACCATGTACAAGCTTCCGTCTTATCTTTTTCCAGGAAAGTCTATTCCCCTTACCTGCCTAAATAAATGCAGAAATTCTTCCCTGTATTTTGGCAAGAAGTTTCTTATCAAACTCCAATGGGATGTTGTGTAACAGGTAGGCGAACTTGGGTAGGACATACATCTTAACTGAGGTAATCCCCCTGTACTGCATGTGCGGGAGGTTCTGCCAACTCTTTAGCAACTTATCCAGTTCTTTGAAGACTTCCATTAAATTCGCTTTAGGGAGCTCCTCTAGCTTTTGTAATATTGTTACACCTAGATATCATATTTATCTCGACAACCTAACATCATGGGTTCCAGGCCATAATTTCAGTCATACTACTGTTGATCTCATATCCAGACATCTTCCCAAATGTCTGCACTTAAGAAAATTATTCTGGAAGGGCCTGATTGATGTTAGAAGTGAACAAAATCACATCATCAGCCTGCAGAGTCAACTTCCTAGAGAACTCAAAGTTCCCTTCTCCTTCTACTCTGAAAACATGAGGATTCGATCCTCTAATTGGATTGGTTAACTTAGTTATAGTAAGGCCATACACTGAGATATATTAAGACAAATTTGACCAGGTTGCTAAATTTACAGACAAAAATATATCAAATCAAACACAGAATAATCAATTTCTAATCAAACATATGAATTCAAAGGAATGTATTATCAATATTTTATTCATAAGATCATGTTTTATACAATTGATATTGGCAAAGTTGAAAACACATTTAAAAGCATATATTCATCATATGTTTAAATAAAAGGAAAACAATATGTGCAATAAATACATGAAGATCAACTGTCGACGTGGCGTTTCGGTGCTAAGGTGGATCGTCACCTTCTTCAGGACACTAGTTCAATATTTAAGAATCTGAATAGAATGTAAAAAACTTTATTAGAAAAAGATTATTTTAAAACATTACTTTGTTACATTATTCATGATTTATATTTAGCAACCTAAAAATAAGTCTGCATGGAAGAAAAGTGTAGACCAAAAATTCAATAGGCTTAAACTCATGAATTTAAAACACAGAAAGATTACTCAAACATAATAGTTTAATACACCGGGTCTCATTCATATTAACAGTAAACCCGTTACATACCTATTGATTTATATGGAAGCCCTTATATTTGCCTCCAATGAAGTTTTGGACGAGTTCCGCGTCTGGTTTTTACAGTCTCATAGGTGCCGGATAATACTATGAGGGAAGAGTATTCCATTAGGATCAGACCCTCTGAAAATTATCTCATTTCAAATATAGAACGGCCTGAATAAACTTACCCCTATAATTTTCTTTGGAGGGTCTTTGTTTAGTTTTCTCACCCTTCTATTTCTATGAATCCCTTCAAGGCGTTAATGTAATACCTACGGGGGTATGCAAAAATATGCTATTTCGAATTATTTAAAAAAATATATATATCTCAAAAGGTTTTCACATTCTAATTACAGAGCCAACTTCACTTTAAATTGCTAAAAGATAAAAACATTTTTTAATCGTGTGGCTTAAATTTATTAGTCACACTAATGGGATCATCACAAATAACTTTTATATTGTCAGGTCCATCTTAACTCAAAGTATAGATCTGAAAAGATTTTTTAGAAAGAATCACTTATTACAGAGTATATTAAATGGAAAATAATGTTTCTGTTTTTATTCTAGTCAGTATAAGCAAGTTACATTTTACTTATCTGACCTCTAATTAAAATCTTGTTTATTAGATCCACCCACTTTTTCTTCTTTAGGGGTGCTGGTTCCAGTTAATTTTAGTTCTGGTCCAGATTGTATTCTACAGAGACAACATAAGAATGTATACTCAGCTATTGTTCAGACTTTCTAGATTTTAACCTGACCTATAACTGGCAATGTTATTTTATAGTCAAAGTCAAGTTAAGTACTCTATTCTATACATAGGGCAGTATAAAAATGTATTTATTCTGCAAAGTTTGTATATCTAAAAAAATCATCTAAGTCTACCTTCATTCTGTTTAGAGAGATATAAAGATCAGAGTTAGCATTCCCTCAATGGTCCCACTTACCAGGTAGGAAGTTAAAAGAACAAGCATCCGTCTTGCTGACCTGCGAAATTGAGTCTGAAAGCAGTGTTGTTTTCAGGCTCCTTATATACTCCTTTTGATTGCCTAATTAGGCCCACCTGTCCGGTGAATGACATCACATTGGACTAAGTGCACTGAATTGCCACTCAACCAGGGCGGCCATTTTGAAATGTGTTTTAGCCTCATACTAATGAATTATAGCTGCCCTTTTGTTTGATTTTATACTAAAATGCCCATGTCATGGCATCTGCCATTACCAACAGCTTGTTATTGGTGCAATCGTCTCGCTAAATTTACGGGGTCAAAATATTGAACTTAATACTCCGTTTTAATCGTAAACTAATGCTATCCCAATTAAGAGCGTGACGCAGGAATCACGTTAGTATCAATCCCCTACATATAATTTCTTTAATAATTAAAATATTGCTAAGCGAACCACGCATGGAAGCAGACTATGTTCAATAATATGCCCTGTTTTAAGGCTCGACTGCGGCGGCCATATTGTAATATACTGTGGTCTAATACCGCTCAGTTATACCTACCCGTAAATCTTATTTATTTATGAAGCACCTATCCTCTGGTTTGTAATAATGATAACATTAATTACTCTTTATTGTGCCCTAAAATTGTCATATTGCTAAATCATTCGGATCGTGGTAATAAGTTTAATTATAATTGTACCGCCATGTTGTGATAATCAATTGCGCGGCACGGTAATAATACCTGCAATAAACTGTTTCATTTTATATCTTCACGAACTCTAGGTTCATACCAGGCGAACTGAAAATCAACACAGGTACCTGTGCCTTATGGTACCCCATGTGTTTTGTGTAAACTTGTGCCGTAATGATGTTTCACTCGTCCTTCACTATGGCGGCCATCTTGGTGCAGTGTCATATTTGTCTTAGAAACACCAATGCTTTTTAACTATAAAACATATTGACGTGTTGTCAGTTCCTGTTGCCACTATAGGTATACCCATTTTATTATTCTTTTGACATTAAAAATGGTGGCACGTATAAATGGTGGTACAGAAAAATGCAGGTTATCAGTTCAGCAATATCATGGGGATTAAGACCCTATAGATATGTAGATCTCAATTTTTATTATGTAGAGCCATATACTCTCTCCCCAAATATTATTTATTACATCCTTTTTAACAATGCGCTCCCTGTGTGTCAGGGACAGTAGGCATTTTATACTAAATTTGTGAGCATGTTTCCAATGGCTTTCTTTCTATTAGTTCACTGCTGTTTGGTATAATGGCCTCATAGGGCCTGCTTTTGTTCGTGTTTCTATAACTTATTCTCATTTTTATTGCCAAAGATTCAGTCCGTGATCTCTCTGATGGGAATTATTTCTAGAGATGTTATAATTCGGTAATCAAATGGCTCTTTACATTGGAAACACAGCTCACATTAGGTAAACAAATAGGTGGCCTACTTAAATTAGCAAAGGAAGATGAAATTAATAGTCAGGAGGACTATAAATATATGTTGAATGATAACCCAACTATCCCAGCAATATACGGGTTACCTAATATGCAGGATCCCCCCCATGCAGCCAATAGTGTGAAGTATTGACTCTTTAACGGAGCCACTCATACGTAGACAAATGTTTACAACCGCTAGTAACCCAACAACGCGCCTACATTAAGGACACAACGGACATGATCCGTAAGGTGGAAAATATACTGTTCGATTCACAAAGACAATTGTTAGTGACTTTAGATATAGAGGCCCTCTATACAAACCTTCCCCAAGATGATACAATTCATATGATAGAGGGCCTCTTAAATAATGGAGAAGGAGATCTTTCACCCCACTCAATTTTTCTAATTGAATGTGTACAAATTATATCAAAAAACATCTTTTTATTTAAAGAGAATTGCTACAGGCAAATCAAAGGGACCAGTATGGGAGCCACGTGTGCTCCCAGCCTGGCATGTTTATATGTAACGTCCTTTGTGGAGAAACATATTTATAATGAATTAGCTCCGTACTATGAAAACGTGAGCCAGTGATAACGATTTATAGACGACGTATTTTTTGTCTGGCAAGGCACTGAAGAGGATCTTGAGTCCTTTATACAGTGGTTAAATTTAGGGGATGAGAATTTAAAATTAACATCATCCTACAGTAATAATATTTGCGAGTTCCTGGCCATTAAAATTAAGGACACTAATGGCACACTATCCGTGGAACTATACACTAAACCTACTGACTGCAACACCATGTTGCATTTCAAGAGCAATCATCCTGTCAGTCAGAGAAATAATATTTCTTTCGGACAGTTTGCCAGAATTAGAAGAAACTGCACAAGCACGCAAGACTTTGAATATCATGCTAGAATATTTACCAGAAAGTTCATTGATTGAGGCTACCCTAAGCAAATGGTCAAGAAAGCCTACAACCGAGCTAAATACTATAATAGAGATAGCTTGTTTGAACCCAAAATAAAGAAAATGGAAGATCAGAAACAACTTGTTTGTGTTACTAACTTCACAAGTATAAGTAATAAAATAAAAAATCTCATAAATAGGGATTGGAACCTTTTAAATAAAAGTGGCTCCAATCCTTTACCAAAACCATTGTTTGCATTCAGAAGAAATAAAACTATTAGGAATTGCCTTGTACATACATATCCCTCCTCATGCAATAGAAACCAAATTTGCACAATAGATGGTTCATGCCCTAAAGGCAATTTCCCTTGTTGATCATTCAAGAACTGTGCCACCACCATGAAAGGTACCTCAATAACATACAATGAAATAACTCACCACCATAGAAGTTTAGTGAATTGCAGAACCAAAAATGTTATTTACTTAATTGTATGTCCATGCAGCAAAGGCTACATCGGCGAGACCTCTAGGGAAATAAGATTGAGGCTAAATGAACATAAATTAGCAATTCGAACCAAACGCCAGAATGCCCCTTTAGTAGAACACTGGACTGAAAGGGTACATAAAATTGAAGAACTCAGGTGGTGCATTATTGAGGTAGTACAAATTAATATAAGAGGAGGAGATTTAACGGTAAAAAGGAAGAAGAGGGAACAATACTACATGTCTAAATGTAATACATATAGATGTGGATTGAATAGTAGGGAAGAATGGGAAAGAATTATTTAAGATCATATATAGTATATTCCCATGTCCTCCATTACAATCCCGAATAATATCCCTGGATTTCTCCATAGTGGCCGTGTTTCCGATGTAAAGAGCTATTTGATTACCGAATTATAACATTTCTAGAAATAATTACCATCAAAGAGATCATGGTCTGAATCTTTGGCAATACAAATGAGAATAAGTTATAGAAACACGAACAATAGCAGGCCCTATGAGGCCATTATACCAAACAGCAGTGAACTAATAGAAAGAAAGCCATTGGAAACATGCTCACAAATTTAGTATAAAATGCCTACTATCCCTGACACATAGGGGCAAAAAGAACAATGGATGGACAGAATGCAGAACAGTGTCATACATTCACCCCAGTACAGAGATCTGGGCCTAAATCCATCGTTGTTTTGCTCACCATGCCATTCCAGTTTGGACCCAGCCATATGCAAATCAGTCTTGACCCTGTGCCCAATGGGAACAGTCCAGCCCGAACTGCCAGGCCAGATCCGCCCTAAACTGGAAACGAGCATCCTAGGACCAGTTTCGGGGTTTCACCCCTCTTCAACCAGGATAGCTTGATTCCAGTGGCATGGAGAGCATGGGACTCACGTCTGAGCATACCCGTCCCACTCGCGGTGACAAATGCAAACAGAACAATTGATGGACAGAATGCAGAACAATGTCATACATTCACCCCAGTACAGAGATCTGGGCCTAAATCCATCGTTTTTTTGCTCACCATGCCATTCCAGTTTGGACCCAGCCATATGCAAATCAGTCTTGACCCTGTGCCCAATGGGAACAGTCCAGCCCGAACTGCCAGGCCAGGTCCTCCCTGGACTGGAAACAAGCATCCTAGGACCGGTTTCAGGGTTTTACCCCTCTTCAGCCAGGATAGCTTGATTCCAGTGTCATGGAGAGCACGGGACTCACGTCTGAGCATACCCGTCCCACTCGGGTGACAAATGCAAAAAGAACAATTGAAGGACAGAATGCAGAACAATGTCATACATTCAGCCCAGTACAGAGATCTGGGCCTAAATCCATTGGTTTTTTGCTCACCATGCCATTCTGGTTTGGACCCAGCCATATGCAAATCAGTCTTGACCCTGTTCCCAATGGGAACAGTCCAGCCCGAACTGCCAGGCCAGGTCCTCCCTGGACTGGAAACAAGTATCCTATTTACCTCACCACGATTTATGTAGACTCCTGGACAATCAAACAACTGGTCTTCGACCAGACCTTGATCTTAGCCCTCAACCGACCTAGATCCTGCACACCCTTCAGGACATTTACTCTGTGAACTTTCCCTTGACCGCTGAGACCTTGCTACCTGACCGATGCCCGGTGGAGCTACCCCGATAGCTATAGGGGAGATGGACTGTGGATTCCCTCCTAGGCTGTCACCTACCCAGCCGGACACTGGGAAGTCCTTCCTTCGTCTCTCCTGCCGTTATCTTCCCCCTTCCCCCTACACCCTTCCCTCTTACCCCTATCCGACCTGGATCCTGCACACCCTTCAGGACATTTAACCTGTGAACTTTCCCTCGACCGCTGAGACCTTGCTACCTGACCGTTGCCCGGTGGAGCTACCCTGATAGCTATAGGGGAGATGGGCTGTGATTTCCCTCCTCGGCCGTCACCTACTCAACCGGACATTGGGCAGACCTTCCTTCGTCTCTCCGGCTATTATCTCCCTCCTTCCATCTACACCCTTCCCCCTTACCCCTATCCGCCCTATTTAGCCTTCCTCCATACTATTTCAATGTGTTTCGTGTAACCTGTAACTGTTTTTAACTGTGTAATAATGTGATTCCTAATGTAAAGCGCTCTGATACCCACGTGTCTAGCCAGCGCTTCTAGTAACTTCTAGTAACTGAGGTAACGTGTAACTGATGTAATTTTGTAATTTCTGTGGAACCTTATGTAAAGCGCTCTGATACCTCCGGGTCTAGCCAGCTCTATATAAAACTCTCAAAATAAAAAATAAATAAAATAAAAATAAAATGCGAAAACCTTGGGGATATAGATATTTTTTTAAATAATTTGAAATAGCATATTTTTGCATACCCGCGTAGGTATTACATTAACGCCTTGAAGGGATTCATAGAAATAGAAGGGTGAGAAAACTAAACAAAGACCCTCCAAAGAAAATGATAGGGGTAAGTTTATTCAGGCCGTTCTATATTTGAAATGACACAATTTTCAGAGGGTCTGATCCTAATGGAATACTCTTCCCTCATAGTATTATCTGGCACCTATGAGACTGTAAAAACCAGACGAGGAACCCGTCCAAAACTTCATTGGACGCAAATATAAGAGCTTCCATATAAATCAATAGGTATATAACAGGTTTACTATTAATATGAATGAGACCCGGTGTATTAAACTATTATGTTTGAGTAATCTTTCTGTGTTTTAAATTAATGAGTTTAAGCCTATTGGATTTTTGGCCTACACTTTTCTTCCATGCAGACTTATTCCTAGGTAGCTAAATATAATCATGAATAATGTAACAAAGGAATGTTTTAAAATAATCTTTTCCTAATAAAGTTTTTTACATTCTATTCAGATTTTCAAATATTGAACTAGTGTCCTGAAGAAGGTGACGATCCACCTTAGCACCAAAATGCCGCGTTGACAGTTGTTCTTTATGTATTTATTGCACATATTGTTTTCCTTTTATTTAAAAATATGATGAATATATGATTTTAAATGTGTTTTTAACTTTGTTAATATCAGTTGTATAGAACATGATCTTTTGAATAAAATATTTTTTTTTTTTTTTTTGTTGAAAAACCTTTATTGATATTTCAATCGTTAACAAGTATGGGCCTACAACCCCCCGGGGCCGGCCGCTAAGCAATCAGAGCAATAAGAGCAAATGTATACACAGGCGGCACCTCGGAGAGCAGGATCTTCATTCCAATATAGTCCGGCCAGTGAGCCGCGCAGGTAGGACACCAGGAGAAAAAGGGTTTTTCATTTTATAATGAAACAAGACAGTAGGATCAGGTGCCAAACAATTTCCCAACAGCGATAAGGGGCAAGAATAATAGACGTAAGCAATAAGCAGCAATCTATTGGATCAATGGCGCAGACACGGGAAAGTCCGGATGGGGAAGAATATCAAAAACAGTTGCGCCTGCAGGCCCCGATACCTAACGCCCAGAGAACACCCCGGAAACTGTGGCACACATGAAGAGGCGACGATTCACAACAAAGGAGGTGTACCGCGCTGATCCCAGAAAAGAAGAAACAAGAAGAAGCGGAGAAGAAAAAGGAGGCCATGGAAAAAGAGATAAAGACTAAAGAGTCCCCTCCCCCAACCCCCCACCCTGCACCTCTGCAAATGAGTATGGCCCCCCCCCCAGCAGTGTGCCTGTCGCCCTGGAACTAGACCCGAAATATAGAAGAAACAGGGAAAAAGGAGTAAGAAAGAACCCCACCAGACGGGGGGGTGGAGAAAGTATAATAAACTGGAGGAGGGCCTTCAAAACATACCCCCGGCTTCTCCCTCCCGCACGGTGAAGTCTCCCCACAGCAAACAATAAGCAGCACCAAATCGACCATATCAAAAAAGGGAAATGGGGAGCATTATGTACCAACTATGCTAAGAACCATGAGAGTACGCAACCATGAGTCCGCCCGTCTACTAGATGACCACCCCCGAAGGATCAGCCTCATCCTTGACCACTCTTTGCAATTCTGCCCATGCCTACCCCTCGACCCAGCACCATGTCCGATGTTCCAAGGTAAAGGAGTGTCCAAAAACAACCGGGAAGCGACGCACACAGGTGGGGTGGAAGTCTCTGAGTACCAACACAGTCCGCATCATGGAGGGACGTCTTTCCCAGTGCTGCCCCAGGATCTGCACTGCACACAAGGTCCAGGAAGGCTGAATCAGCCAAAGTAGACAAACTTTGCTGGAATTGTCCCTGGGTCGCCGGAGGCCGTGCACGGGACAAGGCCACCACCTTCCACTCAGGTCCAGTACCTCCGGAACAGATCAAACCCTCAGTTAGCCGATCACACGGTAGCATACTGTCCGGAGTGTCCGGCTGTGCACTAATCGCAGGGGTGGCCGCAACATTATCCTCCTGTGTGCAGTGTGGGAAGCCCCTGTGTACCTGTGGACCAGCATGCCGCCACTGTCCCAACGCTGATGCCACACCATCGAGCTTACTCCCCAAGACCCCGGCGCCACGAGCCAAGGAGAAATGAAGGGCACCAAGGGCCTCTAGGAGGTCGCCGTACCCCAGCACAGCTCTCTGCGATCGCTCCGCCACACTCCCAAAAGTCACACACTCCCAATCCTGCTGCGACCCAGTGGACAGGATGGTAGGCTGCATAGCAACAAGATGGCCGCCAGGAAGGCCCGACTCGTATTGGGGCCGGGACCCAGGGACAAGCGCCTCGAGGTCCACGTCGCTGAAGACAGGGGTCCGGGGGCAGGCACAAATTCCGCCGTTGCGTGGTCACGGGCAACAGTTGTCCCCACCACGGACCAGCTCCCGCGAAAAGCCGGGAGCAGCCCACAAGGATCAGGGCAAGCTAGGGGCGGCGTCCGGGCAGCTCACCGTCAAAGGCAGGGGCAAGCACCGAAGAATCTGAGAATTGCACCCCCGGGCATGTCCTCGGTCCGCTACGCTTAGCAGTGGGAGCGACTACGGCAAAATGCAGGCCGAGGGCAGCACCTATCCGGTGGACAGGCTCCACCCAGTCACCACAGGCCGCTGTTGTTAAACTGCCACCCGGCCAAGGCGTCCACTCGAGGTCCCGGCTCCGGGGCTGCACGGGCCGCAAAGTTCAACTGCAGATTTCTCCGGCGGTACGGCAGCCAGAAACCTCGGAGTCACACAATCGGTTGCCACTCTCATTCACAAACACGATCTCATGGCGCAGACTGAGGATCTCGTGCAGGATATCCGTGCGGGATGCGGAGGTTCACGGAGCCGGGAATCTACGCTGCCGTCCCGGTCGCCATCTTGGCTCCTCCCCCTTGAATAAAATGTTGATAATACATTTCTTTGAATTCATATATTTGATTAGAAATGGATTTTTATATATTTTTGTCTGTAAATTTAGCAACCTGGTAAATTTTGTCTTATCATATCTCAGTGTAAGGCCTTACTATAACTAAGTTAACCAATCCAATTAGAGGATCGAATCCTCATGTTTTCAAAGTAGAAGGAGAAGGGAACTTTGTGTTTGTTTCAGTATCTATATCCATCCCTTTTCCAAGTACTAGGGTACCGCCCAAACCTTTTTGAGTTTGAACTTCCTAGAGAAGCCTCCCACAGAGAAGGGGGTTATTTCCTTATTCTGCCTTAAACTGTGTGCCAAAGGTTCGATGTATATGTCAAAGAGGATAGGAGATTGGGGACACCCTTGTCTCACCCCTCTACCTATTTGTATGGGGGACGTGAAGCTGTCATTCACCAGTATTTGAGGTTGGGATGCCCTGTAGATTTTTTTGAGGACCTCCCTAAATGTCTCGCCAAATCCGAAAGCTTTCAAAGTCCCACTGAAATATTTCCAGTTCACCTGATCGAAGGCCTTTGCCGCATCAAGGGTAATTATTAAGTAGCTCCCCGTATCAAGGCAAGGTCTATTGAACCTATCAGAGTGTGTGTGAGCTCCTTCATCTGCCTCCCTGGGAGGAAGCCCTTCTGATCCTCGTTGATTAATGACCCAGCGATTTTACTTAAACGGGCTGCAATATCCCTGTGAAGATTTTATGATCACAGTTCAATAAAGATATCGGGCGGTATGACTGGCGGTAGGCCTGGTTTTAACATTAGGGAGATGACAGCCTCTTTTTCAAGATTCCGGAAGTGGTGAGGTGCCCCTCAACAGTTCTTTGAATAGCTATAGTCAGACCGGAATTATCACTTCAGCCAGTAATATATAGAATTCATTTGGTATCAAGTCCGGCTCTGCTGCTTTCCCCTTTTTAAGTTTTTTAACAGCAGTCAGAATTTTATTCCCTAATATATCCTGGTTCAGATATAGTTGATATTCAGTACTCAATTTTGGTAGCTGTTTTTCAGAGAGCCAGTGATCTAACGCAGCACAAGATCTTCGAGGTATAGGTCGTGAAAGAATTCAGTAAACGCCAACTCAATCACTTCCTTATCCTCCACAACCCTATCCCCACCCTCCAATTTGATTTTCTTGATGAGATTGTGGAATTCCCATTTCTGCAGGAGATTCTCCTCCATCAAAAGTCTGAATTTAAGTTGCAAATCCTCAACTTTCCCAGCAAAATTTACCTTTTCCGCCCCCTGGAAGTTCTCCGATTTAGGTTTGCTTCTGCTACAGGTAGCTGATATTCGAGTAGAGCAATCTGCCTTTTATCTGCTCTAACCAAGCAGCCGAGGCACCCTTCAATGACCCCTTAACCAGGCTTTAAATGCATCCCATACCACATGTGGGGGGGCTGAAGCTGAATTCCATTTAAAAAGGTCTGCTGCGTCCCTTTCTATCTTGCTCATAATATATGATTGCAGGAGTAACCTTCTATTCAGGGTCCACCTTCTAAGAGTCAAATTCATGGGTAGTGCGATTTTTAACCAAATTGCAGTATGTTTGAATAAGTAAATAGGCAAGTAATGAATTTTTAAAACTTTTTAAACTTCTGACACTTCCATGAAAAGATAATCAATTCTAGGATAGTGACCAACCATTTTACTAAAAAAAGAATAGTTTCTAGAGTCGCCTCTGACCCTGCGCCACACATAGCATAGTTTCAGGTTATCTAGCATGGAAAGAAGATAGGTTTTTACTCATGGTAAGGTGATTTGAGTGCAGGGAGAGGATCTGTGCAGATTATTATTTAGAGGGACATTGAAGGGCTTCAAAGTCTAACAAGCTTGAGCAGAGATTATTCAAAAGTGAAATGTCATCTTCAGTCGGGCCATATTAGCTAGCCAGGGTGCACAAAGATCGTCCAGTTTTGACATCTTCTACTATCCAGTACTCGCCTTCGTTTGCCTGGGATCTCCGCAGCTCTACCTCTGAATTTGCCTTAATTATTTTAGCGACGCCTTTAGAGAAGTATTGCTAGTCTGTGGCTATAACCTTGTCTACCCATCTTTGCCTTGTGAACAGTGCCAAACATTCTGTCCATAATAGGTGAGTGTCTTGAAGCAAAAGAACCGTAGCTGGGCTTTACTTCAGGTATTGAAGAACCAAACCTCCTTTTGACCCTTAAGCTGTACACATTCCAGCTCATAACCTCTAAGAACTCACCCCCCTGCGGTCTCCTCTTATCCCCCATCATCTTCTGTCAAAGCCACCCAAGATCTCTTGACCCCTACTATTCTGAGTGAGGACATTTTTTTTCCTATCCTCTCCACCACTCGTGCTCCCCCCCTAAAAACCCTCCCTCCCCAGGGAACTCTCCCCCGCTACCTATTGGCAAGGAAGCTAATTTGAGCTGCTACCCACAGAATACGGTATTTACAACTAGGCTTAATTGTCACAACCAAACCGCCTTCAAACATGAGTGCCTTATCTATTTACCAGCCTTTCTAGGGGCCAGAAAGCTGTTCACTTCTTCTGGGGATTGAAAATTGTGCATCTTATTGGCCCACATCACTTTGGAATATCCTAATGTTGTTCCTTCTAGAATTGTTCTCCAGTCTTTCTAGCCTTTTTGATTAATCTTTCTGCCTTTGTTTTAACCTTTCACCTCCCGGATGTTGTCATTCGTGTTCGACCCCAGCTCCTGAACTTTGCTTTATAGTACCTCTGTACGTTGAGTTAGTGGAAGTAGATTTTCCTCTAGGCTACTGCATATATCTTGAAACCTTCTTTGGTTAGATTCCGAAGTTGAAAATTGCTCTTTAATTTCAGTAGAGAGTTGACTCAACATCCCTTGAACCATGGCCAAACCTGATGCATCATGAATGGCTTCACCATCCAGATGTCTTAATGGAGGATTATACACACAGGTTTTGTGCGTATCTGCTGGGATTTCTCTCTCACCACTCCCTTCATTGCTGCTTGGTGGCGGGACAGAGTCATCCAACAGCGAAAATCTGCTCGCCGTGGGTATCTCTGGGTGGGATTCCTATGATTAAGGTATTTTACCAAAATGAGTCAGGAGTCCACCTACATGCAGCCAGCAACATCAATAAATGCTGTTTGGAGTCCGGAGCTGGGCTGTGGCACCTCTGTTCATTGATTTAATTAACGGGATCTCCTTCCCTGTCAGCCACTGCTGCCCTGCAGGGTTGGGAGCCCTCGACAAAGGAGTCTGTTGTTGAGATATATATATATATATATATACATATACATATATATAAACAACATCAGGGAATGCAATTTTACATGCCCAAAGCTTTCATCCTGTTAAACTCATTGAAAGCATCCCTTATGCCGAGTGTCTGCGTATGCAACGGAACTGTAGTACTGCAGAGAGCTTGAAAGACTCCACAGATAACTTATTTGAGAGACTTAGCAACAGAGGCTATAAGTCGAAAACTTTAGAAACAGCAAAGCAGAAGTGCTCAGCTATTACTAGAGAAGATCTCCTATTTAAAAACAAGGATAACAAAACAATACCAGGGGAGTCAGTAAAACAGACACCAAGGCTAAGTACAGGATATAACAGATACCATCCTAATTTACGGAAAATCCTGTACAGACACTGGCCAATAGTGAGATATGACCCTACCACAGGCCCATCTTGCACTAAGCTCCCCCAGTTAACCTTTAGGAGAGCCAAGTCAATGAAACAAGAACTTGTGTCCAACACTCCTGCACAGGACAAAGGTACTAGTTGGCTCAAATCCCAAAAAGGTTTCTTCAAATGCACTAAGTGCAAAGCCTGCAAATATGGAATCAATACCAGATCAGTTTCCACTCCTCTAAGAAAAACCCCACTTGAGATCAGGGAGAATTATACGTGCAGAACAGATTTTGCGGTATATGTGTTACGTTGTACCTGTGACAAGATGTACGTGGGAAGTACCATCCATCCCGTACACATAAGGATACTACAACACCTAAGGGCCATTAGTAATAATGACTCAACATATCTGTGGCCCGCCACATTAACAAAGTACACGGCGGTAAAGCGGAAGATATTTCGTACTTTGTTGTTGACAGCGTAAAGAAAAACATCAGGGGTGGCAACAGGCAACTAGCACTTAGGAGACTAGAGTCGAGATATATAATCCAGTTGGATTGTAAGATTCCAAATGGTATGAATGCCGACGAAGCTTTGAGTGTACACCTCTAATCATTCAACATTAGTAGAAATCTGATGTAGAAGTCTGCCTAATCTAGATTTTCAAACCAACCCTATGAGATCTGACTCACTTTTTCTTTTTACTTTTTGTTTTTTACATTATGATTCACTCATCACATTCCCATTATCTTCATTGTGTTTTATTTTGAATAATTGAGAGTTCCTTATGTAGTAATAATTGCTTAGGTTTGCCACCATCATTAATTTAACCAAATCAAGTATGGGAAGGATTCGATGCCAGCGATTTATTACCAAGCCCACTTGGGCTTCATGCTGATATGCTTTACATTGTTTAAACATTGTTTGTAGATTGCTCATATATTGCATTGTAACTTACAGAGATTACAGTAAGACGACAATTGTTTTATTTATTTTTGCATGAGCAAATAGAATGTCGAAATTATTATATAATCCATACTAGGTTAACTGTGATACAGGTGGCTAACGCTTTGCTTACTAAGGTAACACGAGTCGGAAGAAATATATTTTTCTGGCAGTATTTTTTTCATGTTGATCATCGGTTTACTGGTTGCTAAGCAACCCTTTGGTTTGTGTCACATGTATGGTAAATGCATAAATTAACCTACCAGAGTGAGGTCAGACACAGTGAGCAAGGCGGACTCGTCCACCGAAACGCGTCTGGGCCGTATTGTTGGAATAAATAATTTTCTTTGAACATCATCCCACGGAGTCAGTGCCTGTTTCTGCATGCGAGAGATCAGGATTGGAAGAAATATATATGTATATATATGTATATATCTATATATATATCTATATATATATATATATATATATATATATATATATATATATATATATATATATATATATCAATATTAATCTCCACCGTTTAGCAGAAAATACACGGACACTCGAGCATGCTTGATTCTAAGTATTTAATAACACAAAAAGACGCGATTCGGCATTACGCCTTGCTCACGGTCATGAGTGCACACTGCATCAATTTCATTTTAAGCACTAAACAAACAGTGAAAACGGACTTAACCCACATACAGTGATTCACAATGTAGAACACGGCGGCCATTTTAGACTGGTGATCCATCACTAGTATTGGACATTATCTCAGCATCTTGATAAATACATCCTCCATTTGGCCGTGATTTTACAATAAATTAATGACTTTGAAGGTGAGGAACAAAGGAAATACATTTTACAAATATAATCACAGTTCCTGATACCAATCAGTATATAACGATCTTGCCCCAGTGGGCAGTTTTATACCAAACAGTAACAATTCCCATAGTACTATCATGCCCCAGTGGGCTGGTAAAATCCACATATTCAAAAAGTCCAATAATGAATCTTCCTCTGTATCTATTCAACAAATGCTGTATCAATTTGCTAGAGGACAACAAGTTCCACATTGATCAAATAGTGACAAACAAAGTGCCTGCACCTGTGCAAAAAAAGGAAATATATAAAATGTTAAAACAATTCACGCCTCCAGAAAAGAATCTGCAATATAAATTTCAACTGTTTAAATGAACCGCCAGCTCCTCGCTGGAGTTCAAACCTTGGGGTACAAGAGTTCCGAAGTCAATAATATATTTTGACTCCAGTTTCCGAAGTTCTAACTCATGGTTTCCACCTCTCACATTAGTCAGTACTCCATCAATGACCTCCATTCGCAATAATTTCTCATCATAGAAATGAAAATCAATTTGGGTGAAAATGTGCAGATTTGAAAAACTGAGGAAAACAGAAGTATCAAAGTGGTGGGAATGCAAGTCATTAGAGAAATATTAAGAGCCTCGAGGCCTACAAATCTTGACTGCCTCCACCCTTGAAAATCCGGACCCGGAAATGCTGCAGGAGTAGGCCAATAACAGTGCTGAATCTTCTCAAAACATGATGAGAATCTTAAGTTTGCTGAACGGGATAGAGAGATAAAATTTTAGAAAGGATTAGAAGTCAAGTTGAACAAACACAAACAATCGACTAGAGAGAGAAAGTGTTCATAAGAGACAGAATTGATTACCAAAGAGGTCAGATTTATACATTCGAGCGATGCTTTGACACTTTGCGTTGTCACAAGTTATCGAATAATGCTGGCCCGGACAATAAAGGCAAAGGGAAGAGAACAATAACTGAAACATCTCAGAATTTAGCTCTGAACTGGATACGGATGAGGAAGATGGATCCGGGCATCAGAGCAACAGTGGGAATCCAGAAAAAATACCTCAGTTGTCTAAGAGATGCATTTTTTAGGGCTGGACTGGACTATGAACATCAGACCGAGACCTGAAAAAAGAGGAAAAGGCAATCGAGGCAACGCAAAAGAAGAAGGAGGAGGTATGGAACTCCGTCCAGTAGCCAAGACCAAAGAGAACAGGCAATGCAAATGAGTGAATCCACAACTATGATTATTAATCTATCCGACTTGGTGTTAACAAAAGAAGAACTTAGAATGTTATCATTGGGTCTGTCTTTCTGTATGAGAACTAACTTTAATTATGGTCAAATGCGGATTGACTTCTACAGATTTATAAGAAAATTAAAATTGAAGAATTTCATTCACAATCAAGTAAATGCAAGGGGAAGCAACAGCACACTACCGAGGTTGTCACCTCGAATTAAGTGGTGGGTGATCTAACTGTATTACGTGACTTGGAACAATTGAAGAGGGGAGAAGATGATATCTGCCCAACTACATCCTGCAAGGAAACTGCAGATCTTTTAGGACTACACATTTATGGGAGCGTTGCAACACCCTTTAGACAAAAGTCTATTTTTCTCCGAACTTACCAAGAGATTCATTTGATGTATTTTCTGATCGAGTCATCATGAAATTAAAATCACTATCCTTGTCATCCAGTGAGGAATTCTTAAAAGGTGCCAAACAAAGAGAAAGAGACTATTCCAAAGTTATGGAGAAAATAAATTCAAGAAAGGAAATTGTAGTCAGCCAGTCGGACAAGGGTGGTAGTCTTGTGGCCCCTGAACATGTACAACAATGAAGCAAAATCACAACTGAAAGATACCAAGTGCTACCAAAGGTAGGCCTGGGCGTAGTTCGCAAAGTTTCGCTACGCAGAACTCCGCAAAGTGACAAAACAATTCTGCAAAGTTCCACACGTGGCGAGGTTCAGTGAGAACAGCCGTTTGCGCTGGTCTTCCTGCTGCGTGGGTGGAAATTCTACCTCAGCAGCAGCTCGCGACTTTACCGTTCGCGAACGCGAGTGGGGAAAAAACTCTGCTACACTATGCAGAGTGGAGTTTTCTGCACTCTGTGAGCTCCGATGAGCGCGAAGTGCAGAAAACTCTGCAAACTCTGCATACGGAGCAGCGTTCACTGCCCAGGCCTAACCAAAGGTTCCCACAACAGAGTAAACTAATTGAAGTTAAAAACAAGTACTACAAATATCTAGCTAGGTAGAAAGGAATTGGCCTTATCACAGAGGAAGAATATCGGTATTTGAAAGTTGATGGTCCTATCATACCAATATTGTATTTGATCCCCAAAGTGCATAAGGATCTAGCCAACCCCCCGGGAAGGCCTATAATATCAGCTATAAGCAGTTTATTTGATACATCTTCCGGTACATAGATTACTTCTTACAAGATCTAGGAAGGGTCTCTCTTCCTAGATTCAGGATACAAGAGACTTTTTAAGGAAGATATACAATCTAACTTGGGACACATCATACCTTCTAATTTACTTGATGTAGCTTCGCTATATACAAGTATGTTTAATGAAGATGGGCTCAGGGCCATGATGCACTCCCTAGACACTAGACAGAAAATACTATACCAACACTCCGAAATGATTCTTGAAATGGCCAGATTATGCATCGAGAACAACCTATTCTTGTTTGGTAGAGACACAGACAGACAAGTGAGAGGCACGGCCATGGGCACCTTCTTCGCCCCAAGCTATGCGAATCTTACCATGGGCTGGTCGGAGGAGCAGGTGCTCAAGGTTGAGTATGCAATTGAATGGAAGGAGAACATAGTGGTCTGGTCACGATCCATAGACAATTTATTTATTCTTTAGAAAGGCCCACATGAGACAGCTGATAGGTTTGTGTCTGCCATAAATGAGAACTCCTTGAACCTGAAATTTACAAGTACCATCAGTGAGTCCCAGGTGTGTTTCCTTGACCTTGAAGTATTTATTAACAATGAGAAGAAGATACATACACGTACACATAGGAAACTGATGGCAGGAAATTCTATTTTACATTCTGATAGTTTTCACCCGCAGAAACTTAAACAAAGCATTCCTTATGCTGAGCATCTCCATATGAAGAGAAATTGTAGTGAGTTGTTGTCCTTGAGAGATGCCCAGACCGGACTATCTCAGAGGTTCATTGAGAGAGGGTACAGCAACCAGGTCCTGAACCCAGCACTGTACAAGGTGGAGGGAATCTCTAGAGAATCTCTTCTGCTCTCAGAAACAGTAGGAGGGACTAAGAACAGTAAGAAGAATGATGATATTAGAATGATAACGGGATACAATGCCTATCATGTCAAGGTGAGAGATTGCATGAATAGGCATTGGCATCTAGTGAGGAATTATCCTATATTAGGCAGTAATGTTCCCCACAGACCACTTCTGACATTCAGGAGCGTGAAATCTATGAGACAACAACTAGTAGTGGGCAGCCCTGAGGTGGTAGAAATGAAGGATGGCTACAAGCTAATCCAGGTTTTAATAAATGCCAGACGTATAAGGCCTGCCAACATGGTGTAAACAAGAAAGAAATTCAATTGCTTCTATTAAATAGACCTTGGAAGATTCCTCGCTTTTATAATTGTAAAAGTGACCATCCTTCAATGCACGTGCCCTAAACTGTATGTGAGATGTACAATACACATGGTGCATGTGAGAATCCTCCAGCATTTGAGGGCAGTAAAGAACAAAGACAGGACCTACCCCATTGCAATCCATATGAATGAGACCCATGAGGGGAACACGAACAAGCTTTTTTATTTTGTGATTGACTCAGTCCCAAAGAACAGGCGACGGGGGAACCGAGAATTAAAGCTCAGGAAGCTAGAGACAAGGTACATAAATATGTTGCATATCAAGATCCCCATGGTCTCAATTCAGAAGAAGATATGTATGTCCACATCTAGAGGGTGTTTGTCCTCTTGTCTGTCAACCCATATCAAGATACTACATGAGGTTACAACAAAATAAGAAGATGCAATCAGGTACTCATTTTTTTTCTTCTCAGAGGCTTATAGGAAAAGAGAAAGCTTAGGGAGTCAGATGAATAAAAGTCATTTATATTTGACTTTTTTCAGGTCTGAATGTTTCATATTGGGAGCCAACATAGAAATAGCCATTTAACATGATGAGTAGTTAGGAAATTTCCACTTCCACAAATTTAAGCACTTGTATGAAATGTTTTATTCAAGCACTTGCACTTTTTTTGACACAGCCATGCGATTGGTTGAGAAATCATGCGTAATGGTGAGATATGAAAACAGTATATATGACTCCCCCTGAGTGAAGATTCCATGATATATTGCATGAAAGCACTTGCACTTTGATCTGCAACAAGGCACTTGCACTTTATCATCTTTAATGTGAGCTAGGGTGTTGAATGAAAAACATGCCAGAGCAAAGATTTCATGATATACTGAACAAATGCACCTGCACTTTATCCTGCAACAATGCACTTGCTCTTTATCATCATTATTTTGAGCTAAAGTATTGAATGAAAAATATGCTCAGTATATATGGGTGTGTTTGAAAAACAAGGGCACCCAAAAATAGATCGGTCAGGGACCTTGGGAACTAATTTGTTACACGAGACACTGGTCCCTGGAGAGGAGAATAGTTAGTATCCAATGAATATACCTCAGTCGGTGCTATATTTACGCCAATATCCAGCCGGATAGAGGCACTTTTTAATATATACAATAGTTAACAATGGAGCACAGAATGCAAGTCAAATAACAGTGGGATACAAGCCTGTATCCAAAGACCTCCATATCAGACAAAAAAATCAAGTAAAAAAAGGCTCAGGCAGTTTGCGGTTGATTCAATCAGTTAATACATGAATGTGGAAACAACTGAGATGAAAAAGGTCACCTTCACACAAGATTATATACAGGGAATACTGTGTGTAAGGTTGACAACTGTGTCAACTGCGTTTCGATCCTTATCTGTGGGATATCGGATCATCATCAGGACTAACAAATAAAGTGCCTGTAAACAATTGCCTGTGATTTAACTGAGAGGGGGGGCCCGATGGGTGGGGGCCTGAGAGATAACCGGAAAAGACCAGGGCTTGAAGACCTTGGAAAATAGGATGCGGTCATGAATCGAGGTTGTATGGGGACACGAGTTACGGAACACAGTGACCATCAGATGCCGCACCACTATTTACCTGAGGCTTACCCCTCCCACCCCGACCTTGGGCGACCACTACACTGCTAGTGTCCCCCTCAAATGAGTTATGCCAATAATGAGGGCTTTGTCTGTTCTCATCAGCTCCCACTGACTGAAAGTGTGCTCCACAACTCTCTACCTGCATAAGCTTACCGAGTCATATTGAGGCGGCCGGGAGAGAGGAAAGTGTTTCACCAATACCGCTAGGCAAGGACTCCAGGCAGATCTGGCTCTGGCTTCTGCTTGTCGGTTTCTGTTTTTCTGTTTTTGAGCAGAACGAGGGAAAAAGACTGCAGCTTCCCCTGTGCAAGGGGCGCTCAAAAAGACCCGGAAACTGGGCAAAGGTCCTAAACACCGGGAGAACTGGGGAGAGAGACATCCTAGAGTCAGAGGAGCTGTAACAAATAAGCAAAGAGAGGCCTTGAGAGGCTTGGAGGTTTGGAGGTTTTGGAGGGTTTAAACGACAAAAACGTGGGTTTTTTTGGACACTGTATGTAGCCTGCTGTAAAGCGTTATAAATTGCTGGGGAAGCCCGCTTGGAAACCTGTTTTGCCACTGCTGCTGCCACGTAAAGGGAGGAGGAGGGGGACAAGGACTACCAGCCCCAGCCTCCCCTGCAGCCACCGCCATCGTCGACACCACACCGCACCCGGAGGCGCTTTAAATTTTGCTGCGGGCTCCCGCAGGGCGGGTAGCCCGTTTGGAAACCTGTTTTGCCTCTGCTGCTGCCACGTAAAGGAAGGAGGGGGGGTAAGGACTACCAGCCCCAGCCTCCCCTGCAGCCACCATCATCGCCGACGCCACACCGCGCCCATAGGCACTTTAAATTTCGCTGTGGGCTCCCGCGGGGCAGGAAGCTCGTTTGGCAACCTGATTTGCCGCTGCTGCTGCCAGGTAAAGGGAGCAGGAGGGGGGCAAGGACTACCAGCCCCAGCCTCCCCTGCAGCCACCATCATCGCCGGCACCACACCGTGCCCGGAGGCACTTAAAATTTAGCTGCAGGCTACCGCAGCGCAGGATGCACACGGGCGTGCCCGGACAAAGGGCGTGCAGGGCCACTCCCCTTGGCAGCAACATAGAGATCTGTACAGATTATAATTCTACGCCACAATAGGGTAAGAACTACGTCCATTTACTTGTTTTTAAGGGAACTATGTGAGCTGCATGGTATTTTATCCTCCAATCAACACATTGGCCTAACTTAGAACTATAACTGTGAACTTTAAGTCCGGACTTAGGCCGTACTTTCACTGAACCCTTTTTGAAATAAATTCTTTAACTGGCAGAACACCGTCTACATTTTTTATAAGGAGCGCATGTCTATGAGTCTTTGGACTGGTTAATAAATTAATTGAACAGTTTGTTTTGTATTGTAGATCTCAGGATAGGAAGGGACGCAGTGAGCAATACATACTTCAATATATACCAGCTGAATAGCCAGTACACTTCATCTCTGTTACAACTGTTACAACTGCTTTGTGGATACCGTAAAAGCGTGATAGATTCCCCACTATCAGAGCCAAAAATCCTGTCGGCAAGTTTGAGCAGCTTGCTGACAGGAAAATGGGAAAAAGGAAGGCAATAGAACCTGTAACAAATAGGAAGAAGATGGCTAAAATCAGCAAAACAGTAACTTCTGCAGCTGATAGCTGTAATTTAGCAGCTATAGACGAGCTGATTGAGGAAGTGAAAACTATGCTAGCATTTAGATGGGAAACATTTCCCAATCCATGAAACATTAGAACTTGACCCAAGAGTAGAATTAAGGCATCCCCTGGTAACTAACAACTGAAGGTCAGTCAGATGGCCCACCGTATTAGACCAAGTTGAACCCCTAACTAGTATTTATAACATTTTCAGTGCCCTGGTAGGTCCCTACCTGTAACAAGATCATTAAATTATCAAGATAACAGATATCCATCAAAGACTGGTAGATGAAATACAAGTAAACCTAACTAAACCATGGACAAAAAAGAGAACTGAAAAAGATAGGGGCCCAGCCATCTGACCCTTGGTATGATAAGGAATGCAGATCGTCCAAAACTAGGCTTATTAGCGCCCTTAAAAACAAAAACTCAATTTAGATTAGAGTAGAAAGAGCCAAATACAAGAAAACACAAAAGATAGCTCAAAGAAACTGGGAAAACAGCATTTGGGAGGAGCTTATAACTGCGGCAAAAAAGCAGGGACCAAACCATGTTTTGGAAGCTGATGACTCATGGAACTAAACATGACGTGACGGCTTCTGATCATTATCTAGACCCTATCACTTGGCAGAGGTATTTTACAAACCTCTATGACACCACTGCTGACTCTGATCTAGTTAGCCACTCTGAAATTAATTCTTGGGGGTTCTTGTCTATAAGTCAAATAACACCCTTACAGATTAGCATGGAGGACACTGCCCTTGCTGTAGCAGCTATTATGCCATTGAAGGCACCAGGCCCGACAGAATTCCCGGGGACTAATTCAAACACAGCCAGGAAGTGTGGGTACCGTACATAAAAGAACTAACAAATGCAATAGCTAGGAGACAGCCAGTGCCAGAGTCCTGGAAGGGCGCCGAGATAGTCCCCATCCACAAAAAGAGCAGCATGGAAGAGCCTACAAACTATAGGCCTATAAGCCTGATAGATATTCTACAGAAGGTTTACGCTAAACAAATTTTAACTAGGCTTACTGATTGGATGACAGAAGAAAACGTACTATCACCATGTCAGGCTGGCTTCAGGCAAAAAACAAGCACAATAGATCAAGTATTTAGATTGATGATCATATGTTGGAAATACACAAGATTAAGATCTAGCCACCTATATGTCGCCTTTATTGACCTAAAGGTGGCATTCGATTCCATCCCAAGGGCTCAGCTGTGGGAATCCTTACACCAACAGGATGTACCTGATGAGATTTTAATTCAAATTATCAGGTTACACCAAGACAACTACGCCAAAGTGTGATGAGGCAAAGGAGGTGAGCTTACTGATGTGATCCCAGTCAAGAGGGGAATGCGCTAGTGCTGTGTCCTGGCGCCGACTCTCTTCCTCTTGTATGTAAATGATTTGGTTAAACATCTCCAAAATTGTGTGCATGATTCACCAAAATTAGGAGGTAATCACATCTGCGCCCTAAGACTTGCGGACGACACTATCTTGTTGTCCCAAACACCTAGTGGCTTGCAGAATTTGCTTCAAGGCCACAATAAATATTGTAAAGTAAAAGGTCTTGAGGTGAACCCAACAAAAACGAAATACATGACTATAAGGCCACATAGAAGTTTTAAGAATAAAATATATTTGAATGGTACAGAACTGGAACGTGTATCAAACTTAGTATATCTGGGGGTCACCTTAGACTCTAAACTTTCCTGGGCCGCACAGATAGAGAGGTTGAAGGCTATTTTAACACAGAACTCTATCCCCATTGTAAAAAACAATCTGCAACATCCTCTAAAGCCATCACTCCTGCTCTGGGGGCCCGATTCACAGTACGAACTTAAGACAAAATCCTAAACTTACTACCATTTTCGTATTCACAGAAGGCACTTACTCATTTTGGTATTCACAGAAGACACTTACTCACTTCGGTATTCACAGAAGTTAGGAGTCCTAACTTTAGGACTCCTAAATGCCTTCTGTGAATACCGAAAGTCTTAAAATTAGGATTTTTCTCAATTTAGGAGTCCTAATTTTAAGGCTTTCGGTATTCACAGAAGGCATTTAGGAGTCCTAAAGTTAGGAGTCCTAACTATACTACTACTAGCACTAAGCACCAATGATAGTCTACGGTTGCGGTAGACCAGGATCTTAGAGTAATTTCAGGCTGACTGCATTGGAGTGTCGGTCGGATACACCAACCAGGTTTATTTTCGTCAAAATTTTTATCTTCTGACTTAGGGCCTGATTTAGATCTTAACAGTAATGGTCCTGCCATCACTTTTTCTGTGGTTTCACTGCCCGCATAATTGGCTGTCCGCCCACCCTGTTTGGATGTTGGCGGGTCTATGGACGAAAGAATGTTTGAGTGCCCCCGACTCTGCCAGGATTTTTTCTCCCGCGTTGACAGCATCATTGGCAGAAGTGGCTGTCAGCAGGAGTCCAGCCAAGATTACAGCCGGGCCAATCACAATGAGCCTTTCTGTCGTGAAAACTGTGGCGGGGATACCTCCTATTCTGAGTTGGCGGAATTGAAGGAAATGAGCTAGAAACGTAGCATTTTTCTGTTTCCCACTTCCGTTTCCATCTTGAACCCCATTTTCCAGGTCCTACCTATGCTGTGTCTACTTGTCCATGACGGTAATACACTCCATTATGGTTGGGAGCTAATGTAAGCTTTTTTTACACTTGTCTTACTATGAATCTTGTGTTGACAACTGCTTTAGCCTCATATATTTTTATATTGCTCTCACATGCATTTTTTTTCTTTTGTGTAATGCATTAGTGTTCATTTTACAACTTATCAAGGAAAATGAACAGACCTGTATTGACATTTGGGGTGCCAGTGGGTGTGCATTCTATAGTGTGTGTGTGCCTGTTGTTTGTGTGCTACGCAATATGTAAAAAACTGGGCATTACACATTACCTACTTGTATTTATGTACTGACACATTAATTAGCAGTACTTACCAGTATCCACTCCATCAGGGACTTACTCCTTCAGTAAACCGCGGCTAGGATAACACCGGCACAATGGGGACATCTAAATAGGCTTGGCACAAACCCGCCGGCCTGACGGTGATGCAGTACAGCAGCGGAGTATGCCGCCTCGACGAAGGTGCGCTGCTTACGCAACAGTTAACAGTCTGCTGATGCGAATGGCGAGTCAGCCAGTCCACAGCTGGGCGGGATACCATCAGCCTGGTCTAAATCAGGCCCTTAGTCTTTCAAGTCTCAACCAACCACAAGAGTAGACTTCTGAGGTCCCTAGGACCTTATGGCAGGCACTTGTGAGCTTATTTACAAGTCCAGTGCGCTGCCGGAATGTCACTTTTTATGACGTTCTGGCAGTGCACTGGGCTTACTTATATCTATGAGGCTACGTAAACCCACCCTGCATGGCTTTTCATGGCCTCATAGATATGGTGTGAGGCAACGCAGCGCAAGTCAGTGCGTTGCCTACCACTGCAATGGGGAGGCAAGCCATGGGAACTATGGTGGGTTTTCCCACGTAACACCCATGGCATCTGACACATTCCCCTATTTACAACATGCTAAAAACCTGGGAATGCGTCAAAAGCCAACTCCTCTACCCAGGGATGGCTAAGGGTTGTTTTTGTGTGGGAAGGTTTTCCTTCCACACAAAAACAACCTGATTTCAATGCAGGCACCCATGCACCATTGTGCAAGGGTGTCTGCATTGGCACATGGCAGCCATTTGTGTGCCAGAACTGTGAAAGAGGACAGGAATGCGCCGTATCTCATATATATAGCGCATTCCTGCCCTTTCTTTTGATGTAGTACAGCACAGCAGGAAGGTTTGCGGCTCTGCTCTACATCCAAATATTGTCAATAAGGGACTTAGTCTCTAAGTCTCTAAGTGTCAAGGCAGAGACCAAGAGCAGGCTTCAGTCCCGGTACAGTCCCAGTACAGTTGCTACTGATCAGCTGGGTACTTCCAGAAAAAGCCTCTTGCAGATTGTTGTCTCCCACTAGCCACACAGGAGATCAGATTACTGACCCTTGGACTCCACTTCTTTGCCCTGGGTTCAAGAAGAAGCAGGTCCAATCCTTCAGGGCTTCTGTCATGTTACAGATAGCAGGCTGAGTCCTCTTCTGATCTTCCGTAGGTCCAGAAAGTGTTATGAAGAAGGGCCTGAAGGTGCAACATTTATGCCTGTCACAAGCTAGTGGGTGGGGTGACACGTGGGCACACCCTGACCAATGAAGTCAAAGTTTTGGGGGTCAACAATACCCAATTCTTTAGAGGTTCCTGTTTACCTTGCTGCAAATTGGCACAAAATGCCATGTGTTGGGGCATTTTCAACATGGCAAAAGTCTTGGACCACAATAACCTTGGGCTCTGAGAGCTGGGGGTGTGAGATGGAGTGTCATAAGGAAATCACTAATGTCTTCCCACAGCTAACACTAAAATACAGTTTGAGGCAGGCACTGTATCCAGAAAAAATCCAGAGACAGAAGTCTGATAGCATAAAAGCAGAGTCCGTCAGCAACCAGACAGGGGATCCAGAAGAATTGTCTTTCCCTTTCAAGTGTGCCCCAGGTGTTACATGTAGCTCAACAACCTTTTAAGCAGGATTTGACAGTGTGGTGTCACAGGATATCCAAGCCACTACTCTGACTATTACCTGAAGCTCAGGGAAATCATCTCTGCCAATTAAGGTTAGCCTATTATTTGCTCCACTAAAGCATTCCACACCATGTTCACACCTATTCAAAGCTGAGCAACATGCAAGTTAAATGTGTCAATTAGGAATAAGCCAAATCAACCATGATTAAAGGTGGAGCACAGGCATTTAAACATGGCAGTGCATAGCGTTCTGAAGCCAGGAAAGATACAGATTACAGCAAAAGCCAAAAATCCAGGATTAACATGTAGAATAAGGCAGATTTCCTATACACGAAAGTCAAAAACATATCCAGAGCTGGAAAAGAAACATGCTTTTCTCCAGGACTAAATCTTTCCGATATTCACATGCTTGAGTCATCCACTGCTGTCAGTCTGGGAACTGTAAAACACTGTGCCTCGGCACTCTTAATGTTCTTTTTCTATTCTTCGCCAGTAGACATAATCCTCTAACTATCAATATAGCCACTCACAAGAAATATCAATCTTAATCATTCATTCCAAAATAGTTTTAATTATCAATCGTCAATCCTCCACTTAACAATAAGAAATCATGTCTCAATAATTCATATAATCAGTCCAGCATAGTAAAATAAATGATATTCAACAGATGGAGGTCGTGTTCCTGAGGCCTCCTCGGTATCAAAGGATGATGGCAGCCGACACGTGTTTCGTTACTTACTGTAACTTCTTCAAGGCTGCAAACAATTTCAAAATATGCATAAGTGTCACATCCAATTCAATTTTAATTTCCTTGGTTATCCAAAAGATAAGACAATTTTATTGTACAAGATAAAGTCCTTGAGAAAGATGGAAAAGACGTGAAGCAATTCTAAACTTAAAAACACCCATCCGAATTAGAAAAGGAAAGCCAGAGAAACATGAAATATAGAAAAGCCAAAAAGACTCAGTAAGACCAACAAAATGCCTTACTATCCCTCATTGTGGCATATCTAGTACACAAATGTTATCAAGAAATAAAACACCATCCGGAAAAGGATATTCAGGGAAATATACAGATGTCTATCTTAAGTCCTTAAGGATTCCCGCTATTCTAAATAATGAACTGCTATACAAGTTTATCATGAGAAATTCAAGGGATCCGAAGAACAGAGGAAAAAACACTTTAAGATGTAAAACAGTAAATGTCCGCACTGAGATATTTTAGAAAAATATTGAATCCCTATTTGGACAATAATAAACACCTTCTGTTAAAAAATCCCAGGATCGCAGAAAGTTGTTTGAAAGATCCACGTGAGAACAAGATTGGTCCCGGGCGGATTCCGGAAAATGTATGTCCAGATTCCAATATTCAGTCTATATAGGTTAACCACTGACAAGGTAACAAAGAAAGCAAGAAAGTTTGTAATTACTAAGTGCATTGTAAAAAAGAGGAGATCATAGATTATATGTTCCTAATTACTATGTATCTTTTAAATTACCTGTTATCTGATAATTGTCAAGCCTTAAGTGGGAAAGAAGTGTCTGTATTCGGACAACAGAGTTAGCACCTTAAATAGTTCAAGAAGAAAGAATAACATGTATTTCGTGTCAATTTTGTGAAAAAAGCTAAACAAGTCAGATTGGAGATTATAACTCCTGAACCATGTAAAGGTTCAAAAAATCAAAGCATGGGTTAAATGTGTATGTTATTAGTCATTTCATCAGATATCTTCCTAAATTGAATAGCATAAAAATGAGCCACTAAACTCCATTTTCCTATAACCACATAATAGTTCTGGACAAAATATCACACAATAACAATATTTGTTGTAAAATTCTATCTTAACACAGCAGTCCATTGAGGCACAAAGACATCGACCCTGAATACTTTTAAAAGTTGCCAACTCGTGTCCTGAACTGTTTAAAAATACTCATGTGAGCTTAAAGTACGGATTACTTTCTAACATATGCAGACTATTGCCTAGGAGAGAACGCAGTCATGCAAATTTGGAAGTCCCGGAATTGTTCTCGATAATCAAAGAAATCAAAGGTTAGGCACTGAGCGAACTCACTATGATAGCGATTATCAACAAATGAGGGCCAAGATACGCCCCTATAAGAGAGATGGCAAAAAAGTGTCATAGTTAGGATTTATGTGATAATCAACAGTTGTTTCAAAGTCGCTACAATAATCTTAAAACGTATCAACTTACGTGCACTATTCAACAGTAGAGTGCACATGGGCTATGATATGCCCCTAAAAAGAAAAATAAACAGCAATATTTAAAATAAACAGTAAACAAGTCTTTCCTAGAAAAAACATACACTCATTAAACCAAAAAGCAAAGCCACAGTCGCCATTTCTCTCTAGAGTTTAAATATCATCCGCCCTCTGTTCACATGACCAGGGGCGTTTCTACGTCTAAAAGGCACCCAGTTCCAAAGTATTCTGAGGTCCTAAAAATAGTAAAGGGGTTCCAAACTATAAATCCAATAGTTAGGATGGCAGCCATGTTCAAATGGTACCAAATCCGGTAAATTGTAACTCACATTAGGTATATTCAGCGATGTAGTTGATGTCTGGAAGTTCCATCAATGCAAATACCAACTCCATGGCCTATTTTAACATTAAGGGCTCTTTGTATTATTATAGGATGATGGAAAGAACTCCACTCGTTCCCCACTCGATTGTATGGCGGCCATATTGGAATGGTGCAAAATAGTGATATTGTCTCAAGGCGAGTTGTTAAAGTGATATCAAGAAATTGTTGTTAGGAATCACCTGATTCTTAAATCTATTATATCAAATCTATTCACCCATTGTGAGTATTAAAGGTTGCGAGTGCAAAAAGCCCGAAATATAGTCACCATATATTAATAGGAATAACGTTGTAATAAACAAGCATAGGATTGTGTTCCTAAGCATAGTGTCATGGTATAAAAACATGGCAATTCATCACATACATAGTTCAATTGTTGTAACATAAGTATATTACACTGTTCACAATTTCAGCCAGTTTATAAACATATAGATGACATTTGCTCATTTTGACATCATATGTGGGTTACAGGGAAACAATATACATAGGTGTATTAGTACCATTAGACATAGCATCTAATAAGCTAAACATATTTTATGGTTTTGCAATATTCCCAACACAGCATTTGATTATACCAATTGGAAGGTAACTACATGACAGCCATTGCTGCGCTGACCATCACATATCATACAGTGCTGTTCTACCCTTAAAGACTTGACATTTAAGGAATATTTAACATAAGTCTAAAGCCTAAAAAATCGAAGGAAAACGAAGAAGAGAACATTTAGTCAGTGAGGAATACATGCAATTCTTTATCAATGTTCAACCCCCTTTCCACAGCCCGAAGACGTAAAACCCATTGGGTCTCAGATCTCCTAAGTGCCAGAGTCTTATCGCCTCCCCTTGGATCCCATCGTGCCTGTGCGATTCCATGGAAACTGATACTTGTCATAGTCATCCTAGGATGATTGGTGTTAAAATGTACAGCCAAAGGATTACTCACATCATTATTGCGAATAGCCCTCATATGTTCCTGTATCCTTTCTTTCAAGGGCCGTATAGGGCTTCCAACATAAATGAATCCACATTGACATCTTATGCAATACACAACAAATGTGGTGTTGCAGTTGATGAAATCTAGGATCTGGTAAGTAGTAGTGGTGTTTTATCTAAATTCTTGCATTTTGTTACAAGCATATGGACACCTATTGCACTGGGCGCACTTATAAAAACCCTTTGGTTTGTCTGGTAACCATGTCGCAATTGGAGGTTTACGAGATAAGTAACTTGAGTAGAGAATGTCTCTAAGATTTTCTCCTCTCCTATGTACTATCATAGGTTTTCTTGACATGCACTTGTCTAGTGACCTGTCTAAGGTAAGGAGATGCCAGTGTTTAGACAAGATCATGTAAATAGAGTGGCTTTGGGTGTTATATCCTGTGACAAAGCTTAATTTATCATCATGTTTTAGGTTAGCTGTGTTTTTTTCTTAGTAAAGTCTGCCTAGACATTTTAATGATTCTTCTCTTAGACTGGTTGGGAACCCTAGGAGAATACCCCCTGCATTTGAAACGCTCCCGTAAGTAATACAGTTCCTGGAGAAATATTGAATCCTCACTACAATTCCTCCTTATTCTCGTCATTTCTCCTAACGGGATGGCATTTATCTGTGTAGTGGGATGGGCAATGGAGGCATGTAAGATGGCATTACATGCTGTAGATTTTCTATACAATCTAGACACGATTGTGTTTCCCTTGGAATATAGCACCACATCTAAGAACTCAATCTCCGATTTGCTGTAGTTAGCAGTGAATTTCAGATTGTAACTATTGTTATTAAGATGTTCTGTTAAAGCAGCAAATTCCACATCATTGCCTGCCCAAATAATGCAAATATTGTCTAAATAACGACCCCAATACACTATGTGTTCCGTTAGTTCTGGAGGGCCGTAAGACCATAGATGTTTGAGTTCAAATCTGCCCATGTACAGGTTGGCATAGGACGGTGAAAACTTCGAACCCATTGCTACGCCCATTTCCTGTCTGAACCATGTTCCTTGGTGTAAGAAGACTTTATTTTCTAACACCATTTCCGTGTGTTCAAATAAGGTGGCATCCCTCTGAGAAAGTGTGTCCCGTAAAGCCTGTAATCCTTGTTCAAGTGATATACTTGTATATAAGGAACAGACATCTAATGTTGCAAATGAAAGCTCCCCTGTCCATTCAATGTCTTCGAGTTTATTTAAAAGGACACCCGTATCTCTGAGATACGATGGAAGATTAAGTACAAAAGGTTGTAAGACAATGTCAATGTACTCGGACAAACGTTCCATTGGTGACCCAATACCGGAGACAATCGGTCTCCCTGGAGGAAACAAACCCGATTTGTGTATTTTGGGGAGGATGTATATTCAAGGCGCCCTAGGCGATGACACAAAGAGATATCTGTACTCAGTGTCTGAAATGAGACCCTGCTGTTTCCAAAAAGTCAACCTGAGTTTAATATGTTGTGTGATATCCTTAAGTGGGTTGGCCACAAGTTTGGTATAGGCCAAATCATCCATTAGTTGTCTCTCTATCTCATGTATATAATCATCACCCTGCATCACTACTATATCTCCTCCCTTGTCTGCCTCCTTAATGACAATGTCTGGATTCTTTGCTAATGTCTTGAGAGCAAAGTGTTCATTTTTTGTTAGATTGAATGTATGTGTGTTACGTATATTCCCCATTTTATCTTCCAGCAGATAAAAATCATTGCTAACTGCCCGGTGGAAAGAGTCTATCATGTTGTCTGATGCTAGAACAGGGACAAACGTAGACTTTTGTTTTTAGCCCGCTATCAGTGTTAAGATTCAGTGTAATCTCTAGGTCTGATAATGTATCTAAAACAGTATTTGAGCAGTCATCAAGTGAAAGACGTAGATGTACATCCTGTATTTCACTTATTGTTATTATTACAGGATGGTACAGGTATAATGGGCATTGGATTCTCTGCAAAGAACTTCTTTAGTTTGATTTGATGAGTGAACTTAAACAAATCTATATGTAACTTAACAAAATCTGTCTGCGCCGTCGGACAAAAACTAAGACCCTTGGTAACGACATTTCTATTGCATTGAGAAAGTATTACATTTGACAGATTGACAATGCTCACATCATTCGAAGAAGTAACATATGATGAGTCAATATTATGTAAGCCAATGTTTAAGGTTTGACTCACATTGCGGGACAGGGACCTGGTGTTGCCCCTTCCCTTATGTTTGTTGCAGCGCCCACCCAGTCTTGTTTTCTTGGGTTTACCCTGTTGAAGTTGTTCATGGTACCCCTGCGGAAACCGCCATCTCCTCTAAAAAAGAGGATGAGGTTGGGTCATGTGTGGGGCCGAGATTGCCCGTTTCTACTTCGCCTCCTGCACTCACCTCACTGTGAACACTCGAGATATCTGATTCACTAGTTGAGGCTGTCATCATGGGAGGAAAATTAGTCCCACTAGGTAGAGTTTACCGTGGTTTGGCCTCATCAAATTTCATAGCAAAGGTGAATACCCTTCCACTTTTGTAAACATTGTCATCTCGTCAAAGTTTCCTCATTTTCGTGTCTTTAATATACTGCTGATGCGTGCCTAGAACCTCTTTGAGTATCTTGAAATTTTTCTCAGTTACTTCTGGCAAATTCAAGTTCTTGATTTCCATTTCCATTTTTTCCACCTCAAGCAGCAGACTGCTGCGTTTTCATTCTGCATGACAGATACGAATAGCCATCATTTTGTATGAAGAGGTGAGAATTAATTCCTCCCACTCTTTGAGTAGATCCGGGTCTAAATTCTCAAAGGAGGGAAAAATGTTGACCCGTAATCCACGAGGTACTTGTCTAATGTCTAGATACCTCTTTAGAATGGTGGCGTCCCACCACCTGGACAATTCTTGTTTTCTTAAGCGCTTAAGTTTAATAAACTACTGTTTAAGGCCTTTCTGTTCACTATTCTGTTGCTGTTTAGTGATTTTATCTGAGGTGCCTGTGAGCAGCTCCATGAGGAGTTTGTCCCTCTCATCATCAAAGGATGACATTCTAGTGCGTGTTCCTTAGAAAAATCAATATTAACCACAATGTGGAGAACTGAATGCAACCTGCCACACAAACTTTACACAAACAGAACAAAGGGGTAGTGGTGGGAACAAAAGCAGCACATCAGTCCTGAAGAAAACCTGTATCTGTATTTTAAAAAGTAAGAAAAATATTGATACTTAGAGGATTATGTCTACTGGCGAAGAATAGAAAAAGGATATAAAGAGTGCCGAGGCAAAGGGTTTTTCTGTATTAGGACACGGGAGTTCAGATGAATTACCATGTAGTGACATCTTTGGTAGTGGGATGTTTTTTGTGACCTTGAGAGGCACCAATACTGTGAATCTCTTACTCTTTAAAATAGATACAGGTTTTCTTCAGGACTGATTTGCTGCTGTTGTTCCCACCACTACCCCTTTGTCCTGTTTGTGTAAAGTCTGGGAACTGTATATAGCAGTAAACAGTGTTAGAATGGCCCAAGGTCTCACCTCATTGGCTGAAGTTTGAGTTCTTTTAAATGATCTGGAATTGCTACTAAACAAACGCCGTTGTTGAGGCCATTGGCCATTTTAAAACTGTTTACTCCTATTTAAAGTAACAGGGGATGCAACACCATGGATGCGTCATATTTACAATATGGGGCACCATAGCGTATGGTCCCAAGGAGCGTCAGAAATTCTGACTCATCTGCCCAGCGTGATGCACGGCTGAATTTGGGATAACAACAAGCTCTACTTCAGCAATGCATCACAAAACAGAGGCGATAGGTCGGTTCTGACTGATGCAAGTAGCCTAATGTGTAGGAACCAATGTAATGGATTGTAAAATGATGGAATAGTCACCTTGTACACCATTACATTAGTCTTGGATATAATGCAGACAAGTATGAAGTATGAAGTATGGCTATGTGTCAAATTGCAGTGGGCATAGTCTACTTCTATGTACGTAGAGGCCTAAGTATGTGTGACATAGTGAGTGACACTTGAATGTGAGTGTATGTTGTAATGTAAAGTGGTAATTCATGTGTTACCTACCTTTTGTGTGTACTTACCTGTTGTGCTTTGGAATTCTCTTGGCTGGACTTGGGGACCCATTCCTCCATGGAGGTGTGACAATCTTGGCCTGTCCCTTACATGGAGTACACAACGTCACAATGCCTTGTGCATTGGATGATGATATCATAGGTGCCATGGTGCCAGGTTGATCAAGGGGTCCTACAACATGATTGCCACATGTGTGGACCTACTACTAGTAGCGGCCATGTGAGTTAATAACTATTTCCCTCTTTCCCAGAGGACCCATGGTGCAAGATTTCAACATTATCTATGGAGGTGGTGTGTTTTTACATGTGTTTTGTGGTTTATGTTGTGTCACTAGGCTCATTGGTTTCACTAGAAGTGCTCACCTCAAGTATGGTTATACTATGTATCACCAAACCAGTCACAACAGTGTTTTTATTGAAGAATAGACATAACACACTCAACATTATGAGCAATAGTATTATGTTTTATTATGTCTACTGGCAAGAACTTGGCAGGCTAACTCTTCTATTATATATTTACAGATTATCAAGGAGTCACAGCTAAAAGGTGCTGTTTATGCTTAATTTCTTAGCACGTAGAGTCACTATGCAGTAATACGTCATCATTAATGAATGGTATCAGGGAGTTATTTTTCTTGATCCTGATGAAAAGCCAAAGGGTACCACTTGAAACATGTAGACCCTGAGAAAGGCAGGTACATGATCACCAATACTTTCTCCATTCCCCGCTTTTTGACCATACGAACTAAAGGTCAGAATAAATAGTGTTTTACCTACTAGTCAGGTATTTTTTACTTTTACTTTCCATATATATATTTTTAAGTTTTACATGTCTTGTTAGTGAAAAACTCCCTAATTCGTTTTTCACTACTGTGATGCTTACCCCTTCAATAGGATAACATTGGGGATTCCTTATTACATTTAATAAGCTGTAATTTCACATTGGGAGCAGGTGGATATTTCATGTTTGGTACCTATGAAATTGTAATGATAAACCCTCTTTAATAGAAAAGTCAGATTTTTCATTGCAATTTTGAAAATGCCACTTTTAGAAAGTTGGCGTTTTCCTGCTCTTAGCCCTTTGTGCCTGCGGCCTGTCTTGGGTCATGACTGAGTGTAACTGACAGTTATAATTTGTGAATTCCTCCCAGACAGCCACACAATAGAGGGATTTGGTGTGCTACAATGGCCCATGTGTTGGCAGGATGGGGCGGAGCTGAGCACAACCCCACTTACACCTAAATAGCCTGTGCTCTGCTTTTCACACAAATGACCTTACAAGCCTGTATTGGCACTGCAGCCAGCTTGAATACAGGGCAGGGTGTCAGGAAATTCCATGCAATTCAAATAACCTTTCCATAAGCTTCCAGAAGAAGGCCACCAGGGTATAAAGATAGTACCTACGGACTCACTCTTCAGTTCACTACTGTCCCTGTGGAAGAGCTCGCAGAGGACTGCCTGCTGCTGTGACCTGCTGTGCACTCTGTAAGACTACTGCTGTACTGGAAGGACTGCTTTGCTGCCTGGAGCCTGCCTTAAACCCTTAAGAGGCCAGCACTCTGTTGAGCCATGCATCACCTGCACTCAAGACTACCAGAAGTGACTCCAAGGGATAGTTTGCTGGACTCCTGTTCAGAGCCACAGGGACAAAAGGCTCCCACCATCTAGAACCTGCACCTGGACCCACCCTGAGTGGGTCCTGAACCCCCAAGAGACATGTGGACTCGGTTCCTCACTGCAGGCCAACACTGATGAAGAGACATGTTGAGGGGTGATGTGTCGAAAATGCAGACGCAATGCGTCGATGCGACGGCAGAGATGCAGGCGATGTGTCGATTTCACAGCCGCGAAGCCGGCAATGCGTCAAAGCAGGGGCTGCGTCGGATTCGGAGCGGGTGCCACGATGTCGGTGACACAGTGCTCAGGACTCGGGCTGTGGTGATTTTTCAGGTACAAAGCAGGCTCTGCGTTGATTCTTTAGCCACTCGGAGGTGCTGCATTGAGAAAACAGGCGCTGAGAGTCGATGCGTAAATATTGTCACCAGGCTATTTCCAAGGGCCCAGGAACTGGATTTCATACCACTTGGCAAAAGAGCACAGCCACTGGCAGGTGAAGTCTTTGATGGCCCTGAGACTTCTTAACAGGAGGCCAATATGCACAAGCCTTTGGAGAACCTTGGAAGCAGAATACAGAAAGCAAAGTCCTTTCACTCCTAGGACAGTGGCAGAAGGCAGCAGGCTAGGACAACAAAGCAACAGGTAGAGTAGCAGTCCCTTCTACAGCATCCACCTCTTCTTCATGGTAGAATGTTCTGATTTTGGGGTGTCTGAGGTCCAATACTTGTATCCCTTTCTGCTTTTGAAGTAGGCAAACTTCAAAGGAAAGTCTTTGTAGTGCACTAGACCTGTCTTTCCCTTTCCTGGCTCTAGACACATTAGAGGGGAGTGGAGACAGCTTTGTGAGGACAGGCACAACCCTATTCAGGTGTCAGTGACGGTTCACTGATAAAATATCGATGACAAAATCATCGATGTTAAAAATATCGAAAACAAAATATAGAATACAAAAATATCGACTCCCATTCCTACAAAGGTAAGTACAAAAATATTAAATCAAAAATATTGATGTAAAAAAATATCAATTTAAATATATATATAAAGTAAAAAAGGATATTCACAATATATTATATATTAATATTAATTTTATCAAAATAAATTACATTAATTAACAAAATAAACACACAAACATAATAATTTATACATACATATATTTACTTTAAAATAGTTAATAAACTATTATCTTTCATTTATTTTAAAACTTTAACATTATATAAATATATCAATCATTTTAAATATAAAAAAATCTATAATAATTTAAAACATAAAATTATCAAAACATATTTAAACTTACATTTCCCAATGCAATCAGTGCAACAGTAGGGAAAGTGTTAGCTAGAAAAATAATTACATTTACTATTCCAACTCCAGTGAGTGAAACAGTAGGGAAAGTGTTGGATAGCAGAGGGGGAAAAGTTACTATTCCCACTTCAGTGCGAGCAACAGTAGGGAAAGTGTTGGATAGCGGAGGGGTAACAATTTACTACTCCCACTGCAGTGAGTGCAACAGTAGGGAAAGTGTTGGATAGCGGAGGAATAAAAATTACTGTTCCCACTCGAAACGTTGCAACAGTAGGGAAAGTGTTGGATAGCAAAGGGTAAAAATTACTATTCCCATTCCAGTGAGAGCAACAGTAGGAAAAGTGTTGGACAGCTGAGGGGAAAACATTACTATTCCTACTTCAAATAGTGCAACAGTAGGAAAAGCGTTGGATAGCGGAGGGTAAAAATTACTATTCCCACTCCACTGAATACAACAGTAGAAAAACTGTTGGATAGCAGAGGGGTAAGAAATGTTATCCCAACTTCAGTGAATGCAACAGTAGGGAGAGTGTTGGATAGCAGAGGGGCAAAAATGTGCTACTCCCACCAGTGAGTGCAACAGTAGGGAAAGTGTTGGATAACGTAGGGGTAATAAATTGTATTCCCACTCCAGTAAATGCAACAGTAGGCAAAGTGTTGGATAGCGGAGGGGCAAAAATTTACTACTCCCACTCCAGTGAGTACAACAGTAGGGAAAGTGTTAGATAGCGGAGGGGTCAAAATTACTACTCCCACTCCAGTGAGTGCAACAGTAGGGAAAGTGTTGGATAGCAGAGGGGTAAAAAATACTATTCACACTCAAACAGTTAAAACAAAAATAAAAAACATTACAAATTATTTTTAAAAATCATAAAATTAAAAATATTTAGTAATGAAAAATGTAATATATAAAAATTAAAAATATTAATAATTAACATTAATTAACAATTATGGTGCCGATTCCGATCCTGTAAATCCCGGGTACGAATGGTCGTACGGAGCGTATTCTCCGCACGACTCGTACCCGGGAAATCCTCCTTACAAAGCAGCAATTACGTTTCGTACAGAAATACCATTTCCGTACGATTCGTAAAAAACTACGTGCGGCTAGAAAATACCCACAATTCTCATCCGGGACATCGCGTACGTGACGTCCGGACGGAGTCATGCAGCGTTTTACGGACCAGCAAGTACGATTCGTGCCTACGTCACTCCGCACGGCTCATTTTTTACGGCAGCCAAAAACTCCCGGGAAATTGAGGACGACGCGAAGAAGGAGAACCGGTACGCGACGGACAGCCATGGACCCCTCCTACGTGTCATCCCGGCACTCCTAGCCTACGACCTGGGTCACCGAAACCGCCGCGCACGCCTCAGAAGGTCAGAACAACACACAGGGGCAAAGGGGGGGCGAGGAGCAGGAAACATAACCCCTACCCAATTTAAAAAATACTATATTCTGTACATACATTACCTCCAGGGTCTGGTCACTTCGGGGCGTGTCCACCAATCCCTGCGTACTGCAACAACGGAAGTGGACGTGTACGCTTACCCGTCACCCCTACAATGGTGGGACGGACCGTACCCACGCTCTGAGGGCGTGGGTACGGTCCATTCCACCATTGTAGTGGTGATGTAGGGGTACGCGTGGTACGGACCGTACCCATGCCCTCAGAGCGTGGGTATGGTCCGTACCATGCATACCCCTACATCACCACTACAATGGTGGTACGGACCGTACCCACGCCCTCAGAGCGTGGGTACGGTCCGTACCACGCGTACCCCTACATCACCACTACAATGGTGGTACGGACCGTACCCACGCTCTGAGTCCGTGTGTACGGTCTGTACCACCATTGTAGTGGTGATGTAGGGGTACACGTGGTACGGACCGTATCCACGCCCTAAGAGCATGGGTACGGTCCGTACCACACGTACCCCTACATCACCACTACAATGGTGGTATGGACCGTACCCATGCCCTCAGAGTGTGGGTATGGTCCGTACCACGGGTACCCCTACATCACCACTACAATGGTGGTACGGACCGTACCCATGCCCTCAGAGCGTGGGTACAGTCCGTACCACGCGTACCCCTACATCACCACTACAATGGTGGTACGGACCGTACCCACGCTCTGAGTCCGTGTGTACGGTCTGTACCACCATTGTAGTGGTGATGTAGGGGTACACGTGGTACGGACCGTATCCACGCCCTCAGAGCATGGGTACGGTCCGTACCACACGTACCCCTACATCACCACTACAATGGTGGTATGGACCGTACCCGCGCCCTTAGAGCGTGGGTACGGTACGTACCACACGTACCCCTACAACACCACTACAATGGTGGTACGGACCGTACCCATGCTCTGAGTCCGTGTGTACGGTCCGTACCACCATTGTAGTGGTGATGTGGGGGTATGCATGGTACGGACCGTACCCACGCCCTCAGAGCGCGGGTACGGTCCGTACCACGCGTACCCCTACATCACCACTACAATGGTGGTACGGACCGAACCCATGCTCTGAGTCCGTGTGTATGGTCCGTTCCACCATTATAGTGGTGATGTAGGGGTACGCGTGGTACGGACCGTACCCATGCCCTCAGAGCGTGGGTACGGTCCGTACCACCAATGTAGTGGTGACGTAGGGGTACGCATGGTACGGACCGTACCCAACCTATGAATGCGGGGGTACGGACTGCATCACCCGTACCCCTAGGGCACCAGTACATTTGTGATACAAGGCGTACACACGCCATGAATGTTGGCTTAGGGCCTGGTGCAGCATATAACCAGTATATTGGGGTGTGTGTATGCCCAGGACAGCAGTGTACTGCACCAAGGGTGCGGATGGGTGGGTGGGTGGCTGCCTAGGATTCCCAGCAGTGGACAAAGACATGTGAGGTGTGGGTGCAGAGGAATACCATCAGTGGACAGAGACATGGGGGTGGGTGCGTATCACTCCCAGCAGTGGACAGAGACATGTGAGGTGTGGGTGCAGAGGAATACCAGCAGTGGACAGAGACATGTGAGGGGTGGGTGCCTATCACTCCCATCAGTGGACAGAGACATGTGAGGGGTGGGTGCCTATCACTCCCAGCAGTGGACAGAGACATGTGAGGGGTGGGTGCAGAGGAATACCAGCAGTGGACAGAGACATGTGAGGGGTGGGTGCCTATCACTCCCAGCAGTGGACAGAGACATGGGGGTGGGTGCCTATCACTCCCAGCAGTGGACAGAGACATGTGAGGGGTGGGTGCCTATCACTCCCAGCAGTGGACAGAGACATGTGAGGGGTGGGTGCCTATCACTCCCAGCAGTGGACAGAGACATGTGAGGGGTGGTTGCCTATCACTCCCAGCAGTGGACAAAGACATGTGAGGTGTGGATGCAGAGGAATACCAGCAGTGGACAGAGACATGTGAGGGGCAGGTGCATATCACTCCCAGCAGTGGACAGAGACATGGGGGTGGGTGCCTATCACTCCCAGAAGTGGACAGAGACATGTGAGGGGTTGGTGCCTATCACTCCCAGAAGTGGACAGAGACATGTGAGGGGTGGGTGCCTATCACTCCCAGCAGTGGACAAAGACATGTGAGGGGTGGGTGCCTATCACTCCCAGCAGTGGACAGAGACATGGGGTGGGTGATTATCACTCCCAGCAGTGGACAGAGACATGTGAGGGGTGGGTACAGAGGAATACCATCAGTGGACAGAGACATGTGAGGGGTGGGTGCCTATCACTCCCAGCAGTGGACAGAGACATGTGAGGGGTGGATGCCTATCACTCCCAGCAGTGGACAAAGACATGTGAGGGGTGGGTGCCTATCACTCCCAGCAGTGGACAGAGACATGGGGGTGGGTGCGTATCACTCCCAGCAGTGGACAGATACATGTGAGGGGTGGGTGCAGAGGAATACCAGCAGTAGACAGAGACATGTGAGGGGTGGGTGCCTATCACTCCCAGCAGTGGACAGAGACATGGGGGTGTGTACATCATTATCAGATGACCACAACTCCATGGGTGTATGTACGCATCCCTAATTTTCGACTATGTTGATAGTGCCATAACAACACATCACTGACAGCAGTGTCCCACTCCCAAGAGGAAGGATGTCTTTCCCCCACTGCATGACACACCACATGTGGGTGTGAGGACAAATGACACATGCATACCCACCCCTGGCGGATGCAGCACAATACACACACAGAGATCATGCCACATGACTGTATAGTCATGTCAATGCCTACTAAACTAAGAGAGCCAAAGGGAACACACACTGTCACGTACATCCCAGGACTGATAGGAATGTACAGGTGCTGGGACAGCCACCAAGATGTTGTCTGTCATGGAAGGAATAGGGTGGAGTTCCCACAGATACAGTGCCCACAATTGTGAGTCAGGTGCCCAAATACCCTGCAGAACAAGTACCATATGTGTGCTAGGCTGGGATTACACACATGCATAGTGCGGAAAAGGGAGAATTTCTCCATGAAGGCATGGCAACATACTCAATACACAAGTACAGTGACTAGCAAGGATGGCACAGACGATGCAGCCGGAGACATTGCTGAGCAGGCATGGCCATAGTTGAAGGGATCCGTCACCAACAAAGGGAATGTATACACAGGTCAGCACAACAATTGTGCAACTCTCTGCAGGGAAGATGTCAGGTGCCACGGAGGAAGAGACACTCCTTGGTACAATGTCTCAAAAAACAAATAACACACACGACCAAAGATCCTTTGCAGAGACCTTGTGATGGCACGCAGATCCCATGGTCCACCTCATGACCATCAGACTCGAACCTTTGCCCGAAACATAACACATTACCACAACCCCAACTCCTGGAGCATCAGCACCAACATCAATACCTGAAATGCAATAGTGTTCAAAGTAAAAAGAAAATGCTTTAATCAGCATAAAATAATATTTTTTTCAAGAACACTATATACAAAGGCCAATGGCCAGTCCAGAATAGAAGTCCTTGGGAGGACACATGGGCACGCGTCTCCCCTAGCTTGCCTGCACATTTGAACCCTCAGGTTCGTCGACTGGGGGGGGCATCATATGGGGAAGGAACAGGCACCGCAGGGACAGGAGGTGTAAGGGTAGGTGTGGTGGGTGCAGGGACGGACGCCTCCACCACAGTGGGTTGGGCAGCGCCAAAGGTGGAGGTGAGCTCGGCGCTGCACACTTCTGCCAGGGCGTCCAGAGTATCCCCTGCGCCGGAAGAAACCACAGGCACAAAGGGGGGGGGGGTCGGAGGGATGGGGTGCAGCGCTACTGGGGGAGGGGGTGGACATGGGGGGACTCAACTCCCCTACCCGGGGAGTGCCTTGCCCGGTTGCGGGCTGGTGACCCAGTCGGGCTGAGGCCCAGCACAGACATGTAGCTCTCCTTGTCTGACTGTGTGGCAGGGGAGCCAAGGGGAGTGCTTTTGGAGGGACTGGGTAGTGAGGCATGCAGACTCAGACTGTGGCTGCGTGTATGCCTGTGTGCCCCAGACCCAGTGGGTGTGCCTTTATCCCCCTGAGTGTGCGTGCCAGAGGTGTGTGCTTGCCCTTACGTGTTGGTGTGCTGCCTGTGTCTGGTGGGGTGCATGCTTGGGAATATCTGGGTGTGCATGGGACTGGCATGGGAGTGGGAAGTGTGGATGGGGCTGGGGTAGGGGGGGACGATGCGCTGCAGGAGACTCACTGCTGCCGTCAGTGAAGAGTCCATGGACCTCAGCAACATCCGTTGGTCAGACATCGCTGCTGACATGCCCTCCATGAAAGACACCATCTGTGTCAGCAGTCTGGTGTGGCCATGGAGGACATTCAGCATCGATTTCTGGCCAACCTGCAACTGCCGCTGAATGTTCACAGACTCTGCAGTGAGGGCAGCAGGGGTGACAGGGGCAGGGGGTGCGGTGCCTGGCACGAAGGAGACATGGTGGTGCCCTGCACGGACAGAAGGGACCGGAGCAACTGGGAGGGCGGTGATGGGAATGGAGGAGGCGGGGACAGATGCTGTGCTGCTGCCAGGTGTTGTAGCAGCCTCCGCCCCCTCGAGGAGTTCAGCCTCGGACCCGTCAGCGTCGTAGTCGGTGTCGCCACCAGACAGGTCCTCCGCCTGACTCCCCTCGCCCTCCGTGCCACTTGCTCCCGCAGACTCAGCAGCAGTGGTGGCACCGGTGCTGGATCCCTCCTCCAGGTCCGTGCAGGTGTCTCCCTCGGTGTCCTTCGATGATGCTGTGGGCAAGGTGAAGATACAGAAAATAATCAGTCACCTGTATACATCTGACACATGAGTCCAAACAAAATAGGTCACAGTGCATATCAGGCTATGCATCATGAGTAACATCTAGAATAGTCCGCACATATGTAACCCTGCACTCCTCAGTTGGTTGACCCACCATGCCACTTGGAAACAAGGAAAAATAGGAAACAACAGCAAATAACTTGTTATCGAAATATACTGAGAAGCTAGTGTCTGGGAACAGTTGAGCACAGCAATACTATGAAGCCATGCCACCTCTTGTTTACTGTGAACGAAACAGTATTGGTGCACCCAAGGCTAAATAACAGACCTCAATGCTGAAGGTGTCCCCACACTCAGAGACCTGTAAGTACTTTGGAAACCCAAACGAAATACATTGTGTCCCTTGGGAATCACACCGCTTTACACAATCTACATGTTTGGAATGTGTGAATGTGCCACTTTGTGAACAGAACACACATGTGCCTGTATAAAAGAAGTCACACAAGGAGGTGCACACAAAACTACATTTACACAGTCATTGTATGAGCTGCCAGCCTTATTCAAAGAAGCCTCTGTTAGAAAGAAATGGGGTTTCAGTGAGTACATATACATGGCACCACGGCGGTCTGGACAACTTGACACTCGTAAGTTGGTATCAGCAACAACCAAGGACTTACCCAAATGCCACCACACTTTGGGAACATGGATATGTATAATCTGAAAAACAGTCTTATTCGAACTGTGCCTTTCTTAAAAATGTGCCAGCGTGTCCCCTGAAAGTGTAAAGGTGGTTTCTTGTGCACTTCCTTGGGAGACATCTGTCATGCAGGCACATTATTGTCCCTCACAACAAAACATCAAAGTCAAGCATTGAAAACATGAAGAAATGTTGACAAGTGTAGTGAGTGCCAAGGTACAAGACTTCTTGACTAACAACTTGAATCATGCCACCTGTCACATGGCCATCCGTACCATGATGACACAGTTGGCAACACATCTGACCCACTGCCTGTCATGTGGAGTGGCACACATGTTCAAACACAGGACAATGCATAAGCTAATGGGCCTGCAATTGTGTCGGAATAAGGCACACCTGCACTGAGGAGACACCCTCATGGCAAGCAAGAATGTCCACACAGATGTCAGCGCACAAAGACCAAACTACATAGCATCTGGACCACACGCTGGTGCCAAAAATGTATGAGCAGGAATCATGTATTTAAACTTTTGACACATGCTGCAAAGCACAAACATGAATGCCTGCACAACATCACTGGGTCACTGCATGTTGAGTGTCTGTCCAGACAATTATCACACACAGGTCAGACCTTGCAAGGAGACATAAGGTTTGGACATGTAGGCCTTGCCCGCACAAACCCCCCATACCTGAGACAATGTGATTGAGACAGATCAAGAAGTTACACCTCTTAATCAGGGTTTACAAAAATGTGAGGCTGCCAACACATATTTGTGACAAACAACCATCAACAGATAGTTGTAAATAGACACACAGGCACTGCCCATTGTGAGGATGCACAAGCCAAATGGCATCACCCTGTCCAGTGGACACATGTAGCACACTTTAGATAAATACAAATGAGGCCAGGGAACAATGCCACAGAGGCCAACCTATGCTGAACACACAGAGAATGGACACAGTGTTGGATGACACACATGATTCCGAGGCAAGGGTGTCTCAGGGGACTGTAGTGGGCACACTGCTCCATGGTCCTGGAATGATCTGACTGTAACATGAGCAACCGTCCCGGCACTATGCATATCTCCCACTCATGCACATCATGTCTGAGGCCACAACATCGGTCATGCATGCTGCAAGTCTGTTCATTTGAAACCTCACACTCCTATGTTGAGACTCTGCATCAGTGCCAACAAATATGGACCCCCAAATGACTGAACAGGACAGGGCACAGGCAAGGTACCAACACATGCCACAGACCACCCCCACACATGATGCAGAAAGCAATGTGCACTTGGATTAACTGGCAGCCTAGATGACCATGTGCAATAGTGATTACACACAGACCAGGGAATATATGTCAAGGAGGGGAAGGGAGGAAGAACAGCACCGGTTGACTTGGGGGAACAGGATATGCACTGCATATATAAACCCTAGCAGTGTTTCCAGGCGACTGAGCACTTCCAAAAGCTGGTGACACACAACAAACACACATGTACCTACCCCCTCCTTGCTGCTGTGTCTCCTGTAACCGCCTATCCATATCAGGGAAGACCATCGCCAGGATACGCCTCATCTGGTGGGTCAGGCGTCGGCGCCCGCCGTGGGGGCGTGGAGTCCTCCAGCAGGACCCGGGTGATCCTCCGGGTCCAGCACCGGATGTCCTGCCACCGTTTTCTGACTTGGGCTAGGCGCCGACTGCGACCCTCCACCGATCTCACGGCCCTGACGGCCCGCTTCCAGATCTCCCCCTTTGCGTAGGCAGTTACCTGTGAGGATGACAAAGTGAGACAACATCACTACACCTGCTCCATGTCAGAGAGACACACATTCGAACATCTTTGATATGTTGAACAGGGCATTGGATGCTGCCAAGGAATAGCATCTTTGTCATATGGACATTGGCCTCTGTGGAAGCCCCAATGCACTACATGGCATATAAAGTACACAGGTGGCATGAGGGGTGCGACACACTCCATGATCATGGCACACACTGTGCATCAAAAGAAACACCAGGCTGATGGACAGCACCTCCAAGCAGTTAAATGCCCCAGGCCACTGACGCAACCTCAGCATAGTACACAGACACACAGAGGCACAGATTAATCACATGCCATTGGCAACAGCGGATACAAAGCTCACTCTGCACATGTGCCACTTGCCTGTGGGGTGTCACAGGTGTGGGGCTAGCTGAGCAAGTCAGACACACAGCACGGCTTACTACTCACATCAGATGGGTAGAGCTGTTGCCTCCTCCATGCAGCTGGTGTGCAACACTTCACATAGACACTCACCCACATGACAAGGAACATTCACACACATCAATGTCCAGGGGGCGTACACATCACTTGGACACTCTCACCACGGCTCCACTCAACTCACACACATCTGTGGGTACAGTCACCTGTCACACCGGGGGGACTACTGAATCACCTCAGGACTATAGACAAAAAATGCCACAAAGGATTAGCCAGGCTGAATGTGTCATGCACTATGCAGTGAATGTCACAGTAAGCACAATGCAAGTGAGGAATGCACACATGAACTACATCATGCTCTGCATGGGAGACATAAGCCATTCCCCCCCCTGGGACCCACTCTAAACAACATTACATGTCTGTCACACCTGGACACAATGCCAGAAGTGACAGTCACAAAAAAGGTGCACAGTCAAAGCTAGTGGAGTCAGCACTCACCTGCTCCCCTGGTCTCCCATACAGGCTGGTGTACTGTGGGAGGATGACATCCAGCAATGCCTCATTCTCCTCCTGGGTGAATGGCTGGGCCCTCTCCACAGACCTTGACATGGTGCCAGAGGAAGCACAGACAGCAGCAGTGTTGTCAACAGGAAAGTTGTGCAGGCAAGTGCCCTCTCATGGGTTCTGGCTGACTTATATCTGTCTTGCTGAGGGGCATTCATTTGGAGGAGTACATAGTGATTGGTCAGATTCATTCGCATCTTACGTTTACTCCAATCCCTTTCCACATACACCAGTGACAGCATTTGCATTGTTCAAATTTTGAGCATCATGTGAAGTCAACAACCACTTTGCAACATTGTATTTTGTGGCCAACTGACTTTTCCAGGAAACCTGATGGAAAAATTTGAACTGAAAACTCTGCATCCATGACAACCAGCATGCATTTAGTGCCTAATACGTGTCCCTTATGTTTCCCCTATGCAATTTTCAAATCCACACACAGGTATGGTGCATTTCACACGTACCCCTACGGCACCAGTTGCACAGTGCGTTTGACACGTACGTGTACACACTGGTAGTACAAGTACGGGTACGTGTACTACCAGTGCCTACACATACGTGTACTACCAGTGCCTACACGTACGTGTAGGTACTGGTAGTACACGTACGGGTACGTGTACTATCAGTGCCTACACGTACGTGTACTACCAGTGCGTACACATACGTGTAGACGTGTAGACACTGGTAGTACACATACGTGTGTACGGTCCGTACCACGCGTGCTCCTACGGCACCACTACTATAGTGATACGGACCATACTTGTACGGTCCGTACCACGCATGCTCCTACGGCCACACAACTCTAGTGATGCGGACCGTACACACGCCCTCAGAGCATGTGTACGGTGCGTTTCACATGCTTATACTGTTGATAGGATGCGCACACGAAAGGAATGGAGGTCTCAGACTAGCACAAGGATGTACATCAAGTCATTGTCATTGCTGTGCTACATGTGCAGGGCCTAGGTGTGTCAGGCAGTGATATTGCACATGTCTCCTCATGTATTTGCACAATTGATGTGTGATGACCTGTGTACACATGTCATGTGTGATGGGGCACTATGTGGCACACTTCCCCTTCACACTTTTCACATGTGTGCCTGTAGTACAAACGTGTCAAGCACAGCATCACTTGTATGGCACAGTCACCACCACCCGCAACTGTCCCCTGATGCCAGGGACAGGGACACTAACAACTGACATTTAAAGACCAGCGTGCACCGATGTGACTATGTCATGTGTGTGTCATGTGTTCCCATGAGCTTGCTGTTGGTGTTCCGTCAACTGCATCTGCTGTTGCTGCATCCAACATGTGTCTGTGTGTAGATGGGCATGGCACACATCTACGCACACCATGCCACATGTGGATTTCCACGTAACGTGTGTCTGTATGCATCGAACTTGATATTTTGACATGAGGACATATCTGCGTCGTCTCAATGTCTGTGTTTTCTGTTTACACGTGTACCCCTTCATCGCAATGTGTGTGATCTGTACATTTGACATTCCATGTGATCTGTGCGTCTAGCTTGCCGTCAGCTGTCTGTATGAGATGACATCCTTCAAATGCTGATATGTGGATGTATGTCACTCTTGTGATGTCTCTGGCTGTTCACTGACACTGGCCCACAGCTCGTTTCAGGGCATGTCATGTAGACTTGACAATCAACGGGTGTAGCTGGCTTTTCGTAGGAGTATCACCTGGCTGGCATACGTGTCCTGGATGTATTGCACAGACCAGACTCTGTATTTAGCAGATGTGTATTAGCAGTTGAGCATGTGCTCAGTTCATTGACATTGATGTTGTTATGTTCTCACTGTTCGTTATTCATTCCAATTTTCTGCAGGGCACCGCCTGTCCCCAGACCAATGCCAGACTTGGGTGCCATGAGGGAACGTGACTGCATACGCCGTTACAGATTCACCCAGGTATCCTACTGCGCTGACCCCCATGATGAAGGTGATGGCAGCCCTACATTTTTTTGCCACAGTTACGTTTCAATTCACCATAGCTGATGTTGGTGGCATGTCACAGATGATGTTCAGCCGTGTCCTGCATGATGTTTTGGCAGCCATGTTGGAGCACCTGGATGAATTCATCCATTTTCCGACTCCTGAGGAGTTGACAGGTATCAAGGGTGATTTCTATGCCCTGGGAGGGATGCCCCATGTCATTGGGTCCATTGATGGGACACATGTGGCTTTGGTACCACCACAGGCACAGGAGGTCGCCTATCGCAGCCGTAAACATTACCACTCTATAAATGCCCTTGTGGTGTGTCTTGCTAACATGCTGATTTCCCATGTCTGTGCATGTTTTCCAGGGTCAGCACACAATGCCTACATCATGAGGCGTAGCAGGGTGCCACAAATGATGCTGCGGCTGCACAACGAATGAGCATGTCTTGTTGGTGGGTATACTCTGTTTGTCCTGTGTTTTGCGGTATCTTTGTATCTTACGGCATCTCCTGACCCACTTTTTTACATGTTTCCATGTAGGGGACTCTGGCTATCCCAACATGCCATGGCTGATGATGCCTCTCCGCAACCCAAGATCAGCTGCAGATCACCGTTACAACAATGCACACGGGCAGACCAGGCGAGTGATTGAGAGGACGTTTGGCCTCCTGAAGAGCCGATTCCGGTGCCTTCACAAGACAGGCGGGTCCCTCCCATATGCACCGGCGAAGGTCTGCAAAATCTTCCTCGTGTGCTGCATGCTGCACAACATGGCAGTGGAGAAGGCAGTGCCACTCATCCTGGAGCAGCATGAGCAGGAACATCCACCCGTGGAGGATGAAGGGCTTGGTCACGAGGCAAGTGAGGAGGAGGATATCCGGAGTCAGCTCATACGCAACTTCTTCTCATAATGGTAAGTCACTGTGCACGCTTGGAGCCTTGTGTGGCATGTGTTGCAATGTGTGTGTCCAGCTGACTGTGTGCTATGTGACTTAGATGTGTGTTCTGATGTGTCACTCGAGTGATGATGTCATTCCACTCATTTTAGCTGAGACCCTAATTTTTCTAATCGCATGGTGACAACATTATTCCTTTAGAGTAAATGACCATGTATGCGGATAACAATCTTTTAGCTGACTTCTTGTGTGTCTGTCATCCATAGGTTCTTGCGCATGTTGTCTGGTCGTGTCATCATTGGCCGCCTGCTATTCCTCATGAGTATTGCAACGTGTGCTGAATCAGCGTTCCATGCATGGACATGGGGAAAAGTCATTTTGGGTGAGGATTGCAGCAAGACATTTTGGGGGTGTTACGTGTTTGGAATGTGTGGGGACTGCTCCTGTGCATGTTGGGTTACCATGCATACATGTCGACTCACCATGGAGCACATGACATGTAGCATGACTCCCATGAATTGGTAGTCAACCTTCGTGACAGTCATCTCTAATGGTTTGTGGATTCTGATGAAGGCATCAATGTGTGTAAAACTTCCCTCAGAAACATACGGGATGCTACGGGTGGACATGGTGTGGGACATCCCCATAACAGGATCAATGGGGAATTGCAGCCTCTCCGTGTGCAGCAGGGGGTGTTTGGCTCATCCCATTAACTTGTGTGCCAGGCCATTTGGATTTACTACATCTGTGTTGTGAAGGGGGTGTCCAGTGTTGGTCCCACATGTTCAGCCCAATGACCTGTGTGTCTGTTCATATTGATGCATTTCCCTTAGAGTGAGCCTGAGTAATAAAGGGGTTCCTCACCCTCCAAGGTGCCTCATCTCTGTCAATGCAGGTCTCTTGCCACTTTGCATGCGGCATCTCTGGCATAGTTGTCAAAGATTGTGCATATGAGTCTATATGTTGTTTGGCTACATGCATGCAGTTCTTCATGGGTTAGAATCTCAATTGTGCATAAAGTCCATGGTTGTGTATGTATTTGGGCATGTTGGTCCCCACGACGGGCCGTCAACGCCTGCTGAGGGTGTGTCTCCTGTGCGCGGCTCGGCCTTCTGTTTCCTGATCCTATGTCAGTCATCTTTGGTGATTGTGCATCCATTTTCTCTGGGTGTGCCATGGGTAACCGGACACTCCTTCCTTTACATACGCCTGTTGCAGTTGTCCTTTCTGACATCCTTGTCTTTGTGTGCTACTTTTGGCATAGTTTCCAGGACATGCCGCCTGCTGCTGCGGCCCGTGCAGCAAGGGCCCACAAAGTAGCGGGATTCGGCAACACACACGCCTCAAAGATGCTCCTCCCTGCCTCCCTCCACCCATTCATTTGGCTGTCATCATCTTGTCTGTGCCACTGTTGCGGCCACGCGGTGCCAAAGGCAGGACCGTCAGCACATGCAACGTGCACATTGCACGACCCTCATGTCCTTGCATGACCCACATCACACTACAGTCTGATGTTGTAGCCACACTCCAAGCAATGTCTATCCGAAACTCAACCGCCTGCTCTCGGGCATACCCTAAGCGCACACACAACACCTTTGCATGCTGAGTGTGCAACTCCGACTGCCTACACAGCGCTGCCCCGCCTTCCAGGCCCTGTCACACCAACCAGATCATGTCCCTCCTGCTCCACACCGGCTCCGTCCACCAGCAAGGCCATGGGAGTGGGACTCAAGCCTTCAGCATGTGGTATAGTGGCGTCATCTGGCACATGGCCCAGGGATCATCTCTCAGCGTGTCAATCTTCAATGTGTCCAGGACCCCCTTCTCCACCATCACATGCGCACACAACCTCATGATCATGTCGTATGCCATTGACACCCAGGTGCTCCTCACCCTCACCAAAGACGCAGCCATTGCCAGTTCCAACATTCAAGAAGGTATGAGGTCCATGGATGAATAGCTGAACATCAGCCACCTGAGGCTGGACTTGTACAGGACTGAGGTAAGCATCTGAGGATTGTCCCCTTACAGCTGGCTCAACTCCTTGTGTCCCACCCGCAGGGGCCCTACACAAGCACCCAGTGGCCACGCACACAAGATGGTGTGCATCATGGAATTGTCACTCACATTTGCCATGCAAATCACCAGCATCTGTACCTCATGCTGCAACACCCTCTGCATGATGCACATGATCCTCAGATAGATCCACTCCCCCAGGTCCACGACACCAGCCGTGTCAACTACTGCCCCGCCCTCTACGGAGCAAGTACATCCAAACTCACGGGAAACTTGTCCACATCCAGGGTGCATCTTCACAACTCAGCTTCAACATCCCACACCCCATCAACATCACCGTCCACCTGAGATAGCTGCAAGGGATCGCTGTGTGCTGCAGGATGACCTTCACACTCCTCACACACACTCAGGAGGCAGTCAACAACCCCAGACCCCAAAATCAACCTTGTACGTCTGTCATCCAAGACCCCGTTGGCCCAACTCTATGCATCCGAACTTGGCCTGGCCACCATTCTTCACATCCACAACACTCCAGCATGAAGGAGATGGTTCTCACGCCTGGACAAACATACCTGGGACTCCCTCCCCGGGAACCTCCACATGAGCCATGACCTCTAGGCCTTCATCATCCTCTTCCTGATTGGTGTGTCCGCCCAGTATTTCAAGCCCCCCCTCAGCAGCTTGAGGCCATCACGGGTGAGTATTGGGCTCCCAGGCTATCGGATGATACATTGTGACCCATGTGTGTCCTGTACCGGATTCAGATCCCAGGGTATGGATGGCTGGAGTTAGTTCAACACTCAGGCATAGTTTGACATTTACCCACACGTATGTTGTGGACTAATGCAAAATGACTGCAACATCTCATGACAAATAAATAGTTTTATTCTCGGTGGGGTGCGTGTTTTGGTAGAAAAAATAAGGTGCTCTACCGGGTGCATAGAATCCAAAGTTCACAGGGGGAGATGGGATCCTTGGCATTTGAAGTCATCAGAGTCCAGACCACAGTGTTGGTCATCATTGGTCAGACTGTGACCAGCAAGTCCATGTGGCAGAGAATGTCAGTGAATGATGTGCTGCTGTTGCGCATGAAGGCCAGGTGCCAGGCCAGGTGACCTGGGAGATGTGGATGGTCCGCTGCCTCTCACGGTCTTTTCCGTGGATGACCCACCTTCCTCCGGGGACCCTCAGATGCAGGCCGTGACGATGTTTGGGACGCTCCGTCGGATGAATCCTCCTCCTCCTCCTCCCTCACTGTGGCTGGTGCTGGTCTGCGCCTGGTGTCACAGGGAGGGTTGCCCATGTTGTCGGCGATCCGACGGAGTGAATTGCTTATGTCCCTTTGCACCGCCAGGAGCTCAGCCAGTCTTGCCTCCATCCGTCCTTGGTGTTGTTGACTGGAGTGTTGCTCGGCCTGCTGATTCTTAATGTCTGTGAGGGTCGCCACTACCTGACTGATGGCCCTGGTGTCACGCCGGTATGCCTCCATGATGTTGCGTACGTGTGACATACCGGTCCCTTCAGCTGTCTGGTCATGTTCTCGCCTCCGCCTGCCTCCACTCCCACCACCCCTGCCCACACGAGGCTGGCCTGCCGTTGTGGGCACATCGGGTCTACAGGACCACTGAGGGATGGCAGTGTCGGTGTTGGCTGCCTCCTCCTGGGTGCCCGGCGAACCTTGTCCCTCCAGGTCAGACTGGCTCAGTTGTTCAGTGTGGGCAGGGCTCCTGGGTGTCTCCTGGGATGTGGCAGGAATGGGGGTGGTGGTTGGCACAGATGTACCTGAAGCAGGTGCTGCAGGGGCTTGGACACCAGAGGGGCCAGGTGGGTTGAAGTCATCCGCGGAGTGTTGTGAGGTGTCGCTGCCGGTGGGATCAGGTTCGTCCCGAGCCTGGGACTGTGGTACTTCCCCCCCATTGTTGGGGGGAGATCCATGACGTTGCCCTGTGTGTGAGAGAGAGACAATGTTAATGCTGTTTAATGCGACATCCATGTTTCATACATATTCTAGTTGCCACAGTTCCTCCAGGTAGTTGTATGTGCCTAGCATTCACATCAATGTTCACTTGTGGATGGGTATGTTGCAGGGGACTGATTGAAATGTTCTCCAGGGTGTTTGACATGTCGAATTTGGGATTGGATGCTTCTTTGGCTGTGGCTTGATCTTGTTGTGGCACATGTCCATTGTGAGAGTGGGTAACTCCATTGGCTGCCCCGGGGGTGTGTGCTTGTGTAAGGGGTGAGTGATCATCCCTCAGCCCGACGCTGTTCAACATCCACATGGCCCCCTCACACAAGTAGCCCGCCACCACAACCTCAAAAACATCTCCTACGCCGACGACACCCAGCTCATCCTCTCCCTCACCAAGGACCCTCACAACGCCAAAACAAACATCCAAGAGGGTCTGAGGGCCATCGCCGACTGAATGAGGAGCGGCCATCTGAAACAGAACTCGGACAAGACGGTGGTCCTCATCCTCAGACCCACACCCTCAGCCTGGGACGACTCCTGGTGGCCGATCGCTCTGGGGACAGCACCGACACCCACCCACCATGCACGCAACCTAGGATTGATCCTCGCATCCTCCCTCTCCATGTCTAAGCAGGTCAACGCCGTCTCCTCCTCCTGCTACGACACCCTACGCACGCTCCGCCGGATCTACTGGTGGATCCCGACCGAAACAAGTAGAACAGTGACACAGGCCCTCGTCAGCAGCTGACTGGACTACGGCAATGCACTCTACGCAGGACTCCCAATCAAACACCAACGACGGCTACAACGCTTCCGAAAAACACCTCCGCACGACTGATCGTCAACGCCCCCCGCCACAGCCACATCACCCCCCTCCTGAGTGACCTGCACTAGCTCCACATCGACAAGAGGATCACCTTCAAGCTCCTCACCCACACACACAAGGTACTCCACAACGCCGGACAAGCCTACCTGAACATCAGACTCAGCTTCTACACCCCACCCGCCAGCTCCGCTCCGGCAGCCTAGCCCTCGCAGCTGTCCCCCGCATCCAACGTACGACCGCCTGCGGCAGATCCTTCTCCTACCTCGCCACCAAGACCTGGAACACCCTCCCAACCCACCTACGACTGACCCCAGATCTACTTGCCTTCAGAAGAATCTTCAAGACCTGGCTCCTCGAGCAGTAGTGGAACCCCCCCTCCTCAGCGCCTTTGGACCCTCACAGGTAAGTAAAGCACCTTACAAGTACCCTGATCGATTGTTGATTGATTGACGGGGCCTGCTGGTGGGTGTAGTGTGATTTGGCAGTGGGTCTCCCAGGTGATGTATCTGTCCCCCCATGGAGCATGCTGCCATGTCAGTGAGTGTGAGTTCCTGTCCTAGCTATCTGAGCTTGTTGTGTTTGTGTTAGAGTTTGCAGTTGTCACAGGAAGGCCTTGAGCTGCCTACAGCAGGGCCAAGTGTCAGCTACCTTGTCAGTACTTTGCCAGTCCCTGTGCACTGCGCATGGTGCATGGGTATGTACCTGGGCCATATGGGCTGAGGGCAATGGTGTCTGTTTCTGAGTTGTACAATATGTTTAGTGATCCCCACCCTCCCAGCATCCCGGACATCCAGTCTTGGGTTTGTGGTTTGGGTAGGCTGGGACATGGCATGGCCTTGCTTTGTGAATGGGGCATACAAATGTTAGTGGCATGAGCGTTGTTTTTGAGTGTGGTTGTGTCCGGTGAGGGCTTGGGGGTAGGTGAGTGCATTTGTTGTAGTTGGGGTGTGGATGCCATTACCCCCATGCAACGTAAGTTGTTAGTGTACTCACCAGGCTCGGCAACTCCTTTTACTCCGTGTACTCCCACCGGCGGAAGCAGGGCCATCACCTTCTCCTCCCAGGGATGGTAATGTATCGGTCTGCGGGGCAGCCCACCTCCAGTGATGTTACTCTGGGCGTAGTCCTCGTTCATTTTGCGCTTTACTGCCCTCCGCAGATCGTACCACCTGGCTTGGCATTCATTCCTGGTCCTTCTGATGGGCGCAACAGCATTCACCCGATCGACGATCCTCTGCCACAGGCGTGATTTTTCAGCTATGCTGGTCTGCTGGTCTGTCTGACCAATGTTCCAAAGAGCTGTGGCTCGACTCTGATGACTTTGTTGACAAGGATGTCCAGCTCCTCCCTTGTGAACTTTGGATTCTTGTCTGTGGGCATGGTGTGGGGTGTGGGTGTGGATGGTTGTGGGTGTGTGTGTGTGAATGTGTAGAGGGGGTATGTGTGAATGAGGTTGTGTGAAGGTGTGTAAGTTAAGGTGTATGGGTGCAGTTGTTTGTGTGTGATGTCTGTCAGCAGTGGGTCTGTTGCAAAGGCTCATGGTTTGTGAGTGTGGGCCCTTTTTATTGGTCCATTAGTGGGTGTGGCTGGGTTTGAACTTTTGGTGGGTGTGTTATAAGAGGTGCTTGTGTGTTTGGGCCTCTGTTTGCATGTTTGGATGTGCCAGGTCAGTCTTTTAGATGTTTGTGTACTGTAGACGTGTTTTTGTGGTGTTGTGCGAATCGAATTGACCCTCCTTGTGCTGTTTTACAGTGTCCTGGTTCTGTACGAGTCGTTTTAGCGTATGTAAGGTGCGTACATACGCGATGTTGTTGTACAGTGCTCACATATGCAATGTTGTTGTACGGTTCGTACATATGCGATGCTGGGGTACGGTGGTGGGGTACGGTGCGTCCAAGTATGGGGCTGGGGTACGGTGTTGGGGTACGGTGCGTACAAGTATGGTGCTGGGGTACGGTGCGTACATGTACGGGGCTGGGGTACGGCGCTGGCATACGGTGCGTCCAAGTAGGGGCATGGGGTACGGCGCTGGGGTACGGTGCGTCCAAGTACGGGGCTGGGGTACAGTGGTGGGGTACGGTGCGTACCAGTACGGGGCTGGGGTACGGTGCGTACATGTACGGGGCTGGGGTACGGCGCTGGGGTATGGTGCGTCCAAGTAGGGGCATGTGGTACGGCGCTGGGGTACGGTGCGTTCAAGTACGGGGCTGGGGTACGGTGGTGGGGTACGGTGCGTTGGGGTACGGGGCTGGGGTAGGGCGCTGGGGTAGGGTGCTGGGGTACGGTGCGTCCAAGTCCGGGCCTGGGGTACGGCACTGGGGTACGGTGCATCCAAGTACGGGGCTGGGGTACGGTGGTGGCGTACTGTGCATACAAGTAAGGGGCTGGGGTACGGCGCTGGGGTACGGGGCTGGGGTAGGGCGCTGGGGTACGGTGCGTCCAAGTACAGGGCTGGGGTACGGTGGTGGGGTACGGTGCGTACAAGTAAGGGGCTGGGGTACGGTGCGTACAAGTAAGGGGCTGGGGTACGGTGGTGGGGTACGGTGAGTACATGTACGGGGCTGGGGTACGGTGGTGGGGTACAGTGCGTACACGTAAGGGGCTGGGGTAGAGTGCGGACATGGGGGGTACGGTGCTGACATATGGGGAGAGGGGGGGCTGTGCGACTCGTATCCCGGGCACAAGTTTACCTGGATACGAGTGGTACGGTGCTCGCTCTGTATGGGGCCTTTTCCATGCGCTTGTGTTTTCGGACGGGCGGTACTGATCGTACTTGCGCGCTCGGACTTCTGTTTTACGATTTGTATGTAAAACTGTCCGGGGACATCTCGTAGACTTTTCCCAAAGCGATTCATATGTATTTTTCACGTATGAATCGTACTTCACCGGTGGGATGGCACTTGTACGATTCGTACGTAAAAAAATACGGATACGAGTCGTACGCTAATTTTTTGTAACGGATCGGAATCAGCACCTAAATATTAGTTCATTAAATACAAATTACTTCCAACCCTGTACTCCTATAAACACAAAGCACACACCTAGAATTAATTACATAATTACCATAATTAATTGCAAATTAACAAATTAAAAATACTTAAAAGCCAATTATTAATTCATCAATAAAAAATAAATTACATCCCACCCTTAACACCTATAAACACCACAACACACACCTAAAATTAACTACACAATTACCATAATTAATTACCAATTAATTAATTAAAACTAGATAACAACCAATTATTCATTAATTAATAATACATTTCTTTACACATTTAACACTATAACATCTCAACTAAATAAATATTAATACATAAAAAATAATCAATAAATTTAATATCATTAAATTACTTCCCACCCTATTTCCCTATAAACCCACAACCCGCTACAGAACTAAAAATGAAAACTTCTAATTAAAAAAAATATAACTACTAAAAATTTAACAGATATATTAAAAGTACAAATAATTCTTATATAAAAAAACATACAACACATACATATAAAATATATACTAAAATACATAACATTAATAAACAAATGATATTTTTAACAACTATATTTTTGCAAATGATATTAAACACTTTGATATGAAGAATCTGTATGTCGATATTTCTGACCCACGATATTTGCAACTTGATATTTGTCCAACTCGATATTTTTTAATCGATATTCTGTCCCTGCACCGTTGGTGACAACTCTTCCCATCACTCTAGCTCAGGGAGACCCATCAACTCGGTCTTGGCCCACCAGGATATGCAAGGCACACCCCATCTCCCGTTGTGTAACAGTCTAGAGTGAATGTGCAAGAGCCCAACTGTCAGCCAGCACACAGGTCACACACAGCAGCACCTGGCAGACACATGCTTTCTTCACCAAGCCACACTAACAACAGTTGTCAGTTGGGTGAGGTGCTCCGACTCCCGTGGTCAAGCATTAAGTCCTTTCTCCCTCGGCGGTGGATGGGGGTTGGTCTCCTTACTCCAACGGGGTCTGTGGAGCAGTCCACAAAATACAGTTGACTTCCACCACAGTTTGCCGGTCTGGGGCGACAACACAAACCTTTCGACTTCAGCATCTCTGGCAGTACCCTCCTGGCATAGGGGGTCTCCAATCCAGCTTTCACGCTCCAGGCACACTAGCCTCACATAGATAATCACGGCGGCCTCTCCTGGCATACGGAGTCACAAAGCTACTTCAGCACACCGGCAATGGTCCGATCGGTGTAGAGATGGCTTCCTCCCACCACAGGCTTTAATCCATGCAACAGCTGCACCTCCTGGCATACGGGATCACCCAGTTAGTTTGGAACACAGGCAACAGCCCGATTGGTGGGGAGACAGGTTTCTCCCACAACAGTCCTTAGGCAATCAGCAGCAGCCCCTCCTCGCAAATGGGGTTGCTCAGTTAATTCGGCACATGGGCAATGGCATAGTCAGTGCAGGCGGAGGGTTTCACCCACTGTGCTCCTGTAACTCAGTTCACCAGGCCCCTCCTGGCATACAGGGTTGCCAATGAAGTCCAACACTCGGGCAATGGCCTGATCAGTGCAGGGCTGGATTCTTCACATCTCGCACAAAGAGTCCTCACGTTAGGTATTTCTTCTGTACCTCGCTCCCTCCAACGCTCTATTCTTCCTCACAGACAAACACAATAAGATGATGATGGAGTTCTGAAACTTTTCAACCACTCATCCCCAGTCAAGAGATCTGGGCTGAATCCATCGTTCAGTTTCTCACTATGCCACCCCAGTTTGGATCCAGCCATATGCAAAGCAGTCTTGACCATGCTCCTCATGGGAACAGTTTAGCCCGAACTGCCAGTCCAGGTCCTTCCTGCACCAGAAACAAGCATCCTGGGACAGGTTTTGGGATATCACCCTTTATCAGTCAGGCTAGTTTGAATCCACTTGCACAGCGAGCAATGGACCCACATCTGGGCATACCGTTGGCCACTTTGGGCGAACATAGCAAACACAACAAAATGATGGACGGAGTGTTGAAACTTTTAAACCACTTACCCCTAGTCAAGAGATCTGGGTTGAATCCATCATTCTTTTGCTCACTATGCCACCCCAGCTTGATCCCAGCCATATGGGAATCAGTCTTGACCCTGCTCCTCATGGGAACAGTCCAGCCCGAACTGCCAGACGAGGTCCTCCCTGGACCGGAAACAAGCATCCTGGGAGAGGTTTCGGGGTATCACCCCTCATCAGCCAGGCTGGCTTGAATCCAGTGGCATAGTGAGCTGGGGACCCACTTCTGGTCATACCTTTGGCCACCAAAGGCAAACATAGCAAACACAACAAGATGATGGATGGAGTGCTGAAACTTTTCAACCACTCAACTCCAGTCAGGAGATCTGGGTTAAATCCCTCATTCCTTTGCTCACCATACCACCCAAGTTTGTACCCAGCTACAGCGGCGGCTCCACTGTTATGGCAAAACTAGTAGTTAAAAATATGTAAAATAAAATTAGAATAAAGCAGTTTTATTATCATTTTATTTTTCAAGATACGAGCCGAGATTTGGGGCCGGGCCATTCTTTGACAGGCAAGCATGAAGGGCACTTCCAGAGGGGGGCACTTCAATGAGAATGGCGTGTCTTAGGACAGCCTAACCCTCCTGTACACTTAGTTGTCTCCAGGCTATTACATGGAAAACAGCTGGCACTGGCTCCCAGTCCTTCTGGGAGTGTAAAACCACCTGCTCCACCCAATCCCAGTGCTACTGTCATGCTGAGTAATAATATTACCAGTATGAGAGCAGCATCTGGATTGGTGCAGGGGAGTCTGTGAGCCTGTGATCAGGAGAAGAGCACTGAGGCGGCAGGTGGGGAGGCCGCAAGTACGTTTTAATTTCAATGTATTTATTTTCGGCCCCCGTACTGCCCTACCACTTTTCCCTCCTGGCAGCCACATCTGCCCAGCCATATGCAAATCAGTCTTGACCATTCTCCTCATAGGAACAGTCCAGCCCGAACTGCCAGGCCAGGTCCTCCCCGATCTGGAAACAAGCATCCTGTGACCAGTATTGGGGTATCACCTCTCATCACCCAGGTTAGCTTGAATCATGTCAGGAAAGCAAACACAACAAGATGATGGCCGGTGTGCTGAAACTTTTCAACCACTCACCTCCAGTCAAAAGATCTGTGTTGAATCCATTGTTCTTTTGCTTACTATGCAAGCCCAGTGTGGACTCAGCCATATGCAAATCAGTCTTGACCCTGCTCCTTATGGAAACAGTCCAGCCCAAACTACCAGGCCATGTCCTCCTTGGCTTGGAAACAAGCAGCCTGGGACTGATTTTGGGGTATCACCCGTCATCAGTTAGGCTTCTAGGTAGTCACAGAGGCCCCTACTGGCATTTTGGGGTCGCCAAGCTCCTTCAGCACATTGGCAATAGCCCAATTGGTGTGCGGATGGGTTTTTCCCATCAAATCCTTAGGCAATCAGCGGTGTCCCATCAAGGCATAAGGGATTGCCCAATTAGTTTGGCACAGGGGCAATGGCCCGATCGGTGCAGGGAGCGGGTTTCTCCCACTGCACTCCTCTAACTCAGCTCATGGTGGCCCCTCCTGGCATACAGGATCACCAATGAAGTCCAACACAGGGGCTACGGCTCAGTTGGTGCAGGGCTGGATTCCTCACACCTTGCAAAGAGAGTCCTCATGCTAGGGCTCGTTTCTGGACCTTACTCCCGCCAACACTCTCCTCTTCCTCACAGACAGGAGCTGGTGCTCCAGGTTCCATGGCAGATGATCTTGGCTTCGCTGGGTGATGACCCCTCACCCAGAATTGAGACTAGCAGGGGGAACCCCTAATCCTGGTCATAGTCAGAAATCCTGCAGAGCTTCTACTCCTTATATAGCATGGCTGGCTCCTCAGCCGATGACAAAGTATGGTGTCTCAGGCATCCCTACTTACAGTTCTTTTCCAGACACAAAATGTGATTGAGGGTCTGGACCTTTGAAGGTTTATGGTGGTGTTCTTCTTCTTTGAATAACCATCTCTCCCCTTTCTTCTTTCTCCTGAAGGATGTCTGTCACAGGGGTGTGGAAATCCTATAGCCCAATGCTCGGAACATACCTTTTGAGGTCAAGGACTACAAGTTTTCCTGTTTATTTTGTCCTTGGGATAAGCAGGCCCAACCCCTTGCATCACAAACACTTTGGCTGCCAGTATACAATGCCACATTATGGATCAGGGAAGGGCACTGTCGGCAGTTCAGGTAATATTTGTGTTTATATGTTAATGCTGTTCGAACTTGTATTAATGCAAAGCCTTCATTATTAGAGTGAGTGATCCAAGGAAATAGTGCAAGCTCGGACGGCACTGCTGACAGCAGTTCCAGTATAAACATATATAGCAGTATGTGGCTATGTATAATACTCCCAGAATGCTCTCTGATTCGATGCAAATATTTTCAGAAGCTTGAAAGCAAGATGGATGATTCTTTGCTTTATTTATGTATTCAGTGTTTTCTATAGCGCGAACACTACCCAAAATGTGGGTGTCATAGCGCTTTACAGTTCAACCACATTCAAAATCAGCAGAAACCAATTCTTTAACTCCAAGTACAATGTATAAGTAGTCCAATAACATTGGAATATGCCTACCCTTACCCCAATCACACAAATTGAAGATTACTAGAATCAACTAGATTTACAGTAAAACATGCTTAAATTACAAAATAAAACCACTAATGAAGATACTAGGTATCCACACTGGTTATAGTATTGCTAGTGTAAATCAAATATACATGTGGATTGATCGAGGTACCTGTCATTAGATAACATCCCTGTTGACAGGAGCAGGGATTAAATGTATCCACAGACAGAATAAAGGAGGGCATTGAACTGATATTACCCAAAATACAGTAACTAATCGACTCAAATGCGGAGAGGTTCCGATGGCATGGAAACATGCGATTGTCATACCTCTAAAGAAAAAGCCCTCAGCCAACCCCGAGCTACTAGATAACCCACATCTCCTCTCCCTGCTCCCCTATATATCTAAACTTGCTGAAAAGGTTGTGAACAAACAATTAGTGGAACATGTCAACACACACAACTCCCACATCCGACGGAGTCAGGCTTTAGAGCATCCTTCTCTACCGAATCCGCTCTCCTTTTTGCAACAGATACCCTACGGACGGGCGTATGCCGGTCAGACGGTGACTTTGGTCCTGCTGGACGTCTTCGACGCGGTATCCCACAAGCTTCTCATTCAGCGCCTAAAGGTGTGCGGTCTGGATGGGGTAGCATTACAGTGGATCCGGTCCTTCTTGGAAGATCGCAGTTTCCAAATCGAACAAAATCCCCATCGCTCCAAATCCCTACCACTTCACCAAGGGGTCCCACAGGGATTTATTCTGAGTCCCACTCTTTTCAACCTATACATTGGCCCTCTGGCTAAGATTACGGACAACTACAAGATCTCCATGGTGTCGCATGCTGACGACACACAGCTTGTGGTGACCTTGGTACAAGACTCAGGTGATTCAGCACTACAGTTCTCTTCCAGTCTCAATGATTTGGCCTCAAGGATGTCCAACAACTGCCTTAAATTGAATGGTAGCAAGACAGAGGTCATGATCGTTGGGAAATCACCCTCCATCTGGTAGATTGGTGGCCTCAAACACTGGGGCCTACCCCTGAGCCTAAAGCCGAGGTTACAAACCTGGGAGTATGGCTCGATCCTAAACTCTCATTTGAGGCCCAAACCAGAAAGGTGGCAGGGAGATGTTTCAGCACTTTGAAGATGCTAAAAAAAAAAACTAGACGTTCTTCCTATAACAGCTAGGAAAACCTTAGTCCACACTCTGGTGACCTCACAACTTGATTACGGGAATGTCCTATATCTAGGGGCGCCAAAAGGCTGCATGATACGCCGCCAACGCATTCAAAAGGCAGCGGCAAGCATTGTTCTCAATCTTCCTAGTCGTGCTTCCACGACAAAAGCTCTAGAATCCCTACACTGGCTGCCAATCGAGAAAAGAGTTCTCTTTAAAGCCATGTGCTTCTGTCATCCCGTACAATCCCAGCCGCCAGCTAAGATCGACAGGAGCACACCTACTCATTATCCCCAGAATAAGAAAAGCTAGGATGGGCGCCTGATCCTTTGGCTACCTAGCGGCCAAGAACTGGAATACTCTTCCTCTCTGGCTACGCACAGAGAAATCTGAACCAACCTTCCGCAGAGGACTGAAAACCTGGCTGTACAAACATTAGACCAGCAGTCTCAATTAATCTTGCTGATGTGTTTCTAGCGCGGGGACACACCTTTTGGGGTAGCCAGGTGCTTTACAAAGGGAAACATCGTTTACAACGCGGGGATTACATCGCGATGCCATTACATCGCGGTTTTTACAACGCAAGTCGTTACAACGACTTGCGCTAGATGGCGCTCTAGGACAAGGAATAGTATAATTTACTATCCAACACCTTCCCTACTGTACGTAGACTGGAGTTGGAATAGTAAATTATACTACTCCTAAGTCCAGCGCCCTCCAACGCAAGTCGTTGTAACGACTTGCGTTGTCAAAACCGCGATGTAATGTACCGCAATGTAAATGTATGCGTTGTAACGTCATTCATTCTTTACAAATGAACAATTATTATTATTATTATTATTATTATCCAACCTAGCGAAATATAGACAGTAGAGCTAAATCAATGAAAGCAAACTGGCTCGTGCAATGTCCTGTCTTTGTTCTGCGATTTGCATGACTTTAATCCTGCTTACAGTATCCTACTTAAACAGCTGAATGTACAAGATCAAAGGATCGTCTCCAGTTCTCAGAAAAGTCCTAGTATTCCCAGTTGTTTGTTATGGGAGAAATGTACCCATCGGAAAGGACTTAGGGGTTCATTACGATGCCGGACGGAAGCCCATCCATAGTGTTGGCGGAAAATGTCTTGTTTCCCGCCCCTGATGCATATATTGGGACCACCATATTACAATGGGCCAACAGAGGCCATCCTCCGTCCGACGCCGGTTTACAGGCTTTGCACGTTTTCTCAGTACGCAAGGGTGGTGGACGGAGCCTATAGAGCAAGGCCGGCGTGCGGAATCAAGTTCCGTCCACCAACCAGATTACGATGTAACAAACAGCCCTTCCCACTGTGGCGTAAAAACCACCACACCATGGATGGCGGAAGCAAAACTACGGAAAGGAAAAGCCGACGAGAACACATCCAGGCCAGCTGAGCTGCCATGGCTCCAGCGCTACAGGCCTTTCCGCTGCTCTACCTGGTGCACCTCCGGCAGACAAGATGCCGCCTCTCCCAACAGCAGAGGTACGTCCAATACACCTCCACGCATGCAACCCCTGTACAACTACAACTCCCAGTAAGCGTGCAGGATGGGCTGGCCCCACGATGTATGTGGCAGCCTGCCAACTGCAATGTGCGACGCCCACCCTATTCACATGGGTGACACTCTCAGGGTTCCTGAAGGCAAGTGGGCCAATGCCGTGCCCCCGCCGATGCAGAGCGCACACCCCGCGACATTCAAAAATGTAATCCGCTGGCGGCTCCCATTGGCAGATGGTGCATTCGCATAGGCGGTGCCACACCACATCAGGCAGGAAGCGCCATCCGCCATCCTGCATCACTCAATTGGGGCCAATGCGTGTTTACGCTGTGGATGCCACCTACCACACCTGTAAACACATCATGCATTGTCGCCATGCGAATTGCATCACACACCCCCAAAACATCAACCGAAAGTGATGTGTGCACCCAGTGAAGGCATCATAGAGTGTGACCTTTCATTCAACTCTGCACACACAGGGCTTGTCCAAGAAAAAGAGAGTAAAATTACATTCTTTGTCATGCCCCATGACCTGCATGGCCCAAAATGAGTCAAGGAGTCCAAAAGACCAAAGGGCTCTCACACTGTACCAATGTTGTGTAATGAAACTAACGACCTGTTAACACTGCCTGTATATCTCTTGCTATGTGCTTAGCGAATCCTTGGCCATGGGCCGTCTTCTGAAGGGCCAGTGATGTAGGCTGATAAATCGAGGTGTCCATTTTCTGCAACTCAGACGCACTGTTAATCCCTAGTACTTACAACACACGTACTCGTGTGGCATGCAGTGTGCCTAGCTGCCATTGCCTGTAAATGTTTCACACACGTCATAGGAGTGAACATGTGTATCAAAAAATCATCGCTGGATGACATCATATGTCATTCACAGCCATGTGTGCATGTATACACAATCCATGTGTTTATGTACCTCATGAAGGTGAACATGGCAATGTCTGTCACGCAAAACTACCACACATAATGTTCACAATTGTGTGCCCACCGTGCTGAATATATATGTTTCATTGTCCAGGTGACACTCACTGCCCTCATTCCGTAGTGTAGTCATGTATTGTGGTACTGAAGTCTGCGGCTGTGCAGTGACAGCAGCCACAAGCAAATCTGCATAAATGCTGCGAAACAGAAGTGCTGTGGCATCTCACCACGGGGCAAACCAACCTTGATGTAGCAGTATATTATATGCCATACACATCGAGCTACTATGGATGTTGAAGTAGTGAGTATATCGAGTGAGTGAAGAAAAGCTGTAGTGAGGACTGCTATTTATATACGTAAATTGCTAAGTTAGCACAACCGCGTTAGATGTTAGAAAGCCATCTTGCCACTTTTGCTGCTTTTGCACACGACACTGCAGTTACATGTTATTATTTGAGAAATGCTTGCTCGCCTTTGCTTCACATGAGAACTGTCTGTGGTTCACATCCCTAACAGTGAGCTGCCACCTTGGTCTGAACATTGTGTAAAATAACAGTCTGGGTCGCTAGACGGTGCATGTTGTTGGGTTCAGGTTGATCGGCCCACTATTTAGCCATAACACGCTCGCAGCTGCAAATACCTGAAAGTCGAGTGCTTTTAATATTGCAGGCTGCATGCTTTATACACATTCGGAAGAAGAGCTTTCCCAGGAGCAGAGTATACCTGATCCTGTGATGTGATTCCACTAAGCTGATCTTTACGGTATGGGGTTCCCCATTCAAGCCTAGCGACCTTCTATTAGTCTAATAATAATAATATTAGTTTACTAGCGAAAGGAAGGTGGCTGTAATCCACTGTCATTTTATTATGATTTCTCCTTTCATTTTCTATGGTATTGTAACTATGCTAATGGTTTTGATTTTAATCATTTGTCTGCTTATGTTAGCCAAAGTACTGCATCTTAGGACACGAGGTTTATAAAATAAACTCTTTAAACTTTACCGTGTCTCTGTTTACTCTTGTTGTGGACTGATATGAGAATAATAACGAACAGGTATTTCTGATTCCCACCATTCCTGAGAATACACTAAGTCACTTGTTCTGGGTTGTCTATACATTGGGACAGCCGAGATAAAATCGGATAACGAATGGCACACTGATGCTGGTCGGATAAGGGGTTCTGGGTTCTGAGGTGAGTTTTTGGTGCACCGCAATTCACCGAGGTCCTGGGTTCCTGAGCATAGTTCTGTGCATGAGCAGATTCCCTGCAACATGGCGCACCTAACGTTTGGTCGATTGATTTGAAACGCCTTAGTAGTGCTTATATTAGTCCACGACTCCCTCACTCTTGTTTCTGGATAACGGGAGTGACGGATTTAACCTACCTGTTTATTGACTAATAGGTTCTTTCAAGCTTGATCATTAAAAAGGTTTCTTCTGAACCCTAGTGCTACTGATTAAACTCGTTGTTGATCTTTTGTGTGTCCTTATGGCGGTTGACATTGCTGCACATAGCCGTGCACCTCTGCGCTGTCATTTGACGACGTATGGGGTGCCGGTAGGTGGAACGGCTGTTATTTTTGTGGTGAGAGCTGAAGCGTCTTTCCCTTATGAGTTGTTTTACTCTTGGGTGACTTTTCCGGCGGTGAATGCTGACGATGATACATTTCATTCCTATACTCCCACGCAGCTATCTGCAATCTATACGCCATATAGGACACAAGAAATTCCTATTTCTGCCTGGCAGCATACCATTTGGTTTAATGGCGCCCTTCCCCATGCGGTTACACCGGCTAGAATGGGCCCGTTGTCAATTGCAGGGGCCACATGGCCAGTGCTGGCCGGATTTACGCCTCATCCCCGCTATCTCACGGTAGCGGTGGCTGAGTTGCGGGTACTACACACAGCCCTTATTACAGTGCATAGGGCTTTAGTGCAGTACGTGTCACGCAACGTGCAGGTGGGGCACCTGCTGTTGCGGGACAACCAGCGGACCACCACGCGGTGGTTATTAGTCCTGTTATGGTTAATTCGGTAATGGGCAAGCGCCCCCAAAATAAGGATGATTTACCTTATTGGCTTGCTGAGAAATTTGACCAACTGGAGTCGGTTTTTCCGCATACTACTCCTGTGGAGAAACACAGGATTCTCACCATTAGTTAGCCGAAAGACTTAGTCCCAGATATGGCCAATTGTGACAACTGGGGCAAGGTCCTTGCCGCGACCTACTCGAAGTGCTTCGGAACTCCGTCTATGTCTGTACTTCCTTCCGTCATTAAACGTGTTCAAGAAAATCACGGTGCGGAGGCTGCTGTAGAATTAGGACTGCGGCTTGTCGGGGTGTTCGATGTGGTTGCTTCCATGGTAATGGGCAACCTCAAAGGCGAAGCCATGCAGTTCCAAGTAGCTAATAAGCTGGACCGCATGGACGAACTCGACAGGCCTATGGAGTTCGCTAAGATAATTGCAGAAGCCTACAGAACCATAGGCCGCAGTGCCTCAGGTGTAAAACCAACTGTAATAATTCCTGATATAGTACAGCAAACTAAGGTGAGCTCGTCAGGTAAAGACGAACGCCCACATTTTTCTAAACAAAATTGGCGGGCAAAGAAACAGGGGAAGCAGCAACAGAAACAGGGGTCTCGTCCTGCCTCACCCATACAGTCAACTAGTGAACGCACATATGATCTGCGCGATCGCTCTAGTATTAAGTCACCTGATAGATTTCAGGTTTCTGAACAATGTTCTCCTCGTTCTTCACAGGAAACATCGGCTTCACAGTCCGGTAGCGAAGACCGTGGGAAAGGACGGGTTGCCCAGGGACGTGAGCAACCCCGTCAGGCTGACGGTAAAGGCAAGCAGGATGAGTCTGCACGACAACGACCCCCGTTTCAAAAGAAGAAAGTTGCTGCGCTAACAGCGAGGTATGCCACAGATAGTGCGGACGCAGCTTCAGAACCTGACATGGGCACTAATGCTGCTCGACAGTGCGGCGGAAGTTACAGTAGTGCGACAAGCACTGTGTCCATATCTGGTGGCGACAGCAACTGACACGTACATTACTGTAGAAACTGCTGACACTGCTGACACTAGAGTGGCTCCCCCTGACAGACTATACAATATAGTCCTTTTAATTGAAGGTGACATACAACGTACAATTCAAGGGATTTTTTGGGATAATCTGACCTCTTCATACGATATTTTATTGGCGGAGGCAGACTGGCCCCCGGCTTTCATTTTAGATGCTTCTAGAGGGGAGGAGGTGATCCTCCCGTCCTTTGCGCACACAGTGCCGAAGGACCAAGCTAAGAAGTTTCGCCGAGGAGTGGGCTCTGGTGCTAGCACCGGTTTTGTATCGTAATCAGGTAGGCTGGGATAAATTGACCCCTAGCCATGAGATTCCGTTGCGGTCCACGCCCCAGCCACAACCCCAATATCCCATGCGTCGCGAAGCAAGACCTCACGTCGCAGCAATCCTTGAACAATTGGAATATCAAGGTGTTATTGAAACATGTGTGTCACCAATGAATAATCCATTATTCACTGTGACGAAGCCTGATGGGTCGTACCGCCTGGTTTTGGATTACCGGCATTTAAACTCTCATTGCCGGACATGCGCAGTACAGAATACCAACAGTTCTGCTCTCGTCGATAGTCTCGTGAGAAAACGGTTTAAGACCACACTTGACATTTCCAATGGCTTTTACAGCCATAACCTGTCCCCTCTTAGTAGTCAATGGACGACATTTACATCGGGCGGCAAACAAAAACATTTTAAAAGATTGCCAATGGGCTATAAAACCAGCCCTGGAGTCTTTGCCGCTCGTGTAGTCTCTCTGTTAGAGAGCATTGACCCTGATGCGTACTCGTATGTGGATGATATTTATCTCACAGATGACGAGTTATGGCCGCATCTGTGTCGAGTTGATCGCATTATTGTTTTGTTTGCACACTTCGGATACAAATTCAACTTTGTGTTGTTTTTGGGATACAAACTCAACAATGAGGGTCGAGGATTGGCTCTGCACGTCCTAGAGAAGTGCGCATGCCTGCGTGCTCCTACAACACTGAATAAATTACAATCTTTGGTGGGCCTTCTGAATTTCGGTCGCACGTACATTCCTGATTGTGCCCAGCGTATCAAGCCGCTTTATCCCTTGGTACAACCTACTTTTTCCAAATCATGCTGGCTGCCGGAACATTCAGCTATATTGCAATCTTTGCAAGCTGACCTTCTTGCTTCAAAATACTTACTGACGCTTGATAACCACACTAACCTGGTCATTAGAATTGTGCCAGGTGCAGTGGGTTTCACGTACTTAACATTCAATGAGGGCGACACCATCCCCATTGCCTACAAACCACACCTGTACACTTCAGCTGAACTGCGATTTTCCGCGGTTGAGAAAGTTTTGACGGCAGTTCAGATGGCGATTCTTAAAGAACGAGCGCTATCGCAAGGGAAACGCATGTTGGTGGTCACACCATATCCTGCCCTTGAGGCAGTGACCAAAGCTAGTGTACCAAATTCTAAAGCTTTGCATACACGGTGGATACAATGGGCCACTTCCTTGACATCGCCCGACGTTACCTATATCTTTGACGCGGCACTACAGACACAAGAGTTCTTAAAGTATGAATTTGTTCATCCAGCTCCTCTGTCCTTGCGCCCGCTCGAGGATTACCATTGTGTCATTTACACTGACGGTTCTGCGCAACCGGCGACTAGATCGAAGCATGCCTATTCAGCGGCCTGCGCAATTTTGGTAGGTACTTTCGTGAATGGTGAATTCCAATCTGATGTCGTGCATACGCAGTCATTGGGTGATTGTACCGCACAGTTGGCAGAGCTCCGTGCTCTGGTTCTTGCACTGAAGTTTGCTGATTCTCGGGTCACCACGCTCATAGTGAGTGACTCGTTTTATTGTGTTCAATCTTACAACGACAATCTATATTTTTGGTCTCAAAATGAATACCGTGATTCCAAAGGTAGCACAATTAAGCATAAAATGCTTTGGGTTCGAGTGGCAGAACTGAAAGAACATCTGCCTCTCCTGAATGTTATTTACACTCTTGGTCACCAACGAGTTGGTGTCCATGCTGTCGGCAACAGCCTAGCTAACGAGGCAGCAAAGACAGCAGTGGCGACATACTTAGTGGCAGCAGTTACAAGATCGAAAAGTAAGATCGATGATGACATCTTGGCAGCTATGCTGCTACAGAGAAGGGAACGAATTACCCGAGAGGTTTCCCTTCTCATTACCATTATCGCTTAAGTCCTGATAACGTACCTTTAGTGAGGATTAACGACGTTGGTGACAGATTGATTCCCAACGTGGACTGCAGACCATCTTTGATATTAGCGGCTCACGAGGGCATGGCGTCTGCCCATGCCGGCGTTGCAGCTACTGTATCTCTGTTACAACAACGTTACTGGTGGTGCGGTTTATATAAACAAGCTCGCGCTTATGTTCTTAACTGTGACATTTGCCAGCAGATTAAACCTTCAACTGCGGCGCGCCCACCACAAACTCAGTTGTACATATCTAATAAACCACTAGGGTGTGTTTATTTAGATCACTGCGGTCCATCCACCTCTGATACTGCGTACAAGTACATCTTGGTTGCAGTGGATTCGTTCACACGTTTTCTGTGGGTATGGCCAAAAAGGAGTGCTGATGCCCATACTGTCATCAGGGATTTGCGTGTCTTTGTGGGAAGTTTTGCATGTGGTACCTTTCATTCTGATCAGGGCCCTGCGTTCGCCTCTAAGGCGTACAAAGAAGCCATGAGAAATTTGGGGGTCCAAGTCAAATTTTCGTCTCACTACCGACCTGAGGGTAATAGTGTGGTGGAGTGAATGAACCGTGACTTAAAGCAATCTTTGACAGCTGGGGTTTTAGGCACTGGCCGGAACTGGCTTGCCCATTTGTATAACGTCCAACGTGCACTTAATAATCTCCCTAGAAGGTCTCTGGGTGGGCGGATCCCATACATGATGCTCTTTGGCATACAAATGTTTGTCCCGGACCTTGATGGTCTAGACATGGCGGCGTCAGCCGCACCCTTTGACGTAGATGATCACTGTGCTGTATTGCAGAATCAACAAGAAGCCAGAGACAGTCTAGCGAAGGAACACGTGCCCTCCACATCTGATGCTGCACTTCAGATTCCGGTAGTCGGCTGGCTACCTCGAGTTGGTGATCTGGTCCGTGAGAAGGTGGAGAACAAGAAGGAGTTTGGCCCCTCTTATCGTGCACCGGTTCCAGTGCTTGGCGTGCAGGGTACACGAACAGTCATTTTACCTCCACTTCCTGGTCGCAAGGATAACAGGTACATCTCTATTGACAATGTCAAGCTACAGCGAGTGGCCGATTCTTCTTAGTATGACTCCAGCGGTTTCTTGCCCTGCGATGCTGAGAAATTCTGTTTTGGATCCAGCTTCTACCACCTTGCCTGATGTTGCTGTCGAGATGCATACAGTTACTGGACCTTTGTAGCCACCGACAGCTGATGGTCTACCTGAAGATACTGAGTATGCTTATCCTGCGGATGTCCCGTTGCCTGTTTTACAATCCACCACAGTTAACCAGTCGCGCTTCTCCTTTGACACTAATTCAATGACTTCCATTGCCCCATCAAAAGTTTCAATTTTTGCTGTCTGGTTTAAAAGACATTTTTTACATTTGGCTGGTGCTCATATGTATTTTTTTGTTTATGTCCATTGGATTTGTGGTAGTGTTTTTTCGACTTATAAATGGACACTACCTGAAAGAAAGATCTACAATTAGACTAATTGATGGAACTTTGGCCCCCCACTCCTCATCACATATCATGAAAAGGGACCAGACTTTTGTGAACATTACTGCCTGGCCTGTACTGGATGGGATCGCGTGGGATGCTTATAAATTTCAAATTCATGGTCCCACTGAAGTAATCAATGTGCCAAATGTATTTCGTGTTTCTATGGGTGATGTAGTTAAGCAAAACAACCGCTCGGATGATTGGGATGTTCAAGCCATAGAAGCACTGTTTTCTGATTTGAAATATTATGCTGCGTTTGATGCTGAGGATTTGTATTTAGATACTGCTAATTATGATGAGCAGTTTGGCTATCAATATTATGGCAATCATTTCCTTCATAAAGCAAATACATTTCGAAATTTTGTAAATTATACGCAATGGGAACACTGTCCAGCGCCTAGGCTGGGCAGCTCCACCACGTTAGTGGGCAAATTCAAATATTTTTCTGATTTCAGTGTGTCGAAGCCTGCCTCCTTTTACTTTAAAGTGGCGGCTGAGTCTACCTCGAAAGTTAGGCTGACACACACTAAATTGTTGTATTCCAAGTCCTTTATGGATGAGTTGGCAATCGGAGGTTATGATCTGTGGAAAGCTACTGTCGATCTTAAATCGGTTTGGGGTTCTAAACCGTGGCAGGTACAGGGAACAGAAGCTTTGCATTGTGCCTGCCTCATCCCGAACCACATGTTATTTTTGAATTTGTCAATTTTTCAGACCACCTGTTTTGGATTGGCTACTTCTAAAAAATTAAATTCTCCCTCTACTCCGGATCTGGGTGCTTATCCTAATTGGGATAATCATACGGATCTGTCCCTTGCTACGTTGTAGTCATACATTTCTAACACTTCCTTCAATATTTCCAAATTGAATCTACGTACTCAGTAGGGAAGTTATGCCAATCTTGGCTGCAACATTCCACCTTAGCATCTGTTAAACTTCATTTATCACAATTGAACGACAAAATAGAGTTGAATGATTTTGTTAAGGGTCCTGCGGTTGGCAGGTCCAAAAGATGGGTATATGCTGTTTATAACGAAGTTTGGAAGCTATCACAGATTGAAGCTGCATCCAGATTACAAGCTATTCATCGAGCCAATATGGAGAAAGTATTGGCTGTTATAGATAATAGCATTAACACCCTGTCTTCCAGAATTTATACGTAGAATAATATCGTTTCATCTGTTGTTGACATTGTGCAGGATGATTTGTCTGTTTTATATCATGGTCAAAATCAATTGCGTTCTATAATGCAGTTTGCATGGACATTGCAAACGTTAAAGGCTGGGAAAGTCCCTTGTGATTACATGAATACTTCATCTTTATTCCTTCCTTTTAATTTAACTGCAAAACAACAGTTCATGCCCATGAAAGATGCAACTTACTCCTTGCTGCACATTGAAAAGTTAGAGCCGTTACCTTTCTCTGTTGCCGAATTAAACTCCGCTGTGTGGCTTATCCACGGGTTAATCACATTACCGTTTCCCCTGTTTAAGTTCAGTTCCTGCATGAAACATTATGCGCTAGGCAGATATGAACAACTAGGTACTGCCTTCCTGCATGAAGTGTGGTCGCTCCCATTCACGTACAAGTGCGTGAGGGACGGTAAAGAGGTTTACTTAAAAGGTGAAGAGTGCACTTCCACTCCGGATCACTCTGTGGTGTGTCGGCACATTCAATTGCATGGTGCATGTAATGTACATGCTCCTAATTTAGCTTGCGTCCTAAAAGGGATCCCAGTGCTAGTTATAACACCGTCTTTTACGCTGCTGGCTAACGGTAGTTATTTGCTATTAAATAATGAAGCTTGCTGTGGGATGTTAGTTGGAATTCCCTACATAGTGACTGTATCACAGAGAGTAGTCTGCTGTAACAACGTCCTTTTCCCACCCCCGCATGGACGGCTCGATGTATCCATCTGGCCTTGCATTCCAACCTTGAAAGCAGAGATCAACAAGATGAGCAGAATAAGGGCTCTATTGTCTCAAAAAAAGTTGCGCTGACTTCATCCCGGGAAACATTTGTCCTTCACGTAGCAAACACGCGCACAAAGGTGCAAGCGCTTTTGAATACTGATCTCCCACTTCATTTTGGTGCCCTGATTCAGACTATCTTTAATGCCTCTCCAACAAGTGGCCTGGCACATTTTTTCAAAATTGTGGGCTCCGGCCTCGTGACCTCCTTCCAAACTATTTTTGGTGTGATCCCGGCATTTTTTCATTCTATTTTTTCCAGCGTCTTCGGAGGTCTCCCGTTGATTCTCGCCCTCGTGGCTGGGGTACTGTTGTTGGTCTGCTTACTATGCAATGGATGCACAACTTGCGTCACACAACAGCATGTCCCGGCTACTCCATTTTCGTAACCGGATGCTTGAATACTATGGAACACTACCACTGGCAACATTGAGCATAGCCTATGGGTTGTCCTTCCGGTTTCCCTACTTTACTTGCGTACAGCCTGTCTTTCATTGCCTAGAGTGTCCGTTCCAATGGGCTCTGGATTTGTGCTTGTGAAACTCGGTGTCTCCCGTCCCGGATTATGATCGACTAATGAGCCCCTTATTGGCTCATGAGTTGGACTGTTCTGGTGTCAGGATTATGGCCTGTGGAGCAGCACATGGAGTCCTAGGGAATTGGGACATCGGAATGGCTGCAGCTGAATTCTTGGCAAGAAGTTATCTTAAAGAACACGCCAGTTGTCCTATGATGGTACTAGAGGCTCCAGTTGTCGAAGAACATATGTGTTCATTCCCCTTGCTGAACTGGATGGCAGATAATTTTGCAGAACGTTCCAATGATTTCCTCTTGGAAGCCGTTGCAACTTATTGGACTTATACATTGATGGATTAGCTTGGAGGTCATCCAAAATTCCTGTGGAATACCTTTTGTTTTTTCGTTGAACATCCATCGATAATATTTTTTTCCCCTTTAAATGGTATTTTTTCTCTCTTTTTTCTCTTCAAACTTTTCACTGCCCTTATATGGATTCACAATTTGTGCCCTTGGTTCCGTTCTATCGAACTTGAACTCTGCGTTCTTAAATTGCGCCCCTACTGGTTAGTGGTCCGATCAAGGGGGGGTGTAGTGAAGACTGCTATTTATATACGTACATTGCTAAATTAGCACAACCGCGTTAGATGTTAGAAAGCCATCTTGCCACTTTTGCTGCTTTTGCACACAACACTGCAGTTACATGTTATTATTTGAGAAATGCTTGCTCGCCTTTGCTTCACATGAGAACTGTCTGTTGTTCACATCCCTAACAGTGAGCTGCGACCTTGGTCTGAACATTGTGTAAAGAAACAGTCTGGGTCGCTAGACGGTGCATGTTGTTGGGTTCAGGTTGATCGGCCCACTATTTAGCCATAACACGCTCGCAGCTGCAAAGTTGAGTGCTTTTAATATTGCAGGTTGCATGCTTTATACAAATTCGGAAGAAGAGCTTTCCCAGGAGCAGAGTATAACTGATCCTGTGATGTGATTCCACTAAGCTGATCTTTACGGTATGGGGTTCCCCATTCAAGCCTAGAGACCTTCTATTAGTCTAATAATAATAATATTAGTTTACTATCGAAAGGAAGGTGGCTGTAATCCACTGTCATTTTATTATGATTTCTTCTTTCATTTTCTATGGTATTGTAACTATGCTGATGGTTTTGATTTTAATCCTTTGTCTGCTTATGTTAGCCAAAGTACTGCATCTTAGGACACGAGGTTTATAAAATAAACTCTTTAAACTTTACCGTGTCTCTGTTTACTCTTGTTGTGAACTGATATGAGAATAATAACGAACAGGTATTTCTGATTCCCACCATTCCTGAGAATACACTAAGTCACTTGTTCTGGGTTGTCTATACATTGGGACCGCCGAGATAAAATCGGATAACGAATGGGACACTGATGCTGGTCGCAAAAGGGGTTCTGGGGTGAGTTTTTGGTACACCACAATTCACCGAGGTCCTGGGTTCCTGCGCATAGTTCTGTGCATGAGCAGAATCCCTGCAACAAAGCAGCGTCTGTATGCGTGTCACTTGTGCATGTCACGTGTCCAAGAGTCAAGGTAATGTTGTGCTTGTGTGAGTCTTCGCTTAAGCTGTGTACCACATCTCTCATCTTTGACTCATGTCATGCATGTGTACCCTGACAGGATACGTAGGAGGAGACCACCGATGTTTTGACCTGTCCCACACCTGGCGACGATGGAGGACATCGACATCATCAGGACATTTTGTTTAGATCGCCTCACACTGCGAGAGCTATGTGCTCATTTGGAGCCCCATTTGAAGCCACACCCAAACATATCCTGCTGCATTGACTGCTACAGTGAAAGTGATGGCTGCACTGCATTTCTTCGCCACTGGGTCTTTCCAGTACACTGTGTCCAGCGCCTGTGGGATGTCACAGCCCATGTTCAGCCTGGTGTTGTGTAACGTCCTGTCAGCATTGATGCTGTACAAGGACAGCTATGTCCACTTTCCGAGGCGGGATGAATTGCCAGCTGTGAAGGGGTATTTCTTTGATCTGGGAGACATCCCAAATATGGTGGGTGCTATTGATGGAACCCACACTGGCCTCGTTCCACCACAGGCACGTGAACACATTTATCGCAACCAAAAACACCACCACTCCATTAATGTGCAAGTGGTATGCCAGGCGGATCAGATAATCTCACACGTCTGCAGTTTCCTGGTTCTGCACATGATTCCTACATTCCTACATCTTGTGGAATAGCAGCATACCACAATTGATGGCTAATCTGCACCCCGAGCGGGCCTGGCTTGATGGTGAGTGTGCTGTGTCAATGGCTGTGATGTATGTGTGATATGCTGCTCTCCTCACATATTCTGATTGTAATGTGTGTCTGTATTCCTCACATCTATGTGACTCAGGGTATCCCAATTGTCCGTGGTTGATGACCCCACTGAGGAATCCAACCACGCCCGGGGAAGTCCGCTACAATGATGCCCATAGGAGGACACATAGTGTGGTAGAGAGCACTTTTGGACTGCTCAAGTCTAGATTTAGGTGTCTAGACAAGAGTGGTGGTGCACTACTCTACTCCCCACAGAAGGTGTGCCAGATTGTAGTCGCCTGCTGCATGCTACACAACCTGGCCTTGCTCAAGAAGATCCCCCTGATTCTGGATGATGATGAGCAGCAGCAGCCCCCTGCTCCACACCCACACATGCCCAGTGATGATGACAGTGGTGAGGAAGAAGGCCTTGACGTGCGTCAACATCTCATCGCCAACTACTTCCGTTGAGTGTAAGTTAACAATGAGCGACTATGGCTGTGTATTTGTGCTATGCTGTTGTCTCCCAAACTTTGCGGATTGTTGCAGGGATTCTGTCCACACACAGAACTATGCGCAGGATTAGAGGACTTGGGCAGGTCGTGACCAAGTCATCCGACCACCTTAGCACCCTGAAGCACTGGACTTAATAGCCATAGTGCCTCACGAGCTCAATCACTCACTGTCAGTGATACAAGCGCACAGACACCCCAGCACACAACACTCTCAGATCTCTCAGGAATACCATCAACAAGACATACCCTGTCGCCCTAAGTCTTAAACTTGACTACAATGGGTTCATTTGAAGACAAGAAACGGTTCAGAAGTTTTATTTCAACTACTGTGTAAGAACATGCAGTATATGGCACAAAAGTATTTGAGTAATGCATTTTGCACAAAAACATTTAGCAGAGTAACATGTCCACATATCATTAAGTAAGATGGTATATCAATAAGCACTCTGGATGAAGATCCACGAACCCATCCCTCTCCCCCTGCTGGAAGAACCTGTATCAAATGTCCCTAAACTATGGGCTTTGTCAGCAGACCCCACTCCTCAGCCCATAGATGGTGAAATGCACATCACATGTGCCGTGTTGCTCTTCTCTCTGGATAGTCCCCTCCCCAAGTGTGGTGCACCTAGCCCGCTGCCCCATAACATCTAAGAGGCACCCGTGGTCACTCGCAACTGCAAGACTCTGTTCAGTCGTGGTGATAGGGACTGACCAGAACAGAATGACAAGGGACATTGTTGTTTGACCACGGAAGAATGTGCAGACAGTACTCCAGAAGCGCGGAGAGATCAAGCTCTGCGGACAGTTCCCATGTGACAGACATGAACGAAGCTACTTGCGAGGCTTCGAAGTCAGGGATTTACGTGTGTGTCAGCTGCACGATGCAATCCGGGCTCATAATATGCGACAATCACCACGACGGTCATATGACAGCCTACCCTTCCTCAGTTCTGTGGTACCAAGCGAAACAGACCGCAGAGGTCAGCACAGTCAGAGCTAATGTAGACAGGGCCAAAGTCAGAAATGACTGACAATCTTTGTCAGAAGGAGGCGAGAAATGTTGAGACAATATTGAATTAGTTGCCAACAGTTCCGGATGCTGGTAAGTAGTTACGGATCTAAGAAGGCACATGCAGCTTCAAAGGTAACAAGTTCCAAAAGACGATCCAAATCAGCTTCAGCAAAAAGGACCACCATCCAATCCTGTAGCATGAAGGAAGTGATGTGCTCCTCACACCACGAGGATGAAAGGAGCATTTCATGGCAAGCTGGAAGTGGCTCGATGTAGGCATGGCACAGGAGCCGTTGCGCAAATGCACAAGTGCAGCTGGCAGCCTGTCTGACACGTTGAAAGGCATCCCATAAACGGCTATCCCCGGAACAGTCCTAGTCGTGGGCCAACAAAGGACTCACCCTGTCATAATCCAGATCAGCAAGAGATGTGTTGGGAAGGCAGAGATCGATGGCCCATTGAAAGGAGCTTCGGTGACAGTAGAACAAAGGTTGCAAGCAGGTGAAATAGGCATAGCGGAAGGTCAGCCTATAGCTGATGCGGAGCACAGCCAATGGTATACATCCAAAGACAAGCTGCATCCGTTCATGGTACTGTTGCAACTGACCGGGGTTGGCCTGGACCACAGGACGGGCTGCCATTGCGTGAGAGGAGTCGGAAAACCAGCAATCAGTAGTACTGGTAAAGGGATGATGTGAAACCGCGAAATGCAGTTGGTAAATATGAGGAGTGACACCCGGTAGGGCTCGAATAATAGTGTGCAACGAAGTGACAAGGCCAGAGCCTACAAGTAGAAAAAATGTGCAAGGTCTTCAGTATCAGACGCTATTGATATTTGGTGTGTCAGTAGACTAAAAACAAGTGGGAGAATCATGTCTCGCTGACAGTGATTCGCGCGGGACTGTCAAGGCACGTGGGATTCGAAGGTCTCACAGGCTTATGTGAGAGCGACTACTTGTTGAAACAAAAGCCCATTGAGCCTGCATCACTAATTGAAGTCTGCTTTCCTTGTGGGAATGTGAGGCCACAACTATCTACAAGCACATATGGGAAGTAAAGAGAACATTGCTACAGCAAGGAACACGTACTGCAAGTGTTTCTATTTAGGGGACGCCTTCTCCTAAACCGCAGCAGTTGTGGTCATTCAGGATAAGATAACTTCTGTTGAGAAGGAGATTTGGCTTGGGTATGTCATCAGGGACTGTTGTTCATGTGGGAACAAATGCAAAAAGACTGGACATGACCCAGGAAAAGCCCCACGTAACTGTACCTGAGTTTGTGAATGCGACAATGTCAACCTTTGGCCACATGACAGGATGTGTTTTGATGCTGGCTCTTGTGGGATTCATTGATCAGCGCTGTGCGTGTTGTAACAACTTACATTATATCCATATTGATGTTCGTAGGGGGATGGGAGCACACTACTTCACCTCCCAGCACAGTTCACCCCTTGGCATTCTGGCAAATGCAGTTCAGTCAAAATGCTTACTTGCAATGTAGCTTTTAGTGTTTTACCTGAGTTGGGCAGTGAGAGGTACAGAGACATTAGTGTATTGTGGCAGCTTTCTCATCAGATTCCGATCTCAATTTATCTTACCGCTACCAACCAGCATCCAGCCGTGGTGACTCACTTTCACGGAAAAAGAAGTAAACATTTCACCTGCAGTGTATTTACCAGGATGCTGAGGGGTAAACTGTGCTGGGAGATGAAGTTGTGTGCTCCGATCCCCCTTCTGTCCTTGTTGATGGTGTTGGCCTGTGTTAACTGGTATGCATCCTGTACAGTGTTGCCTAGTAGCATGCTTTTCCTGTACTGCCATGATCTGTCAAATCACTGTCTTTTTCTTGTGTGGTTCCAGGTTCCTCTACTCTCTCAATGGATTTTCGCATTCACGTCTCATGATACATTGCAATGTGATTACTATGATAAAAATTACTCTTGACACAAAGACATACAGGTGTGATTTGTGTTTATTTGTAAATGTGTGACAGGTCAGGGTTGAAGTTGAAAGTGATGGTAAATGGATAGTTCGGGTAGAACACATAATGTTAGGATTCCACAGTCCAACAGTACACTCCCATCCTTGTTGCAATGTGGGATTGGATTTACAACAAAGTCAATGATCGGTGTGACACTGGTGACATCAACGCTGGCTCCGAGAACTGATACGGCACGGTGCTTTGCCACGTGATCCTCCCTGGGACTTTTTCGGACACCCCCTTCACCGTTTGGCCAAGGGGGTACCTGCTGCATGCTCGGAGGTGTCTGAGGATTCGCTGTGATGTGACTCACCCCTCCCTGTGGCCGCTGCTGAGGTGTTGTGACTATCATACGGCTGGCCACGGGGGGTGGGCAGCTATTTGAGCTCCATGGATGTCCCTCAGGACACCCACAAGCTGGCCCATGTACTCTGCAATTTGTCCCAAACGAGTGTCCGTGGACCTCTGCAGCAGGCAGAGTTCACGCAGTTCGTCAAGGCCCATCTGTCCCTGGATCTGCTGGTATGCCCCAAGGACAGTTTGCACGGTGGCCTGGGCCTCAGTCTCATTGTCCCCCTGTGACTGTCCCCCACCTGCCCTGCTGACACAGACCTGTGGCAGCGCCTGGCGATGCCGCCGCACACTGTCCTCACCATCCCGAGGCTGCTTGGTGGTATTGGCTATAACTGGCACCGGGACAGTGTAGGAGGCAGCGGTGGTGATGCTGGAGGTGGCTGCCACACAGGTCGGTGCTGCAGGGGTCAGCGTTGTTGTTGCAGCACTTGTGGGAGTGGTGGTGGTGGAGAGAGGAGGGCCGAAGACTGAGCTTGCACGGGCACGCCGGAGGGGCCAGGTAGGTCCTCCTCATCCGTAAAAACCAGGTAGTCTGCATCTGAGAGTTCTGCTTCTTGGGTGGGAGACTGGCTGGGCTCGTCCATGGCACAGGTGCCTGCTGTCGCTAGCGAGTCACCTGTTGAACAGAGGTTGGATTGTCAGCATGTTCAGTACATGGCACAACTGTGATGTTCATGTTTGGCACACTTCAAGCGAGACAACATGACTTTTCATCTTGGCATTACTTGTCATTCATAACAGTTTGTCAGTAGTGGGACATGATGTGGAGGTAAATATATTGCTCATCAGCGATGTGACATGGCCGTAGCAACAATTTCATATGTACAGATATTGTATTTCCAAGTACATGTCCTCTGGTACCAATTTGTTGCTCATCCACTTCTGTTCATGCTAGGATATTTGTGACTTTGCTATGACTGTTTGTCTACTATGCTGCAACTTCCTGATTTCTATTGTGCTTTTTGTACTGTCCTCGTGTGGGTTGTGATGTTTGAGTGAGTCTACAGGCATGTGTTGTGTTGATGTGAGCCTTTATGCTTTGGGATAATGGTACTTGCACATTGGGTTTTGGCCACTGCGTTCTTGGGTTCTGCTTTGGAGTTACATGTGACTTCATCAATGACACTTTGATTCATGTGAACGCTCAATGGTATTTTCTGTGTGTGCACTGGCTGCAACTTATGCAGCTTGACAGAGTTGGCTCACAAGTGTGGGATGTGGTGGTCAGATAGCTCCCTGCTGTTTGGGAGGGAAGACAGAGGGCCTTGTGGGAGTAGTGGTCTTGCTGTCAGGTCCCAACAACACCCTCCCTAGTAAGATGGCTACCTACCTGTTAAGTGAAACAGAGGAGGGTGATAGCTGCCACATGGCTGTGAGGTGGGGTGGGTGCTCCCTACTGTTTGGGAGGTAAGACAGAGGGCCTTGTGGGAGTAGTGGTCTTGCTATCAGGTCCCAACAACACCCTCCCCAGTAAAATGGCTACCTACCTGTGAGGTGAAGCAGAGGAAGGAAATGCTAGCCTTATGAGACATTCATGTTGAGAGCGTACATTCTACATGAGTTTGATTTTGTCTGGCAATTGAGGCTCGCTTGTTGTGCACAACGCTACATTACAGTGGGATGTGATCATTTTGTTTGTACTTACCAGCCTCCACTCCCCCCTCGATTCCTGTGAGGCTCTCGGGATGCAGTATGGCAAGCACCTTCTCCTCCTATTAAGTTAAGGTTAGTGGTGGTTTGGGAGGGCTGCCACCAGTTCTTTGGGCTGCCTCATGGTTCCTCTGGGCCCGAAGCTTGACCCGGGCCTTGAGGTCGACCCGCCTTTTGATGTCACGCAGTGTCCATAGGATGGTCCCTACAGCATTGACTTTGTCCACATCTTGTTTTTGTGCAAAAGTGGGGTGTGTTGGACCAGGCTCCCATACAAATATGGTTCTACCCTTATTATCTCGTCTACCATCACTTTCAACTGTCTGTGAATTTGGGCATTTTCTGTTTGGCCATGGTGCAAAGGTAAGACAAATCCAGGGTGCAGGGGGTGGTGGAGTTATGTGAAGTGTGTCAGGTGTGTGGGTGGGAAGTGGTGTTGTGTGGAGATGGGTGTATGTGATGTTGTGCTGTGTGCGTAAATGGTGTGCTGTCTCACTGTGTCAGCTTCTAGTGTGCAAAGGATGCTGGTCCAGGAAGAGGTTGGTTTTATGCCTTGGTATGTGGGTGTGTCCACATGAGTGATGTCCTCCAGGTGTTTCTCCCATGCTGGGCATGGCTTACATTGCCAATGGACATTTGGGGTGTATCATTGTGGCATGTGTGATGTGATTGAGGGGAGCGTCGAGTGCATTGCGGTCCTGTTTGTTACTACCGCCATTCATTTTGTCTATGTGCGAGCAAGGGAATCGGAATGCAATGCTCCATCCTCCAGCTCCGTGGTATCATCGTAATTGGCTGTGCAGTCATTCCTTGACAGGAGCGGCCTTTTCAGTCCCTTGAACTGCCGCGGTCAGATTTGCACCTTTTCCGAGCATGACGTCATTCTAAGGGGCTTAGTTGAATCCACTAGTATCGGGGTACCATTTAGCGCAGAGATCATCTTGTTCCATTCCTTAATCCTGGAGGAACTTGTAGGAGGGGAGATCAGAAGGAATTCTGTTTTCGGTGAGTTAAGCTTTTGATGATTGCCAGCTGACCATTGAACGATCCTCTGTAGTGCTTGGTTCATTATGTTGATCTCTTCCAGTGATTAAATCTTCATATACAGCTGAGTGTCATCTGCATACATGTGGAAGGAAATGTTAGCCAGCTGTAATATGTCTGTTAATGGTTCGATGTACAGATAGAACAGGGAACGGGATAGTGTTGATCCTTGTGAAACTTCAATTTGAATTGGGTATGGTGGGGATAGCTTGTTGTTCACCAGGAATCTGTGCGATCTTTTCTCTAAGAAGGAATAACACCATTTCAGGACTGTTCCCTATAAGTCCATTTTATTCTCCAGGTGGTCTAATAATTTGTTGAGGTCAAGAGATAGAATGTGCAGAATTGCTGTTTCCATACTGTGATCTGATCTGAACCCCGATTGGCAGTGGTTTAGTAGCCTAAATTCAGTAATGTGTTGGCTCAGTTGTTGGTGAGCACGTTTTCTAGTACTTTGGCTAGTAAGGGAATGGTTGTTACCGGCACTTTGTTCGGGTCGGAGGGGTTCTCCGTAGGTCTTTTTAAAAGAGGGATGACCTGGCTAGTTTTTAGACAGTCAGGAAAAGATCTTTGGGCTAGCGACTCATTAATTATCTTAGTCCAATAGGGCGTGACCATGTGGTTGAATGTGGGCCAACATTTTGCAGGAAGAGGTTCAATGTAATGGTTGTTCGGTTTCAAAGTTAGTAAGATTTTGGCAATGTCATACTGGTCATATAGTTTGAAGGTTGACCAATGAGCATTATTTTTGGGCATTGCTTGTGCAGGTTGAGCTGATTCACCACTTGCCTACTCTTTAGATTCAAGGCTTTGTCAGCGGTATTCTTGAGTTCTCTCTCCAGTGAGCTGGCTTTATCAGTAAATAATGATGAAAAATCTTCACAGCTCTATTTCGATTTAGAAATCAATAGGGAGGATTTGGCCAATTTGTATGATTGATCTTTGAGCAGATCGAAGAGTTTTCTCGGTCTGTTCTTTGCGTTATCGAGTTCATTTCTAAAAAACTATTTTTTGATTTAAGTACGCTTTCATTGTAGGCTTTCCTGGTCTTTCTGAATTGTTTTAGGTGGGGGGATGATGGGAGTTGTCTCCATTTCCATTCTGTGAGTCTGAGTTTCCGCATAATCAGAGAGGCTATATCAGAGCTCTCATATAATGAGATGGCTGCCATAATTTGTTGCTGCACTACAGGGCACGAAAGGGACAAGTGGATTTTGTTATAGGGCAAGTAGATTTATGAAGCAACCTGCCCAATAGACAAGTCGATATTTTATTACATTTCTTACCCCTGCTGTCACAGCAGGGAGGACTCCGAAGCTGATTAACCCTCAACAAGATTTATGACAGTGACTAGCGTACACACCTGGATGTCAGCCACAGTGGTATGTGTATCAACTGCTAATCCTGGGCTCCTATCAACCCCATCTCCCTCTTCCAGGTCCCTTTTCCTATCATCTGCCATTAATCAAAGAGCTCTTTTGGAATGCCTAGCTCTCCCCCTCATCCAGTGCTTGTCCCACACAGCTTACAGAATTTGTCTGGGGGGTTCCTCTACTCCTCATATTTTCTCCAGGCAGGCCTGGGGTTCCCAAAATGGAACCCAAGGTCCCCCATGTTACATACTAGTGCAGTCACTTCTGCATTCCAGGTATATTCACAGAGCACACATTGCCTGGCACTTCTGTCGTCATGTATTATGCTACCACTAGCAGTCCCATACACAGCACATGCACTCAGTCTGTGCACACTGTTCAGTACTGCAGTCTCCCAGTACTGCATCAGAGTGTTTTATTTTAATACCACACCCTACCAACACACACTCATTTATCATGTGCACAATGTACTATACTTCACCCTAGGTGTAGTGTATTCCTTGTGAGCAAACAGGCATTCAGCACATATTTTCATTGCTCTTGCACTTCCACATCAACCTGATGTAGGGCAGGGGTGAGTTAAACAAACAGCAGCAGAACTTCATAAAGGTGATTGAGCCTGTAGGCCTGACTCCAGTGACACAGGGTAAAAAGGGCCTGTTCACTACTACTGAACAATGTATGTTGCTACCACTGAGCTTGAACTGTTCACTCCTGGTGAAGGCCATAGCCTTCTACCACTATGCGGGTAGCACTTTGGGCAACCCTCCCGATCCAACAAGACCGCAATCCATGAGATAGGCCTATGTCATGACACACACGCATGATCCATGCTCGCCTATGGATAGAACGGGGCACACGACAGGGGTGTCCTTTGTCGCCTCTATTGTTTGCTGTGGCCATGGAGCCGTGAGCAGCTAGAGCTTGCAAGGGGCAATATTTTCAGGGATTGAAAGTACAGATACACCACATCGCGCTCTATGCTGATGATCTGCTGCTGTTTTTGGCGGATGATCGCAATGCACTTAGAGGGGCGAAGGGCCTCCTCCATGGCTTGGGGCAAGTGGCGGGCCTAAAAGTAAACTGGGCGAAGTCATCTTGTTATGTTTCATATAGGTACCTTAATATAGGCCCAGGGAACACCATGCCCTTTCACCTACATCACCTCCCCTACATTACACAGTAACGAGCCTTTTAAGGATTGAACGCCTTTTATGGACTGAACCTTTTACCTAGTACTAGGCCTGGGTGCAGAGGGAGGGTTTTTCCTGAACAATAGTGCTCTATGACTTCACCCTTAGACTGACACCGCAAGAATGAATATTCATAAGGCTACTTGGAAACCAGGCAGGGGCTATACACCACCTTCCTAATATCTACGCACAAGGTTCATCACATACGTCATCCTCATACCCAACAATGGCTAACACAAGAACAAGGTACAAAGGGACTCTATATACTTTTCTGTATAAATACAGCATCTCTTGCTATTAGTAGTTAGAGGGAACCGAGACTTCCAGGCCGAAACACTGACCAGAGACGCTGAGGCTCCTGCATACAGATGCTCCGGCTGAAAGTGGTCTGAACATCCCTTGCGGGGTGTCCAGCTGGAAACCAAGAAGGACTCCGACATTCTCACAATTCAGGTAATGGGGTTCGACTAAATCCTAGAGGGATTCTTGGCTCCTCACCTACTCATAGGCTAGGTGCACTTAGGTACATATACATAGGCATAGTAGGAGTACGCGTACTTTTATCATGCATTTTATATTCATGTATTTATTCATGCTTATTGCAAGATGTTAGAGCTGTACTATCCTTTTATATTCATAGTACTGTTAATCATATATCTTGCTACTGTCTACTGGTTGTTGCAGCTCATATATTTTACACAAGAATAACAACTGGTCAATAAACCCTTATTGAAACTCCTAGACTGTTCATTCTATGTATCTCTGAGATAAACTAAATGAGCACGAGTGACTGAGCGAAAAGTAGTACATTGTTTCCACAATCTTGAGGGATCAGGGTTGTCATGATCTAAGGTTGCAAGAAACTAATCTCTCCCCGATAAGAGGAGACACTAGTGGCACTGTGAGCTAGCTAATGCAAAAACCGGCTAACATATTCGGTGGGGGTGCTGAGAGTTAGTCTGCCACCAATCCTACAGTTTATGTTATCCAAACGCGCAGGTCTTGCAGGGGCACTATAGGAACTATACAACATGGCGCCACCAACGTTGGTATGGTACTTATTTAACAGTCGAATCTGAGTAGTTCAGTCATGCTAATTCTCATAGAACCCTAATCACAAACACCAGAGATGTCTGGAGTGGGTGGGCACAAACTCCGCCACAGCTGAGTAGTCGAAATATCCTATTGATTGGCTGCTGGTTAATCAAGCTTGACAGGACATAGTGTTCCAAAACAATTGTGCATAACACCTTAATTTATTTCCTTCGGATAAACTTCTTCATTTCAAACATGACTGAGACTGGGACTGAAAATAAAGCAGTAGTGGATCAGCACCTCTCAGGAGAAGAAGAGGTGAATGGAATTCTCATTCCACCTAAATTCAGACGTACTATCACCCTGAAACTACTAGAAAATGGTTTAACACCCAGGGGTGGCTTAGTAGCCTTTGTGATTGAGGCACACAAATCAAACAAAACAAAGGTATTCTATTTGTGGGTTACATTCCCAGAAGCAGATGCTAGAACACACATATTTTACTCTTACACAGAGGGAGATGCACCAGCGGAATATGGTCCTTGCGAGGACATAGAAGTTCCACTAACTTACCAGGAACATTTTTACTGGTTTAAAGGCGCCCTACCCCACTTAAGACACAGAGTAAGATTAGGCCCGCTCGGAGGAGACGGGGCAACATGGCAAATATTAGCAGCTTACACACCGTATCCTGACATTGATACAATGCCACAGCTGGACTTACTCATACAACACAAAGATTTAATTAGAATCCACAGAAACCTGATGCAATGCGTCATGAGGACTTTCACAGTCCAGCCAACAACAGTTGCAACAAATGGTACTCAATCCCAGGGTACATCAACTAAAATAACTCCACAAACATTACACGCAGTAATGGGGAAGATGCCCACGAAACGCGAACAAATACCATTCTGGGTAGCACAGAAAATAACTCAGCTTGAGGCTATATCCCCAAATACTGCCACATTTGAAAAAAACAGAATGTTAACAATCTGCTTGCCCATGGGGATAACACCACAGTTTTAGGATTGTACCACTTGGGGTACAGTCTTTGCTGCCATATATATAAGAACTCATAGTATTCCTTCATTAGCAGTGATACCGGATGTATTAAGACAAATACAGAATGAGTGCGGAGCAGAGTCTGCTTTGAACTTAGCGATAAAGTTATTATTTAACTACGACCAGGTATCAGCCATAATACTAGCTAATATTAAAGGGGAAGCAGCTTCAGTGGCAATCCGCCAATGCCTAAGGGAGTTCGATCCATTAGATCAACAACACGAACTACTGAAAATAATTGAAACTGCATACGCAGAACTAGGCAGAGATAGTTTGGGTGGGAAAGCTTTAAAACCCCAACTAATGGGCAGTCCTGAAAAGGTCACTTCTTAAGCAGATACCTTCTTCTTCTTCTTCTTCTTCTTCTTCTAAAAAGAAGTGGGATAATAAAAAACAATATAACTCTACAGAAAAACAATTTCAATCCCGAGGTAGATCTCCTCCACAGGAGCACTCTGAAAAGAGGCACAACCTTAGGAATAGGGATAATATTAGGGAACCTGACAGGTATCAGGATACTGATACACGTTCCTCTCGTTCCTTTCAGGGCTCCACAAAAACATCAGAGAGAGAAGGACGGTTAGATCATAAAGAAGAGCGTACAAAGTCGAGAGACGGGCAGCACGCTCAAAACTATTCTTCCAAAAAAGAAGACAAACAAAAATCAAAACCTCAATTAAAAAAAAAGAAAGTTGCAGGTCAGAAGATCAGACATGCACAGAATTCGTAGGACGCAGCTTCTGAACGGGGAATGGGCTCAGACAATGCTAGACAGTGCGGTAGAAGTAACAATAGCTCGCCAGAACCTGAAGGAATTTCTGGTGACAGTGGACTCGAATGATTACATCACGGTGGAAACATCAGACATAAGGGTGAGCGTCCCACAAAAGTTACACAAGATAACACTCCAGGTGGAGGGGGACAAGCCCAGGAAAGTAAAGGGTCTCTTTTGGGAAAATCTGTCATCCGGGTATGACATCCTATTAGCAGAACAAGATTGGCCAACCAACATTCGTTATGGAGTGCCCTAGTGGAGAAAATGTAATTTTTCCAGCATTCTCCGACATCGCTCCTATACATCTTAAACATGCTTATGCGCGGGAGTGGGCAGTTGCCCTAGCTCCAGCATTATACAAAAATCACGCCGGATGGGCTGAGGACTCAACCGACCACGTGATCCCGTTAAAAGTTTCACCTAATGCTCAGAGGCAATACCCTATAAAGCAAGAAGCTAAAAAACAGGGCAGGGAGATCTTAGATCAACTTGAATACCAGGGGGTGATCGAAAATTGCACCTCACCAATGAACAATCTTTTGTTTCCCGTATAAAAACCAGATCATTCATATTGTCTAGTTTTAGATTACAGACATTTAAAAACTTGCACAAAGACATTTGCTGTCCAAAATGCACACAGTGCCACATTGATGAATAACATTGGGTGGAAAAAAGACAACACAACACTTGATATCTCAAATGGATTTTTCTGACACAATATAGTGCCTGTAAGAAGGTATTTGACTGCATTCTCAGCGCTGGGGTCCCAGCGACAATTTTGTCATCTCCCCCAGGGATATAACAATAGCCCCGGGGTATGTTCAGCAAGGGTAACTGAGTTGCTCCAAAATTTTTATGAAGAAGCATTATCCTATGTGGATGATATTTATCTGATGGATGATGACTTAAAGATGCACTTGACCAGGGTGAGTACCATTATTATGGGATTCATCTCTGAGGGCTACAAATGTTACTTTAAAAATCAAAACTAGCCAACCTCAGTGTCCTGTTTCTAGGATACCAGCTTTCAAGTGAAGGGGAAAGCCTGGCAGCTAACTTTCTAGAAAAGTGTGCACTGCTCCAACCTCCAAAAACATAAAATCAATACTGCGATTCCTAAATTTTGGCAGAACATACATTTTAGATTAAGCAGAAAGAGTAAAACCCTTCTACGACTTAATAAAACCTGACTTTTCAGTTAGGCATTGGACACAGGAACATTCCAATATCCTATGTTCATTACAAGAAGACATGATTGCTTCCAAACACTTACAGACACGTATAAATGTACGCAACTTGGTGATCCGTGTTATAACTGATCAATGCGGGAACATTTATTTAACCTTCAATGAAGGCGAAACAATACTAATCGCATGTGTTTCACTTCAACAGAAAAAATACTAACTCAGTTCAGACCGCTGTAACAAGAGAAAGAGCACTGGCTCAGGGGAAACGCATAATTGTTGTAACCCCGGTGCCGGCTTTAGAAGCGGTTACAAAGGCTAGCATTCCAAACGCAAAAGCCTTGCATTCGAGATGGATACAATGCGCTAATTCTCTTACTGCAACGGACGTTGAATACAGATTGTATCCAAATTAAACAAGCATTGAAAATGCAATAGGTCTCGCCTTTGATTAAGTTAAAGCCATTTACTTTGCTAATGGTATTATATAGCAAAGCAAATGGCTTTAACTTAATGAAAGGCGAGACCTATTGCATTTTCAATGCTTGTTATGTTAATGTTGACAGAAGTGACGGATTGCATTGCCCTGGACACGCACGCACCTGCAGGCACGTACACACATACAGATGCATTCACATACACAGGCAAACATACACAGATGCACACAGTCGCACAGACATGCACACACACAGATGCAGACACATACGCGCACACACAGATGCACAAACACAGATGCACACACACACACAGGCACTCACAGGCAAACACAGATGCACACATACACATAGATACACACATGCACACACAATCATGTTTCCGTCTGCGAGGCTGGGAGAAAGAGTTAATCCCAAAGTCCCAGAGTGTTCAAATCTAATACAGGAGCAGAATTTTCTAGAACAATACTGCTCCATCTGAGGCACCGGCAGGAAGTAGTGTCACAGGCAATGGACTGAAAACAGCATCACACCAGCAGAAAAGACTTAGCCAGAAGTGCACGTTGAAAGAGAGGCCGCAACAGTGGTTATTTTATTCTGACTACTGCAAAAGTTACACTAGAATGAAATCTGCCTCCTGGAGCCTCTGACGCCGGACTCCGCTTTTCACCAGGGCGGGGGAGGGGTGCAAGGACTGCCAGACCTTGCTTTTCACCGAAGGGGGGGGGGCGAGGGGAGTGGAGAGGGATGGGTGCAAAGACTGCAGAAGGGGTGGTCCGGGGTTGGCAGCAAGGCCAAGAAAGGGAGGCAGTACACCTATTAACAATATGACAGTCTTTAAGTTGTAAGCAGATTTTAAATACGTTTTTTTAGTCTAGTAACGAAAAAAACAACGATTTCACAGTAAGAATGCGAAACATAATGGTGGGCGTGCCCGGCTGATGCGTTCGTTCCTTCTAAAGCGCGCTGTTCAAGTGATCACACAATAACATCAAGGCCCCTGTAATAACGTCACCATGCTCTGCCAAGGACTATGTTATTTACCTAATCAGAACCCCATGTTGAGGCAAGGCCTGACCACATCAGCATTCATTTCATTCTGACAAGGGCAAATGTGATTCAAACATAAAATTCATTTTTATGTTCATGTTGACAGAAGTGAAGGATTACATTGCCCTGGACACGCACGCACCCACACGCAAGCACGCACACACACACAGATGCATTCATATACACAGGCAAACACACACAGGCATGCACACATACACACACACACACAAATGCAGACACATACGCGACCTTGCCTTTGCAGCGGTGTGCATTGTTGTCTTTGTGCAAATGGTTCTCTGTTACTGTTCGCGTGATAGCAGATTTCAATTAGCTGACATCTCAACAGTTTCCTATCATGTCCTATTTGTTTACATGTGTGGGGGGAGCTGACGAGCTGCTGTTTACTGGACTCAGCCACAAATGCCATGAACTGGAATCTATCTCGGAGTCAATATAAATCTATAATCCTTGGCGTGTTCGAGGCCGCGATGAGCTATCCCCGCTTGCCGCCTCTTATTCGTTATTTATTGGGCTGCAGTTTACTGCCTGGGAGATACTGACACACCACTGTTTATCGATCGAGGCCCAGAAAAGTTAAAGTTCAATAGGACAGGCGGCTCTTTGGCAGAGCGTGTCTCACTATTATGATTGCCAGCAAAAAATGAGGGAACCTGAAACACGCGATGCAGTGACACTACTTGCAGGCCCATAATTTTACAAGGCAATAGTGCAAGCGGTCTTGCTAGACCGAGAAGATGACATATTTACATGAGCAGAGGACATTATCCACTTCATCTAAATTAATACTGAAGGAAATAGAGAGCTTAACTAGGCAGAGGCCAGCGCTTGGCAAATAGATCATTTTGCAATCACATATTCACTTGTGCCTCATAACGAGTTCAGGAAGGGTGAGAAGAGGCGAGTGGAGGGCGGGGGGAATACATTCAAGGGACCAGCGAGGAAACACTGCACAGATCACCGCACAAAGAAATGACGGAAATGTGAAGGAGCCGGTAGAGATGCAATCAACATGCTCATTGTGTGTGAATAATGGGCCTTTTCATAAGTTGTCTGGGGGGGAAAGCTAATGAAACGCACTGAGATGAACCAATCACTTTACCCGCGCGGAGATAAAAAGGAGGGCGTGAGTCTTCGTGACAGAATGTATTTTTTACCTGCCGTCCAATCTGCTTGGCATCAAGATGTTGTGTGAAATCCCTTGTAAAATATTGGAGCAAAATTTCAGAGCGGGCTGTGCTTTGCTTTTTTAAATAGCCACACCTGGAACACCAAAGAAAAGCACCACAGTAAAAAACAAGTGCTCGTCATTGCCTTGTCCTCCCCGTGCGCCTCTGAGCTCCGTGCCTGCTTCACAGCTGTTGTGAAGACTTTTCTTATCTGCTTGTTAAATAAACAAGCAGATAAGAAAAGTCTTCACGACAGCCGTGAATCAGGTGAGCCAGTCCAACAAAAAGACAAAGGGAGGCAACAAAAAACCCTCCATTTCAATGGGAAGCCAGCGTTTACCTTAAACGCTGATGCTACCCAATTGAAATTAGGGGCGGGGCTCGAGTCCCCTTCTCCAAACTGACTTGTTCACTATAAGTCTCGAGGCGAGGAGCGCTCCAACACCAGCCAAGACCTAAAAACACAAGCATTCCTGCAATACAAACTAGAATATCCTCTACCTAATTAAATATTGCTTCTAGATCAGTATGAATACATAATTTACACTGACGGACCAGTGCAACCGGCCATAGGGAGTAAGCAACAATACAGCGCAGCATGTGCTATCATTAAAGGTCGCATGCAGGATGGAAAGTTCTATCCAAATTGCACAATAACGCAATCTCTAGGAGACTGCACGGCTCCGTTGGCAGAACTAAAAGCACTGATACTGGCACTCGTAAAAACGGATCACGAATTCCCCACACTAATTGTGTGTGATTCCTTTTACTGTGTACAGTCCTACAATGAGTGCTTACATCATTGGGAGCTAAACAGGTTTAAAGATGCGAAAGGTGGCACAATTAAGCATAAAATGCTATGGGAACAGGTAGTAGAGTTGAAACAGCTGTACCTGTCCTAGCAGTACAGGGAACAAGAACTGTACTTCTGCCGCCTCTTGCCGGGAAAAAGGAGAAAAGATTTGTCTCAATTGACTTAATCAAACCACACTATGTGGCAGATAATAAACAGTAGGCCTCGTGGACTCCACAGTAGCAGACACCCTCCTCTCGCTACAATCCAAGAAGTTCAAACAGAAAGACTCATCAGGTTTGAAGAGCCTCCTGTACGGAATGATGGACTATGCAACAATGCTATGGACCTTGTTGCGATTAGACCAAACACAGATGTCTACATCAACATGCCTCGAAGAGAGCAAAATACAATTTCAACAAATCCCGATGCAATTCCATCAATTGATCGAACTGCTTCTGCCTACTTCATGAACTTTGTTACGCTTTCCTTTGATCCAAGTGAACCGGAAACGACGCCAGCCAAACAAACATACAAGCAACAAATAAAGAACTTTTTTCACTTTCTTCAAATATTGTTTTTTCTTTTTTTGGCAAGGCTTAGTAATAACTTTTAGCATGCTTTTTAACAGAAGATACCTTTAGCAAAGCTCTACAGCCCAAAAGGTCAAATTGATTTTAAAGCTACATCAATCATCACACCGTGAACAAAGAGACTTGTCATCAGTGAACATTACAGCAGTTCCTATACCGGACGGTATAGTTTGGGACAAGGTTGATTTCGATATTTTCGGCCTGACGGAACTTTCAAAGATTCCTCATTTATTTAAAATCTCATTAAGTGATATCATTACCTCCAGTACTTTTTCTGATGATTGAGACACTGAAACTGATAATAATATGTTATCTGATTTTAAAAAAACTGCTGCATTTCCGAATACTGAAATGTTAGAAAGTAATTCAGACTATGACACTTTGTGCTGTTATCAATATTATGGTCATCATTTTCTACACAAATCTATTTCACCCAGAAATGTATTTGAGTACCATCAATGGGAACATTGTCCTACACCACCAAAGGTAGTTTGCATACCTTTGCACAGAAATGTTCAAATTGTTCAGGGTTTAACACCACTGCACTGACCCGACCTCATATTATTATAAGGTTACACCAACATCGGCACTGAAAATAATGCTGACTAACACCAAACAGATTTACTCTGCTTCCTTTATTACCCAACTGTCTGAACAGGGTTTTGACCTATGGAAGGACACAATTGACTTTAAATCAGTCTGGGGATCTAGGGATTGGCAAGTCCAGGGGACAGAAGTGCTATTTAGAGCATGCCTCATTCCGCAGCAGATGATATTTCTAAATGGATGTTCCCCACTTCTACCATCTAATTGCTTTGTCTCTCTCTTAGGCTCTTGCTTCTGGTCCTTGGTCTGCGCTGGGACGCCTCGTTGCTGAGGCAGCCATGCGCATTACAAATCTGCAATAAATAAATAAATGAAACTGTGCAACAGACATCCTGTCTTGGATTAGCCAAGATGAAGGACCTGAACACACCTTGGTTTCCAACACCATCCCGGGGGTGGCAAAATTCTACTACAAAGGAAGGGACAACAGTAGATGACACTTTACATTACAACAGAACAGACTCCAAATGGAAAGAATGGTTGGTGTGGCCCTTAGACACGAACATATGTCATAAGAGATTCTTGGGTATCAACGAAGGGTTAAGTATTCACAGGCCAGACCCACGTTATGTACAACGAGAACACTGGGGGTAGTGGCATCCTATAATGTTGGGAAGTTGTGCCTTGATTGGCTAGAAACCTCAACACTAACAGATGTGAAACAACACTTATCTTTACTCTCACAAAGACATGTATCTTAGAATTTTTTTATTAGGTCCCAGAAAGACATGCCAGAAATGTCTCATTTATGCTGGCATTTACGCTGCCTATAATGAAATCTGGAAAATATCCCAACAAGAAGCCGCAGAGAGAATACGGGAATTAGACTGTATTAACTTAGAAACTTCATTAGCTGTGGTAGACAATGGGTTAACAACTTTGTCCTTCAGAATATATTCTTTAGGCAACATTGTGTCTTCTGCAATAGACATCCTAGAACAAGATTTGGCCATATTACAACACTGGCAATCTCAATTACGTTCTATCATGTTATTGAGCTGGACACTGCAATCATTGTGTGCAGGCTTTATGCCTTGGGATTTTATAAACAATATGTCTCTGTTTTCTGAATATAATCTAACAGATAAACAGGTTGAAATGCACAAAGGGGAGCTAGATATACAATGCTGCATATTGAAAAACTGAACCGACTTCCATTTACAGTAGTGGAAGCCCCGTATACTGAATGACTTATCCATGGCCACATAACTCTATCGGTCACTACTTTTCAGTTTCATTATTGCCTTGCGCAGTCAGGCAGGCAAATATGAAAAATTGGGTAAAGATTACATTAAGGAATCCTGGAATGTACCACTTAGATTTCGATGCCGGAGTAGGGATCGAGAAGTGTTTCTAAGTGGTATAAACTGCAAGAACGCTTTGAGCGGTTCTCTCATGTGCCAGGACATTTCGTTGCACGGGGCTTTTAATGGGTCAATAGAAAACTTGTCCTGCCACATGAAAGGGACTCCAGCTGCTGTGATTAAACCGGTGTTCAAGCTGCTCTTGAATGGGAGTTACTTGATGCTGAACGATCAAGGTTGCTGGTGTATGCTTCCGGGCATTGCCTATCTGGTCACTGTGAACTGCAGGGTTACTTGCTGTATGTAAGTATTGTTTCCTCCGAAACATACAGTCAGGGGGGCGCCGCTATGACCTCCATTGAATGTTTCTTTTATACAGTTTGATACCTTGAGCAGACTGAAAGCCATTCTTTTAGTACAAACCGTACCCTTAACCTCCGCTCGACAGACTTTTGATCTTCAAGTCGCAAGGACCTCGACCGAGATACACGCACTTATACGTACAAACTGCCCCCTTCATTTCGCAGAAATGGTGGGTCGTATCTTTAACATGTCTGATATGAGTGGTATTGTACACCGATTTAAGAAAAGGTGGATTTTTAAGCACCTTTCAGACTTTACTTGGAGTTATCCAAATTTTATACACTCCATTTTTGGAAGCATTTTGGAGGGCTACCTCTGATCCTGCTCTCAATAGCTGGACTCCTGATTGTCATTTACCTGCTACGCAATGGACGGCCCAATCACCAACGAGATGGCAAAAGCTCTCCTAAAGCGGAAATACCGTTAACATATGGTACAACATCTGGGTACGCCTTGCCTAAAGGAACTGAGCGCCTCTTGTTCCTATCGTTTAGACCAGTCTGTGAGAAAGTGCCATCTTTCTTGCATGGTATGCCCCCACTTTTTGCAGAATTGCTGATGTACTTTGACTGAGTGTGCCCTGGGCTCCTGCCAATCAGGTACCCAGGGCCTATGTTCCTTCCCTAAAACTGTGTTGAAGCCTAAACCCAATTGGCATCTCTGGCCACATGTCAGCCCCTGGTAAATGGTACACTAGGTACCCACGGCCTTGTGACCAGAGAAGGCCCTTAAGGGCTGAAGCACTTATTGTGCCACCCTTAGAGGCCCTGTACCTGACCCACACACGCTGCCCTTGCAGGCTGAGTGTCTGGGTGCAGAACAAAAAACAGAGAGTCGACATGGCACGCATCCTTGTATGCCATGCCCACAACACACACTGCCCTGGCATACATCAGCCACCCCTCTAGCTGGGTGCCCTATGCCAGTGGTATGGGTACAGGTGCATGAGCCCTGTGCCCCTACAGTACCCAGGTCCATTCCTGGGCACTGTAAGTGCAGTGCTACCATCTAAGAATATATGGTGCTGGGAGATCGTCAACACGAACTCCACAGTACCATGATGGCTACACTGAAGACTGAGAAGTTTGGTATCAAACTTCTCAGCACATTAAACCTGCACTGGTGCCAGTGTGGGATTTAATGTACAATGCAAGATAGAGGGCATCTTAGAGATGCCCCCTGAACCTAACCTACAATCCACGTCTTGTCTGAGGGAGCTGCCTAGGTTGCCACACAGCAGACATGTTGCTGGACCCCTGGGTAGAGGGCCATCCGCTCTCCTGGGCCTGCAACCATGCACATCCTGGGCGAGGTACTAGGTCTCCTCCCCCAGGATGGGCAGGTGAAGCTTCAAAGGCATGCCGCCTTTGTGAGCTTCTCCAGGCCACTTGCTGTACTTAGCAACTGGCCCCTACCGGTTCTGACCCCCACTCTGGTGGGAAGACTGGCCGGAAACTCCAAGGGAGGAAAGGGGGAGTGCCAGCCTCTGACAACCCCACCCCTCAGGTGGGGGAGGCGAGGTGAAGCACATCTCCGGGCTCTCGCCATCTTGAAGATGGGAAGCCCTGCCCAATCAGGACTAGGCTACTGCCCCCCTCCCACAGGAGAGTGGCAGGATAGGGGGTGTACCCATCCCAAGGAAGGGACCCATTGGTCCCTGCCCTTCACCTACCTGTAACGCCCCTAAATTTAGTATTTAGGGGCACCTTGAACCTTCCTTCCTCAGATCCAGATTACAAAACAAGAAAGAAGAACAAGGAACAAGAAGACCTGCTGTGCAGCTGCTAACAAGAGGAAGACACAAACTGATTTGGCCCCAGCCCTACCGACCTGTCGACCCTCGAACCTGCTCCTACTAAATCTCCAGTGGTCAGTAACCTCAAAAACCCCGGAGGACCTGACTGCCTTGTGACTCTAACTACCTGGGACTCCCACGAGCAGTGGTACTGCTCAAAGCAAGTAGCTGACCCCTGGCATCAGCCAGGAACCGCGAACCCTGAACACTCTGCTAAGCCTGGCCTGTGCTGAAGTGAACAAAGACCACGAGGATGTCCCCCCGGCGACTGTGACCCCGAATCCAGCACCCAGGGACCCACCTCGTGGCTCCTGACGACACCTGCAGCCTCAGAACCAGGGACCCCTCCAACCGCAACCAGCAGAGGGTAAGATTTCCCAACACCAAAAGGCACCCCTGCACCCGGCGCCCTGAGACCCCTGTGCCCAACTCCTGTGTGCCTACCTATCCTCCAACTACCCAACTTACCTTTCGAAGTGGTGGTCGCACCTGAAGAATCTTCGTCCCCGAGCTTGCAGCCTTTGTTCGTTCTTGATCTTCTCCATTGAGCGCCCAACGGCTCAAAGCCACCCTGCACCCAGCCGCCCGAGTGCCCCTGGCAGTGCAACCTCTACTCTAATCTACTTCCCCATTTGCCCAGAGCAAGTGACCAGGAGCCCAGCTCCCACAGCCGCGTGGCCTGCTAGCCAGCAGCCACCAACCAAAGGCCCCCTGCCTCCTGTATGATAACATTGGGCCTAACTCACTCTGCACCCGGCTGGCCCTGTGCCGCTGAGAGTGTAACAGCTGTACTTACCTGACCCTGGGAGACCCCTGAGTCTATGCCCAGAACCTTAACTCTGCCAGTCGAGTACTTACCCAAAAGCCGATAACTCACATTTCCTCCATAGGGTAACATTGACTGGTTTCACTTGGAAATTCTTCTAAGTGTCAAGTTTTGAAACTTTAAAATATTCATCTAAAATCACCAGAATTACGAAAACGAGTTTACTCACCTGTTATCAGGAGAGATCCCAGTGCTGGATCTTGGTGCCCAGCACTGACCCTGAAAAGTAATTACAACAGTACTTACCTATAACTTGATTTTCCTTCCATAGGATAACATTGCCTGGTTTTCACCAGAAATTCTTCTAAGTGTCGATTTTGCAAACTTACAAATATTCGTTAAAAATCGCCTGTATAACAAAAACACATTCTTTCAACTGTTTACAGGAGATGCCCAGTGCTGGATTCAGGATCCAACACGGAGTTAGAAAAAGTAACAATAACCCCACTTATTTGCTAAGTGAATTTCCTCCCATAGGATAACATTGGTGATTCTATGTGAAAAAGTTTCAGTGTCAACTTGTAAAATACAATAATATTCCTTAAAAATCACAACTGTAACCAAAACGTTTATACTCAACTGTTTACAGGAGATGTCCCAGGACTGAGTCTAGGATCCAGTCCTGTGGTAAGAAAAGTAATCCAAAAAGTAATCAATTGCATTTAACTAGAAATTCCCATTGAGCTCAATGTTACATTGTGTTTGAAATTGTGTTGCCTATTGTAACAACTGTAACTATTGCATTCAAAAGTCTATTGCCTATTGAAAAGTATTTATCTAAAACATCTCATTCTGAGAAAGTATATTTTGATACCTATTGTTGGTTCTAAAATAAAACAAGCATATGTTTTTATACAAAACCATTGGCCTAGAGTTTAGTTCTTGAGTGTGTGAGACCATTTGCTGACTGAGTGTGTACAACAAATGCTTTACACTGTCCTCTGATACTGCCTTACTGCTCGACCAAGCTACACCTTTAGAGATTAAGGTTATATCTAACTTTAGCCTCTGCCAAACCTCTGGGGGCTGTGGACTCTGTGCACACTGTACCTATTTGGGAACAGTATATACAGAGCCATTTTCTTACACAGTCTGGATGGACTGAATCTTACCTGTGCTTCGATGCTTGTTTTGCGGTGACAAATGCGTGTTAGACCTCTGTCTGCCACTAGCGACGGACACGCCTGCGGACTTAAATGCGAGTCTAGAGCCCTTGAGGTCCCATACTCGGCAATGTCCTCAGTGTATTCCTACCTTGATGACTGCATTCCTCGAGAACCAGCAGGTGCCTTTTACAACTGGGGTGAGCTTCAGCTCCCTCACTAGCACCCAAGTATCGACTACAGCACCGGCTGCCTCTACTCCAGCTGTGGGCAGCACTGAATTTCATCTTTGCTCCATTGATGTACTCTGCGAGGTTTTACAAGGTCCGTCCCCAGTGGCAGCAAGCAACGATGATGTTGCGTCTCCCAGCAAGGAAACTTAATCTAAATCTGGCTCTTCGTTTGCTGGGAAAGAATTTGGATTTTCCTTTATCAAAACTCTGCTAAAATTGGAACATTTCCTAAAATTGACACTTTCGCTAGAATAGCATGGCCTGGTAGAACGTTTGTAGTAGTTTAACCTGTATGATCAAGCTCATTTAGGACTGTGATTTACGGAACAATTTTATGAAGTCATTTTTCAGAGAACATTTTTTCCTTTTTAAACTGGTTTTTAGACGATTTTTAAATGTTTTTAAGAAATATTTTAAATAGCTCTTTGATAATTGTATGCTCTGACATCTAGTAAAACAAGTATTTCACTTGCATATTATTATTGTTGACTATTCGGAAGAGGAGTGGGTGATATGTTTCATATAGGTACCCTAATATAGGCCCAGGGATCATCATACCCTTTCACCTACATCACCTCCCCTACATTACACAGTAACAAGCCTTTTAAGGATTGAACACCTTTTATGGACTGAACCTTTTACCTAGTTCTAGGCCTGGGTGCAGAAGGAGGGTTTTTCCTTAACAATAGTGTTCTATGACTTCACCCTTAGACTGACACCGCAGGAATGAATATTCATAAGGCTACTTGGAAACCAGGCAGGGGCTATACACCACCTTCCTAATATCTACGCACAAGGTTCATCACATATGTCATCCTCATACCCAACAATGGCTAACACAAGAACAAGGGACAAAGGAACTCTATATACTTTTTTGTATAAATACAGCACATCTTGCTGTCAGTATTTAGAGGGAACCGAGACTTCGAGGCTGACACACTGACCAGAGACGCTGAGGCTCCTTCATGCAGAAGCTCCGGCTGACAGTGGTCTGAACATCCCTTGCGGGGTGTCCAACTCGAGACCAAGAAGGGCTCCGGCATTCTCACACTTCAGGTAATGGGGTTCGACTAAATCCTAGAGGGATTCTTGGCTCCACATCTACTCATATGCTCGTACACTTAGGTACATCTAGATAGGCATCATAGGAGTACGCGCACTTTTATCATGCATTTTATATTCATGTATTTATTCATGCTTATTGCAAGATGGTAGAACTGTACTATTACTTTTATATTCACAGTACTGTTAATCATATATCTCTGCTACTGTCTACTGGTTGTTGCAGCTCATATATTTTACACAAGAATAACAACTGTTTAATAAATCCTTATTAAAACGCCCAGACTGTTTATTCTGTGTATCTCTAAGATAACCTAAATGAGCATGAGTGACTGAGCCAAAAGTAGTACGTTGTTTCCACGATCTTTAGGGATCAGGGTTGTCATGATCTAAGGTTGCCAGAAACTAATCTCTCTCCGATAAAAGGAGACACTAGTGGCACTGAGCTAGTTAATGCAAAAAACGGCTAAAATATTAGGTGGGAGTGCTCAAAGTTAGTCTGCCACCAATCCTACAGTTTATGTTATCCAAACGCGCAGGTCCTGCACGGGTACTATAGGAACTACACCACAATCTCTGTACCCGGTTAGGGCAAATGTAGCTGTCCCCATAGAGACGGAGGGAGTACGATGGCAACCCCATTGCTTGGCCTACCTGGGCACCCAGATTTAGCACTCTCCTGACGACCTGTTAGAAGGAATGTAGGGCGGGCTATACTGGGAGTTAAGAGCAGCGTTTATTTCTGGGAGACTTTGCCCTTGTCGGTCGTGGGTAGAGTGGCCCTACTAAAAATGGTGATGCTCCCGCGGCTGCTCTGTTATTATGGAGTACTGCCAGTTTGGATCCCGACCCGAATGTTCACCCACCTGAAATCACTAGTAACGGCGTTCTTATGGGGACCAGGTAGGTGGCGAGAAGCTCTTAATACACTTATGAGGCCAAGAATAGAAGGAGGATTAGCAGTACCTGACTTTGAGCACTACTACATAGTGACGCAATTACAATGGTTCACGAAATGGGTGGTGGATAAACTTAGGGGGCCTGCTGAAAAGGGAGGAGAGGCCCCAGACTTGCGGCTCCTGTCACGAATAATTTTGCGACTTCCTTGCCGTGCAGAGGACCTCCCCATGGACCTCAGTGTGGTGCGTAAATGCTGGAATAGAAGTCTGAGAAGGGGCAAGGTCAAACTTCCTTATGCGCCAGAAATCCCTTGCTTATGTGGGAGTTACTCCCCCATGGTGGTGACTGGCGTAGGTTGGGTGCATGGGCAGATCTGGGAATATCTACGATAGGGGACCTTTATGAGGAGGGCTCGCTGATCCCATTCAATGACCTCAAGGAGCGTCACGATCTGCAGGGAGGAGACTTTCTATTGCACACAGCCCTTACGGCAGCCATGAGGAAACACTGGAGTGAGGGTCTATCTGAGCCGGGTATCTCGATGGGATGCCAATACTTAGTCACTGCGGCGGGCACCTTTAAAGCAGTCACGTGTCTATACAGGCGACTTACATACACGACGATCCCTCCCCTGACTAAAATCCATAGAGAATGTGAAGCAGACCTTGGTAAGCCTATAGCAGATAAAGAATGGGGGATGATGGTGGAGAGGGCGTGGAAAAGTACTAGAAATCAAGGTTTCAGCATATAAACTTTTATGTGCTACACAGAGCCTACCTTACCCCAGACAAGCTCAAGAAATATTTTAATATGCAAACTGCAGCCTGCCCATGATGTAATACAATAGGAGCGGATTTTTTGCATATGTTTTGGAGCTGCCCGAGCATAGGGGACTTCTGGGAGGAGGTAACATTACTGTTGGCGGATGTGACTGGGAAAGAAATAGGTAATTCCCCGGAATACTGTCTGTTGCACTGGTTTCCCCATACTGCTAAAAACAAGGTAACAGGGGGCGCTAGAGGGCGCCAGACCGACATGGCCGCACATCCGTGAGGCTCTTGCCAGCCGGGCGCTTCGAATCTCCATTAGCCCATCCTACGTCTGAGGGACACGACTCTGACCAGCTCTACTTGACGGGCAGCTGACGAAGAACAGGTCCACCGAATTGGAGACCATTCTGGCCGGTGGTTCGCCAGCAACGACTGCCGAAATCCCCCATGGCCGCTGTGGCTGCTCGGCTGGTGCGAGGAGGCCGGCTGCCGTGCACACGCTGCAGCGGGGATCTGACGTGCACGCTAGGCCGCAGAGCGCGGCCGAGGCTGAGGGCAGATACCGACGTCGGACGCTCCTGCGGTGGCTTCCCCTGCCCATCGCCGACCTCCAGACACACCGGTAAGGCGGGGGCGAGCTGAGGCTTGGCTGGGGGCGCGAGGTTGCAGGGCTGCCATCGTGAGACTGAACGTGACTTGCGGGGCTGGCGAGGAGTACCCCATCTAGCTCCGGACGGCCCTGGGTGCGGCGGGGGGTGCGTTATCTCTGCTGTTGGTGCCCCCCCCACAGGGCTCGACACGAGGACTCCGCTACTTGTCCTGGCTCTGCGCGATACTGTCAGTGCAGGAGGCACCTGATTGGGACTGCCCCCGGGGCTCGTGGCCCTTCTCCTGGCAAGAACTACTGCTTCTGGCGCATGGTGGATGTCTGTGGGTCCTCTGCTTTACCAGCTTCGTGAGCGGGTCACAGTCAGTGGTGACCAGGGTACAGCCCGGCTCTCTCCCTGCCATACACATCCAGGCACTAACTATATTGGTGGGGCTGCTCCGTGTTGGTGATCAGGCTCCGAGACTAGGGGGCCGACCGACATAATGGGGAAGACGGATGCCAAACACGCCAAACAATCCCGGCTCCCATTCGAAGCTCCAACCAAAAAATCCCACGCCCAGCCGCCGGGAGACGGCGATTCTGAGGGAGGCGGCGCAGAAGAGGTGGATTGGAAGGCGCTCCTCCTGAACATGCAGACCAGCCTCACCTCCATTGACTCCAAGATCGATGGTATGTCGCGCCGCCTGGACTCCGTGGTGCATAGACTGGACCAGCACGAGGAGCGGTTTAAGGAGGCGGAACAGCGGGTCTCCGGGCTGGAAGATGGAGCAACGGCCACCACGTCCAAGGTATCGCAGATGGAGCGATTGCTGAAGGTAATCGCTGATAAAAATGAGGATTTGGAGGCGAGATCGCGCCGGAACAACGTACGCCTTATTGGTCTGGCGGAGACTACCTCTGTGGGCAAGATGGAACTTTTCATTGAGAAACTTCTCTCCGACCTATTCGGCGTGGAAGCTTTCTCTCCTCAGCTGGTGGTGGAACGGGCTCACCGCACTTTGGGCCCTCGCCCCATACCCGGAGCGCCCCCAAGGCCTATAGTCATCCGTTTTTTGAATTACAGGGATCGGGACACCCTTCTACGACTTGCCAGAGAAAAACAACCAGTCCTCTTCGAAAATACCACGCTTTCCTTCTTTCCAGACTTTACACAATCTGTGCAAGATGCACGTCGCAAATTTGGACAGGTCAAGAAACGACTGCTTCAACATGGACTTCAATACTCCATGTTATACCCGGCCCGGCTACGGGTCGTCCATCATGGCAAGCCCCATATATTTCAGGATCCAGCCCAAGTTGAACTGTTTCTGAAAGACCACAAAAGATCTATTGAACTGGCCCGCTCCCCTTCGGGGAGTGCGAGATCCCGATCGCCCACTTCTGCCCTTGACTGACTGGGGATCTCCAGCTGCCGTTAAGCTCCGTTGATGATACTCTTTTGATGTGAACTTGTTTTGCCTCTGCCTTGTTTCTGTGAAGTTAAATTGCTGCTCAATATGTGACTCTATGCTCTCGCCCACTATGGTGGAGCTACCACCTACTAGGCTTTGCCTTTCTTTTTTTGATGGTTCCTTGACGATGTTTCAACTTGATTGCGCCCTGGCACCAACCTCCCCCTCCCGTGTTTCTCCGCTGGATCTTGGCTCCAGGGGATAGCGGGTGCGATATCGGGGGAGTGGGATGGCGGGTCTGGACCCCTGGTGTCCCCCACTTGGGTGTTCCCTAATGAGTGAATGACAAGACATTTTTGGTTTGTAAGGGGTGGGGGAGATGCCCGGCATGATTGGGATGTCGAAGTGGGTGGGTGGGTGGGTTCTCCGGGATTTGTTCTAGGCTTGTTGTTTTTTTTCAGCATGAGCATTGCATGCGTACTTGTTGATGTAGCACAGTATGCCACCCTTAATAGATGGTTACACGTTTGGGACAGCCGCCGGGTGGCTTTATTGACCTGGGGTTCCCGTGTCCGAGGACCTAGCGCACGCCACGCACACTGAGCCAGGTGGGGGGGACTGCTCACCGCTATTTCTTGGAATGTCAGGGGATTGGGAGACCCGAGGAAAAGGCGGCGAATCTTGGGTGCTTTGGATAGACTGCATGTTCAGGTGGTCTTCCTGCAGGAGACACATATGGACCCTCTCCGTAGGGGATCCTTTGCTGCTAGATGGGCTGCGCACTCGATTTTCGCGTCGTACTCATCCTATGCAAGAGGCACTGCTATTCTCTTAAAACGAGGGGTTCCTTATGTTCCCCTGGGTACAGCCATGGATACAGAGGGCCGATATTGTATAGCGTGGGGCAGGATAGGCATCGAGACTATTACCCTAGCATGCTCTTATGGTCCTAATTGCGATGACCCACGCAGCTTCATTGCTCTTTGGAACAGGATCCGTGAGGTAGGCTCCACGCACCTCATCTGGGGAGGTGACTTCAACGCTGTTTTAGACCCTGCCATGGATAGATCCAACCCCTCTGCTTGCCACTATGATAACACACACAAATACCTGAGGGACATATGCGACACTCAAGATGTCGTGGATACCTGGCGCCACTTACACCCGACCTCCATGGAGGGCACGCACTGGAATACTGCTTATGCCACATGGGCCAGACTAGATTACATTATGGTAACTAGGGCATTGGCCCCCTCCCTGGTCACTGTGCAACACGTAGGCCGCACGTTCTCTGACCATTCTCCGGTGCTCGCCAAGTTCCGCTTACCGGACATAATGGGTAGATCCCCGACATGGCGACTCCAGCCCAACATCTTACTCGATGAACTGTTCCGATCCGAACTATGTCAGGAACTAGAAGACTTCATTTCCCGTAACAAGGGATCGGTAGACCGCGTGGCCACCCTATGCGAAGCACTGAAGGTCACGGTTCGTGGCGTCTGCATCTCTAAGAGCTCCGGGGTGTTGAAAGCCTTACGCGCTACACTACATAATTTGGAATCCACGCTACATACTCTGGAAACTAGTCCAGACTATGCCGTCAACGCAGATGCGCAAGCACAGTACCGTGCGGCGATGTCAGAATACACTTCCACTGCTGACAGAGAGGTACACTTCCGGGGCAAATACTTCAGAGCTCAGGCATACGGGGAGGGTGAGCGTCCCGGTAGCTCCCTTGCGAGCGCGGTCCGCCCGCTGCGTGGCTCCAATTTTGTGTTAGAACTTAAGGGGGAAGAGGGGGTTCCTATACGCGACACGCAGTCGCTCTTGACGGCTTTCACTACGCACTATTCTACACTTTACTCTACCACCAGAGTTGGCGCACTGGACATGGACGACTACCTGAGAGAGCTCACCCTGGGCTGGCTCTCGGATCGTCAGCGTGAGTTTTTGGCGGAACCCATAGGCCTGGACGAGATTAGAGATGCGATCAATCAGATGGCACCTGGAAAGGCCCCCGGTCTGGACGGTTTGCCAATGGATTTCTATAAGGCCTATATAGATATCCTAGCTCCGGTACTCCGAGAAGTTTTTCTGGAGGCGCATGAGTCTGGTGCGCTCCCTCCATCAATGCAGGAAGCGCTGATTACTTCCCTACTGAAACCGGGTAAACCGCCTCATTCTTGTGACTCTTACCGCCCTCTTTCTTTAATTAACTGTGACGCAAAAATTCTGGCCAAGGTCCTAGCCAACCGTTTACAGCTGTTACTGGGCGGTCTGGTGCTGTCGGATCAGGCGGGGTTCGTTCCTGGCAGAGCCACTTCCAATAATCTTCGGACGCTTTTCTCCATTATGCACAATGTAGACCCTGATTTGCCACTGGTGGCGGTCTTTTTGGACGCCACCAAGGCCTTTGACTCCCTGGAATGGGACTATCTGCACTGTATCCTGCGTAATATGGGATTCCCACTAGGTTTCACGCGCTGGATCGATATCCTATATGACCGGCCGGTCGCTAGGGTGGGGATAAATGGGCGGATATCGGAGGCTTTCGCGGTATCGCGGGGCACCCGTCAGGGGTGCCCCCTATCCCCGTTATTGTTCGCGGTGGCGATGGAGCCGCTGGCTGCCCGGCTCCGACAACATCACCGAGACAAGGCGTTGCGTTGTCTCCAGAGAGAGGTGCTAATCTCCTTATATGCGGATGACATCACACTATACATCCGGGATCCCGCCACTAACCTAAACCCCATCCTTCGGGAGTTTATTCGCTTTGCGGGCATGTCCGGTGTTCATATTAACTGGGGTAAGTCCACTGTCTTTCCGCTGACCGCGGCTGCTCAGCCGTTCCAGCTGGAATACCCCTTACGCTGGGAGGAGGATGAAGTTAGATACCTGGGCATACTTCTCTCTCGTGATCGGGAGGAGTTGATGTGGCTGAACTATGGTCGCACCTTTGATCACATTCAGACCTGCGTGGCCAGGTGGATCACGCTGCCTCTCTCCCTCGCAGGCCGAGCCTCCCTCATCAAGATGGTGGTTCTTCCTAAGCTCCTCTACCTCTTCCTAAATATCCCATATTACCCAGGCCGGTCCTTTTTTCAACTCCTGCGCTCTGAGCTTATTCGACTGGTCTGGGGAGGAAAGAGGCCGCGTCTCAGTTGGGAGACATTGACTCGTCCTTTCGTGCAGGGGGGGTTAGACCTGCCGAACTTTGAGATGTACTATTATAGCGCGCAAGCCCACTTCATTCATCACTGGATCCACCCCACTCCCTTCCTACCACAGACAGCTGTGGAACATTGGTTGGCGGATCCTATCCCACTGGCAGGAGCGATATTTAGTGCGCCAGAGACCCGAACGACATACCGCACCACTATTTCCAGTTCCATCCTAGCGTGGCGATACATAGCGAAATTCACCCACACGACACTGCTCTATTCTCCCCTGCTTCCCCTGGCATATCACCCCCTGCTGCCCCTCTTACAAGAACAATTTTTTAAAAACTTTATGGCCAAATTCCATATAACGACATGGGGGGATCTCTATCATGATGGCCTCTTCCGCTCCCAGACACATTTATTCGATGACATTGCCCCAACCTCCATGGACACATTCCTTTATATCAGGCTTCGTAGTGGTATCCGAGCACTGACGGGGGAATTCCCTAGCGAACCACCCATTTTAGAGCCCCTCCATCAGCTACTCAAGGCTGTCACTCCTTCGCACGCGGTCTCCACCCTATACCACTCATTACGCACTTCACCAGATTCCCTGCCTTGTAGAGCACGGGTCAAATGGGAGGAGGAATTAGGTCAGCCCATAGATGACGAGCTCTGGAGCTATTGCTGCTTGCAAACCGAACAAATCTCCTCCAGCAGTAGGTTTAGGGTGATTCACTATAAATTCCTACATCGGCTGTATTGTACTCCAGCGCACATGCACAGGGTGGGCCTTCGAGAGGATGATCTCTGTTGGCGCTGCCATGCTCCCGCGGCAGACTTCCTTCATATGGCATGGGGATGCCGTGAATTAGCCACTTACTGGCAACATGTATATTCCGGCATTTCGGACATGATTGACGTTCCTCTTGTACCCTCTCCGACGCAGGCACTATTGGGCTACACCAAAACTATTAAGAAGCCGGTTCGTAGATTTGTCACAATCGCCCTTCTCATGGCTAAGAGACTCATAGCCTGTCGATGGGGGAGGGGTAGAGCTCCTAAATTTAAGGATTGGATCAATGACATGGTTCACTGTCAGGACAATGTACTTCTATACGCAGAACTCCTCCCTTCCACATCCCGGCCGATTGACATTTGGGGTCCCCTTCAGACGTATCTGTTGTCACACCTGCAGATATAACGCACTTTCCCATTCCCATCAACATTAGATTTTCACGCACTTAATTCAATGGCTGCACCCCAATTGAGGGGGCGGGAATTGTTAGGATGTCACCAAGCGACGAGACCTGAGTTTCCCTCCACCTCTCTTGTTCTCCGGCATGGATGGACCTCGTGGTACTGCTATGTTGCGCTATGTATTGGGGAAGGGAGGAGGGACTGACATCGCACAGTACTGAAAGTCGCCTCCACACGCCCGGTGCATACTGCTATGGAACGATTACTGACTGCGAAGTCTTCCACGGTAGATATGACCTGTTCTCCGAGTTTGCATCCTATTATCACTGTCTCATATGCCGCAGCCGGCCCCTGGAGGGTTGTAGGCAGGCAGCTGTGTTCAACTTTAAACTCCTCCTTCATACCAGGCCGCCGGCCACTTGATGGTTGTAGGCATGGAGCTGTGTAATGTGTGGTCATGCTGAAGAAAGGTTTTTGAAAACAAAAAAACAAAAAAAACAAGGTAACAAGTAAATTCCAAGACCTTGGGTTAGTTTTAGCTAAGAGAGACATCACCAGTCACTGGAAATCGAGACTTGGCCCTAGATTCCCTAGATGGAAAAAGGAGTTCATTTGATGGGCTGAATGTGAAAATATTGTCAGATTGAGAATAGCTAAACGAACAGGCAGCGAAAAATCGCTGGTAGTAGCTAGAGCGTGGACAGCATTGCTTGATATACTTAAAAATTCAAATGCTATGGGCGGGAGCAACCAAGAGGAAGACGGCCAAGATGGAGATGTCTGATCTCCCTGCCTTGGGTCTACTGAACAAATTGTCCCCGAGTTAGATAAAAACTCCCTGGGCCGAAAGAAAGTCCTCTGAGCATATAGTAGCGGCCCTCAAAGTTAAAGATATGTTGCCCAGTAGTCGGCTGAGCAGGTAAACGACTAAAAAGACACGCCTGGGTGGGAGGGTGAAGTTGGGGTACAGTTAAGTACATATGTTTGAGACAACTGATTTATGGTTCGTAAAGTCACATACAATATGGATACTATGTAAGAAATAACTGTATCAGTACTGGGAGTATGATATTACCCGGTAAATACTTGCTTCTGGGGAGACCATTGAGGGGAGAACATGTTTATACAATATCCTGAAAATAGCAAGATGGGAAAAGATATCATATTATTGTTTTATTGTTTTGCTTCATCGAAACTGCATAAAAATCTGTTTACAAAAAAAATGATCCGTGCTTGCCTATGACAAATAAATCAACATTAGGGATCAAGACAACAGTACATTTGGGCACATCAGGCAGGGGTACTCGTCTCTCACCATGCAGAGGACTTCTACATCCCAACAAGGGAGTCACTGTGGGAAGGAAGGGGGAGAAGGCATGATAGATGGCTGTCTGCGCTGAAAGTCCCCCTTGGTCAACAGCAGTCGGTCCCCGTGATGGCCCCTCGGTGGAGGTGGGTTCTTAGGACAGCACCCTCCAAGTGAGAGTCCCCATGTGGGGGTGCTGCCGCTGTCGATCGGCCAGTTGGCCCAGGGGTCCCATGGTGGTGATATTTGTTGTTTCCGGGGTTCTCTGAATTCTCCTGACCTCTGCAAGTGAGTCCCGAGGTGAGGCGATGGTGACAAGTCTCATGGGGAGAGCACAATGAGGACCTACAACTGAAGAGAGAGGGCCTCTGAGGTCATCGGTTGGCCATCTGCCGGCCCGCTATCAGTCGCTGCCTGTCCTTTGGGGAGGAGTATGGAGAGAGGTGAGGAGAAGGATGCCGCGGCACTTGCAAACATGGCCACTCGCTTCCCAAGCAGTTCTCCTGATGATGGGTGACTCTCCGGGAGGTCCCTTTTGCTGCAGAGAATCATGATGGCAGTGTGTGCCATAGTCTTGGTAGGAGTGCAGATTGCTGAACTGTCTGCCCATGGGGCAAGGTGGCTCCTGCAGTCAGACAAGCTGTCTGGTGCAGGGAAGACCGCAGGCTGCTTAGCCATCTTGATAGTCTGATAGATTTGTTCCAGTCTTCTTGGGACCCCTCTTAGGACATGCTGGGGGGTATGGTGTGGTGGTGCTGTATGAGCGTTGGTGAGTGCGGCCCTCTAAGTAGTCAGGCTGGGGGCCTCGAGCCAGCGCCTGCACAGAGCTCTAACAGGGAGCGTCCATCTAGGTCCGCTCCAAGCTCACCCTCGTTGCAATGTCCTTTCAGCAACAACAACAAAAATATTTAAACGATCGCATCAGCTTGCTACTACCCAGCCTTTTGACTTTCCCGATGCTTGTTGGAACTGGTGTGTGGCTAGAACAACTGTTCCCAGCCACCACCGCCTGGCTCCCATGTCTGGCCAGGGAGACAGGTTTCTTCCTGAGTGTGATGGTATAATTTACATTTAGGTAATTGCAGTGAAAATGGTCACTTTAAATGATTACCTGCCAGGTCATCATTATGCTAAATTTTGCTGTATCAAAACCTGAACAATCCTACCTCTTTTTTATTAACAGAATGTCGGCAATTACGTTTAACAACACTGGGGAACTCAGAACTGGAGTTACAGGAAGTAACCTGTTTTTCTTTGCAGGGGTATAATAGATTGCAAAGCGTTGCTTTGTATTTTATGCTAGTAACAAGGATGGCGACCAATTTACCACCTCCTCCTTCCTTTGCGCCTTAAAAGGGTTTGCAAGCTGGGTTACCTATTGACAATGCCGATTATGAATTGCAGTACACCTTTCACGCATTGAAAATTAGCACTTTACCTACAAATCTAAGACGTTAGCTTTGCCGTGGCTTTGTCAATCAATAAAAAACCGTTTCAGGCATCTATCTGCCCCTAGGTTTTGAATAGATAAACCCTTCCTCCTCTGGACAAGAACAGTGACTGTGCAATGGTGTAGGTGAACACCTGTGACTTACGTATGTGCGGCTCTATACAAAGGCTGCGTATTAAAGTTGCAAAACTGAAGAAGAACACGCCAGTGATCCGTCTCGCCCCAGTTCCCAATCTACCGTTCAGATTCCCTCTCCCTGATTTACAATAATACCAGCCAACCTATTTCTGGCTAATGACCAATTTAATTGCTGTGTGCGATCTTTAATTGTTTTAACCCTTTAGGGCAGCTGTGTGCTTAAGCCATGCGTCTAGAATACACCTTCTGGAAACGATGTGTCACTCTGTAAAAACATATTGTATTTTTTGTTTTCCTCATCAGCCAAGCATGTATTTACAGTATACCCAATCTATATATTTATGAAGTTCACCAGGAGTATTATTAATATAATAAGCATAAATGCTTTCAAATAAGGGTTTTAAAATATGCATACCCTGCAGGTGTTCCTTTGTTCCTTCCCTTCCTGTTTTATTTTTCTGGAATGATTAACAAGTCCTCTTATGCAGCTGTCCCTGTGGGCTCAGCCCTGGGTGGTTAGAACCAGTTCCAGCCAGTCTGCTCTCCCTGTTATTGAAAAAGCTGCTGCAGTGGCGCTCTGTGAAATCATGTCTGGCACGCGCCCAGAATCAGGCTCCCACATTCAAGGAATAGTGCACAGTAGAAGAAACGGCCTACCCAGACAAGGTCACTGTATCAGCCTCTCACAGGCAAAGATAGAAGGAGAAAGAGACATAGAGAGGGGAGGTTTAACAAAGGAGAAAGATAAACCAAAAGCATTTTAGATTTAAAAATCGGGAGCTCTCAGTGCTAGCGTGCACATCTTAACCATAAGTTGTTTTTGTTTAATACTCTGTGCATGCACACATTGGGGAAATAAAACAGTTTCGCTTGTGCAAATTTCAATGTGCAATATATCAGTACTGTATGCAAAATATACACTTGGGGTGGTGCAACGCAAAAGCTGTCCACTCTTTACATGTCGCAAAATACGAATAATGACAATGAGACCATGTTCACATAGAGGTGACTTGAACGCCACCACGTTATTTATCAATGGGGTAACCCAGTTACATGCAGAACCTGGGGATTGATACGTTAAGCGAGCAGAGGTTCTGCCATAAACGCAAACTACAATATTCTCCTCTTGAGTCCTCACAAGCGGTAGGACTTCATTAAATGAAAAAATAATAAAGTCTGTCAAAACACTGATTTTTGCAAAAACAAACCAATTGCATCAAAAATAATGTGGTTAGGGTTTATAAGAGAAAATATTTAGCAATTAATGAAAAAGCACAAGACATATACAGAAAAACATCATTAACAAACTCAACTTTTTACATAAGTGAGATACAAGGGAAATTAAAAAAATATAATAATGAGTGTTTACACATATTTCAAAATACAATTGAAACATAAACAATAATACATATAGCACATAATTGATTTAGCACAGCGTGATGTTGCTGATGAGACACCCTCAACAAGACCTAAAGTTTGTCTTTTTGGATATAGTAGTCTGGTTGAACAGCAATGCTTGGTTTACATATACGTCAACGTTTCGACCCCTTTAGTTTGTGTGTGAATCAAACATCACCAAGGGGTCTTCATCAGGACTGTGAACAATATTTGTGTATCGCCTTGCATGGTTGTTCCAAAGAAATGCCCAAAGAGTTGACCTTGTCGACAGTGCAAGGGGAACTGTATACATCTTATATGGATGGAGTCCTCCTGTCAAAAATATACATGACAGTAAACACCTCAAGGTGGTGTTGTAGTAAAAAACTTTATTATATAGCACCCAAGACCGGATAGTACCTCATGGAGGAGCTTATACTTTCTCCGATCTGTGCTGATAGCTCCCACTGGTTAGTCAGTTTCCAGGGCAAAAGGCACAACGTGCTCATTAAAAATCTCCGACGTCAAGCGCTCGGGGTAACCTGTGCATTCACACTCCACAATGGTTGGAATTTTAGAATAATTAGGGGCCCGCATCCTCCATAAAAAGCAATTTGACAGTGTCCAGGTGTAGCCTTACTCCCTTGAACCTGCTGGCGTCAAGCGCTCAGAGTACACTGAAGAAGCGTCTTCTTAATGAGCTAGGTCGAGGTTTCACTTAAAGTGAGAGTTAGAAAAACCGGAAAGTATTTTTCCGAATTGCCTTGGGTGTATGAATAATCTTTCATTTCTTTAGTGGAGCAAAGTTAGTTGTTGAAGTTGCTTGCATTGTGTTTTGTGCAAATAGCTTAGAAAATATGCCCGAGAAAAATTGAAAAGGAGGGTGAGCTGCTGCGAGAAGTGAGATTGACATCATAGTGTGCCGCGCTGGCATAGGCCAGTTGGCATAAGGCCGAGCTGGTAATAGTTGACTTCATCATAGAGAGCCGCGCTCAGATTGGTTGTCATCACTGAACAGAGAATTGTGGGTGAAAGATTTCCTTCCTGATTCTAACGTAAAGTTATTTGTGAAGTTTGCATATTCTGATCGAAAAGAGAAATTCTTTAAAGCACTACAAGGCCTAATGAAGGGAGATTAATCTGTGCCTGTTAGAAAGGGAATAAAGGCACCACCTGAAGGTACGCCAGGTCAAATTATGGCAGTAGATGTGGGTTTCCACATCTGTATGTGGCTAGAACAATGGCACAAGATCACTTGAGAAAGATGGTCCTTTAGCACTTCCTCGTTATGGGACTTTAAAAAAAAAGAAAATCTTTATTGAGTTTAATGCATAACAGACAAACCTCAAAAGATAAACATTACCACTGAGCGTTATTGACATTGTAAGTTGACCATTTAGACAGCACAAAAGGTATTATTAGCCCTATGAGTGAAGAGACCATAGTTCCAATTACACGGAGAACCTGGGACCAGTCCCCTGGACAAAGCAGGATGTCGTATGGTTCGAGGCACATCTCATGCGTAAACTCCGTCACCCCCAGGTCGGGGCTCGGTGTCTGCGTCGTCTGTGGTGGGCTGTTCTAGGAGGTTTAATTGGAGGGTAGACCATATGTCACATGGACGGGAGGAAGGCGGCAAGAGGTCGGCATACGTGTGTAATTGTTCTTGGCAATATATAAGGTCTTGCAGCCAGTCTTAAAATTTGGGAGCCCTCCCTCTACCCCATCTGCAGGCTATTCGTCTCTTAGCGAGAAGGAGAGCCAGGGAAATGTATCTCTGCACTGAATCGGTCAGGGCCTCTGTGTATCCCAGGAGCGTAACTAGGGGGTCATCGGGAACGTGTAGTCCAGACATCCGGTCAAGCGCTGTCAGCACTTCCGTTCAGGAGCCCCAGATGGGAGGGCAGTCCCAAGCTAAGTGTCTAAAATCCGCCCCCTCATATCCACAACGGTCGCAGCGGTCAGTGTCGCGGAGGCGAAGGCTCTTCAAGCGTGTGGGCGTGTAATAAAGGCGGTGTATATATTTGTAGTGGATGATGCGCAGTCTGCTCCTGGCTGATATTTTACCAGTCTGTCGGCAGCAAAAGGACCACTGGTCGTCAGTAAGGGGAGAGCCGAGTTCTTCCTCCCAGTGGGACCGAGCCGAAGAGGGGCCGTGTGTACGGTCCTGTTGAGTAGTGAGGTATAGCAACAATACTACATGTGTGGGTGTAGTTTGCTGGAGGAGGGCATGTAGCGGAGTCATAATGGGGGCTCCTGCGGGAAGCACGGGGTGAGGCCTTAACATTTTTCCGCAGCCTAATGTAGAAAAAGCGCTCCAGGGGGGTAGGTAGGGTAGTGCCAAAGAATTCCTCACTGGTACAGAATTTACCAATGACATAGAGTTGTCCCCAGGTCCGAATGGAGAGCTGCCGGAGGAGCTGGCGGCAGCCTCCTTCTTGCCTACCTTGGAGGGGTAGCAGGGGGGAGTAGAGGATAATAGCATGGAGGCAGCGGGCTAGGTCACGCCAAGCGCTGTTGGTGCAGTCTACTGTGGTGGAGGCAAGGTGTCTGGGAACGGCGGGTGCGCTTAGGTAGGCGGAGCAGCGGTCGGGGTCATATATCCATCTTTGACCACCAGGTGAAGCATATAAGGGGGGACTTTATCCAGTATGCCGCGAAGTGGGACTGAGCACAGCTGAAATATAGTTCCAAGTCTGGGATTTCAAAGCCTCCGGCATTAAAGGACCGAGTGAGAGAGTCCCAGTGCTGTCTACCTTGTTTCCCTCCCCAGGTATGACGTATGAGTTGGGTTTTTAGGGCTTTAAAGAAATGTCTGCTAGGGGCGTAGGGGATGTTTATGAAGAGATAAAGCAATTTGGGTAGGATTACCATCTTGATAAGTAAGGCTCTCCCGGCCAGGGAGATTGGCATGGCTATCCACCTGGTAATTTTATCAGTAAGGAGGTTTAGCACATGCCCATAGTTGGTTGCCATCAAGTCATTCCGGTTATGACTAATGACTATGCCGAGGTATGTGATTGTATCCTCACACCATGCGAGGGGGTAGTCTGGTTGACCCCAGAGAGATGACCAAAGAGAATAAGCAGCCATAAAATAGGGTTAAGACTGTCTTCCGGATTGTAGAGGTAGAGAGTGAGGTCATCAGCGTATAAAGAGATTAAGATTTGCCTTTTGGGGTATATGAGGGCATGGTCGCGGTAGTGCTGGTGGACTTTGGCGGCCAGGGGCTCCATAGCCAGGGCAAAAAGGAGGAGCCTCTGGCTATTGCGAAAGGAGAGGATCTAGCATCATTAACCAAAACGGTGGCCTGCAGGCCTGTATATAGCAGGGTAATCCATGCCAAAAAGGGAGCGGGAAATCCCATATGCTGGAAAACAAACGCAAGGTAATCCCACTCTAGGGTATCAAATGCTTTGGTGGCGTCAAGGAAGACAGCCATTGCGTGTGTGTCAGGGTCAATGTCCCGCAGAACAGCAAATAGGGTGCGCAGTTTATGAGATGTACCTCTGCTTGGCACAAACCTCGACTGGTCAGGGAGAACCAAGGCAGTCATGAGGGGGCTAATACGGTTCGCGATCAGCTTTGCTAAGAATTTGGTATCTACGTTGATGAGGGAGAGCGGCCTATATGAGTCGCATTGCGTAGCTGGTTTCCCTGGTTTCGGTAGGGATATTATCAGCTTTTCCCGCATTATCTGGGGCAGATTGCCAGTTTCACAAGCTTCCTCAAAGACATGTCACAGTACGGGGATAAGTAAGTGGTGGTAAGTTTTATAGAATTTGTCCGGGAGGCCATCTGGGCCAGGGGCCTTACCAGATTGCAGTTGCATTATAGCGGTTAAGATCTCTTCATCCTCGTAATGTGCGAGGAGAAATTCCCATTGAGTGTCTCCAAGCCAGACAATCGCAGTCTCTTCAAAGAAGGGGGTGAAGTCGACGGGTTGTGAGGTGTACAGAGTTTTGTAAAAGTGTTTAAAGGCGGCTGCTATATCTGGGGTATTTCTGTGTGGATGGCCGTCTTCATCAGCAATTTCAAGGACAGTGTTGGAGTACCTAGGTGGGCGAATCAGGGCTGCGAGTGCTTTACCTGGCCTCTCCCTCTCCCCATAGCGGCGAGCCTGGTGATATTTTCCTCTGAACCTACACTCCCTCGGCCGTCTCCTGATAGTCAGTGAGCAGGTCTCGCAGGCGCGCCTGTAGCTCTGCAGTAGGTGCGGTCTGCATCAGTGCTTCCGTTTGTTTGAGCTCGGTCTCTAACCTACGGAGTGTGGAGCGAATGTCCTTCAGGACCCCCCGCCTCTTAGATGACAGAGGATTGTGTGGCTGAGTGTTCATTGCATGGGAAGAAATCAACAATCTCTTGTTCAAGTTCAGTCTTAAATACAGGGTCCAACAGGGCCTGTGGGGGTAAGCGCCAGGACAAGTACAGTGATTCTTCGTGAGGGGGTGTAAGCATGATGAGCACCGGTGAGTGGTCGGACTATGTGCGGGGGAGGTGGGAAGCCATTGACAGCCACGAGGTTAACCCTCTAGAGAGAAGCCAGCCATCAATCCGTGACCAGGAGGAGTGGGCAGTGGTGACGCAGGAGCCCTCTCTATAGTGGGGGTGGAGGGTGCGCCAGGCATCAACGAGGCTGTGGTCTATGATGATGTGGTTAAGGGTGTGGTATGCATTGGAATAGTGGTGAGGGTGTGGATGTGATCGGTCAAGCGACGGATCAAGGGTGACATTAAAGTCTCCTCCCCACACCACATGTGTTGAGCCAGTGTCCAGAATCTTGCCCCAGAGGACCCTGAAGAATTCAGGATCGTCTGTGTTTGGTCCATAACATGAAACAAGCGTTATAGATTGAGCAGCCAGTCTGCCTCATAGGATACTGTAACAACCCTGTGGATCAGCATAGGACCCAAGGGGGGTGTAGGGGAGTGTGCATTTCACCAAAATAACAGTGCCTCGCACATAAGTGGAGTATGAGGAGAAGCATCTGCAGGTTGCCCATTGGGATGCGAATGAACCTGGGGCGGTTGGTCTGAGATGTGTCTCCTGGAACACCGCGCAGTGGATATTGTGTCGGTCTAGGTCAGAGAGGATGTGCTGGCACTTACGGGGGTCTCCCAGGTCTCCCACGTTCTATGTCAAGAAGCTATATTTGGGGGGGCTAGGTCGGTTCTCCATGGTCATACGTCGGGAGTGCTGTGGTGAGCGTTAGGTACGTGTCTCGTAGGTCATCTAAACTGGTCATACAATAGCTTGCTAAGTCAGTGGTAAGTGGTGTGAAACAAAACCCTCCCCCCTCCCCACCCACATCAGCAGCCCAATCCTGCAGTGTCGTGTTGCCCTCCCTCCCACCCCAATGCCCCGTGTTCCAGGCTCCCAACCGGGGAGGGTGGATGCGGGGCCGTAAATACACTAAACCAGAACAGTGTAGGGGGTTCCCTGAGTGGGTAGCGACCAGAGGGCGATCCAGAGTCTCCTCGCAGCAGCGAGGGTGCTTGGGGGATATTGATAGAGAGTCTCATCCGTCCCAAAGGTTATTTGGTGAGATCCCCCAGTGGGGGTGCGGCTAGGGCACCCGCAGGGAAGGACCAGCAGGTGCCGTGCAGCAGTCTATGATGAGGGGCGTAATTGTCCCGGCGGTGAGCCAAGGGGGATCATCTGCTGTGAATGTTCCCATGTGAAGGTAGTTTCAGAGATCTCAGGGTGGGCTAAAGTCATCACTCTACATCTGATGAGCCTCCCTCGCCAGTGGATCGAGTGTAGGGGGAGGCCCGGTCTGTAGGTCCTTTGGGCAGAGTCTTGATAAAGTCATGGACATGCTGAGGGTTCGTAAAGAAATGTTGCTTACCTTGATGTGTGACTTTAGAACATGCAGGAAAAAGCATAGCGTAGGCAATGTTCAGTTGTTGAAGCTTTATCTTCACTTGGAGGAATTTCCGGCACCTCTCCTGGATGGCCATGGTGAAGTTCGGATATAGTGAGACTTCCATGCCCTCAAAGAGTAACTTCCCACGCTCCCTGGCGAGTCGTAGCATGGCATCTCGATCCCGATAGTTGAGGAGCCTCGCAATGATGGGGTGAGGAGGAGTGCCAGGGACAGGGCGAGGGGCCAACGAGCGGTGTGCTCTCTCGTTGATGAAGACCGTCAAAAAGGTCTCCCTTCCAAAGTACGTAGTAAACATGCGCTCCACAAATTCCTAAATTTTTCCCCTGGCAGTGGATTCCGGCACCCCTAGGATCCGCAGGTTGTTGCGTCTCGAGCGGGATTCTAAGTCTTCTTTTTTTGCGGCGATGACCTTTAGGACCCTTTCCATGTCAAGCGTTTTGTCCACCGTCGTGGTGGAAGTATCCTCCAGGTCCGCAATACCGCGCTCCGTTTCCTTAATACGCTCCTCATGGCACTCGCTTTTGTATGTGAGGGTATCTATGCGAGCGTTCTTAGCGGCCATCTTGGTCTCTATGGAGGAGAGACTGAATTGAATGACCAGTAGAATTGCTTTCAGGTCCTCCGTGGATGTGGACTGTTCTGGAGTGTGGGCGCCAGCTTGCTCCCCCTCCATGTCTGCTTGGGTTCTCGTGGACTTTCGGGCTTCAAAGTTAAGCTTGGGCTGTTTGCCGTCAACTCTTCCCATAGTGACGGTTGCGATTCAGTAGAATGCAGGCGGGCGAGGGTGCCTTCTGTGTTGTTGCCCGGTACAGCGAAAGGGTAAACGTGGTCCATCATGGGCAAGGGCGTGCTATAGGGGCCTGCAGTCGCACACAGCTGGGAGCGTGTGGAGGGCTAGAGAGACGAGTGTCATAGGGGTCCGGCAGGTCCTGGTAGGCCCGGGTAGCAGAGATTTCGTAGTCCCAAGAGGCGTGCACAGGACCAGGCGAGGCGGAAAGGCTGGGTGGGTGGCAGCAGTCTATGGGCCTCCGGACGGCTGTCCCTACAGAGGGCCAGGTGTCGTCAACGCAGCAGGTGCCCAGGGCTGTGTGACGAAGGAGACCAGGAGGTGGTAGCGCCGCAGGGCGGGTGTGGGTGGCCCCCAAGGATGAAGTTGCGATGGCACAAGTCCCAAGGAGGCCCGGGGAACCGCCAGGAGTGTTTTTTGGAGGAGCCGATGTAGGCCAGGTGTGTGGTTCAGGTGGATAAGGAGCAAGTCAAATGCATCAGTGGAAGCTCAACCCCCGCCTCAGGTGCACTCACCGGATCAGACCACGTTGGGGCTCCTATCCGTGGGAGCGAGCAGCACTGGGAGCGGTGGTGCTTGTTCGGTACAGGCGGACCCGCAGGAGCATAGTGGGCTGGTGTGGTCCCTCCCACCATAGGGCGGTCGCAGGTGGCTCTCAGGGTTGTGGCAGCGTTAGCCCCAAGGAATCCGGGTGGAGGAGCCGATGCGGGCCAGCCATACAGTGAAGGCGGAGGGGGGAGCGAGGTTCAGTCGCACTCACCGGTCTCCCATCCGCTGGAGCGGAGAGCACAGGCGGCGGTGGTGTGAGGTCAGGACCGGCACGGGTCTGCAGGAACGCAGAGGGCTGGGGCGGCCTCCTCCAGAGCAGGACAGGTGCCGGCGGTGTTCAATGCAGGAAGAACAGTCGGGGAAGCCCCAAGGAGGCCAGAGGTGCCGCCGGGGCCAACTCATGGAGGAGCCGGGTCCGTCCGAGTGCAGGGAGCTGATGCGGCTTCCTCCAGTACAGGGCCGCCTCGTTGGGACCACAGACAGCTTCGTAACCACAGCAGCCCTCGAGGCGCGGGCAGCCCGTGGAGCCATCGGCTGCAGCGGGTGACAGGGCAAGAGCGCTTCTGGCCAAGGCTGTGCTAGTTTCGGAGCAGTTGCTGCAGAGCTAGACGGCGGTGGCGGCCACCATCTTAGGCCACACAGGCCAGACTTCTGTGAAGGTGCCTCCCGGGATGTACAGTCCTTTGGCAGCAGGGATGGCGGCAGTGGTGGATAGCAGGTGGGCTCCGCTTCCCGGCAGCAATGTTTCCTGCGAGTTGGGGCAGGATTGAGCAGGATAATGAGCGGAAGGTGCCCCGAGCTGCAAGAGCCTTACATAAGTGCGGCCATCTTGCTTGGCGTCCAAGCACCCCCCCTCGCTATAGGACATTTAATTTGAGAATAATTGAGAATTTAAGGAGAACGCTGTACGAAATTAAGTTACCTCCAAGACCTACACAATACAAAGCACTTAATGCTTGGGAAAATATGGCTCATCTTAGACAGAGAGAGATATCAAGGGAGTGTCAAGAAAGCAATATGCACTTGTGCAGATGCTAGATGGGATGCAGAACAGAAAACCTGGAGAACTGACATTATTGAGGGAACCCAATTATATCCTGTATTGACACCTGAAGGAGAAGAGAGGGTAAACACAAAGAAAAGAAAAAGCCTATATAGACAGAAGGGACCGAGAATAATCCTGAAGACAGAGACAGTGAATTAGATGAGGATTTTGTGACCTAATTATTGTTAAATTGTTCTCCTCCATATAATGAAACACTGAATGCTGGACTGAGTAATGCAGTTATCCGTGGAACCTTTGATGCAACTTCTGCACCATTCAATGTGAATCCAAATTTGTTCTGTGAAAATTCAGTGGCAACAGTTCTTTCCACATCACATGCTCTAAATGCCCCAGATGCATTGACAGTTTTGGTCACAACTGTTCCTGTAGTCCTGCTGTAGAGGCCTGGATCGGTAGGGAATACTATGTATATTTTGGATGTTCCTCCTGGGACCAATGGCGTAGAGAAGAATTTAACAGGTTCAATGATAAAAGAAGTTCTGCAGACTCCCATGGTTCTGACACAAGGGAACACTTCAGGTGTTTCCAATGCAACCTTTACCCCGAATCAGACAGTGATCAACTGGTCTAGAAAGAAGGTTTTCTCAGAGACAGCAACCTTTTTCATGCCCAACTCAACTGCCCACCAATGTTGAATTGCAGTCCCCTTAGGGCAGAAGTGCCTACGGCGAATGGCAGCTTCTGACATGTCCCTTTTGCATTTACCGTCTGCCTACAGTGGAGAAATAATTCTAAATACTCCAGCAGAACCACCATGTCTTTCTGCTCAATAATTCAATAATTGACTCAGAGGTCTGGATACTCCGACAAATAGTGGAAATCCTGGAACAAGTGGAGGAGCTACTTCTCGAACTCCTGAGAGAGAGGGTCATGGATGTGGCTAAATTGAAAATAAACATGGAGGAAATGATAGTTAGATTTTTTAGTCCATCTCGACTAGAGGTTTATCAGGATGGTGAAATATTATTCCTGTGTAAAGACATTAATAGACGTGCGGGACAGGCTCATGATAGACTTTCAGAACTAGCTCAGAAACATGGGATTGACATCCAGAGATCCAAATTGCTACAGAAAAACAACAGGTTGAGCTTTAGCGACAGAGACATTGTACCCAGGGCATAGATACCCCAGAGGCCTCCCATGGGCTGAAGCATCTATTATGCCACCCATGAGAGGCCATGCAAAATGGAACTACAGGTCTGCCATTGCAGCCTGTGTAAGCTGGTGCCTGCACCACTTACGTTAGATATAGGTTTACTATATCTATAGGTCACTACACTTAAAAACTATTAGTCACCCCTATAGCAGGCCTTAACAACCCTGAAGTCAGGGTGCTGGGTTTTACGTGAGAGGGTGCCCCGGCATGAGCAGAGCCCCTCTGCAGCCTTCGGAGACCATTCTCCCGGGTTGCCCATGACACAGCCAGACATATAGGTAGAGTTGCATTATATCCTCACGGTAAATGCTATCTCGAAAACGGCTGAAACAAAACATATCGTGTTTGGCACCAAACACCTTAGAATCATACCTCCACACTGGTAACCGGTGTGGGAGGTATGATTCCACTCTTCTGAAGCAAGTTTTGTGGGTCCCTGGTCTTCCCTGTACCAGCCTTTTCGACCCGGACAGCACAAAATGGTTGCTGCCGACCAGAGACACATTTCTGCCCTCCTGATGCTGAGCCAAGCTCGAGCAGAGGAAGGCAGCACAATAGGCATCCTGTCACAGGGAGGTGTGACCACCCCCAGACAGAATTTAGAGTATTGGAGCTGGGTGGGCGCACTTCCAAAATGCCTGAAAGTCTGCACAAGGGGCACATTTGGTGTCCCTGTGCATAGTTCTGCTCAAAACAGTTCTGGAAGCCGTTGGCTTCTGCTCGGGCATGAAACTGGATAAAGGACATGGGTGTAACCAGCCCCCTGTCCTGACCCTCCCCTGGGAGGGTCCTCTGAATCTGTCCAACCCTCTCCCGTGGGTACAAAAGGGCTTACCTGGCTGTAGGACCCTAGATTCAACGTGGACAAGATTCTGAACAAAAAACCACTGACCTTCGACCGTCTGGACACTCTGAACATCGCTGGACTTCGACTGGGCCCGAATTCATCTCCCTCTCTGTCCAAAGCATCGTCTGTGCCTGTGCACCACACAGGCTTCTTGCAGGACATGTGGAGCATCAAGGACAACTGATATATCACCCTTGGGGTGAAGGAGTCACTCCCTGCATTCGCAGTCACCGTAACACAACTGACTGGTCTGCTGATCCTGAGCTCCTGCAGGCTCCAAACGCTCCAGCAACACAGGAGGTGGGTTCCTATGTTCCTTTAGGTTGAGCTGCCCTCTCACCAAGTTTGAGGCCAGTATCCCTCGTGGGGAATGCATAATCCAAACCCTTGTGCACCGCATACATTTGCAAGTGCATATACTTGTTGGTATTCCCCAACTTTGTGCATTGGGCTGTCAATAGCCCCAATCCCTACGCATATTTTGTACTAAGGAATTTGGCCTCCTTGCACTCTGTGCCCTGCAAGGATGTTGTTTGGTGAAACTGCTAAAGGGCCCCTCGCGACTCCTGTGCCTTCGGCCTGTGGATCCATTTGAGGGCCAAAACTGATTTTCTTGGGCTCCCCTGGTTGCTCTAGGCCTGCCCTGACTCCGCTTGCTGTGGTGAGTCCTCTGGTCCTTGATGGGCCAGACCGTAACCTTTCTTGACTTTCTTCGTGGGTTGCCATTGCCAAGGCTTGTTGGTGCTCCCGCCAGACACCGACCCCTCAGCACTCCACATCCTTTGTGGGACTGCTCGTATGTGGCTCCTGGTTGTCCTGTACCTCTCCTGGTCCCTGCAGCTGTAGAGTCAAGGCTCCTTCTTCACACCTGAAGCACCCAACATCGGTGGGCATTCGTCTACCAAGCCCCTGATCACTCTTGAGTGACCCAGACTCTGTCTCCTCTGCTTTCAGATTCCTTCCATCAAGCATCCACCAGCAGATTCCACCGGCCACTTTTTTTCTTTCCAGCAGTGGCATTTCTTTGAAGACTCCCATTGAGAACGACAGAGGTCTCCGACCCCACTTCAGCCCTATGCACCCGGTTCCTCTGGGATAGGTAACTCTGGTACTTTGGTATCCACGGGTGGGGTGGCTCTCCAACCTTCTATGTTCCAAAGGGTTTCCTGTAATCCACTGGGAAGGGTCCTTAAACTTTAAAATTGCAACCGCGACTCTCCCATTGAATTGTACGTAGCATACGGTCGTGTTCTCACACTGCACCCATCCTCCGTGGTGTCCCTACTTACTTGGGTGGTTCCTTGGGGTCCCAGCGATTCTACACACTTTAGACATTGTCTTGACTCGAGTCGTGGTTCTTATACCACTATTTTAATATATGGCTTGGTCTACCCTGGGAGCCCACTGTGTATTAGTGCTACTTACGATTTGTTCTGTGCTACAGTATTGTGTGCTTTGTGTTTATCTGCGTGTAGCAGATACTGTGAGGTATTTAAGGTGTTATGATAATAAATATATATTCTTATAACTACTGTGTGGTTCTCCTTTATTTAACCAATACAATAAGGTTGCAGTCTGGTAAAACAAGCTGCTTAACATTCCTTCAAGAGTAAGCCTACAGGCTGCTCTCCACAGCTACCACTTGGATAGGTTTATAAGGTTATCTTTGACCTCTTAAATCACCATAAGGGTTGTATGGACTGGTGCAAGATGGCCACTTTAATTAGTGGAAATCATATACCAGGCCAACTTCTCACAAGCCACATGCTGAATGTCCAAGAATCCCGCAAAACAATCTGAACCCTGAAACTATTGCTGATAATACTGATGTGATTGACTCAGTGGTTGAGCAAAGCTTCCTGAAGGAGATCGTGAGGAGTCAATGTAAGTCGCCCATCATGGCTTTGCAGAAACCCAGTGGCAAGTACCGCACGGTGCAGGACTTGGAACTGGTATTTTCAACATTGGTTCTTTGTTGTCCTGTGGTACCGAATCCAGCTGTGAGATTGTTTCAGATACCATGTGAGATCGAGTGGTTTTCTGTCATTGATTTGTGCCAAGCCTTTTTCTCTATTCCATTGCATGAGGATAGCCAGTTTCTTTTCATTATATGTTTCGGCAGCTGTGTTCTGGCATAGTGCTGAGTTTCACAAGGATTTACGGAGAGACCCCAATCTTTAATCAGATCCTTAAGAGTAATTTGGAGTCTTTAGTGATACCCCAGCTTTCAGTCCTAGTCCAATACATCGACGACCAACTGGTGGAGTTGATTACCCAAGAGGCTTGCACACATGACACTATTGCATTGCTAAACAGCTTATCTGAGAATGGACATAAAGTGTCCCTAACCAAGTTACAATTCTGTAAAAAGAAAGTCCTGTATCTAGGACACCACATTAAGAAAGGAGCAAGGAGGGTGTATCAAGAGAGAATTTCAATGATTCTGAAAATAAATCCACCAACTACCCAGAAAGAAGTCCAAATGTTTTGGGGAATGGTGATCAACTTTCAACAGTAGATTCCTTATTTTTTCCTGAAGGCCAAACCTCTCCAGAGGCTGAAACACAAAGAAGTGTAAGATCCAGTACCATGGGATGACAGCTGCATACGTAACTTCTCAGAACTGCGAGAATATCTCTGCTGCGCCCCAGACCTGGAAATGCCTGATTATAATATATGTTTTGCTTAGTTTTGTAGTGAAAGAGAGGGCTGAGCTCTTTCAGTGCTTACCCAGATTCACGAGAATGCCAGCAACTGTTACGATCACTAATTCCTGTGCCCAAGCATCTACCTTATGTTCAACAACCCATAGCTATATAAATCATGTAGTCGCTCCTCAATCTCACAATCCTTAGGTTAAGTATTTTTGCTAAGTATGGTATCACTGTTGCCTATACCACACCTTTAGATTATCTTTATGTTTGCAATTTTCCATATGCTTGTAATTATGCCTAGGATTACCTAAAAGGCCTCATGTTTTTGTTCCACATGTTTGTACAAGCCTTACTTCACTGATGACCTTTTTTTAGTTGCTGTAATTATTCACCTGCTTGATAATTACCAATGTGCCTGCAGTCAGTGATTTTGCAGTCAGGTACTTTCCAGATTAATTCACTGCTACCTATTCTAGGACTTTCCAGGCAGGTACTTTCCAGAGTGATTAATGTGCCACCAGGTGTCCACTTTTTGGTAATTATCCATGTGCCTGCAGTCAGAGACCTTCCAGGACCATTGAAGATAAATAAACATGTGCCCTTCTAGAAAGAACTGTCGACCTATAAATACTTAGCCAAACCCCAGTTGGGCACTTGGCTTTATTTCTCGAAAAGAGAATCTTTCTCCTCCCTCCCACTTTCCTGGATCATCTCACCCACTTCTCACCAAACCAAGCGTTCTCGCCTGGCCCCTTGACATCTGCGCTTGAGCTGCTCATCGGACTTTTCAGATCCACGCGTTCCAGGAAAGACCTATAGTTGAGTGATGGCCGGAAATCCCCTCTGCAGCTGCAGCTTTTCATGAATCGGCCCGTTGGCCATCCCAGCATTGTTACGCCATAACCTGCAATGAAAGGAAGGACAAAGCAAAAGAAGAGAAAACAAGGCTAGTGCACTATTCTTTGTTTCTTTTTAAAAAAACTCACCAGCTATAATTCCACAAAATAAAAACTTCAAGACTTGTGAATAATCTCGATATAAGAGCCCCCACGCTATCTATCTGCAGGAAGTTCAAGAGACAATTGGCAAACTTTTAAAAAAGAGAAAAGGAGAATTCAAAAAAAGAAGAACAGTCACATAACAAAAGCATCTGATGTAACATGCTGACAGGGGGAAACCTGTGAACTGTTATCTGAAGCTCATGAAAGGAAGGGTTATTCCATCCCACAAGAACTAAAAGAATACGCATTTTCTGTGTTGTGATAAACATCTCTGAGTGTAAGTACTTATATTGCACAAATGTTATTTGAACTAACTATGTTATGTGTATCAATAATAATATAGTGTATGTGTTCCTTCCCCTTAGTTACTCTCCTCTGCACCCCTAGAAGACACACCCCGAAAGAGAAAGACACTTGGGGTGTACCCGAGCAGGATAGCAAGCTAGACACCACTCAGAGGGCGCAAGTCTTTGTCTCTTTTATTATTTTGTACTGACCCCCTTCCCTCCTAGAACAGCACATTATTTGAGGATATCATTCCTTGATCGGGTGTTATGCTGGGAGTGAGTAGGGTCCAACAAGTTCTACAGGTGAGTGGTCTGACAGAAAGCCAAGTCACTACAATTATTTCCGCCCAGGTGATATGGACTCACGTGATGTGTTAATCGCCCAACATTGAACCCAGCCGTTAACTTAAATCTCTGGTAGTGAAGAAATGCCCAGTATTGTTGAATTAACTAGGGCCCTTGGTGAAATGCAGAGTATGGTTCAAGCCCTGTGTCAAGAAAATCAAACTCTCAGGGATGAACTGATGCAATATCACCCACATCATTCGCCAGGTTAAATTCAAGAATCACTCCCAAGGATAAGCAACCTATCATTCAACCCACGCATTTCGGGAGCATGGAATCTCGAATAATACAGTCATCAGGGAATGAAGAACGTCCCTGGTTAACGTTAATGTGCTCACACCTACCCCCGTTCCACTTACTCCACCAGAATGCTTTTTTGGAGATAGCCCCAAATTTGACACATTCTGGAGCAAGTGTTAACTACAATTCCTATGTAACCCTGGAGCCTTCCCATCTGGTACTGGTCGGATTGCATTTATCATTTCTTACCTAGCTGGTAATGCCGCAAACTGGGCAATACCTCTTATCGAAAATAACAACCCATTATTACATGACTATACTAAGTTTCACTATGCCATGCAATGTTTATTTGTCACTTTTATTCAGGCTAGTGAAAAAGACCTTCTAAACTTACGGCAATGGAAAGTCTTACTTATATACATCATAACCTTTTATAAATAAGTTACTGAGACACAATGGCCCAAAGAAAAATAAACTTCACTATTCTATAGGGAACTTAATGAAGAACTAAAAGACTCCTTGGCTCACATTGTTGACCCTCCAACCCATTGGTCAGAATTTATTGATCTAGTGGTCAGGTTAGATCATCAACTTACGGAGCGTAAAGGTGACCAAACCAGAAGTGAGCAGAGACTTTTGGTGGTTCAGCCTGAGCGAAGGGAGACTGACGGTAAAACTCATGATTCAGTAGAACACATGCAGATTGGGGGAACAAGAGGACCATTATCTAACAGCGAAAAGAAACGACGTAGAAAACTACATTAATGCTTATATTGTGGCAAAGCGGGACACTTCTCCAGCGATTGTGCCGCCAAATCAAAAGAGGCTAAAAATAAAGATAGCAGTTGTCACAGAAATAATCAGGAAAACTAGCGAGCTCGATCGGCACTTAGGTCAACTGGTCTAGTAAATAAAATACACTAACCTCACAACACATGGATCATACCATATGTAAAATTCCACATCATCTAACTATTTCAGTCACCATAATATTTGCCCCACAATGTAAGGTTCTGCCTATACTCCAGGATTCAGGAGCTACCAGGAATTTCTTCAATTTAACCTTGGCCAGTTCTTTAAATATCCTTCGAGTTTATAAACAAGAACCAGAGGAAGTAAGAGCAGTTGATGGCACTGAATTGTCATCAGGATTGATTACCTATCAAGCTGTTCCCATACCCTGGTTTGTGAAAATGGGCACCCTAAACCATTGTCTTTTGATCTGATAGATACGCCCACATTTGAAGCCATTCTGGGGATATCCTTGTTACAACTCCATAATCCCTTCATTGACTGGTTGTTACGCTGGGTGACCATGGGGTCCTCATACTGTCGTTCAAATTGTTATAACACAGCATAAGATCTAGCCTCACCCCAAACATGCACAGTAGCTGCTCCGGAACCCCCAAATTCTCTTCCATAAGAATACTCAGATTTTCAGGATGTGTTTGATGAAAAGAAGGATACTCAACTAACCCCTCATAGTTTGAGTGTACTATTGATCTTATCCCAGTGGCCAATTTACCATGTAGTCGAATCTACGCTAAGCATGGGTGTAGTTCGCATAGCTGCGCTACGGAGAACTGCATGAAGCACTAAAAAACCTCCACCACACCACGCGGAGTTCCCCATGCACGCGGAGTTGCTTGTTCCACCCGTTCGCATGATGTTTCTGCCATACGGATTGCGTGTTCGGAGGAAAATATTGCACAAACCGCACTACTCAGTCACGTATGGGGGCAGCTATATTGTTTTCTTCTCTGTTATGGTGCTGGGTCCTGCTTTTAAATCCCCTTTAAATCTTTTCAATCCTTCTTTCTGAAAACTTTTTTTCTGATTTTTTTTATTGATTATCTTTCCTGTGTCTTGTTAAGTGTATATTGTGTGTTGTTTTTTACTTTTTGTGTGTTTTTACTGCATTTTTTGTTTTGTACTTCCTATATTACTTGCTTTCCCATGTTTTTACTTCCTTTTTTCTTCCCTCCCTTATTTTTTTACTTTCTACATTTTCTTTTCCACCCCCCCCCCCCCCCACCAGCATCATGGCAGAGAGTGCGACCGGAGGGTCTTGTTTTCGGAGGTGGAGGTGGCAGCTCTTGGTTTTTTTTGTGCCCTGCCACCTCCTCTCTACCCTGGCAGCATTCGGCAGGCCTGGGTCTGGGTATGGGCGCCAGGAGCGTCAGCATCGGTGGGTGAGGGAGCGCTGGACAATGTATCACTGCTCTGGGGTCCGGCGCACCCATAATCAAGTGACGCACCCATGCTCCGATATCCTGGACCGAGAGCAGACCTGCTGGACCTGCTAGGTATTGAGGTCGCAGGGCTTGGTGAATAGCTAATTATAATTATTATTGTGTGTGTTCTCTATGTTATTGCAAATATATTTTTCCCAAATAGCAAGAATGCTGCTTCTCACATGTGGGTAAGTTACGTTTTAAAATCTTTTATTATGTGATCGTTATTCTAGACAGGTGCTTGCTTGGTGCTATCTAATCATTCTTGTTTGCAACTTTACACTCACTTGGGCTGATTATTTCTGAGAACCTAAGTTAGGTAATGCAGACTAGAGAGACTCCTTTCCTTTGTCCTGTCACTAAGATAGTAGTAGTTAGTGATTACTTACTTAGTATTAGTTAGTAATTTAGCTGCCCACGTCCTCTCACTTCAGTCCTTGACTCCTTAGTAGAACCTTTTTTGTAGTTTGTATTAGTGAGTGAATAGCAACCAACCAATTTGATGTATTCAATACGCATTTGTCCACCTATGCATTTAGACTAAATGCAGACTTAGAGAATTGTTTTTTTTATGGACATTTAGATTTTTTATGGACAATTGTACTTTTTACTGGACATTGGTGTGTCCTTTTCATGTTGTTTTTCCTGCTCCTGCTGCCCCCGCAGCCCCTCCCCCCTGCCGGTTCATGCTCCCGCCTCCCAGCTGCACTCCCTCCCCGTACCCTACTTAATGGCAGCGGCCGCGTGTAGCAGGTGTGCCGCTGGTGCGCCAAAAGTGCACCAAAGGCAAGCCCTTCTGCGCCCGTCCGCGACCCGACCAGCACCAGGGACCCTGGCTTTCCAACTCCCCAACGCTACAACTCAGCCGCCCTCCACGCACTCAACCCCGGAAGAAATGACAACTGCCAGCTGTCATTGCCAGACACCACCCACAACCAGTTTTCCTGCCAACACTGCAGCCGAATCTTCTCCAACCTCTACACCCCCAAGTCCACCGCCCACCCTCCGGACGTCAGCACACCTGAACCCCTGAGGTGCATCCTCCTCAACGTGCGCTCCCTTCACAAACACACTGTAGAGATCTGGGACCTTCTTGACACCCTTTCACCAGGTATCGCCTCCCAACCAGAAACCTATACCAACTCCACCTCCGCACCGACATCGCCACCACCATCTCCGATGGATAAAAGATCCAGAGGAAGGACTGCCACAACCACCCATGAGGAGGATTCACCATTGCGCACAAGAACTCCCTCCTACTCACCACTTCCAGCACAAACGACTCCTCATCCCCCATAGAACATCTTCATTTCCTGATCCAGACCAACCCCAGAATGACCCTACGCGGCACCCTCACCTACAGACCCTGCAGACCACAAACCGCATTTGCCACAACCATCAAGGACCTTACTGAGCCCCACGCCATCGCCTCCATGGACTACATACTGCTCAGAGACCTGAGCTTCCACCTTGACAACCTCAGCAACCCCAACTCCACCACCCTCCTGGACAACCTGGTCACCATTGCCCGAAACAGCTCGTTACCACCCCCACCCACAAGGCAGGACACACCTTCGACCCCATCTTTGCAGGAGGGAACAACATCCTCTTCAGCCACACCACGTAGCCCCTCTGGAAGGACCACCAATGCGTACACGTCTCCTTCGAAAAAAGCACCGCTCACAAACCTACACCACGCCCCCAAGAAGGAATTGGAGCGAAGTCACCAAGGAGCACCTCAACTCCACCAACATCAACTATGCAGCCAATGAATTAGACAGATGGATCACCAACTGCACAGACAAGCTCACCCCCCTCCGTAACGGCAACAGACAGCGCCCCATGAAAGCCACCTGGTTCACCACCGACCTCTGAGAATCCAGACGCACCTGCAGACGTCTTGAGAAATTATGGAGAAATACCAAAACCCCATAAGTTCGGACCACCTACAAGAATGCCATGACAGAATACCACCAACGCATCCAAAAAGACAGTCATCTAGGACAAACTCTTCACCAACTCTGGCAACTTGAAGGAACTCTTCAGCATCATCCAGGAATTCACCAAACTCCCAAGCAAAGCATCGGACGTCACCCCTTCCCAGGACCTCTGCAATAAACTCAGATCCTACTTTCATCTCAAGATCAAGTCCCTCTACGACTTCTTCAATGAACAGACACCCGACGCCAAAACCCTGCCCCCCCAGCAATGCAAGCCAGCCGACCATCTCCGCCTGGACCCCAGTCACCCCTGAAGACAGTGCCACGACCATGAAGAACATCCACTCAGAAGCCCCCATGGACCCCTGCCCACCACACATTTTCCACAGAGCCAACACCGCCATAGCACCCAAGCTACGACGCACCATCAACACCACCTTCGAATCGGGCACATTCCCCGATGACTGGAAACGTGCAGAAGTCAAGCCCTCCTCAAGAAGCCCTTTGCAGACCTGACGGACCTCAAAAACTACAGACCTATCTCTCTACTCCTCTTCCCGGCTAAAGTCACAGAGAAGATCTTCAACAGCCAGCTCACAAACTTCATTGAAGAAAATTCCATCCTCGACTCTTCCCAATCCGGACTCTGTAGCAACCACAGCACCAAGACCGCCCTCCTAGCTGCCACAGACAACATTCGCACTCTCCTTGACCCGGGCCACACAGTGGCCCTCATCTTACTGGACCTCTCTGTAGCTTTCGAAACCGTCTCCCACCGCACTCTCACCGGGAGACTCCACGATACCAACATACAGGAACTGCCCTTGACTGGATCCGCTCCTTCCTCCTCGGCCAAACCCAAAGAATCAGACTCCCACCCTTTCGTTCCGAACCCACATAGATCAACTGTGGAGTACCCCAAGGATCTTCACTCAGCCCCATGCTCTTCAACATCTACATGGCCCCCCTCGCAGCCATCGTCAGACAGCATGGACTTAGCATAGCATCCTACGCTGATGACAACCAGCTCATCCTCTCCCTCACAAGGCAACCTAACACCACCAAACTCAGCTTCCAAGAAGGAATGAGAGACGCTGCATCCTGGATGAACAGCAGCTGCCTGAAGCTCAACTCGGAAAAGACAGAAGTCATCATCCTTGGACCCACTCCATCAACATGGGACAACACCTGGTGGCCCTCCGCCCTCCACAGCCCCTTTCTCCCATGGACTACATCCAGAACCTCTGCATCATACTCGGCTCCTCCCTCACCATGACCCGTCAGATAAATGCCGTCTCCTCCTCGTGTTTCAACACCCTCCGCATCCTTCACAAGACTTTCAAGTGGATCCCCCCTGAATCCAGACCGTCACCCACGCACTCATAACCAGCAGACTGGACTACAGAAACGCCCTCTATGCCGGAATCAACAAATCCCTGCTCCGGAAACTGCAGACCATCCAGAACACCGTCGCCAGGCTCGTCCTCGGCATCCATTGGCTCCCCGTCGAGAAGAGAATCACCTTCAAGCTACTCACTCAAACCTACAAATCTCTCCACAACACAGGACCCAAATACTTCAACAAAAGAGTCTCCTTCCACGCACCCAAGGGAAACCGCTGGTCTGCTGACCTCGGCCAAACCCCGCACATCCGCAGAGCCAGAACAGGTGGGAGAGCCTACCCCTACATTGCCGTAAAGACCTGGAACAAACTCTCCCTCAACATCAGATGTTCCCCCACTCTGCACACCTTCAAAAAAGACTCAAGACCTGACTCTTCGACTAATTCAGAGCTGCACGACCTTCCTCCCAGCACCTTTCAGTAGCGCGCTTCACAAACCCCTGATTGATTGATTGATTGATTGGTTGGGGTTAGGGAGAGGGGTAAGTCAGGTGTTGTGGGTTTCTTTCATTCTAGTTTATTTGTTAGGGGAATCAATTTATAGTTTTACAAATGATGTAAATCTTTTTGGGGGGTTACTCTTTTACTTTGCACTGTTTCCTTTGCAGCCTTTTTTAAAACTCTATTGAGAGTGTAACACACCAACAGATAGATACAGTACTCTTACTTATCCTACTACTGTCAGTCTCTCCTCATAGTATATGCAGTCTGCAACTAAAACCCCTATTGACTCGGAAGGGGTGTTAGTGTGTGAATTAATCAATTTCCATAGTATATACCTTATTGCATCCCCACACTTCTTCTCTTACCTGTGATTGATGATTATGCGAAGTGATGGCTGCATGGTGATTGTTTGTTTTCACAAGGCAAGTAAGGTAGGAATTGTGACAGGATTAGACATTCAAACAGTAATGAAATTGTGTTGGTGTAACTTAGTGGTAAGCTGCCAACTTGTGTTGTTTTAATTGTTTTAGAATGCCACATTTTTTCAGAATCGTGGATGTTGTATGGCCAACAACTCCACATTCATCACCACAGAGTTGAAGGTACCTATACACTGTTTTACTGCCACAACGGCAGGTATTTAAACATTCACTTTCCAGTATTGTGTAAGATTTTCGCAAATTGAGTTGCTATGCTCGTTTGTTTCATATATTAGATACCGATACTCGACTTGGAGAATACATACCATTACATTAGAGTGAAGTTCTGCCTATAATCTACAGATTTGTGTTTTATCCGTGATCACTACGATGCTAGTGACTTGTGGGGTTTCACTCGCAGTCAGGTACATTAAATATTTTTTGAGCTAACAATTGTTTAACTATACAAGCGGCAAGAACATGATTTCATACCATGGTGTCATGCTAATTTATTATCTAGATCTTCAGTATATACAACGCGTACCACAGAAGCGCAAGCCACCAGATGACAGTGGCTAACATCCATTAAGCTTTCTAGTTCGACCACCATTGAGTTTTATCGGGGGCATGTTGGGAAGCACCCTGTGGCACTTCACGTAAGTTTAATATTTCCTGGCATGTGTTCAGTTTGGGCTTTCAGTCTTTTAGGTCAATATGTTTGCATTTGGTTTTTTGGTAATGATGCACATTCGTTTTATAATGGAGTTGCTTTCAAAACGTCGTGCACGTTGATTGTCCACTACTCTCAGCATGTTGCGCTATGACGCTTTTTTTCTCTTGCCATGCTCTTGTGCATATGGGCATTAAGGTTGCCTCCCTGTATATTTATAAAATGCAGCTTTACTTACAATACAACTACTATATGACTTATTGACTGTATCTCACGGTTCTTTCCACAGAGGCCCCTGAAGAAGGGATTGATTATCCCGAAATGCATTGGGCATGATTTATTATTGAATGTTGAAGAATTTTGTAATTTCGAACAATGTTTTTGTGCATATTGTATATAGCTTCGTATAAGTACTTTTGTAATAATTTCATAAATTTCAGTTTCATTGTGTTGAATCACATCCCTAATGTTTCATGACATTAAACAATGATGTAGCTATAAAGCAATAACTACATGGGATATAATATTTTTGTACATTAGAGTATAATTTTGTAAAGGTGAATAGTTTATTCAGGCTGTGCAACCAGATGCCAAGTGAATGGTCACTTGTTTATATTGTTTTCCCAAGGTGCCATGGTGGTGGTAGTGGTAGACAGTAGCAGTTGCAGAAAAAGAAAAAGAGACAGTCATCTGAGGGAGACTAGAGAATGACTAGTAGAAGTACCCAAGAAGAAGTCTGCCAAATGAGAAACCATGGTAAGTAATGCTAAAGTAAAAAAAAAAGATTGGTGGGCTAGCCTAGTGCAAGTTACAAGCTGAAGTCGACTCGAGCCATGAACTTTTGAAGTGGACAAGCATAACCTTTAGTGCTGGAAGGATAATGATGCTGGCAATTATGATGGATTATGTTCTCTGAAAAAAATTTGAATATCGAATACTGTCTGTGCATGGGTGGGCAATCTGATATATATAGCCAGTGTAGGCTATAGTTATACTTAGAGCTGAACTTAAGATCCTCGCACTGCCTGCCTTTGAGTTGGTGTTGCTTCACCACATCCGCCCCATCAAATGTGCGATCCATTTATGCTGTACATTTAATTTGGTCATACCAATAAATCACACAGCGCGGGGGAAGAGGGTTAGGGGTTCGGTGAATGGACAGGAAGGGGGATTTGAGGGAAAGGTCTCACAAAGACAAACACTACTACATAAGGACAACACATTCATCTTGGCGGCCAACCATCATGAATCTGTTGTGGGAGGAAAAGGAAATGCATGCTTGATGATGAGTACTAGATTAGTACAGGTAACTTCATTTTCCGTCTGTCTCCAGAGAGATACAAGTTACATTTATGTTCTTGTAGTGGGCTTTGAAAGATAGCAAATAAAATTTAAATATCTATAGGAGTCAAGTAAACAAACATAAACAACACTCACAGTTGTAATTATTGGAGAGCAAAACGATACTGTATGTATTGCCAAATTGGGAGTTGCATCTCTGCACTGCATTCCTCTTGGACTGTCTGTTAATCTTGGGTGCCTGGTGAATGCGGTTTGGTAAGGTAAGTGTGAGTTGTTTTTCCATTATGGCGCAGGGTAAGGGCCTGTAGATGGAAAAAAATTATATTGAAGAATCAAGGGGGAAAGTTAAACAGCATAAAGGAGTGCAACAAGAAGTCTTTGTTTCAGAGGCAGCATGGCTAAATGTCTGTTTCCGACAGTTACCTCCTACAATAGGCCCCCCCACCAGGCGCGCAACGCCCATTGGACTCAAAGGGCTTCAGCCCCCCCCCGTCGTGTTTGGCTGCCCGGGATGAGACAGCTTCCCGGGCACTCACTCAGCCGCACCCGAGTACTTCACAGGTCTTTAAATGACCTTTTGCTTGTTAACGAGGCTTTGATGGTTTTCACCCCTGCTTAGAGCCCCTGCAGCTCCACTCTGCCTTTTGCTTGAAGAATCAGCCCCCCCCGAATTTTTTTCTAAGCCCCCCCCGAAATTTGACTCTAGTTGCGCCTCTGCCCCCCACCCAACCCCCACTTAGCTTCAAATTTGATCCAGACAGCACTGAGCACAGAAACACACAGCAACATAGAATGCCATTTTCCCAACTAAGTAAAAAATCAATGCACTGCTATCAGTCAGTCACACCACACTCACCACCACTACACAGACATTAGTAGATCTAGTGTTGTTTACCTTTTTTTGTTTAAATCTTTTTTATTGAATTTTACAAGTACATAGAAAGAAGCATAATTCTGTCCTATCTATGCATGACGGCACGTGTCAACAATATAATCATATTTCCATTACATGAAGGCAGAGCCCAATGAACATACACAGTGCGACTACCGCACCGGATTTCCCACAAGGATGGCATACGGCTGCTGTCATTCCTGCAATGCATCACAGGTCGGAGACTGTTTCATTTCAGCAGTCCCCTAAGTAAAGTCTTTCAGCTGCTTCATCGTGGACTTGAGAACAGACGGATTAGAATAAGAACAATTAACTTCTAACAATCATAACGCAGCCCGGTATTGGTACCCATATCTCCCTTCCCCCCGCCCCCCGACCTCCTCAGCAGCATATCGCAGTATTGCAGACTGACTGCGGCTTCCCCTCAGCAGCCACTACCATTTTCCTCCCCACTGACAATATCAATCAACTCCCACATGGAACATCACAGTCTCACACGGTCAAAAACTCCGGCACCTGCCCTGTCGCCCCGTCCCTCCCCTCAAGCTGTCCTCCTGATCCCTCCTCCTCAACCCTCTGAAGTGCCTGAAGCATACCCTCCCACTGAGCAGTTATGGGCTCCTTCCGCAATCCCAGCGTTTCCTCCCTTCTGATGGCGGTTCCCTCTGCCCTGACCCATGCAAAAAGCGAATGCCTCCATGCTCGCGCATGAGGTGGGTCGTATGCCTTCCATCTTTTTGTTTATATAAAGGACAAGGGCACCCAAAGGAAATCGGTCAGGGACCTTGGGAACTAATTCGTTACAAGAGACAGGGGTCCCTGAAAAATTAGAGAGTAGGAATGCAATGAATATAGCACCGGACAAAGGCGCATTTAATATAAACAATGTTTCAACAATGGTACATAAAATGCAAGTCAAATGACAGTGGGATACAAGCCTGTATCGGAGGACTTACATATCAGACAAACAGTGAAGTACAAAAGGCTCAGGCAGTTTCGTGGTTGTTTCATTCAGTAAATACTTAAATGGCGAAACAACTAATATACAAGAGGTCACCTTCACATTGAGTTAAGTACAATAAATACTGTGTGTAAGGCTGACAACTGTGTCGACGGCGTTTCGATCCTTATCAAGAGGATATCAGATCATCATCAGGACTAACAAGTCAAAATGCCCGTGAACAATTGCCTAAGATTACAGTATATAGAGTACAACATAGATACAAGGGAAATAGGGGGGGGGGGAGAGAAGAAAGCCATAATTATGGAATTAGTTGATGAGTAAGAAACATATAAAAAACATAAAAAACACAGTACAATGTGACTGATTGAATCGAAACACAAATAGGCGTCAGATACGTGTGTCCTAAAACGGAACGACAAAATGTAAAAAATTACAGGTGATATGAAATGTGGGATGAAGAAGAAAACTTTGCACGAAGGCCATGCATTATTAATTCAATGGCTGTCCATATGGTCGATGTAAAGGTAAAGGCGGAATAATAGTAAAAATAGCGAGAGGCAGACTTAGAGTGAACACGAAAGTCGTGCAAGGATATTCCGTGATTGTGCGGGAAGATCAGTCATCCGAAATAAGGGTGGGGTGCAGGTGGAGATGTAAACGGGGTGAGCAGGAGACAAGAGTAAACAAAATGATCACCTCAGACGGCGCGATGTTCGCGTGCTTAACAGGAAAGCTCACATGGACGGAAGGGGGGCGTTTAGCCTGGAGAGGAGGGAACAAGGAATGCTGGGTTAGTTACAAGCGGGGGGCCGCACGTGCGAGCGGGAGGGAGAGAAACTCGCTAAAGCTTACCCTGGTGGGACTACACTCCTTTCTCGGGATGCCTTGCACCCGCCAGGGTACGCTTTAGTGAGTTTCTCAGGGCAACGTAGACGCTGTGTCTTCACGCCCTTTATCCGCAAACCAGCGGGCAGTCCACTGCAACTGCGCAGCCAGGTAGTAGTGCTCTAAGCAAGGCGCTGCCAGTCCCCCCTGATCCGTCGGAAGATACAGTTTTGCTAATGAAAGCCTGTGTCGACTACTCCCCCAAATGAAGTCTCGAAGCAATTTGGAGAACGTGGCATCTAGTGTTGTTTTCCTTTAGGCCACTTCAAAGTCATCATCATCCAAATCGGTTGATTTCAGTGAATTTCAAAACTTCCATCTTCTTCTGGTGGCAGTTCTCGAAGTAGTCACGCTCCTGCCCTGTGTCATTCCATCCTCTCTGATTCTCCTGAGTCTGACTATGACTCCGAGTATGGTGTCCAACTCCGTACCACCAGTGTCCCGAGTGAGTCTCTACTCAATGTAATGGATAGGCCTGTACTAGTACAATTTTGTTATTGAGCAACAAGAAGGGACAGATTGACTTGACAGACTCACTGTAGAGTAGACCTGATTTGTGTTTGCAAGCTTTGCATTAACTAAGTGACTGGTCAGGTCTGAGACTTTAGGGAACAGGGGCTGATGCTCCTGTTGTTGTTGTTGTTGTTGTTGATGTTGTTCCTGCTGTTGTTGGTGGTTTTGGCTGCTGTGAGCCAACTGCACTGTCCTCAGGCTCTGAAGTTGAACTTGAAGGCTGCCCTGCAGTACTTGTTGCGTCCTGGAGGAGCAGGCCTCTAATTCCTGGCCATTCTTTTTCTAGCTGACTGGCTTGCACAGCTAAACAAGTTTTGTAGTTGGCAACATCCCCATCTGAAAAAGGAATGAAAGTGTCCAGTAATGGTTTGTACAGTCGATCAAGAATTGCGGCACCAATGTATTGGTTGGATGACACAATGCCTCTTTGCACCCTTGTATTTTCAGCTAAGCAAAGGATTAAGCTCTCCACCACCTCATATGCTTCTTTTTTTCCCTCTACAACTGCGTACATTGCAGATACCTCCTTTAGCTGTTCCTGTAGCATGTGCAACAATGGGATAGCTTGGCCCATGGTACAGTCCTCCTTGCTGACTTCATGTGTGAAGACCTAGAAAGGAAGCAGCATCTCTGTCAGGCATTTAACTAGGCCCCATTAGTCCATCTCAATGATCATGCCTTTCACTGTAGCATCCCTTCTTTGCATGACATATTCATTGATTGGTCTGTACTGCTCAGACATTCGCATGTAATACGTTGAGTTCCAACGTGTTGGCGCCTCCTGGATGAGAGCTTTAACTGGCATTCCATTATCATGTTGAATGATCCTCAGCTGCTTCTGGGATGTAAAACAATGACTGAAATGTGTGCAGATTCTTCTGCAGGAAGTTGGTAAGTTGCTGACTCGGTCTTCTTTTTTCAGAAAGTCTTGAACAATGATGTTAATGCTAGGCCTGGGCGGTAAATTCCATATCGCTTGCAGAATTTGCGGACTTTGGGTAATTTGCGTTCCGCAGAGAATGCGGATTTGCCCAAAATTCAGCGTTCTGCAGCTTCGCGTAATTCCGCGTGTTTGTGGAATTTCTGCGTGCTCGCGGAGATTTTTTACCATTTCGCGGAGCTTTGCGTAGCGCGTCTACGTGAATTCCGCCCACCCCTAGTTAATGCAGTGCTCCAAATACAGGACCCTGAAATAGCCACCGTCGGCCATAACTGTAGGAAGGTGGAATCTGACTATATGGTTGCCCCCACTTTTTTCCTGGTGTTTGAATGGTTTTTGACTAGTCTGGCTGGGATCCTGCTATCCAGGACCCCAGCCTATCTGCTTACTCCCTTAAATGATTGGTGTGCATATTAGATGCACTAGTGATTGGATACTGTGGTACCTTATGAACCCCTAGTATATGGTACCTTAGGTACCTAAGGCATTGGTACTTCACAGGCCTACCAGGGGCTGCAGCATGTATTATGCCACCCCTAGGAAGCATTCACAATCTGACACCACAGGCCTGCTACTGCAGCCTGTGTGAGGTAGTGTTAGCACTCCTCACTGAGGTATAGGTTCCTATATCTCACCATACACACACATATAAACCTATCAGTCACCCCTCTAGCAGGCCCTAACAATCCTGAGGGCAGGGTGCTTGGTTTACTATGTGAGGGGGTGCTTCTGCCTGAGCAGGACCCCTCTGCAGCTAGCAGAGTCTATTCTCTACTGCTGTTTGTGGATGTGGTTAAACCATATACTCTTAAGTGCATTATAACCTCGCGGTAAATGCTAACTTTGGAATGACTGCATCAAAACATGTCGTGTTTGGTGTCAAACAACTTGGAATCCTACCCCCACACCAGTAACTGGTGTGGGAGTAGGACCCCACCCTTCTAGAGGGGACGACATGTACCCACTGTACTACACGGTAGAAATCTTCTTGAGCCCTGGCATCACAAAATGGATGCCACCAGCACAGACACCGGGCTGCCCTCCTGCTGCTGACCGAAACTCGCGGTGGAGGAAGTCCAACAAAGGGTATCCTGTCACAGGGAGGTGTTACCACCTCCCAGACAGGATTTAGTGTATTGGAGCTGGGCGGGTGCACTCATAGAGTGCCTTTGAAGTCCTGCACTGGGGGAGCAGTAGGCTCCTCTGTGCATATGCCAGCTCAAACCGGTTCAGGGGCTACCTGCCCCTGCTCTGGTGTGAAACTGGACAAAGGGAAGTGGGTGTAACCACCCACTACCCTGACCCTCCTAGAGGAGTGGTCATAGAGCTAGTCCCTCCCCTATCTGCACTATAAGATACCAAGCATTGCCAATGCAATTCAGATTACACCTGGACGACGCTCTACAAAGAAGAATCCTGGCCCTTCGACGTTCCACTATCTCTGGAAGACTGAAGAATCTCCCTTGGAGTCAAGGAGTGACTCCCCTGCTTGGCAGGCACCAAAACTCTTCGACAACGGTTGCAAACTTTACCGCTCCCGCGGAGCCCGAAGTCCCTGCGTCCCCTGAAGTAGATTCCCTGACCTCTCGACGGCCATTTTGAGTCCCCAGCAAAGCTGTGGCATCTGGACCCCACGAGTGACGAGGAACGGCAATACCAGGGAACCGTGCACTGATTTCGAGTGCAAGCCCTAATCTACGTTCAACGAAGTTGTGCTTTGGACCATTTGTTGTCCAAGTCCCTAGCAGATATAGTACCAAAAATCAGCAGCCTACCCCATCCTGAGTGACCGTGGGCTGTTGTTAAACTTTTCCTGCAAAGGCGTCTTTGCGGTTGCTTGCCCGTTGGCTAGTAACTCACCTGAAGACTTCCACATCAACTTCAAGGGCTCGCCTGGTTGCTCTGGGCCTGCCCTCACTTACCCTCACTGGGTAAGTCCATCAGACCATGCTGGCCTGCACCATTGCTAATCTTCACTCCACACGAGACTTGCAGTTGCCAAGGCTTGTTGGCTCCAATTCGGGTGCCGACACTGTCGACAGCTGCAGACGTTGTGGGACCTCCCGAATCCAGCTGCTGGTCATCGTCGTCCCTCCTGGACCTCGTGACCCGACACCAAAGGACACCTATGCACCCGGCTTCCCTGGGTGAGGTAACTCGTGCACTCCGGTGCCCAAGTGTGTGTTGGCCCTCGAAATACTTACCCTGTAAGTTGCTTGCTTGTTGACTTTTGCGAAGTGCCCTAAAACTGTAAATTACAAACCGCGACATTTGCCATTGAAACGTATAGGAAACCCGCGTGTGTGTTTAGACACTGCATGCGTCTCCTGTGGCCTGATTACTTACCTGCTAACACTGCAGAAGTGAAGCCCCAGTGATTCCCAAGGCCCTAGGCCTCTTCATTTTGCAAGCCGAGTTTGTTACACCATTTTGTTTGTATATGGTCTGGTACGCCCCTAGGGCTACAGCCATATTTGTGCTTAATTTATTGAGAACTGTTGATCTTTTGAATGTTTACCTGGCTCTAATCTCATAAAGAGATTAGTAGAGTATATTTAGAAATAAATACATATATATTTGATATATATACCTGTGTGGTGTCTTTTCATTTGGTAATTCAAGAGATTATAAGGTAAAACAAGCTGCTTTACATTCCTCAGAGACTTAGCCTGAAGGCTGCTCTCCACAGCTACCACTAGGATAGCTTTCCTTAAAGGTTGTCTTAAGCCTATCTACCACAAGAGTCGAATTTGACTTGTGCAAGGTGGCCACTATAACTAGTGACCAGCATATGCCAGGCCAACTTCTCACAATAACCTTAACTATATTACTGCCATTGTCTGTGGCAACAAAACCAATGTTAAGTAAGCACTCTTGGTCACAGCCATTCAAAGACCTTAGTGTTAAAGTCTTCCAAAATTTTTACAGCAGTATGGGATTTTTCCATGGCAACATGGCTACTGTAGCATGCTTCCTGGAGCCATTAAAAATGCCAGCAGTGTCAACAACACCTACAGATATCTTTTCTCTAACCCCAACAAAAGAGATCCAGTGTGCAGTGATGCACATGGAATCAGTGGCTTGGCAACAGGTCAACAGGTCTGTCGTCAGGTGGATATTGTAAAACAGCACTCTGCTGCAAAGCTTGTCCAAACAATTCCAGCACGTCGTGATGTAGTGCTGGAACAGCAACTCTGGCAAAATAGGACCAGCTGAAACCTTCCATTTCAGGCAGATGGCTGCCATGGATTCTAGAACACCCACCCCTTCCACAAAAGAAAAAGGGAGGAGGTCCAGTACTAAACTTTTAGCCAGCTTCGAGTTGTACAAACATGCCCTGGGGAGGGGGGGGGGGGGGGGGGGGGGCTTGCGTTCGTACTGCCCCTCTGGCCTAAACATGCTGAGAATGGTAGCCTGGATTTTTTTCTTTTATCGTGCCACTGATGCAGGTGACTTCTTGAGGCCAGATATTATTAGGCTCAATGCGCATTTTTTTGTTGTGGTATTCTCTTGCCTTGGACCCCTTGGTGTCTCTGCCTGATTCTTGTGCCATTGCGATGTTGCTGATGATGATGTGGGCGGTACCACTGCACTGCTGGGGGCAGGGCTGCTTTGTGTACCAGAGAAAATGTCTCCCTCCTGTTCACCTTCCACTGTGATCGGATCTTCATTCCCTCCACCAAGAACACTTGCAGTTTTTTGGACACTAAGGTTTCTCAGATGGGTTTTTTGACCTCCGGTACCATAGTATGTACCAAGCTCACCCCGACCAACACCTACTCCACAAATGGAGCATATAGTAATGTTCACCTCCTTCTGGCTAGCCCAAAAGAAGTCCCAAACTGGGGAGGTCAACTTTCTGATGCTGCTGGTCCCACTTGCAATGTCGGATGAACTGGTGGGTGGGCGTGACGTTTGACTCTCTGCAGTACCGACATCTACAGAGGTGGTTGTGGAGGATGTAGGTCACTGCCGGGACTTTGTAAATACAGCAGCTGGAGGTGGTGTTGGTGGTATCTGTGTTGGGGGTATCCGTGGTACATCCCTCACAACAATTTGGGATGGGGTAATGTCGGTCTCCACTGGGGCAGGGCTAACGTCCATGATCAATCAATAAATAAATCAATCAATCAGGGGTTTGTAAACGTGCTACTCACCCGTGAGGGTCTCAAGGCGCTGGGTGGGGGTCAGCAGTTCCGTTCAGCCGAAGAGCCAGGTCTTGAGAGCCTTCCTGAAGGTGTTCAGGGAGGAGGCGCGTCTGATGTCGATCGGGAGCTTGTTCCAGGTCTTGGCCGCAATGTAGGAGAAGGCTCTTCCTCCTGTTTTGACTCTGCGGATGCGTGTGGATTCAGTGAGGGCGAGGTTGGCGGATTGAAGGTTCCTTTTGGGTGTGCGGAAGGTGATTCTGTTTTTGAGGTATTGGGGTCTGATGTTGTGTAGGCATTTGTAGACATGGGTGAGTATCTTGAAAGTGACTATCTTCTCGACGGGGAGCCAGTGGAGATTTCGTAGGGGTTGGCTGATGTGTTTGTGTCTAGGAATACCGAGGACCAGTCTGACGAAGGTGTTCTGTATCGTCTGGAGTTTGTGGAGTAGAGACTTGTTTATGCCAGCGTAGATGGCGTTTCTGTAGTCCAGTCTGCTGGTGATGAGTGCATGGGTGACTGTCTTCCTTGACTCGGGGGGATCCATTTGAAAGTCTTTCAGAGGATGCGGAGGGTGTTAAAGCAGCTGGAGGTGATGGCATTGACCTATCGGTTCACGGAGAGGGTGGAGTCGAGTATGATGCCCAGATTTCTGGCGTGGTTCGTGGGGGTCAGGGAGTACCGAGGGCGGTGGGGCACCAGGTGTTGTTCTATGCCGATGGGGTCGTTCCAAGGGCGAGGACTTCTGTCTTCTCCGAGTTGAGCTTCAGGCAGCTGTTGCTCATCCAGGATGCGACGTCCTGCATTCCTTCCTGGAAGTTGACTTTGGTGGTGGTGAGGTATTTGGTGAGGGAGAGGGTGAGCTGGGTGTCGTCGGCATAGGATACTATGCTGAGGCCATGCTGTCGGACGATGGCGGCAAGGGGGGCCATGTAGATGTTGAAGAGGGTTGGGCTGAGCGAAGATCCCTGGGGCACTCCGCAGTTGTTTTCCGTGGGTTCGGAGAGGAAGGGTGGTAGTCTGATCCTTTTGCTTCTGCCGGTGACGAACGATCGGATCCAGTCAGGGGTGGTTCCTTGTATGCCAGCATTGTGTAGTCTGGTGGTGAGTGTGAGGTGGGAGGCGGTGTTGAATGCTGATGATAGGTTGAGTAGAATCAGGGCTGCGCTGTGGCCTTGGTCGAGGAAGGTGCAGATGTCGCCTGTGCCGGCGAATAGAGCGGTCTCGATGCTGTGGTTGCTGCGGAATCTGCCTTGGGACAGGTCGATGATGACGTTGTCCTTGATGAACCTTGTCAGTTCTGTGTTGACGGTCTTCTCAGCGACTTTTGCCACAAAAGGGAGAAGCGAAATGGGCCGGTAGCTCTTGAGGTCTGTTTGATCTCCTGAGGGCTTCTTGAGCAGGGGTCTGACTTCTGCGCGTGTCATCGGGGAAAGTGCCGGTCTAGAAGGTGGTGTTGATGGTGTGTCGTAATTCAGGTGCTATGGCGGTGGTGGCTCTGTGGTAGATGTGTGGTAGGCAGGGGTTTGTGGGGGCCCCCGAGTGGATGCCTTTCATGGTCGAGGCGGTGTCTTCTGTAGTGATCGGTGTCCAGGAGAAGATCATGGGCTGGCTGGTGTTGCCGGAAGACGGTAAGGTTGCGGGGAAAGGTGTATGGTCGTTGAAGTTGTCGTAGAGGTTTTTGATCTTCAGGTGGAAGTAGGAACCGAGCTTGTCGCAGAGGTCTTGGGAATGGGGGATGTCCGTGGTTCGCAGAGGGCTTGGTGAATCCTGGATGACGCTGAAGAGTTCCTAGGTGTTGCTGGAGTTGGCGAGGATTTTGGTGTGGATGAAAGCCCTTTTGGTGGTTCTGATATGTTGGTGGTGTTGTGTCATGGCATTCTTGTAGGTGGTGTAGTTTTTGGGCATCTTGTTGTTTCTCCAGTTCTTCTTCAGGCATCTGCAATTGTGTCTGGTTTCTTGGAGGTCGGTGGTGAACCAGGCGGCTTTCCTGGAGCTTTGTTCGTCAGAGTTGAGTAGCGGGGCGAGTTTGTCTGCGCAGTTGGAGATCCATGTGTGGAATTCCCTGGCTGCGAGGTGGGCATTGGTTTTAGCGGTGGGGGTGTTGTGGTTGAGGGTGGAGTTGAGCTGCTCCTGCTCCTGATTGTGTTACAGTTCTTTCGCATGGGGCGCGGGGCAGGTTTGGGCAGCTTGGGTTTGTTGACGAGGAAGTGTTTGCAGTGGTGGTAGGTCCACAGGGGTTGCGTGGTGTGACTGAAGTGGACGCTGTTTACTCCTGTGAAGATGGGGTCAAGGGTGTGTCCTGCCTTGTGGGTCGGTATGGTGACGAGTGGTTTTAGTCTGATGTTGGCGAGGTTGTCCCGGAGGGTGGTGGAGTTGGGGTCACTGGGATTGTCGAGGTGGAAGTTCAGGTCACCAACGAGTATGTAGTCTACGGAGGCGATGGCGTGGGGTGCGATGAGGTCGGTGATGGAGTCAGCAAAGATGGCCTGGGGGTCTGTAGGCGAGTGTGGAGTTGGGGCTGGTCTGGACCTGGAAGCGCAGGTGTTCAGTGGTGGGGAAGGTGTCGCTGGAAGTGGAGAGGCAGAGGGAGTTTTTGTGGGTGATGGCGAGACCTCCTCCCTGGTGGTTGGGGCGGTCCTTCCTCTGGATCTTGTATCCATCCGGGATGGCAATGGTGATGTCCGGGCGGAGGAGGCGTTGGTCCAGGTTTCTGTAAAGAAGGCAACGTCGGGTGAGAGGGTGTACAGGAGGTTCCAGATCTCCACAGCATGTCTGTGTATGGAGCGCACATTGAGGAGGATGCATCAGCGTCGGTGGTGATGCCGGTCGGGGCAGTGGTGAAGGTCGTGTGGCAGTTGCCGGAGAACTGGCCGTGGGTCTTGTTCAGTGTGGACTGCTGGCAGTTGTTCTTTCTTCCGGGGTTGAGTGCGAGGAAGGTGGCTGAGTCGTAGCAGTGGGAGATCCAGGGTCCCTGGCACTGGTCGCGGTCAGGTCGCGGAAGGGCGCAGACAAGCTTGCCTTTGGTGCACCTTTGGCGCACCAGCGGCGTGACCATACAGTGGCCACTATTAAGTAGGGAGAGGGGAGGGACGTGCAGCAGGGAGGCAGGAGCGGGACCGGCAGGGGGGCAGGGCCGCAGGGGCAGCAGCGGTGAGATGGGAGCGGGAAAATGAGTACAACAAGCACCATAAGAAAACAGGGGAAAAACTAGTATAACAGGCACAATAAGTAAACACAATTAACAGCACAAGTACAGCAATGAAAAACAGGGCACAATAACAAAAAAAGTGTCAGGGCAAACAAATCAGCAGAAGCAGCAGAAGACTAGAACAGGCACAAGACCAGACCTTGACAGCAGCGGCCTCAAACCCCTCTCAAGGAGGAGGTTAAGCTGGGTCAGCGGAGGTGGCACAAGAATGCTGAGCTGCTGGGGACAAAGCAGGTCTCAGACTGGCTCCTCCTCATCCTCCTCTTCTACATCGATCTCCTTAACTTTCCGGAACCTTCCTTTTCCCTAGCCTTGTCTCGTGGGTGTGGCGAGTCTCACTCTCAGACGGAGGCAGGATCCAAGTGGTGTCTAGATCATCAGAAAGCGGGCTTGGGGAAGAAGTTGATGGACTAACTCTTCTTTTCCTTGCTAGGGATCTGGAAGACAATGGATCTTCTGAAAGAGTGGCTTACTCTTCTTCCTCAGCAGGAAGCTCGATCTCCTGAACTGCCCCTACTTCTGGAGGCACTACTACTATTAGTGGTGGTTGGGCTGTTGTTGCCCACTTATTTGAGTTTCCTGCATTGATTGTGTACTACTTTGCGATAACGATAAGTCAATTTCAACGTCACTGCTCTTCGGCGTTGTCATGATTAGACTGGCTGCCTCTGCAACAGGCATGGTCTTGGGCCTAGGATAGTGGGGTGGATCCGCTGATGCGGGGGTGCTGCTCCCAGCTTGCTCCCCGGACACCGCTACTGCAGGCTCAATTTTTGTTTTTTCCAAAAAAGGTACTTGGCGACATACCGGTGGTGGTAAGTGGCAGTGCCTTCTTCTTCTCACTGGCAACTTTGACTTTCTTGGTACTGGTATCTTTCTTTGGGGCCATCTTGAGGCTGTGTCAGTTAGCACACAGCAGCACTTATTTTAGATTCACAAGTTGAAGAGATGTCTGTGGTCACATGTCACGTAAACGTCTTGTGCAGAGTGCAGGCCTTCTGTCTGGCAGCACAATAGGTGATGATGTCTCCTCCTCTTGTGCACCTAAAAGCTAAGAAGCAATAAGAACATCAGTGAAATGTGGCATTGTTGTAGTTCAATAACTACTAGTACAAATAAATATTATAATATATGATTTAGTGTGTGAGCACACTTGTTAGTGTTACCTCAGTTTTTAAAATATTAACAATACAGTGTAACCATTTGTGAGACTTTGACAACAACAAGTGCTTTCATTGTGTACTGTACAGTCCAGTACACTCAGGAAGGATAGGAAAGAAGAAGAACAACAACAAAAATACAAATGTAACGGTTTAGCATTGTGCATCACGTGGCAGGAAATGGATGCGGCACTCAGGGAGTTGCAGCTGACAAGTGACAATGGAATGGAACAATCCCTAGACAATGAATACTGTTGTGCACGTCATATAGCAGACATGGGGTTAATGTAAATGGTTCATTGATGCAAAGTCATGTTACTTTAAAACTGAAATTTAAAGAACTCGAAAAATAAATTACATTTTAAAAAAATACTTTCAAAAATTGAAGAAAACAAAATGAAAATATAAAACAATCAACAAATTGAAAAATGTACACATACAAATGAAAAAAAGAAATTAATATAAAGAAATAATTATCAATACCTGAAAAATTAAAATCACCCTTAAGCACCTAATTATTAATTTATTAAGCTGCTTATCTCATTGGTCAACCATGCAAGGATATGGCAAAGGGGCACACTGGCTGAATGCACAAAATGGCTGCCAGCAACAAGGTTCAGGTTGTATGATTCTTGTGATAATTGCACAATATACACCATATTTTTGCAGTAGCTTTTTTGGTCCTGACGAAAGCTGGGATAGAGATTATCCGCTGGCTGAAACATGTAGACCAGCCTTTTCCGACACAGTTATTTGTTCAAACTGTTATAGCACTGTTTTTATTTTTGGCATCAAGGTAGCACTTTAATAAAAAATTCTCCTGTGCTTTGTTAGCCAATTTTAATAAGCACTTTTTCTTTTTCACTTGCACTGCATACATCACCCTGTATCATTTCTAATGTTGTCTCTTTCACTCCAAACAACATACTGTTATATGCATCTGGGACACACATTGAACCAGTATCTACGTAAATCTGGTAGAGGATGGTTCTCTGGTTGAGTGCCGGGTTCCCAGATGAGTGGGTGATGGGAATCCTTTCAATGCATATATACACTCAGTGAGATATATGTACGGCAGCAGTCTGACTCGATTAAGTATTCATTGTATAGTAGCGTTAAGGTCAAATACAACACTTGACTCACAGTTTTTACTGTATATACGATATGTTGATTTGGGGATTGTAAACTGTTCGAGTCTCTAAACAAATATCCCTTAGACCCCCACTCTTTCTTGAGATATCTTATTACTGCCAGCCACATGGCCAGGCCACAACAAGAAGCTATAAGCCAAGGGGGACAAAGGGAAGACATGCAGGCCTATGGTAAAAGCACACTGGCTGTCTTCACAAAATGGCCACCAGCCACATGGCCAGGCCAGCACAACAAGAAGCAATAAGCCAAGAGGAACAAAGGGAAGACATGCAGGCTTATGGCAAAAAAAAGCACACTGACTGCCTCCACAAAATGGCCAGTTGGCCACCAGCCACATGGTCAGTCACAACAACAAGCAGGAGGCCTGGAAAACAATGAAAACAAGCAGGCCTATGGACACAGACTTTACAAAATGGCTCCTGGCCACATGGGGACCAAGGCAAATGTTGGGTCCTACTATTACAATTACAAACACACTCACACACTGGCCAGACAAAGGAGGCATGCTAAACAACACATCTCATGAATGTGCACTCGTTCCTGAGGCGGAAGCCGGGAACTACTACGTTTTAACTGAAGCGGGTACTTGCAAGTTTTAATCGACTGTTTTTTACCTGTATCTTGCTGCTAATCTGTGTATTACTGCTGTGTTTTTAAACAATATTGGACATTACCTACGCACCCGCCGCTGTTCAAAGTTCCTCGGGGGACCCACTCCTCTTGGGAACCAGGGGCAGACCAGACTCCTCCTTGGGATAGCCGCCATCTTGGGGCTACAATTAGGAGGCAGTCTAGTAGTTAGCTGCACCACTACAAAGCGCCGACACTGCAGCGCACGCGTAGCTCTCGTTCCTGAGGCGGAAGCCGGGAACTACTACGTTTTAACTGAAGCGGGTACTTGCAAGTTTTAATCGACTGTTTTTTACCTGTATCTTGCTGCTAATCTGTGTATTACTGCTGTATTTTTAAAACAATGTTGGACATTACCTACGCACCCGCCGCTGTTCAAAGTTCCTCGGGGACCCACTCCTCTTGGGAACCAGGGGCAGACCGGACTCCTCCTTGGGATAGCCGCCATCTTGGGGCTACAAGGAGGAGGCGGTCTAGTAGTTAGCTGCACCACTACAAAATGTCGACACGGCAGCACACGCGCAGCGGACGCGCACAAGGCAAGCCCGTCTGCGCCCGTCCGCGCCTCGTCCAGCCCCAGGCCCGAAATCTCTGCCCAATTTAACGACCCTCCATTTGGCCCACTTCGCCTGAGTTATTCTTCAAGGACTCTTAGGGAGCTTAGATTTCCCCCTCTACCACAGCCTACATGTAGTGAGCTATGTCTTGATTCATTCCCCCAATACCTGGAGGGTCTGATGTCTTGCAGGGCGTGTTCTTTTAGCTGTAAACTAAACAGTCCAACCCGCCCAAAGCTTGACTCCTTACCAGATGCTAATCGCACAAGCCCAATCTTCATCCTATGTAACACCAGGTCTCTGGCCAAACACCCTACCGAAATCTGGGATATGATGAACTCTCACTCCCCAGACCTGTGTTTCTTTACAGAAACCTGGTTAAACCCATTTAATCATACCCAGATTAGTCTAGCTTTTCCAGACGGATATAAATTCATCCATTTAGACAGGCAGGGAAAACTGGGGGGGGGAATTGCTATTGCTTTCAAAGATCATCTAAAAGCCCAGTGGACTGCTACCTACCTCTCAGCCTCACCAGAAGTAGGCTTTTTCAGGCTGATACTATCCCCTTCGGTAACTTGGAATGGGGCTCTGATCTACCGCCCGCCGGGGCGAGGACAAATTTTGCAAATGAATTGATAGAGCTGATCGCTCTTCAAACTTTAACGTCCAATAACTTCATCTTGCTTGGAGATTTTAACTTTCATGGGGAAGCTTTAGAAAAGCCTGAGACTGATAATCTCCTAACAAGTTTAAAACAAATTGGCCTCTCCCTCCTCTCAAACACCCCCACACATAGAGCAGGCCACGCTCTGGATCTGATCTTCTCTAACATGACCCTCCTCGCTGACCTCCCTCCCCTTCCTCTAACTTGGTCTGACCATTTTATGGTTCCTTTCACGCTCCGACAACAGAACCCTACCACCTTACACGAATCTGAACCTTGCCCATCTCAATTTTGGCGACCCTGGAATAACCTATCGTTAGAAGCCTTTACGGCTGCGTATAACGCCTCACCCCCAGCACCCCCTACGTCAGGCTCAGATACGTCAGAGTTGCTAAAGTCTTTCTCAACCAAACTCACTACAGTCTTTGACTCTCTGATTCCGGTAAAAAAGTTTGGTACACAGAAGAACTTAGATTAGAAAAATCTAGGTGCAAAGCCTTAGAGAGATACTGGAGAACAAGCCATACTCTTGCGGACTGAAAGACATATAAACTCTCTCTGACTAAATATCACAAGAATATAAAAGCAACAAGGAAGGCATATATATTAAAACAAATTGACCAAGCTACCAATTCTACTAAAATTCTTTTTAACATAGTTAAAGATTTTATTAACCCGCAGGCGTGCAGATTGCCTCAAATTGAATCTCAAACCCTATGTGACTCCTTAGCAACTCATTTTGAGGAAAAAATAAACCTGATCTACAAGAACTTCGCCCCCACACGAACTCACACCAAAATCCCATCCATAAATCATGCCGAACTTAAATTACAAACCTCAAATACGCTCAGCCAATTCGAACCGCTATCTATCAAGGAAGTACACTCTTTGCTGGCTTCCGCTAAGTTAGGGTCACCCAGTGACCTTTGCCCCCCGAGGGTCATGGCCATTATAGCACCAAGCTGTGCCTCAGAAATCTGCACCATATTCAACAGCTCTATAGAATCAGGTACCATTCCTCCCAGTTGGAAGGAAGCTTGCGTCCGCCCTATCTTGAAAAAGCCAACAGCAGACCCCCTCACGTTTGCGAACTATCGGCCCATATCACTGCTTCCACTATTGGCTAAATCACTAGAAGCAGCCATAAATAAACAGCTGAACCACTATCTTGAAGGAAACGATCTTCTTGATCCTTCGCAATCGGGCTTCAGACCGGGCTTTAGCACGGAAACTGCTCTGCTTGCGGTCACAGACTCCCTGAGGTTAGAAATAGATGCGGGAGGATCAGCTATTCTGGTCCTCTTAGATCTCTCCGCGGCATTCGATACGATATCCCACTCCAAGTTGCTAGAGAGACTGAGATGCTGTGGAATCCAAGATCTAGCACTGCAGTGGCTTCAAAATTTCCTGACAGATAGAATCCAAACAACTATGCTTGGGACATTCAGATCCAAAAAACATAAGCTGGACAAGGGCGTCCCTCAGGGCTCATGTCTTAGCCCTACCTTGTTTAACCTTTACATGTCCCTGCTGGCCAAAATAGCTGAATCCTGTGGGTTCGAGATTATCTCGTACGCGGACGATACCCAGCTCATTTTTAAAATTTATCCTAATGCCACGGCAGGAAACACACGTTTCGCCGCAGGTATGAATGTTATCTCTAACAGGATGACAGAGAATCTTCTCCAGTTAAACCCCAGTAAGACGGAAATCTTGTTAGTAGGGAAAGCCTTGCTCTTCTGGTCCTCTGAATGGTGGCTGAAGGAGCTTGGAACTGCCCCGATCCCGAAGCAAACTGTGAAGAACCTGGGGTTTACACTTGACCAGGCTCTTTCAATGAAAGATCATGTGGCGACTATCACCAGCTCATGCTACTATAGCCTGCGTCTGCTGCGGAAGAGGCTTCCCTACCTCCCCATCAAGCACCGTAGAACGCTAGTACAGGCCATGGTCACCTGCCGTCTCGATTACGGAAATGCAATGCTCACCGAACTCGGCCCTTCCCTGCAAAAAAAACTGCAGGTGATCCAAAACACGGCTGCCCGGATGATTCTGGACCGACCGGCGGGCTCGCCCTCAGTCACCATTCTATCAGAGCTCCACTGGCTCCCAATCGGGAAGCGCTCCCATTTTAAGACCTGCTGTCTTACCTACAAGGCCCTGAACGGCTTTGGCCCCAAATACCTGGCGAACAAATTAATAAAAAAGACCTCAACTGTTAACTTACGGTCCAATTCCATGGGACTTCTAAAGACTCCCAGAATTTGCCGCGCCTGATCAGGGGCGAAGTCCTTCTCTTGCCTCGCGCCGCGCTACTGGAATTGCCTCTCCCTCGCTATCTTCAAGAAAAAACTGAAAACCTTTCTATTTCTGACTCCCTAATGCTTGACTTGATGCTCTTTCCTGCCTTTTTGTCTCAGGAAACGACACTGCAGCGCCGAGATGCCCCCGGGTGAGTCGTGCGCTATAGAAATATTCATAACATAACATGAAAAATGCGTAATACCACAAAAAACCACATTTTGTATTTCAATCCAAACCATCCATGCCCTCAATAGACACCGCAGAAACAGTTGTTGTTTCATGCACCCATGAGTAGATCTGGGCCTACTGGCTGAGAAAGGCTTATTGGCAGACTACTGGGCTACTTACATAGTGAATTAAATAATTATTGCAAATTGATCTTAAAACATGGAGAAAATGTAGTGAACGGTGCAACATGTTTCCTTTATAAAAGAAGAAAAATTACTTACAAAGAAACAACGAGGCCCCTACTGCAACTACAGGCAACCCACCACAATGAATTTTAAAAAAATCAATGAAAAGTACAAATAAATCCAGGTGCATGGCCCCAATCAACAAACAACACCAGTTTTCCAACTTACTTGTGAAATCTCAAATCCAAAGTCCTCAGATCCAATGATATATTATGCAAAGAGTGATCCTTCCAGCTCTAAATCCAAATTAAATGTGACCAGGAGATGGACAAATCCCTGAAGCTGAATGGGAACAGGAAGTTGGCGGCTCTGGGGCATTTCCTTCCTCTTGAAAGAAAAGTGAAAAAAAGAAAAAGGACGCCTTGCACAAAAAAGTATAGCCAAATGTCAATTTGAGGATGTTTTTACTCCAAATCATCATTTCAAGAAGGTTATGATGCTGCTCAGGGAGAAAACCTTCTCCAGGTTGCAGTCACGGTAGATCCTGCGTGTTTGGGATCGTGTTCTTCACAAAACCCCCGCCAAACGTCCGCCAAAAGTCTGCCAAAAGTCCACAGGCGCGCTCGAATGACGTGTTGGCGATCGCAGACTCTCGCGGGACCATGCGGCTGCCTAGCAATTCTCGTGGCACTCGCGAACGGCTCTGGAAATCTCATCGGTGATCGCAAGCACCTGGTAAGCCGCTCCTGCGCACGTGAAAATGCATTTTAGGCACAGAAAAAGAGCGGAGTTTTCTGCAACTTGGCGTTCTACTGTGGTAAATATTTCATTACCGGTACTATTTTTTTTGCGGTAAAGTCTAGTAAGAATAACTCAGTAAATATAAGAGGCAGAATCCGTGGTATTAGAGGTTCTAAAAGGCTTTATTCCTCTACAAAGGAATTACAGTTCAAACTGCAGGCTTCAAATTCCATCACCCTGAAGGTTCAGGAAGGAAGGCAATACATTATTGACAAGTAATGGTATTTATATGGAAAGCATTACATTAAGACAGATGCAAGAGGCGTAACAGCTGATAATACAGATATAATACACATACGTAATGAAAAAAGGCGTAAACATAGGCGTAACTAAATACGTCATTAAACATGATGTCACAAGTGGGTGGATCCATGAGAGAATCCTGCAATGTCAGCAGAAATACTTGGCAGAGATGCGCGCGCAGCCGCATGACGTGTGATTGACGTGCAACTAGAGGGTGAAGGGGACTTGACATTTAGCTCTACATGTGGAGACAGAAGTCTGGGGGGTCATGTCAACCTAATCCCAAATCATATCTGATATCTTATGTTTAAAGAACTGTATTATCCAAAAGAAAATGTCTCTCGGACGGAATCTATTCTATACTGACTGTTAGTGCGTGTACAAGCGTCTAAGTGTCTACATGAGATGCGAGGGGGCAGGAATCTTCCATGGTAACAGGGGCTATGAATTACTTGCATGAGGACAGTGAGGCCTGGCCCTTTGCACGGTAGCTGGAAGAATGTTTACCTAAACTACTAGACAGGAATGCATCGGATGAGGAGCGGAGCAGATAATCTTGAAGGTGAAATACAGTTTTTGGCAGGCAACAGGCTGGATCAGGCACCGTTAGCCGCGCAGGGAGTAGGACAAAGTTCATGGATACAGATGCAGGCTCGGACTGGAGCTTTCAGAGGCAGAAGGCAGGAAAAGGCTTGATGGCAGAATTCAGGGCCTACTCGCCTGAGTCTGTAAAATGTGGAAAGCGAACCACATAAAGTCGGTGGCCTTTCATACTTAGGAATGGAATATCTGACCCATTCATAGCGGATCTGAAAGAGGTCATGTTGACGGTGGACGCACATGTATTTGCGTCTTCATAACTGAAACTGGAGGGAACATACATGTACTTATAGCATGCACATGGAGCCGTTGGGGTCTACGATAGGGGACATAACTGATCACAAAATTCATATTTCCTCATTCCCTCCTTGTCCCCTACGGACCCTCAGGAGATATCGATCTTCATCAATCCATCGATCTGTTCATATAGCATCATTTGTTCTTCTTTCTTCTTCCGGGATCTTGAACGAAAACTTGGATGCGGGATACACGATGTGGCACACAGACCACAAATCGCTGGCCCACATTGTAGACATAAGCAGCAACTGAATATTATGAGAAAGCCAATACCTAGGAAGGATAGGATCCTCCATCCCCAGGCTGACAACACGCTCCAGAACCAACCGGACCAAGTCCAGGTGCCTGGACTCTGGTGTATCTGGCTTATAATCTTATGAAGGCGAGTTATGGCTTTATATACTGACGGCGAATTTTCTGGTATGAAAACACAGCAACTTGATCCGATGACCCTACAAGCTCCGCCCCTATCGGCCAGGATGACGTGAAGGACAAGACGATTTTGAAGCACAACAATCCGCATAGCAGACTGCTCTTCTGTTAAATTGCCTAAGGCGGAAGTAGTCTCGTTCACTACTGCTTCAAGGGTTCTAGTTAATCTACGTATCAGCTTACTATTAGTGATTGTACCTATATAGGGAAAGAAACCTTTATTGAAATCTGTATATTGCTCCCATGCCGTTTCAGTGTAATCGACAATCGGGAGATCTCTCTGCTGTCTATTGTGTACTAAATGGGTATTTCTGTGATAATCAGGAGGAGCTAGGAAAACAGGTGGCAGAAGGAATGCTATGTAACAGGTACCATCCCAGTCTAGAGGTAGACGTATATATGCGGTCTGGCCACATATGAAGTAAGAATGACGGGAAGCTCTAAATGTAGATTTGCCTTGATCACTGAATTTTATTACAGTGGTGCATTTACTATGGCCCATGTGTATGGAACCATTCTTTCTTACACATAATTCCCCTTTAACTGGGAATACTGACATAGCGGGCAAGATTAGTGTAGCTTCGGATTCGACATTCAGAATCAGGAGGTTAAGTGTAAAATTACCTAATCCATATACTTCATTTTCTAGATCAGTTCCTGTTCTTTTGGGAAGTCCCTCCTTGTTAGAGTAGCAGACTTTAAGCAAAACTAGGTTCAGGTTTCCCCATACCCAGTTGTCTTGATAAACTACTGAATTTAAATCTAGGGAATTAATCAAACTAAACCATGCTCCACAGGAGCCATTGTGTGTGAACGGATATGGAAAGAGGGGCAAAACTCCCTTATAGTTCTGATAGGGAGGGAGTCGGCCACATATCCAACAATTTGTAGCATTGCTGGTCTGATGGGAATGATGTAACATACTAATGAATGTGTTGTTGCGCAGCGCAAATCTATAAGACAACTCATGCGGAGGTAATTCGCTAAAAGAATGTTCAGCAGTAACATTGTAAGCACGTTTAGAAATAGGGTAATACATATGCAGCAATATACTAGAAATGATGATCAGAAGACTTAGAAAAAACAAAATTAATAATGTTACTGTGCAGTGACTACGAAGTGATTTACAATACGCATGCTTTTTAAGCTGCATCTGTCGATTTCTCTCTCTATTTCGGTCTAGAGGATACATGTCAGAGACAAATTCAACCGATTCACCTTGGAGAGGACTTAAACAATCAAATTGTCTGACTTGCTAGACCTTAATTTCAGTTTATAAAGTTCCGTTTTCGTTTGTTCAACCAAGGGGAGCTTTGAGTCTGTCTGTGAGGGAATGCAGGGCTGAATGTTCACATCGGACGGTAGTCCATAAAATTTTTTGATATGACTCGAGTGCAACCACCCTTTACGTCCCTCGATCTTCACGGCTGTCCTTGTTGTTAGTAGAACGAGTTTAGGCGATTTCCACCTAGGCTCCAGTTGGGTCTTCCGGTCGAAATTCCGCACCAGAACCAGGTCACCTGGAACCACGTCATGGGGCTTCACCTCAGTGTTATCGGGAAAAGCTGCAGTTACCTGTGAACGACAAGATTGTAGTGCAGACATCAAGGAAGCCAGGTAATCTGTCAGCATATTACAGTCAACATCAGTGATTTTGCGAGGTATAGGCGTCCCCCACATATTTGGTGGTCTACCGAAGATCACCTCGTACGGGGATAGCCCTGTTCGAGAATGTGCTACCATTCTCATGTAAAAGAGCGCAACTGGTAAGGCTACTATCCAATCGACACCTTTTTCTCTACATATTTTGGACAATCTGATTTTCAGGGTTTGATTATGACGTTCCACGAGACCTGCTGCCTCGGGATGTCGGACACAGTGGAATTTCCATTGGTAACCTAACAAAAGTGAAACGTGTTTCATTAGTTCGGATGAGAATGGCTGGCCGTTATCTGAGTATACAACACGTGGCAAACCATATCGTGGGAAGAATTCTCGAACTAGCTGTTTGGCAGTAGTCGGGGCAGTGTAATCTGAAACCGGGTAGGCTTCTGTCCAACGGGAAAGAGCACAAACAACTACGAGAACATATTTGAATCCTCGACATCGTTCCATCTGGATATAATCCATCTGGAGGACTTCAAAAGCATGATCGGGAGGTTGAAATCCACCCTGCTCTACGGGGATGCTTTTACCTGGATTAAACTGACAACATATCATACAGGTACGTACTTTCTGTTTGGCTGCTGCTCGCAAGTGTTTGTTGAACCAAATGTGTTGAATGCTGTCTAGCATAGCTTTTTCTCCTAAGTGCGCTGGACTATGTATTGTGTTAATGATGACTTGAACCATGGAGTCGGGAAGAAACCATATAGATTTTTCCTTCGTCATCCATCCTTGATCCGTTTGGATCCCTCCTAATTCAGTCCATTTCTTTATTTCTTCTGGTGTAGCATGTGTCTGTATGTCAATTATATCAAGGGCGGGATCCTTAACTGTCATGCAATGTGTTGGTGTCAGAACTATTGTCTTTGTCGTGTCAGTTGTGTGAGTCTGATTCTGAGCAGTCTGTTTAGCTGTTCTGTCAGCTAAGTCGTTACCCTGAGAAATGATATCGGTAACTTTTGTATGGGCTTTGCATTTCATAATCGATATTGCAGTAGGTAAATGAATCGTATCTAATAGGGCTTGAATGAGGGGTCCGTGTTGGATGTGGGCACCATGAGAAGTTAAATAACCTCTCTCTCGCCACAGCACGCCGAAGTCATGGACGACTCCGAATGCATAACGTGAATCTGTGTATATGTTGACTTTCTTATTTTTGGCTTGAATACAGGCTTGTGTCAGAGCGATGAGCTCTGCTGCTTGAGCTGACAAAGTGTTAATACAATTTGTTTCAATGACTTCAGTGTCTGTTGTGACTGCGTAAGCGGCCACTAACTCTCCTGTACTTGTTCTCATACATGAACCATCTACATACAATGTCAAGTCTGGATCTGATAAAGGGATATCTGTCAAGTCTTGTCTGGGTTTTGTCGTGATAGTAATGACTTCAATACAATCATGTGCTAATGGATCTGTTCCATTCACTGGCAAAAGTGTGGCAGGATTTAACGTATTACAACGTCTGATTTCTATATGTGGCTGAAACAATGTTAATTCATAACCGGTGAGTCTCGCTATAGTCAAGTGTTGTGTTTGTGTGCGGTTCAAGAGAACCTCTACTGCGTGTGGTACTTGTACTGTCAATTGATGTCCTAACACTATGGCATCGCTTTGTCTGATTGCTAAAGCTGTTGCTGCCACTGATTTCAGGCACGCAGGAAGAGCCTGAGCTACTGGATCTAATGTACTAGAGAAATAAGCACATGGTTTGTGTGATCCTGCTTGTTCCTGAGTGAGTACTGACAAGGCAGTACCTTCGCGTTCTGTAACAAAGAGTGTAAACTGTTTACTGTAACATGGTGTTGCTAAAACAGGTGCTTGACATAAAGCTTTCTTTAAGCTTTCAAAGGCATGTGTATGTTCTTGAGTCCAAGGGAGAACAGTCGATGTGGCTGCCTCCTGTGTTGTCAACTGGATGAGTAGTTTTGCTAGAAATGCATATTGAGGGATCCACTGCCTACAGTATGAAGTGAGACCTATAAAAGCCCGCACCTCCTTTTGTGTCTTGGGTGGTGGCATGTTAGCGATTAACTGGATGCGATCAGGTGTAAGCTGTCTTCCCTCCTTGGACAGCGAGTGCCCAAGGTAAACAACTTGCTGGACACAGAATTGCAGCTTAGAAGGGGACACTTTGTGCCCCTTGTCTGCCAGAAATTTCAAAACCGTCAGTGACGCTGTTTCACATTCAGGTTCGCTTCGGGCGGTGATCAGCAGATCATCGACATATTGAAGCAAGGCAGTGTTAATTGGCATGTGGATACTGTCAAGTTCTCGTTTCAGTGCTTGGCTATAGATGCTGGGGCTTTCTGTAAATCCTTGAGGTGCGCGTGTGAATTTAAAACTTCGTCCGTTCAAACTGAATCCGAACAAATATTGACTTTCCGGATCTATTGGGACGCTAAAGAAAGCATTCTTGAGATCAATTACAGTGAAGAACGTTGCTTCTGAGTCAATAGCTGTTAGTAATGAAGAGATATCTGGGACCACAGGATATTGTGGTACAATGCATTTATTTAATTCGCGCAGATCAATAACTAATCGATATACTGGTGGTGCTTTTGGATCCGTTCTTTTAAGAATCGGAATTATCGGGGAATTACATACATTGGAGTCGGTTTCTACAACCACTCCTTGTGCAATGAGCTCGTCAATGATTTGCAGCAAAGCCACAACAGCATCTGGTGGTAACTTGTATTGTCGCATTCGTGGTAGTACTACTCCTGTTTTTAGTGTGACTCGATATGGTGTAATGTTCATGCAACCAACATCAGTTGGGCCTTGTGCCCATAGATGTGTAGGTAAATTCTGCAGCCGGTGATCCATGTCTCTGGACACGTAGTGACCTTTGAAGTCACGTAAAAATAATCGTACTCCTTCCGGAGAACAACATATTATAGCTCCTAGAGCTTTCAATGTTTTTATACCTAACAAGTTTTCTGGACATGATTTAGTAAGCAATAAATCTGTAGTTCGTGTCAATGGACCAACCGTAAGTGGAAGGGGTTGCGTAACTTCATTAATGATAGGCTTTCCTGAGAATCCAAGGGAAATATTCTGTGAGCCTGAGAGGGGTGCCCCTGGAACTTCACTGCGTCGTATAGTTGTTCTGCTTGCCCCTGTATCAAGTAAAAACTTTCTGTCTTCCCCTAATAGTTCACTATGTACATAAGGTCCCTCTTGATCTACAGGAACCTCAATAAGGGGTAAGCCAACTTCCCTCTCTAGGCTATTTCATGTGTATTGCTGATAATCGGGATAGTCATTTTGTGCATACTGGTACATCTGTTGCGTTGTTGCTTGTGTGGCAGCAATAGGCTGCACTTGTGGTGGTGCTACGGTCTGTTGTGGAGCTGGCTGTTGTGGAGCTGGCTGTTGCGGAGCCGGCCTAGATTGTGCATGCTGAGGGATTTGTTGTTGATTCTGATCCTGTCTAGGTGGACGTGGTCTTTCCTGGGTTCTACCTGTGGCAATATTATGTTTCAAGACTGGACAATCGTGTATATAATGACCTTGTTGTTTACAATAGTTGCATGTCCCTTTCACCGGACCTGCGGAATCACCTTTTTTATGACCATCAGCTGGAACTGACTGAGCAACAAGCATTTTCATTTTCGTATCTTTCATACGTCTTTGTTCATGTTCTTGTTCTTCTCTAATTCTATTGTGGTGATATTGTAACATCTGTAACATCTGTGACGGGGTGTTACCTTGCCAGGTACTCTCAAATTTCAATACTCTATTCTTAACTTGCGGCAGGGAATTTTCAACTAATTTTGTCACAAACAGATGTGGATATGACTCGCTACTTGCTTTTATGCCACTATTAATACCAAAACATTTTTCAAATCGGGAATAGAAATCACTAGTGTCTTCATCTTGCTTTTGTTTACAGGCTGATATTGCACCCCAGTCCTCCTTTTTCGTAGTTAATAAACGTGGCAGTACCTGCACTAATAATCCTGGTAGTGCTGTAGTCTTTTGCCCAAGCCCTGATCCTGCAGCTCGGGCCTTTTCTTCGTTTTCTAATGCTGTCCAATCTATCTTTTGGTCTCCCACCTCCCATTCCTTTTCTTTGAGTTTCTCGTAAACACCGGCAGGCATTAACACTTTCAATATTTTCATGATGTCGGGGTAGGTATACTCTCCCATGAGTAACATGTCTTTTATCTCACGGTGGAAACCTGCTGGATCCTTGTCATGGCTGGGTACTACTTTCTTCATTTCTAATAATTCAATTTTAGTTATAGGCGTGTACACAAACACGCGTGTAAAGTTATTATCTTCACCTCTGATTGGGTGTACTTCGCGTAACGGATTCTGTCTATCCATGTGATACACTTTTCTTCTCATAGTGGGAACTGGAACGTGTTCTGGGTATGCGAAAACTATATACTGGTTTCGAAATTCTAGAATTTCTTTAATTAGATCAGTACCTGAACCTCTCCATTTATTCGTGAGTAATTCGGTCAATATGTCAGGTAAGGGTCCAGGATCGGAGTGTTGGCTTTTATATAATATAAGGAGGTGTTGAATCATGTATATACTAGCTAAACGCTGTTCGTATGGGGTAAGATTCAGAAATGTGTGTGCTAGTGCATCTTCACTGTATTTGTCGGGACAGTCGGCCCATTGTACTGCTGACCTGGCTAATTCTTGTTCATCCATGGAATCGAGCATATGGTACCCCCTTCGATCTCGGAGTAATTTATCAGCGTCTTGGAATAAGTGTTCAGGGGACCTTGTATTTAACATAGGGGTTTGAAAATGTCTGTTACATTCTGGACGTATCGGACGTATCGGATCATTAAAGCCTCTAGTATTTATGTGGGGTCTTCCTCTACCTACGTAAGCTATCGTATCTAATTGTTCTGATTCTTGCTCCTCCTCTCCCTCTGATTCAATTCTGTCTGCTTCTCGTCTTTCTTTATGTATTCGTTCTACTTCTTTGCGGATCTTTCGGCACATAACTACTATGCATGACTGTTTATCATGTTTCTCGTCTGATATGTTCTGACCCCATTTGGCAAGTTTTTGCATGGTATCATGATCTGCCCCAGGCCTGTCTTGGTTCCTGATCACGCAGTTTATGAAAAAACATAGTAGTTGTCTTTGTACATCCACTTTCTGGTATTCCATAGCTTCGTTAATACTTTCTGGGCCTCGCCCTGTTTGGACAAAGTGATATATATTGTCTAGATGTTCAACCATTCCTGGTATCGTCATTAAATACAATGTAGCTCGTCTTATACGTAGTGATGATAGTAGCAATCTGTCCTGTTTACCTGGCACTGGATCGTATCTACAATCCACAAGATGTTCTTTAAACATGTCGGATGTCGCTAGTTGGGGTGTACGTTGGAGTGCTAAATCTCTAAGGGTCTGTTTATTTCGCGGCGGTGTGGCAAACATGTCTGTCGTACCTCCTGTAGCACCATCTGGGGTGCTGGGCAAGAAAGGATTCGTTGGACGTAAGATAGAAATTGTAGATGCGGGAAAAACAGTAGAAACGGACGGACCTGTGGGAATGGGCGTAGGAGTTTGTTGTTGCGGGGATACAGACGGATGATCTTGGCGTTGAACACCATCAGCAAGCGGTGTGTGTGGTATGGTATTAGCATACTCGGGAGCTACGTCATCTAAATAGGAGGAAAGGAAAACGTCTTTTGCTGTTTTAGGATGTGCTTTTATCGGGAGTAATGGGGGTGTCAAGTTTTTCGGTATTTCCGGGGTGGCCTGAGGTAACCCTTCGGCCAAAAGAGGATACATACCATTCATAAGGGTATTTCTTTGTCTATCTACTTGTTCTGATTTTACTCGGGTACCTTCCTCAATTAATAGATTTTCTCGGGCTTTATTTGAATTCTCCCTACCTTTCTCTTCCTGTCTGAGCGCTTTTTCTGTACGTCTATATGATTCTTTACGCCATAATTCAATGGCATCTTTCTGTGACTGTCTGGCTTTCTTTTTCCATACTCCTTCTTCTACTCTCATGATGCAATCTGCATCCCAGGTCCCCGCTGCGGGCCACCTCTGACTTTCTGGCAACTCTTTGGTGTAGTCCACCCATAAATCAAGAAATAACACGGCATCTAGGCCATGCTTATGATACATAAAGTACCCTGGAGTGTCCCTAGGTGGGATGGGAACAGCTTCTTCGAGTACACCTTTTCTGGTTTTGATCTGTCTTAATTTCGAAAAGAGCGGCATTTTTAGACCTTATTACTTGAACACACTTAATACAATAAACACAATAATGAACAATCATTCACACCACAATATGTAGAACGTATTAAAACATTTAACATTTTAACAGTTTAACGAACGATGATAACTAATAGAAAACTAGTTACTGACATAATACGAACACTAAATAATACTTAATTATATGCAAGACATACTAGATATACTGCTAAACAGTACAGATACACTGCTGAAACAGTGCAGACCGGATTTGTGTACCCAAACCCGTCTTGACCGGCACAGACTATGTGCACGTTTAAATGCCTCCCCAACAATGGTACTCACCGGGTAGCGCGGAACGGAAGGCCTCGGAACTGAACTGAAACTGGACCGGACTGGACTCGACTCGACTGGACTCGGAACTTCGGAACCTGGTGGGCCTCTGTATACCTCGGATCTTGCTCTCTCAGCTAGGCTCTGGTCGGGATACTTCGCACTTCTCACCACCTCGTCTGGGTGTTGATCGCAGCCTCAGTCACCCCCGCTTGGCCGGAGGGAGATACAGGAAATCCTGCAGGTACGCGTTTTTGTCCGTTCAGCTGTGGCAGGAGACCGGGCCTGCAACGCACCTCCGGCGCGTGAGATGAGAAAGTGTCCCTATTCGGGCGCCAATTTATGTGGTAAATATTTCATTACCGGTACTATTTTTTTTGCGGTAAAGTCTAGTAAGAATAACTCAGTAAATATAAGAGGCAGAATCCGTGGTATTAGAGGTTCTAAAAGGCTTTATTCCTCTACAAAGGAATTACAGTTCGAACTGCAGGCTTCAAATTCCATCACCCTGAAGGTTCAGGAAGGAAGGCAATACATTATTGACAAGTAATGGTATTTATATGGAAAGCATTACATTAAGACAGATGCAAGAGGCGTAACAGCTGATAATACAGATATAATACACATACGTAATGAAAAAAGGCGTAAACATAGGCGTAACTAAATACGTCATTAAACATGATGTCACAAGTGGGTGGATCCATGAGAGAATCCTGCAATGTCAGCAGAAATACTTGGCAGAGATGCGCGCGCAGCCGCATGACGTGTGATTGACGTGCAACTAGAGGGTGAAGGGGACTTGACATTTAGCTCTACATGTGGAGACAGAAGTCTGGGGGGTCATGTCAACCTAATCCCAAATCATATCTGATATCTTATGTTTAAAGAACTGTATTATCCAAAAGGAAATGTCTCTCGGACGGAATCTATTCTATACTGACTGTTAGTGCGTGTACAAGCGTCTAAGTGTCTACATGAGATGCGAGGGGGCAGGAATCTTCCATGGTAACAGGGGCTATGAATTACTTGCATGAGGACAGTGAGGCCTGGCCCTTTGCACGGTAGCTGGAAGAATGTTTACCTAAACTACTAGACAGGAATGCATCGGATGAGGAGCGGAGCAGATAATCTTGAAGGTGAAATACAGTTTTTGGCAGGCAACAGGCTGGATCAGGCACCGTTAGCCGCGCAGGGAGTAGGACAAAGTTCATGGATACAGATGCAGGCTCGGACTGGAGCTTTCAGAGGCAGAAGGCAGGAAAAGGCTTGATGGCAGAATTCAGGGCCTACTCGCCTGAGTCTGTAAAATGTGGAAAGCGAACCACATAAAGTCGGTGGCCTTTCATACTTAGGAATGGAATATCTGACCCATTCATAGCGGATCTGAAAGAGGTCATGTTGACGGTGGACGCACATGTATTTGCGTCTTCATAACTGAAACTGGAGGGAACATACATGTACTTATAGCATGCACATGGAGCCGTTGGGGTCTACGATAGGGGACATAACTGATCACAAAATTCATATTTCCTCACTACGCGTAGTTGCCAAAACTTTGCACACTCCACGGGCAGAGCGGAGTTTTATGCCCACAGTTAGTAATGATTAGCTAGTTTTTCAGTAAATTCTTGAGAAACGGGATGAGTTCCTCTGTGCATTTAGGTAAACAAACTTCAGTGAGAATTTTATAAAAATTCTTTAGTTGCACATTCAGGGAGTTGCCTCCGACCAACATCTCTGCGGTTGCTGAACCGATGGACCTCAGATCAGTGGTCCAGAAACCCGCCATACGATGCAATCGCATGTGCTACGGTCGCAAATTCCCATTTTTCTATGGGAGCTTGTGAGGCGGTCGGAAACCGCCAGCAGCACAAGCTCCCATAGAGAAATTGGAGTTTCTGTAAATCCCTGCACCGTGTGGCAGGTACCTCACGATGCCTGCCACACGGTGCCTGGATTTACAGGGACCCCCAGGCCCACAACCGTAGGCCCAGGAGAGAAGGGGCCCTGCTAGGGGACCCAAACGTTGCTTTCCAACAGGCTTTCCATGTCATAAAACCCGGCATGGAAAGCCTGTCAGAAACCAACATCATAATCCCGACAGCGGAGACGCAGTCCTAAAGGGATTATGTGAGGTTTCCGACTGGCTGATGGGCTCCTTGAGCCCATCAGAAACCAGTCAGGTTTGCTCACTGGTTTGGACTCCGACTGCCATCATTGAAATACAGCGGTCGGAGTTCAAACCAAGGATGTCGGTTGGTGAGCCTCTGGCGAGCGATCAGAGGCTTACCGACCGACATCCGAATCAGGCCCTTAGCATTTTGAATTCTGTGTCAATGGTATCTTTTTTTAGCTTTTTTGATTGTTGACTTGAATATTCTGTTAAGTTTGTGTAGGTGAAGTTTGTCTCAATTGTTATATATTTTGAGCCAGGTGCATTGCAGCTTTGCAATTTGTTTTTTATCTTTTTTAGTTCTGCATTCATCCATGCATTTCACATCTGTTTATAAACCACTTTGAATAGTCTGAGTGAAAGGCAACATAACTGTGTCTGAAATGGGCTTTGGGTTTAATCTTTACATCAGGAACTGTATTTTGTTTGAGAAACAGGCTTTTCTGAATTCTGACCTCATGGACTGAAGCACAGTTTTACATGGAGTTGCTAACTGCCCATCTCTGCCTCAAGCGATCTCTGTTTTTTGTCCCTTCATTTTACAGCTGTTTTCAACAGCCCTGCCACCTCTCTGCTTCAGGTATGGCTGAAAAGGAGTTGAATGTTTTTTTCTTTCCCTTCTTTATCCTTTTTTTAGTCATCTTTTTGTGCTCCAGTTGTGTCTTCAATTTACAGTAATTCAAAGCCAATAGTACTTTTATTATTGCACCAGTAAGAATCATATGTTCCTGTGATGGGCATTAAAACTAAAAAATGGTTTTAATCCTTTTGTAAGCACACCTCCCTGGTAGGAAGCATCCTTACTTTTCTATTAAAATAGAAATCAAGTTTTAAATTATTTTTCATGCATAACTTTTATCTCATGAATGTGCTTTCAATAAAACATGAAAAAAATAACAATTGCACCAGCTTGCCACTGCACGGCCTATTTGTTTTTGCCAATGCTTGTTGAAACAAGTGTTTGACTAAAACAACTGTTGCCAGCCACTGCCATTTGAATCACATGTCGGGCCAGGGAGGGAGGCACCTTCCTGCGTGTGATGCTATAATTTGTACTTATGTCATCACTACGAAAATTGTCAAGTAATATGATTTTTACGATTTTATAATTATTCTTATTAGCAAATTCAAAAGCTGAAAAATCCTACCTCCAGTGGCGGTGCGTCCATTGGGGCGTTGGGGCATTGCCCCACTAATGCCACATGGCCACCTTCTTCCTCGTCGACGTAAACTTCAAAATCACCGTCCTGACTCGAAATCTGGCCGCGGAGTCAGTCAGGACGCTGAAGGGGGTGGGGCTGCAGCACTTCAGGGTTGGGATTGTTCATGTTTGATTGACAGCAGCAGGGCAGGCCCAGTGCGCATGTTCGGGTTTGGGCTGGTCATTTTCTGACCGAGCCCGAACATGCACACTAGTACTAGCCTGCAGTGCCTTAGGAGAGCGAGCGAGGGCTGCTACTGGCCAGTGGCCGCAGCCCCCGGTCTCCTATGGGCGGGGACAGTCCCTGCTCAGGCTAATCCTGGCGCTGCTGGAGCAGCGTCTGGATTGGCTGAGAGGGGTTGCCACCAGCCACTCACCCACGAAGGCGCCAACGCGGACTCCGGCCCAGGAGGACACCGCAGAGGCAGCACGGTCGCGGGCCTGGTTAGGTAGGTTTTTTAACTTTATTTTTAACCCCCCTTGGGCCCCCAACCCCGCGCGACCCCCCACCCCCGCGCGACCCCCCCCTCCTCGGCCCCACACCTCCCGCGACCATTGCGAGCAGCTAACCTGTGCTGGCTTTTCCAATCGCTATTGATCTGGCCGGGTACACATGTTCATGTCAGCCGCCGCGCTTCGTTTACAGGACATTTTATCATTGAAGTCCTCCTGAGGCTTGAGCCGGGAGAGACCAATGCTGCACTCCGCACTTTTGCTGTTTTGCTCATTGTCCTCACTTTAGCTGCATATTTTAAATCGGTTTTAAACTTGGTTTTAAGATTTGCGCATTTGCACTGTGCACTAACCTGCCACTGCTGTCTCGGCGTGAAGTCCTCAGCACGGATATAGAGGGACTTCTGGGACTGGGGCAGACATACTGGTAGTAGGCAGGTCAGCGGGCTAGGCTTTCATGCCCCTGACGATACTTAATCGGCCGCTGGCGCGAACGCGCACTGTGAATCCCTCCTGAGGCTTGAGCCGGGAGAGACCAACGCTGCACTCAGCATTATTGCTATTTTGCACATTGTCCTTACTTTAGCTGCATATTTTAAATCTGTTTTAAACTTGCTTTTAAGATTTGCACATTTGCACTTTGCCCAAACCTGCCACTGCTGTGTCGGCGTGAAGTCCTCCGCACGGATATAGCGGGACTTCTGGGACTGCGGCAGACATACTGGTAGTAGGCAGGTCAGCGGGCTAGGCTTTCATGCCCCTGACGATACTTAAACGTCCGCTGGTGCGAACGCGCACTCTGAAGTCCTCCTGAGGCTTGAGCCGGGAGAGACCAACGCTGCACTCAGCATTATTGCTATTTTGCACATTGTCCTTACTTTAGCTGCATATTTTAAATCTGTTTTAAACATGGTTTTAAGATTTGCGCATTTGCACTTTGCACTAACCTGCCACTGCTGTCTCGGTGTAAAGTCCTCAGCACGTATATAGCGGGACTTCCGGGACAGGGGCAGACATACTGGTAGTAGGCAGGTCAGCGGGCTAGGCTTTCATGCCCCTGACGATACATAAACGGCCGCTGGTGCGAAAGCGCAGTGGACGTGCCAAAGGCAAGCCCGTCTGCACCAGTCCGCGCTCGTTCGGCACTCAGCGCCAGCCCCCCTGCACAACATTTACCAGGTATGGTTAAAACCTTACAGTACTCGAGTGAACACTTGAAACACCTTAATCCCATTACCCTCACCCCAACCCAGATGTGTTGTGCACCTCAATTTGACGCTATGCCCCCCCCCGGTACAAACAACTTGTCCAGGGTGCAATACCAAATTACCAGATCTATATCTCCTACCGATAGCTGCATTAAAACACCAACAAACAACAAGACGAAAGGACACTGCCCCTACAGTCCGGAAGTGTGCCCTTTTTAATGCTAGGTCCCCGGTCAAGCACAGTATCGAATGTGCTTCTCTTATAGAAGATAAAAAGATAACCATTGCTTTCATCACTGAAACATGGACAGACGGGGCGTCAGGCCCTGACTTAGTCAAAGTCACACCTCCAGATTACCTCTGCTACACGCTAAGTAGGCTACACAGGAAAGGGGGGGCTAGCTATAATTTATCACAACTCCATTATGGCACCTTTTAATCCTATAACCTATTATGAATGCGAAGCACTAGAGTTCTGTTTTTTTCTCTCTCACCATTCTACTTTTAAAGGCACCCTCATTTATAGGCCACCAGGCACGAGAGGACGATTTTTAACAGAAGCAGGCAGCATATTAGTAAAAGGAATCAGCTTGAATGACTACACTATATTAGGAGACTTCAATTTCCATCTTGAGTCACTCTCTGATCCTGACACCTCTAGCCTACTGGACCTGCGAAGGGGCAGTAATTTAGAGCAACTGGTGACTGGCATAACTCACCCGGCTGGCCATACCCTTGATGGTATTTTTTCTAACAACTGTCAGCTGTTATTTACCAGCATCCTCCCCCTGGTTTGGTCTGACCATATGGCGGTACTCTTTAAGCTTACTTTGCCTGACCGTACGGCCCCAAAATGATCAACTAAATATCTAGAAAACAGAGCGTGGAACAAAATAGAAGCAGGGGAGCTACATCAATTATTAACCTTGACTCTCACTCCAACCTCTAAGGATCTTGACGAGGCTACGAGATCCTACACTAACTGGTTAGAAGCTGCTGGAAATAAGCTAGCACCCAAAAAACTTTTTCACCATACCAGGCACCAACCGTCCTCCCCTTGGCATTCTCAGGAACTTAGGCTCCAACAACTGGCTTGTAAAAACATGGAAAGAAACTGGAGGAAGGAATACAAGGAAAAGGATACATTGGAATATAAACTAAGTCTTGTTCAGTACAAAGGCTACTTCAAAGAACGAAACAAGAGTATTATTCCAATAAAATTAAATTGGCCAAAATTTCGCCCAAAAAGCTGTTTAAAATAGTAAATACACTTGCCCTTTCAAATCCTCCTACCATCCCTGCTAGCCAAGACCTGTTTAATAAAGTGGCCAATTTCTTTTTTGACAAATTTAATGGCATTTTCCAAACTTTCTCACACTCCACAGTAAAAACATCGATCAACTGCACAAATGGCCACTTGAGAGAAACAAAAGATGCCCCTCTTTTTTACCTATTCACCTTTTAATGGAATCTGACACTCTCAATCTCCTCACTAAAGTTAAATCAGGCTTGCCCTACAATCCATGCCCGCCAGCCGTAGTCAAATTAGTGGCAGAGCCTGTGTCACAAAAATTGACCTCCATTATAAACACAATGTACCGAGAAGGATACTTTCCAATAAATTGGAAACAGGCATCAAACTTGCCCCTGTTGAATAAACCTAATCTGGACGCCAATGATCCAAATAGTTTCAGACCTATTACCAGATTACCACTCCCGGCTAAAATCATTGAAAGAAATATGAACTCTCAACACAACCAGTTTTTGCAAAAATCTCAAGCACTGAATCCAACTCAATATGGTTTCATAGAGAGCCACAGCATGGAAACGGCGCTCCTCAAATCCACAGAAGAAATTAGGACCAGTCTTGACCAGGGAGGAAATGCTGTACTGATCATGTTAGATCTGTCTACAGCATTTGATACGGTCCATCGTTCTTTGCTGATGCACTGTCTGGACAAGATAGGAGTCAAGGGCATGGCCTGGAAACTGCTTAAATCCTTCCTCTTGGATAGAACACAAACGGGGACCCTTTGAAGCAGAGTCCTTTTCTCTACCCTGCGGAGTACCACAGGGGTCCTCGCTTAGCCCGACGCTATTCAATTTTTATGTGTCCTCACTGGCTCCTCTAATTGAATCCTTTGGATTCAATTTGACGTCAAACGCAGATGACACACAAATTGTGGTGACTATTCTGCCAGAAGCGATCCAGGAACCGCATTTAGGTTGCAAGCCGTGGGCTTATGGATGGTCCAAAACTGTCTAAAACTTAACTCCACAAAAACGGAGGTTATGTTGTTCGGCAACAATACTAATTTCTGGACCCCTAGGTGCTGGCCGGAAGCATCAGGTCCGCTCCCCACCCCGATTAGGAAGGTGAAGAACTTGGGAGTGTGGATAGATGACAAACTTAGTTTCAGGGACCAGGTGAACACAGTGGCTTCTTCAACATCATACATTCTCAGATCATGCAAAAAAATAATGCCACTCTTACCCAAAGAGGCGCAACAAACAGTGGCCACTGCGCTAATAATGTCAAAATTAGATTATTGCAATAGTCTTTATCTCAAGATCCACGAAGGATCGCTGAACACATTATAAATCCTTCAAAATGCTGCAGCCAGGCTTCTCACAGGCACACCAAAGTTTGAATCGATCTCAGCCAAAAATAAAAAAGCTCTATTGGCTTCCGGTCAGGAAGCGTTCTCAGTTCAAGGCGCTATGTCTGGTCTTTAGAGCCCTGCATGGGACTGGGCCGGACTTTCTAAAACACAGATTTCGCTGGTATACACCAAATAGAACCTTGAGGTCATCTGATGCTAATCTCGTGGTGGTGCCCCGGGTGAAAAAGGCCAACTGGGGCGGCAGAAGCTTTGTTGCCAATGCGGCCAAAGCATGGAATACCCTCCCACCTCACCTGAGAAACATGAACAATCTCCTAGTTTTTCGGAAGGCACTTAAAACATGGCTTTTCTCACAGTAAACCTGCTTCGAACTACACCGGCGATGTCTTCAGTCAGGACTTCACACAGCGCCAGGACACCTTCGGGTAACAGTTAGCGCTATATAAGTCCCAATAACATTAACATTAACATTACCTGCGTAGTGTGAAAGAAACCTGCCACGTTATCAGCCTTCCATTGAGTCGGTTTGTCACCAAAGAACACTCTCACAATTGCTATGAAATTAAACATCACGTTATTACCGCTGTTAAAAACACGCTTGCCTTTGCCAAGGTTTTATTGTCAGGCCCGGCTGTCAGAATCCAACCATATTTTTGTCACACTTTAATTACCTTACTCTGGCATCCTGGATTGCTGGTTTTCAAAAGACAATTTTAGAGGCTTTTCTAGAACACGTGTAGGTAGGATTTGTAAGGACAAAGGAGGAAGAGCCATAGCCAGCAGTGGTGCTAAAAATACTCTTTATCTTGCTTGCTGCTGTGCTTTGAGTTTTGTCCCCTTTGCACTTTTATCAATTTCACACATTGTACCTAAATGAATGGATTAAAGTCGAATAAAATGTCTTTTACTGTTCTCTATCACATGCCTGGGCTATTCCATATTCCTCTCCTCTGCAGCCTGTCTCAGGTTTCTGTGATGTCATCATGCTTAGGACGAGTCAGAGTGATGCAGGTCATAGTAACTACTTTTACGACGAGCACTTGTAGACTCTTTTAGCTTCACGTCATTTAAGACAAGATGTCTTAGTTGCATAAGACCCTGGCTCTCCTGCGTGTTTATGAGCAGCAGTAACCCCATGGGACAAGATCGGCGCAGTTTGCATGTTGGTCTCCCATGGAATCTGTTTGTAACTTTAAGAGTTATTTTATCTTACAAACATCTCTAGCGCCTTTCTCCAACTGCGGGTGAAAGGTGGGGTCTCGGAGTGCTTTCTGAGGGGAGTGTAGGCGGGTTTTAAATGGGATTCCGTTGTCTTCATTACTAGGCTGCAGTCAGCTTGTATTGTCAGCCCTTCGTAACTGCAGAATAATCCTGCAGGCTTCTGTTATGCGAACAAGATTATATGTTTTTCCATTTTGGGAAATTCATCGAAAATGAAGCCTAAACTGTGGTGTCTGTAAGACTATAAGATGTAATACTTGTGTCCCCGCGAGGAAGCAATGTAAGGATATCTCCTCCTTGTAACTTTCCAAGGTTGCCTGTCGATGCCCTGTGTATGTCACTCATTACCCAAACCAACCATTGTCTCGCTGTGTTACAGAACGAGGTGTCTCTAGTAGAATCATGTTTATCAGAATAATGATTGGTATCGTATTTGGGGCCTCTTACATCCTCTTTGGGAGACTCGAGTCGGCCGGGCCTGGTCAGGTCCCACGTGGGACAGAGCGGCCTGGTGTCCAAACTGTTGATGCTCTGCTACAGACCGAGTCAGCCCTTACAGCCGTTACCCAATGGGACAAGCAGACGCATGCGCTGCATTTTGATAACAGAAATGGGTGACAGTGGCGTTTATTGATGTCTGCACTGGGCAGGGCTCTGCATAATTCATCCCAAACATGCAACCTGCACAGAACAGAAGGATTTATGAGCAGGCACTGAAAGATTTGGTGGCCTGAGGAAGCCTGCAACCTTGCTACCCATCCTTTGAGTAAAACTGTTCATACAAATAGGGGCACACCTGGCTAGAAGCCTTGAAAGCAGACTTGCAAATAAAGCACCCGAAAAGAGGGGGGGGGGGGGGGTTGTGACTGTAGGGGGATGGGAGAGATGGGTAAATTTACAGATAGATGACGAAGGGGTAGAGAAGAGGGGGGTGACTTCTATAGTTAGATAAATAACTAGCTAGTTAATGCAGATTGACGAACGGACGGATAGCCTCAAGGAGGGAGGACCGACTGAAGGACAGAATAAAGGATATGAAGCGAGTGACAAAAGAGAGAGTGTGACTACGGAGGACTGAGAGAGAACAAATAGAGTGCTAGAGACAGTAGAGAGAAATCAAGAGACAGACACAGAGAGTGAAAGAGGGTGCAAAGAAGAGAAAGACAGATCTAAAGAAATATGGATGTAGATAGAGATAAAACGACAGAAAGTGATACAGGCCTAGAAAGAGAGAAAACAGATACTTCGAGATAAAGTCAATGGAAAGCAAAGAGAAAAGAGACACATAATGCACCTGTACACCAAAATGTCATGCCTGGTGTGTAATGAAACTAACCTGGATGTAATTGATAACATAAGAGAGAGAATAGATTGATAAATAAAGCAAGAGAGATGAAGCGAAATTGAAAGAAAGATGAAGAGCCAGAATGAGAGAGAGGAGAGAGTGAGAGTGTGTGTGTGGGAGAGAGAAGCGATGGATTGTTAGAGAGAACGAGAGAGAGGGGGTGAAACAGAGAGAGATGGAGCTAAGCAGAGCCAGAATGTGAGAGTGTGGCAGAAAGACAGAGGGGTGTAACGAGTATGTTGAGCTAGAGAGAGAAAAAGAGGGACATATGAAGTAAGACAGATATAGGTATGAGCATACGTACACAGTTATCTCTACTATAATCAGACACTGGAACAGACCATTGAATGTTGGAATGTAAAATCTTGTACCGCATCGGGGTAACTTAAAATGTTGTCTGCTATAGGAATTTTTAAATATGAGAGAATGTTAATTTGCTTTGGCAAGTCATGCATTGCAGACTGCACTTAGCCCACATGAAATGACACGTGGGAGGTCTGCTTTGGCAGTGAATTTGATCTGGAATTTCTGAGTTTGAGTTGAATGGTCAATATTTATGTGTCACTTTCATAGTTATTTAGACTGTTTCTGTTTTATACTGTTTCTGCCAATATGTAACCTTGAGCCACAGTTTTGGTTGATTTTGATTGCAGTGGCTCAGTTTATTTGGTGATTCACAATTCCAATCATGGGTAAAACATGGCTTGTTAAACATAGATGAGATGTACTTGCAAATTGTTGGATTGCGTATTGCATTTCAGGTTTTCAATTTTACCAATCTTTTGACTTCTTACCAACGAAATACGAGTGTCTGCCTGGTCGAGGACCACACTGCTTTTTTTCTCTTATCTGACTTGTATCAAGACCCTGCTGGACTATGGGTTGAAAGAAAGCTTGAATAGGCAGCTACCTATGTTATATGACATCTCTTTATTAATGTAATAATTTCACTTTCGCAATTGCTTTATTAACCTTCCTGCTTTCTCAAATTTGCTTGAAAATGCACCATTTGTCCACTCTTTTTTCAAAAATTTCTCGGGGGGAGAACTCCCCCCAAACTCCCCTTAGGATGTTCGGGCTCGCTCGCTAAGCTCACTCGCTGCAGTGCAGTATGACACTCATTTTACGCCCCACCACTTTCAAATGTCACCAGCCACCATTGCCTACCTCTTTTTATGCCCAGAATGTTGGAAAGTATGTTTACCAACACTTGGGAACTACAGTTACAGGAAGTAACCTGTCTTGCTTTGCAGTGGCATGATAGTAGGTCGCTAAGTGTTGATTATTGTTTTTGACGAGTAACACGGATGGCCACCATTTTACCATCTCCTGTCTCTTGCACCTTAAAAGGGTTTTGCAAACCAAACTACTAATTGGCAATGCAGAGTATAAATTGCAGTACTATTTTGAGTCACTGAAAATTAGCGCTTTGCAAACACATGACAAACAGCTTAGTTTTGTGTGGCTTTGTCAACAAAAAGCTGTTTCAGATATCAGCCCCTAGGTTTTTCAATAGATAAACCCTTCCTCCCCTGGTGTAGTATGGTGACAAGGTGACTGTGATATGGTGTACATAGCTGCCAAGGTTTCAGATTGCTTTTTGTGACATTTTCATACTTTCAGTGTAATTATGAGTGACATTCAACAACTATAAGTGACACTTTCACATGAGCAAAATCAAGCAATGAAGACAATGGAAACATATAGATATCAGAAATGACACCGATTTGAACCATGAGAAACTCTAAGAAGATCTTAAAATTGCTGCAAAGCACCAGAAATGGAAGGGCACTGTGGGATGTGAGAGGGCCATTGTGGATGATCTCAGATGCCTGCTAATAAATGATAATTACTAAGCCATGACAGCTGACTCGCAGACTTGCATAGCTGCCAAATCTTCAGACTGTATATGTGTGACATTTTCATGGTTTCAGTGTACTTATGAGTGACATTCCGGAATCAAATGTGTGACACTTAGAGTGACACTTTGTCATGTAAACCCAAGCAATGAAGTCCATGGAAATAGATGAAAATCTGAAATGACACCCCTTCGAGCAATGAGAAGCTTTAAAAAAAAAATTTAACTGCTGCAAAAACCCTGAAATGTAAAATCAGTTTCAAGGACGATCGTACTATAAACCAATTGTGGCCCCATGATATTAAACAATAAACAGTGGTCTTTGAAGGCAATACAAATACACTAGTCATTATTACCCGCATAACCGTGATTCAGTTCTGTTTCTCTTTGGTGGCACACACTCAGACATCTGCAGAGATAGCATTAACCTATGAGGCTTCATAATGTTAGAGTGCATTTCCCATTGATTCATTTACTTGCATTTATCTTTCATCATAATATGCAAGCAGCGTTATTTTACAAGCAGTTAGCTGGAGGTGAAAGACCAATTTAAGGTGAACAGTTAAAAATTTGCAAATATTCGTGACAAGAATTTTCAATTCTATTAAGGACAAGGAGGCGAGGATTATGCTATCTCATTTCTTTATTAGAAATGCTCAGCAGCCAATCACAATACAGAAAAAAGAAGAAAAAAACACATTTCCCATGAATACATTGGGCAACCATAGAGTATGTACACTATATAACGCACCATAGAGAACATGACATCCTCTTTCTTTGTCCATAGTAAAAACAGTTCAATTGAAGAAAAAACGCAGTCTCAACAAAAAAACATGGATTAACGAGCAATATCACGAAACCGCAGTCCACTGGAAAGGCAGAAGCGATGCTTGCAGCAGCCGAAGAGCCTCCAGGATGAGCAGCAGCTAACAGCCAAAAGGTAGAAGGAAGAAAGTACAGCAAGCACGTCATTTCGGATCTGAACCTGAAAAGCAAAACAGAGCCGTAATATACCATACCCACAATGGATCAAACATCAGAACCAAACAAGGGGGGGGGGGGTAAAAAATGCCAAGAAGTAACAGAATCAATGCATAATACAAGTGCATACAAAGCAAACTCAAACGGTAGACATGTAAGCAGATAACCTGGGTGGGATAATCCTCGCCTCCTTGTCCTTTATAGAATTGAAAATTCTTGTCACAAATGTTTGCAAATTTGTAATTCTATGGCAGGACAGGAGGATCCGATTATGCTTGTTCAAAGCTGATCCACCACTACAGAAGCAATATGATCAATGGGCTTGTAATTAAAGGATTTAAATACCGAATCAGAAGCCCAATCTGCAGCCTTCATAATGTCCAACAAAGTGACACCCATTGAGAAAGCTTTGGAAGCCATAGCCCCTCGTGCAGAATTTGCACCAAAAACTGAAACATCAATGCCGGCCTCTAACATGAGCCATCTGACCCAGCGGGCCAATATAGCTGGGGTGACTGGGCGAAATGGCTTCCGCAAAGCAATTAACAACTGACCCTGCACATCTGAACGTAAAGGAGCAGTACTTACCTCGTAAACTTTGACACATTGCACAACGCAAAGGTTGGGATGAGAGGGAAAAGAAGGATAGGTAATCGAAGTGGTATTCGTTTTGGTGCGTTTTGAAAGAACAAAAATAACACCATCAGGTGTGAAACTGCGACCTGCCAAGTCGAGAGCTCGAATATCAGACAAACATTTACAAGACACAAGACACAATAACATAGTCAGTTTAGCCGATAGTTGCTGACGAGACAACAAAGATTTGGAAGGCCAGGCTTCCAAAAAGCTCAAAACGACCGAAACATCCCACAAGGACACGTATTTGGGACAAGGAAGCTTCGCCAGACGGATGCCTTTAAGCAACTTGGAAATCAAAGAGTGCTCACCCGCAGGTGTACCATCAATAGGAACATGGCCTGCCGAAATGGCGGAACGGAAATTATTAACCGTCCGATAAGCCAAACCGGAGGAAGCAAGAGACGCTAGAAAATTAATGATCAGAGATACATCCGCTGCAGCGGGATCAGTCTCCCGTTGAACACACCAAGCACACCATCGTTTCCAGGAGCCCGAGTAGCGTTTATGAGTGTTGGGAGCCCAAGATCCACTGATAAACTTGGAAGCGTCTCGTGAAATGCCTGGGACCATCCAGCGGTCCCCGAAAGTCGCCATGCCAGAAGAAGGAGAGAGCCTGACTGGATCAGGGGATGCGGATTGTCGAGAGGGTCCAGCAAGAGATTCCACTTCTGGGGAAGAAGGAGCGGCACTGAACAACACATTTCCAGGAGAACTGGGAACCAAGCTTGAGCCCTCCACAGAGGAGCAATCAGAATCAGTTCCGACTGATAACGTTTTGTGCAAGCCAGGACTCTGGGAATCATCATGAACGGGGGAAAGGCGTAGCACAGAAGTGAATGCCAGATGGGTAGAAATGCGTCCGTGGCCAGGGCTTCCGGATCCGAGAAGCGAACAGGTCGATGTGACACTGGCCCCAAAACCGGAGAAGAGAACGGAATACTCGAGGATGAAGCCTCCAATCGCTGAAATCCCGAAGATGACGCGAATTCCAGTCCGCAATCTGATTGTTGCGACCGGGAAGATATTCGGCAATAACAGTGATCTTCTTTTGTAGACAAAAATGCCAAAAGTCTTTGGCGATCTCCGCTAAGATCCTGGACTTCATGCTGCCCAACTTGTTGACATAACGAACCGCTGACACATTGTCCATGCGGAGAAGAATGCAACAATTGGAGTGAAGGGGAGTGAAACAACGGATCGCGAAGGACCCTGCCAGGAGTTCCAGGCAATTTATGTGGCGAGTCAACTCGTGAGGAGACCACCGACCCCCCGTCGATATTGGACCGCACCGGGCTCCCCAACCCCACAGGCTGGCATCGGATTCTATCACCATCTCCGGAGATGATCCGAACAGGGCTCGACCATTCCAGACTTCCATGTGGTCCAACCACGATTGCATCTCCCACCTCGCTTCCTCTGAAGGAGGAATTTGATCGGAATAGCGAAGGCCGTTCTGGAGATGACGGTTCTTCAAACGTTGAAGCGCCCTGTAATGCAGAGGGACCGGGAAAATCGCCTGAATCGAAGACGCCAACAGTCCGACGACTCGTGCTATAGATCTCAACGATACAGTCTGCCTGGAGATAACCGAAGTCAACTCCCTCTTGATGTAACGAATCTTTTGATTGGGTAAGAGAAGCTGACAGGCAAGAGAACTGACCTGGAAACCCAGAAAATCTATCACTTGTGATGGGGTGAAAACAGATTTCTGAGGATTCACCAGAAATCCCAGAGATTGTAACAGGTCGATCGACCAATCCAGATGTGACATCAACTTGAGGGGACAATCTGCCATGATCAGAATGTTGTCCAAGTATATAATCATGCATTCCACGACGGGCCTCAGAAGCTTCGTGAAGCACCAAGGAGCTGACGTGAGGCCGAATGGGAGAACTTTTTATTCGAACCAGTTCCCCTGCCATTGGAACTGTAGAAACCGACGATGGGGGCTGAAGATTGGAATCGACAAATACGCATCTTTGAGATCTAGGCGAACCATCCAATCCCCTTCCCGTAGAAGATCTCGCAACAGATGGATCCCTTCCATTTTGAAATGGCGGTAAACTACCCCTCTGTGGAACTCCTTCAGATTTAGAACCAAACAGGAGCCACCCCCTCGTTTCTGCACCAGAAAAACCGTGCTCACAAACCCTCTTGGATGACGGTTAGTCCAAAGAATCGCCCCTTTTGCCAGAAGGGAGTCTATTTCTGCTGAAATGAACTCCTGATCTTGAAGGGAGAAACACAACAGGGTTGGAGGGAGGGTTTGAGGCTGGGGCTGGTAAAACTCTATCTTGTAACCCGAAACCGTTTCCAGCACCCAAGCATCGTTGGAGATTAGACGCCAATTGTGGAGAAAAAATTGGATCCTGCCCCCCAATACCACCTCGGAAGCTGGAATTAACCTCACCTGAAGTGTTGGAGCCCTGGTGATCTCCTTGATTTCTGCCGAATCGACCTTTCCTATACTGTCCTCTCTCTTTGCGAGAGGGATAGAAATTGGAACGATTGGTGTATCCGGAGTCCTGACCACCTCCTCTGTGGGACTGGAATCCTCTCTGGGAATTCTGTTGAGAGCCACGGCCGAATGAGCGCCCCCTGTGTCGTCCGGCCCTGGCAAAAACCGGCCGAAACGCTCGCCGCGGCGAGGCCTGAGCCTTGTCAAGGCCACTAAAAGTGGCCACAAAGTGTGTAAGCTCCTTCAGGAACGGTTGACCAAATAACTGTCCTTGAGCAAAGGAGCCGGACTCGGAAGAAGAGAGCTCCGCCAGTTTAGGATCTAGCTTGAAAAGAATGGAACGGCGCCGCTCACAAGAAATTGCGCAGTTGGCATTGCCCAACTGGCAAATAGCCCTCTGGGACCATTCAATGAGCTCATCGGGATCAACAAGGGCTGAAGACTCCTTAGCTTGAACACCAAGATCCAGGATCTTAGTAAGCGGGCCCAACAAGTCCAACAATGTGTCCTGGCAGGAACGCCAAGACCTGTCAAGACCCTTCTTCGGGTCTTTGGCGTACTTCTTGAGATATGTGACCATCGTAGGATCCACTTCTGGAGTATCGGCCAAATGGTCAGCTAAATCTGGACGTGGACATTCGGATCTCAGGCGGGCCCTGACATCCTTTGCAAATGGTTGGCGAATATGTGCCTGTACATATTCCGCCACAGCAGGGGATGGCAACCAAGAAGAAGAATTTGGATGAACAATATCAGAGGGATCAGAAGTGAGTGTAGGGGGATGTGAGGGAGCGTCCACGAAGTGCTCCTTACGAGCCTTTTTCCGTGGAGGAGGGTCATGTTCAGACGAAGTGGAGGAATGAGTGTCATCTGTATCCGTATCAGGAAAGGTGGAAACCGAAGTCCCAACCGTCGACTTAGGGGTAGACCTGTCAGAAGACAAACTTTTGGCCAATTTCTGGAAATCAGATTTGTGAGGATTTACAGGAGATTTAGAGGATGCACGAGCAGACGGCAACCAGCCCTGCTGTTGAGCATAGAGAGACAAATGACGTTTCAAGGGGTTAATGGCACGAACAAGCGCCTTATTAACCGAATGTTGTACTCCCTGATCCAAAGCCTCAACCAAATCGTGCTCCAGAGAGCCAGAGGCATCTTCATCGTAGTAATAGTCATCTTCATCATAATAATCAGCCATAGTGACACACAAGTGCAACAATTATAATTTCCACAGAGAGATAACAATAATCAATAATGGCCAAAGGCACCATGCAGGGGGAGTGAACAAACCCCACAGCAAGCCAATAACACAGGTAGAAAAAACCTGAACACACTGCAATTATCAAACGTGGAGGGAGGGCTTGCTGGTAGAGAAAACTGTCACTCTAGGCAAAGCCTATGATGGATTATACAGCCCAATTGTGTTATTGTTCTACAAAAAGGGCGTAATTGGGGCGAAATACGCAGGCTGTGGGCAATGGGCGCCGAAACACGACGTTCTCCTGTCAAAAAATATCCGTGTTGTCACAGAAACATGGCCGCCGCGCATGTGCGGTAACGGCCGCCCGGTATTTGCATAGAGGAGCGCTTGCATGCAATGCGCGAGCCTCCGAGCCCCTATCTCCCACTCCACAAGGCAAAAGAGACGCGGGCGCAAAGCGCCCTGACTCAGGGAGGTGACCTCACGCTCCCCGCAACGCCGAGACGGGCAAAAGCGGCGAGCGGAAGCTAAAGACAAAAAATGCTAGAGAACCAAGCAAACCGGGCAGAAGCTCTGCGGCGACGCGCCAACATGGAGCGCAACAGAAGCGTTAACAAGCACAAGTGCAACTGGCATAATAAGATACCAAAACAGTAGCATTAACTAACAAGTAAAGAGGAAAAGTACACTTAACTGGCTGCGGAGCAGCAAAGAAAGAGGATGTCATGTTCTCTATGGTGCCTTATATAGTGTACATACTCTAATGGGCGGTTCGTGCTATAATGTAGATTTTCCTAATAAGTTATGACGGAAAGTCTTAATTTTATTAAAGACACGGAGGCGAGTATTATGCTTTCTTTTCTTTTCTTGCGTTTATTCGAATAGCAGCAAGATAAGTGGAAAAACTACACTCCCCAGAAGGCTGCAGGAGAAAACTACTGGCCAATGGGGAGAACGATAACACAGAATAAACCAATCAGGTCAGGCCAACCATATAAGGACCTATCTGACCGCAAGCAGTCCTCTTTTCTTGTGCGAGTTAGGAAGAAGTCGAAAACAAAGGAACCAAAAATAATAAAATGCAAACAGTCAAAATCCAGGTAAACAGTTCTTGACCCAGGAACACCATGGACGAAACATCCTGAGGAAACCATGTTGGAAGACAAATGGACGTCGACGCCAAGAACTCCGGTGAGGCAGGACGATTCTCACGAGGAAGTTGGTGGTAGTGCTGGAGTACATAAAGGGGGGGGGGGAACAGAACGAATTAGAGCTGTTGTGGAGGGATAATACTCGCCTCCGTGTCTTTAATAAAATTAAGACTTTCCGTCATAACTTATTAGGAAAATCTACATTTTATGGCAAGACCGGAGGCTCCTATTATGCTAGTTCAAAGCATATCAACCACCAGAGAAGAAGCAGTAATCACAGGTTTACAATGAAAGGTCTTAAACACATTATCATTAGACCAATCTGCTGACTTAAGGATATCCTCCAGACGCGAGGCTGTCCAAAAGGCTTTAGAAGCCATGGCACCCCTGGTAGAGTGAGCACCAAACACAGAAGCATCAATGCCCGCAAGAGACATGATCCAACGGACCCAACGGGCCAAGGTAGCAGAAGAAACGGGGAGATGAGGTTTGCGGAAAGAAATGAGCAATTGCGTATGGGAAGAAGTCCTAAAGTCAGCAGATTTTTGTTCGTAGGCTTTTAAGCAACGACCTACACATAACTTTGGTTGAGATGGAAAATAAGGGTAAAACACTGATTGTAAATTTGTTTTGGTACGTCTCTGCACTTGAAACAACACCCCAGTAGGAGAAAACTGTCTGGAGGAAAGATCTAAGGCCCTAACATCAGAAACACGTTTAATGGAAATTAAACACAACAACATAGTAAGCTTTGCAGACAACATTTTCAGGGAGAGAGCAGTATTGTCAGGCCAATCCAAAAACAATTTGAAAACCAAATTAACGTCCCATAAAGAAGAATACTTAGCCAACGGAGGTTTGGAAAAGCGGACTCCTCTTAGCAAACGGCAAACCAGCGGATGAGATCCAACCGGTTTATTGTCGATAGGGCAGTGATTAAGTGAAATAGCTGATCTGTACAGATTCACTGTGCGATAAGACTTACCAGCACTGGCCTCCGAGGCCAGAAAATTAACCACAAAAGTCACAGAGGCTGGAAAGGGATCGATAGACCGTTCCAAACATCAGCTTGACCAAAGAGACCAGGCGGATTTGTAAGCCCTGGAAGTACCGGGAGCCCAGGCCCGGCTGATAAAGATTGAAGCCTCTTGAGAAAGGAGTTGGTCAGAAGAGAGAGACCGGACAGCTTCCAGGCCGATAGAGTCAGAGACCGATCCAGAATGAGGTTGTGAGGGGAACCTCGAGGATCCAGGAGTAGATCCTTGGAATGAGGGAGAAGGACCGGAAAGTCCGCTGCCAGTTCCAAAAGCGAAGGAAACCATATCTGGGATTGCCAAAAGGGCACCACCATGACCAGAGACGTTTGTTGACGAGGAATCTTTGAAAGGACCCTGTTGATCATGAGAAAGGGAGGAAAAGCGTAATTGAGATGAAGTGACCAATCCTGAAGGAACGCATCGGTCGCTAATGCTAGCGGATCCAGGCGCCACCTGTAGAAACGAGGTAATTGGGAATTGAGGCGAGACGCAAATAGGTCGATGAAGAAAGGACCCCACTTGAGAGAGAGAGAATGAAACACGGAGGGAAGTAATCTCAAGTCGCTGGAATCCCGAAGATACCGAGAGTCCCAGTCCGCGATGGAATTGAGATCGCCGGGGAGGTATTCGGCTTGGAGAGAGAGATTGTGAAGGAGACAATAATGCCACCGACTCTTGGCAAGTTCCGCAAGGGGTTTGGATCTTGTGCCACCGAGACGGTTGATGTAACGGACCGCAGAAACATTGTCCATCCTGAGAAGAATGGAACAACTTACCTTGTTCTTTGCGAGACTGCGGATTGCAAAGGAGCCTGCAAGCATCTCTAAACAGTTGATGTGCAATGACGACTCCTCTAGAGACCATGTACCTCCAGTCGCGATTGGTCCACAACGGGCGCCCCAACCCGCCAGGCTGGCATCTGATTCTAATACAAGATCTGGGGCCGGGGCGAAGATAGTCCTTCCGTTCCACGCATCTAAATGGTCTATCCACCATTGTAGTTCGGAACGCGAGTCTTGATCCAGCAGGATAAGATCTGAGTAAGCCAGCCCCTGACGCAGATGTCTTATCTTTAAGCGCTGAAGGGCCCGGTAATGTAGAGGACCTGGAAAGATGGCTTGAATGGAAGCGGAGAGAAGCCCCACTATCCTCGCGAGGGAACGAAGGGAAATTCGGGAGAGAGAAAGAACTTGAGAAATTTCTGAACGAATAGATGCAATCTTGTCAGTAGGAAGGAAGAGAGACGCGGAGGGAGAATCTACGCGAAACCCCAGAAACTCTACACTTTGAGAGGGAAGCAACATGGACTTCTCCGGATTGATCAGAAAACCCAGATCGAGAAGAAGGGATTGGGCCACGTGAAGGTCGTGTAAAAGACCTGGTTTGCTCGCATTCATAAGAAGAATATCGTCCAGGTAGATGATCAGACGAATTCCCAAGGCCCGAAGAGAAGCCACTACAGGCTTCATGATTTTGGTGAAACACCAAGGAGCTGAAGAAAGACCGAAGGGGAGCGAACAAACCGATAGGTGACGCCCAGCCATTGAAACTGGAGGAACTTGGAATGAGAGGGATGGATAGGAACTGTAAGATAAGCATCCTGAAGATCCAAACGGACTATCCAATCGTTGGCTCGCAAAGTGTCCCTTAAATGGATAATGGTCTCCATTTTGAAATGTCTGTAAACGACAAACTGATTGAAAACCTTGAGGTTGATCACTGGTCGCATCTTTTTGTTCTTTTTGCGAACAAGAAACAACGTGCTCAGAAAGCCCGAGGGATCGAAAGGGAGCTTTTGGATAGCATTCTTTGCCAGCAGGGAAAGAATTTCTTGAGAGATCAGGAGAGAAACGTCGGTGGAAAAAACCAGAGGTGGAGGCAAAGTATCCTGGAAAGGAGGAGCGTAAAACTCTATAAGATAACCTTGGACAGAACTGAGAAGCCAAGGGTCGGAAGTCAAAGTTTGCCATTTGCTTAGAAAGAGAGCTAAACGCCCTCCTACGGGAGGGCCAGAAGACAGGCTTACCTTGTTGGGGATAGTTGGAGTTGTTGTTGCCTCTGTGGCCCCTCTGTCCACGACCCCGGAAGCCACGGCCACGCTGGGGATAGAATTGAGGTTTGAACTCTTGATAGCCGGTGTTGGAAGCTCCTCTGGAACCTTGGTAGGAGGAAAAACGGCCGGAAGAGCGGCTCCTGCCTCTGCCAGCCCTGCCAAAAACCCGAGGGGCGAAGACTTTCTTAATGGAAAGTCGTGCCTTGTCCAGAGAGGCGAAAGTTGAAACAAACTTGGAAAGATCTTTGACCAACGAGTCACCAAATAGTAGACCGTCCGCCTTGGCTCCGGGGTCCTGAGTTGCCAAATTGGCTAATTTAGGGTCTAATTTGATAAGGAGACCTTTGCGTCTTTCATGGGTGATGGCGGCATTGGCGTTACCCAATAAACAAAAGGTACGTTGGGCCCAAAGTGAAATATACTCAGGATTTAAAATTAAATCCTCTGAACGCGCTGTCTCCACTAGATCTAGAATGTGGGCAAGGGGGCCCACCATATCCAAAAGCTTGTCCTGGCAAGAGGACCATGCTCTGTCAACCCCCTTACGAGGGTCCTTGCCGAACTTTGAGAAAAAAGTGAGAAGCGGTTGGTCAATAGCAGGGGTAACCGTAATGTGAGAGGCCAAAGAAGGTTTAGGACATTCAGATTTTAACTTTGCTCTGACTGACTTATCCAGAGGTTGTCTGAGCTTGGAAGCGATGTACTCTCCCACATGTGGAATGGGAAACCATTCAGTGGAATTCGGATGCCGAATCAAAGCAGGGTCAAACATAGGCATCCCTTCCGAGTCCAGGATAGGCTCGGATTCAAAAGGGGACAATTTTTGCTTCTTGGGCGAAGAATCGCTGATCCCAAGTAGATCAAAAAGATTGTCATCGTCCGTGTCACCCAAATCATCATCCGTATCATGGATGGTATCAATGACCAGCTTCTTAGGAACCTCTACGTTTTTAGGTCTCGGCTAGCGAAGGCTGCGCTTGCGCAGTCTCGCTCCGAGATTTAATGACTTGGAGAAGAGGGGCTTGAACCCGCCCCTCTTCTCCCCTGTTCTCGATTGGCTGGCCTCTTGAATGCTGGGCAGCCATTGGAGAAGAGGTCAGTCATTCCGATCAGGCCCCGTCCTTTTTGGATCGGGGGGCGTGTTTTTTGCAAGAAGTCTCATTCTCTCCTCCAGCCAATGGCTGGAGGAGAGAAAAGACAAACACGCCCCCGAATCCGAAAATGCCGCTGCGTTTCTCTGAGGCATTTCTGCTCTGCCTCGGAGAAAGGCGGTGGTGTGCCTTTTGCTCTGCCTTGTTAGAATAATGCTCCTAGCATGTATTGCATGTTTTTTGTTTACATCGAGTCCGATTTGTATTGAAATCACCGATAGTGTTTGTTTATTGAGTTTTATATAGCGCTGGCTGACCCGGAGGTATCAGAGCGCTTTACATAAGTGGGTTTCTTCTATTAATACGTCGCACAACAGAGAAAATACATGGCAGACCATGGGGTTAACTTAGATACTTTCTATATCTGAACACCGTGAGAGCGCGTGATGCAAGGAAGCTCGCCTTACATCAAAGGCTCCTGGGTCTCTGGTCTTGGTATACCCGTCACTGGCTTGCCGTCGGTCCCGCACCGAGACCTGGCGGCAGGGTGCGACACTGTCACTAAGAGGGCGGCCTGGCTGAAGGCAGACACCTGGAAGTGTTTAATACATGGATATCTTCCTTTGAAGCTGCGGAAACCGGCCCCTCCGGCGCCCCTCCACCGCTCCCCAAAAGAGATGAGAACTATTTATTAAAGTGTAGTGACGGGATTGCTTCCCACCCTCCCAATGAACACTCCCACGGCGCACGAACCTTTCATTACATACCCCCTGCAAGCAGGCGGCCCCTTATCAGAAGCTGCACAGATAGTTGCCAACGGCAACAAGCCATGCACATGGCAAACGGGGCGGAGGGGGGCACGAGACTGCACCCAATTGTAACACACTTGCGCAGCACAAGAGACGGCGGCGCGCAGTGAGACAGTGCCTTATTCCACAGCACCAGGCCTTGCAAGGGGCTTCAGCCCCCAGCGCCCGCTCGGTCTCCACCTCCAGCCCCGCAGGCAAACATCCTTCACACAGAGTCAACACCGGCCTGCCTTTGCATCGACCGCTGACAAATCAGCGCCATAAAAAGGACGGAATGTCAAAATAACACAAATGCTTTCTCCAAACTTAGCACAGTGTCTGCCCCTCTTTAACTGAGCGGGGATAATACAGTTTCAGAGAAGCAGCCACGGGTGCGTGCTCTGTACCATTTACTATGCATTTTTATGGACGACTTTAGAACACAACGCAAAAGCACGCTCAAGTCGCATCTAGGAACGCCCACTTCACAAAACGTTATGACTTTCCGGTCCAAATAAAAATTTTAAAAAACACTTCTGGCGGCAAGAAGCAGCTGCTAGCCTGGAGAATGCGTTCTTCGGCCCTTTGAGCAACCCAGACCTCGACAGTTCAGAATGCAGGCCACTGAGGGCGCATTAACCAATACCGTTCATCTATGTAAAGGTCCTTCAGCGTGTGCCTGCGTGGGCGCTCCCGCCATTCAGGACAATCCAACCTGCGGAGCGTTGTGTGTGCTAAGTACAGACTAGGGAGGACGCTAGACTAGTGGGAAGATGGAGGGATGGGTATTTATCCCTTCACCATGTCGGACTGCAGCCAAGATTCACAGGGTGGCCGAGCGAGAAACACGCGCTGCTGATACCGACTTCATCTGCAGTGCACACGTCTAATTGTCGGCAGGGCTGACAACCTTCCTTCTTTCAGAGCTGGATACACTCTGTAGCATAACGTTTGGTAATAGTGACATGTTCTGTACAGTGCTTAGAAATCGCTGAAAAATTGGCATTGCTCATGACATTATTTTTGTTTATGGTTTTGTTTTTAAAACATTTAAAGAAATGGCATTGTTATTTACAATGTCAATAGCTTAATCACTCTCAAATGCGAGACCTACTGCATTTGCACCCACACACAGAGCCACCTACACACACACTGATTAAGCTATTGACATTGTAAACAACAATGCCGTTTCTCTACATGTTTTAAAAACAAAAACATACACAAAAATAATGTCATGAGCAATGCCAATAGCTCTAACTTTACCAATGCCGAGACCATTGCATTGTAAATGCTTGTTAAGTTTGGCTTTGCTTTTGCCAAATGTCAAAGTAGACCCCTCCTTTGACTGAGGCCTGGGAGGAATAGAATCCTTATTCTTGCGCGAGGAACCCTCGCTAACCATATGTGACACTTTTTTGGATAAGACAGTGGCAGGAACCAGTTTACGTTTTCTGCTTTCCCCCGCAGACTGGGCCAAAGCTTTGGTCATGATACTGAGTAAAGAATTTTCCATATTTTTAGAAACTCTCAGCATGGAGTGTTCCACAGCAGTTTCCACTGAGGAATTTATAAACTGGCTCAAATCTGACTTAAAATTAGTGCTTTCATCATTATCAAGCTCAGGAGAGCTGGAAATATCCATTTTTACAGACTGTTGAGGAACTGGGAAGTAAGGGGTTAACAAAGTCAGGAAAAACAAAGGGGGCGTGTACAACTAGCCTGCCGGTGGAAAACGAGCGTGAGAGGAGACGTGACGAGGTCGTAGACAGTCGAGCGCTGAGGAGACCTTGTGGTCGAAGCAATAAATGAGAGGCAGCAGTCAGCGCTGACAAGCGGCAAAGCGAGGCGTCAGCTGAGGAAGCGAGCGCGTGAGGAAAGCCGGTAAAGTAAACACCTGCGATCGTGCAGCTTACTCGATCTCTGGCGCATCTTGGATTGTCAAGCAGCCCCACATGGAAGCTAATTATCCTTACAGCTGCGGTCACCCGTTCCTTCTGCACGGCGTCACGAACAAGTGCTCCAGCGATTGCCCCATTCCTTGATCCTCCTTATGGCCGCTGTACCTCCGGACAACAACTCCATCTCGGTTCCTCCCAATTGGTAGCAACGATTCTGTTCGCCTCCACTCTAGGAATTGTACTCTCAGGCTTGTTAATTCACTAGTCCTGATGATGATCTATGTATTGTGTAAATAGATCGAAACGTCGTCGACCCTATGTACAAACATGCATGTTAAACACATATGTTAAAATTTGTGCATGATATTGTACCGTCTTGAAAGCTTGCCCTTGAATTCCTTATCGGCTATAAGCTTCTCTCTTCAGCCTGATAAATGTCTTTTATGTGTGACTGTTTGTAATTGTGTTAATTGTTGAAGGACGCAGGACTGTGTCCCACTCAATATTCACACGTATGTCTAAATTATCCGTTTTCTTGATCATTAAACTTCAATGTCCGGCTGGGCATTGCATAATTATATAGAGCCAATTCAGGTCTATATTCCTCCCATGTTGAATTGCTTTTGAAGGACCTATTGTTTTTCAAATTAGTAAGTACCCTAGGTCCTTCCTACCTCACGGGTTTCCCCTTGTCAAGCATAAATATAGGTAAAGTAAACACAGGCGCGCGCGAGAGCAGACGCGCTGAACCTCAGAGCCTAGGGGGGAATTAAATGTGCAACCGTTGAGAAAACATTAGTCACCAAGACATAGCACGCTGACAGAGCGCAATGCTAGCGGCAGACATGTATGAAAACGTCATAAATTAACTAGAAACACTGAATTATGCAAAGGAGAATAAAATAAGGGACTTATCTGACTGCGAGCAGCAAGAAAAGAGGACTGCTTGCGGTCAGATAGGTCCTTATATGGTTGGCCTGACCTGATTGGTTTATTCTGTGTTATCGTTCTTCCCATTGGCCAGTAGTTTTCTCCTGCAGCCTTCTGGGGAGTGTAGTTTTTCCACTTATCTTGCTGCTATTCGAATAAACGCAAGAAAAGAAAAGAGAGCATAATAGGAGCCTCCGGTCTTGCCATAAAATTGCAAGACTTGAGTAGGAAAAGCACTGTAACAAACACACTAGTGTGCGATTAATTATTTATACTTTAGAGCAGCTTTGTGCTTCAGACAAACGCCTAAAACACACCTTCTGGAAACGACTTGTTACTCTATAAAAACATGTTACATGTGTTTGTTTTCCCCACCAAAGCAAGCAGGCATGTATTTACAATGTGTCGAGTGTATGCAGTTCACAGAGAATATTATTTTATAAAAGCCAAAAGGTTTTACAATGAAATAAATAATTGTGCGAAAGCGTTTTTAAATAAGTTCCTTTGTTCATTCCTTTTCTGTTTTCTGGAATGATTAACAAGTTCTTCTTTGCAGCTGTCCCTGTGAGGTCAGCCCTGGGCGGTTAGAACCAGTTCCAGCCAGTCTGCCTTCCCTGTTATTGAAAGAGCTGCCGCAGTGGCGCTCGGTGAAATCATGCCTGGCACGCGCCCAGAATCAGGCTCCCACATTCAGGAAATGGTGCACAAGTACAAGAAATTGCCTTTTTTTTTTTTTTTACATAAATAGGTCGCGTAGCAAAGGCCCCAGGAAACAAGGCCGCTGCTGCAACTCTCAAAGGAAAAGACAGAAGGAGGAAGAGACATGGAGAGGGGAGGTCTAACAAAAGAGAAGCATAACAACAGCATTATAGACTAAAAATCGGTAGTATTTTCATTAATTCATGAGGGCTCTGTGCTAGCGCACATCTTAACCATACTTAGTAAAAGACAAGAGTTCACAAGTCACGTGTTTTTCTTTATAATCTGTGTATGCACAGATGGGGAAATAAAGCAGTTTGCCTTGTACACAGGATGCGCACTCATTCAACTGGGCAAATACATCTGTTCCTTGTGCGCAATTTACTCTTGGGGAGTGTGACGGATGCAAACCTTTCATCCAGATTTACAGCCGTAGAAGGAAGGGCCCCTCCCAGTAACTGAGCCCTGACGTGTCAAGAGTGGTTTAGGGCAAGGCGCCATGTAGATAGGGATCAGTTATGCCCCCTGCCTGTGCTACTCTTCCTTGCACGCCATCACAAATGCAGGGTTTAAAGCTGCAAGGCTTGGTTGGGTAGGAAAACACGCCAGTGATCTTTCCGCCCCAGCTTCCAAGCTGCCTTTCAGACTCTCTCCAGCCAACCCGTCTCTGGCTAATGTCCAAATGCTGTGTGCGATCTTTAAATATTTAACCCTTTAGGGACGCTGTGTGCTCAAGCCATACGTCTAGAAGACATATTCTGGAAACGATTGTTACTCTGTAAAAACACATTGCTTTTTTTGTTTCCCTCATCAAGAAAACATGTATTTACGGTATACCTAGTGTATATATTTATGCAATTCACAAAGAGTATTCTTTTTTATAAGCATAAGGGCTTGGAAATAAGTATGCGAAACGGTTTTAAAGGGTTTTAAAAGAAGTGTACACAGTGTTCTTTTGTTCCTTTCTTTTTTTTTCTTTCTGGAATGATTAATAAATCCTTCTGAGCAGCTGTCCCTGTGAGCTCAGCTCTGGGCGGTTAGAACCAGTTCCAGCCAGTCTCTGCTCGCCGACGCCTTGTTATTGACTGAGCTGCCGCAGTGGCGCTCTGTGAAATCCGGTCTGGCACGGGTCCAGAGTATGCAGGGAATGGTGCACAGTACAAGAAACGACCTACCCAGGAAACAAGGTCACTGTTGCAACCTCCCGCAGGCAAAGATAGAAGGAGAAAGAGAGAGGAGAGAGCTTTGAAAAAGAAGAAAGATAAACCAACTGCATTTTAGATTTAAAAATCGGGAGCGCTCAGTGCTATAGCCTATCTTAACCATACTTAGTAAAAGAGACAGAGTACACAATTCACTCGTTTTTTTTTCTTTGTAATCTGCGCATGTACAGATTGGGGAAACAAAGCATTATGCCTGGTGCAAATTTCAATGAACAAATACATCTGTCACATGTGCAAAATTTTGGGAGTGTGACAAATGTAGACCTTTCACACAGTTATGCAGCTGTACAAGAAGCCCCTCCTAGTAACTGAGCCCTGACAAGGTGTAAGAGTGGTTCAGGGCAAGATTCATGTGGATAGGGATCAAATATACCCCGTCTGTACTACTCTTCCTTGTTCACCAGCGCTCATGCAGGTCATTGGTGTCAATCAATCAATCAGGATATGTTTAGCACTGTGTTTTTTCGCCCATGATGGTATCGAGGAGCCGTGGGGTCCTGCTGCGGGATCGCGCTGATTGTTCAGATTGGTTGAACATCCCGGTCTTGAGGTCCTTCTTGAACTGTAGGAGTGATGGTGCTGCTCTGAGGTGTAGAGGTTCCATGTCTTAACAGCCAGGTGTGTGAAAGAGCTGCCAACGTTGGTCGCCTGGCAGATACGCTGGGTAGCTGCTAGGGGGAGGGATCTGGAACGGAGTTTGTGTGTGTAATTTAATTTCTACACCATATCATTTACAAATGGCCTTGTAGGCAATTAGAGGCAAACACACTTCCTGACCCACTTGAATTGAGGGACATGATACCCGCTAATGTTATTGGGGGGTAGGTATTGCAGCCCTATGACCGCTCCCCTGCTGCCCTCCCTCCAGCCCTCAACTAAGAAGCAACATTGAAATGCTGTGAGTTTGAAGACTGCAGCTCCTGGAAAGGCGGTATAGGCACTGCTACAGGGTGAGAGAAAGCGAGACAGCACTATTGTTTTACAACCGCAGTGGCGGTTGGTGACATACACAAATGGTAGGGTGAGCAAAGTGAATATTTTGGCATGCACTGTGAGGATCTAGCAGTGCCTTTAGGCTCAACGCCCAAGCTCTCAGTCGTGACTTGTTAAGTGTTTTGTTTATAACAGACCATGACTCAGAGCTCTGGAATTGACGCTGACGGCAGTGCGAGTTTCTCACAGTGCATCAGTCAAAAATAAAAACACAGAGTTCACAGTATGCACGATACAATCAGTCTTTCACTTGAACTCAACCCAAAGGTATTGGAGTGCTTTACATAAGCTTCCCTGGTTCCAAAGTTAACATCTCTGGCCATTACGCCACAACCTCTTATAAAGAAACATCCTACATGGAAAAACATGCACGAAATAGCTAACAGCCAGGAGCAACTTATGTAGTAGCTAAATCAATGAAATGGCATGAATGATTGCTTTAACGCTTTATTATAATGAAAAATTAAATGTTTACCCATCAGCTGCAGCACGTCCCTGATGTTCTTCAGTCCATGGCTCCAAGGTCGTATTTAGTGATAGCCATGTCAGAGGAGACTGTATTCTGCAAAGAGCTTATTGTTAAGGGTGTTGCAATGACATTGTCCTTTAGTTGAACTTTTGAGGTATTAAAGACCCCGCATACTCTTTTCTGCGATTCTAGGGTGGCATGAGTTGCGGTAGCATGCACCCCGTGGTATTTATGACATGTATGACGCAATGGTTACTTCACCCTGTGCTGACAGAACCTCAAGTTAGTCAAGAGAGATCCACTGTAAACAGTCCAGGGTTCAAATGTATATGCTTAGTGACTTAAGACTGTGACGGATAAGAAAATACAACACCCTTCCTACTTTGAGCACTGTAAGGACTTGGAACCACTGGACTGCACTCCCACCCACAGACTTCCTGTATGTCTAATGGTCTTACCCCACTGAAAATGCCTTGGAATGGTTCGTGTTCATGGAAGGTGTGCTATATGAAAAGAATAAAATTGCAGATAAATGTTTCCATTCGGCCTTCATTGGTGTCAACAATCTGTCACAGTTTTCATGATGCCAGTTCTTGAACTTGCTTTTTCCAATAAGCACGGGCTATGCCTGTTCTTTAATCTTTCTTCCGTTGGTCGACACCTGCCCTTTTTCCACGCCGCTCTTGATCGCCTGCAAACTCTCCCACAGTAAAAGTGCTTTATTTGGCATTCTCTGATCTACTCGATTGTCAGAAACATTATAAACCTCTTGTCAAAGCCTTTTCAACATGGAACGTATCCTCCACCTTCCCTCTCACAGGCGCTGTAAAGCTCTGTAATAGTGGTTTGTAGCACTGTATGACTGTATCTCTACCAGCGCCCCGGACACCAATAAATACATTGTCATGTCACCACAGCCTTAACTTGCTGCTTTGAAAACAACCAATCCGTGCCTTGTGCTCATGCTGTTTTTGCTAGTAAACAGAATGAGAACAAATCAAGGTTTGGTGTGAGCAGGGGAACCCAGCGCTCCAAAGCAGACTGGGGCAGCTGTGCTGTGTTTCCTCCTGGCTCCTTAGCAGAGTGGTTCAGAAGCCTAAAGTACGCATGTCTGGTTGGCTACAGTAACAGAACTGTCCAGCCCGACATACGCACCATGCTTTAGCTGCTTTCTGCCAATCAGTAGGATTGGCCACACCCTGCACACCCTGCCCTACCCAAACACGGGCAGTCAGAAATGTTAATATTATGGACATTTGATTTGAAGCTTTCAAATGGCAATGTTGTGGGGGCAACAGGGGTGGAGGGTCAACGGCCATGCTCAAATGAAGAAATTGCTACTGTGAGCATCTGTCCCACTTAAACTCAGCAGCCTCTTAACCCACCTCATCCAACTTGCCCCTGCAGCCCCTTTGCCTCAATTTGAGTAGTGCCTGATAGTAGCCCGACGAGTAGCACCCGAATAATCCGCTGCATCTTGCTGTGATTCTATACCTATGTCCTGGGGCCCCTCCTAGGTATCCACTCCCCTATTACCTACCCACCGCATTCACAGTAACGTTCCAAGCTCCAGTAGACCGAGAGGACAATAATGCATCCTTTACAGTGAGGCCCGTTGTCTCGGCTACCTCACGACCCGCCTCACCCGATGCTGACGCATATAATGGTCACAACCTCTGTAGAACCAAGAAAAGCCAACCTCAAGGAGGAGTGGGGGCTTGGCGGTGCAGGAATCACCCGAGTCTACTCTTACCCTCCTTATATAATAAAGTGGACCCGGAAACCTTTGTCTGCAGAGAGAACCACCTTTATTACAATAGCCCGGGCTATGGAACAGAGTCCCAAGTTAGTCAGAAACAAAACCCAGGAGGCTGCTGCTTTACTCCACAGCGAACAAGCCTTATATACATTTTTACTCCACTCTTTTGGCATTCAGTCCATTGTTCAATCAGGGCGGTGTTTGCAGTTGATAACTTGATCAAGGCGATGTTTGTAGTTGATGACCTGATCAAGGCAGTGTTTGTAGTTGATGACCTGATCAAGGCTCGGCATTCAGACCATTGTTCAATCAGCTTGATCAAGGCTCGGCATTCAGATCATTGTTCAATCAGCTTGATCAAGGCTCGGTCAGTCAGACCATTGTCCAGATAACCTGATCAAGGTGTCAAGGATGTTTACCAAGCAGGAAGCAGAAGATGAAAAACAAGCTTGTTTACACAGGGCGTAGGTGTCTCATGGCTTTCTGTTGATCAATTGGCTAACTGCAAAGAACAGGGGGACTTGGGTATGCGATCGTTTTGAGCGTCAGAAGAAATGGAGGCTGTAGGCAGGGTTTTGTCACGAGATGGCAAGGAATGGAGGAATGGAAGGAAATTAATAGAACCTAGTAAAAACTCATTTTCTTCAGACCCTCCTTTTGCCATTGAGTGGCAAACCATGTTTCTTAGGAAATGTCTATCTGCATTAGGTCGCCAATCTCTTGTTGAAGCATTATCCTTACGTTGGTGTCACGTGTACTGACAGGGGAACTTTTAAGGGCCTGTGTACACATAGCACAAAGCATAGGCAGGCAGTGGATACACAGGCAGCATGAGATGATGACTGCTATTCCCAAGGCAAGAAAAATGAGGAACCCCCATCCCCATCGGGAAAGGAGGCCCCAAATCCAGCCCATGAGGGACCAGTCGTCTTGTTGTTGATGAATCTCAGAGGAAAGTTTATGCAGACGTTGGATAGCTTGATAGACTGATGGAGGGTTATCAGGTATGTAAATGCAGCAGCTGGAGCCGATCAGTTTACATACACCACCACGGTCAGCAAGGATGATGTCAAGTACCATTCGATGTTGTAGTGTCATCAGGCGTTCCGCCTGAAGCTCCGCGGTGATGTTGCCCAATGCCCCTGCTGTTTCATTATTGGTGGCCTCCACCACTCGGGTAAGGTGTCGTATGTTGCGGCTGTTGACCATAGGACCCAAGAACGGCAGGAAACCTTTGAAGAAATCCCCCGCCTCCTGTCCTGCAGTGTCATCGGCTTCAATTACTCCCCTAGGCATACGATGGTGGAGGTGGGGATTGGTCAAGTCATGCGTCCCAATAGCAGTAAAGGTAGGGGGGAGTAGAAAGGCCAAATAACACACACCTGACCAATTTCCGGGAAGCCAGGTATAAGCAGACTGTCCACTGAAGGACTGGGTTATTCTAAGACCCAGCGGTGCCAGGGAACAACACCTGAAACCTTCGTGGGTTACCTGTTCTGGCGTACCAAACACAGAGACACGGGACACTTCCAGCGACGTCAGAGATCAGCGTTTATTTACTGCAGGGATACAGAGGTCACAAGAAGTACACAGCGTGTAGGTTCTCGGAGACTGCTTCAGATTGCAAAAGTGGATCGCTCCTTTTATACACGTTTTTCCCATAGAACAGTATGGTGAACAAAGATTACAACTCAGTTCCCACAATAAACTTCAAAAGAGTCGCGTTCATGTTTCAGGAGGCCGGAACATAATTACAACAGTATTGCCAGTTCCCAACTGTAAAAACATGCCTTCTCTGCAATAAAACACATTCCATCCTGACCGTAAACACATTAGGAGAAGGGACAAAAACAGATGCAAAGAAAGGACAAGGATGCACAACAGATTAGAGAAGAGTGTTAGGAGTAATAAAGGAAACTTGATAACGGGATCAGAGACACCGTGTCTCATGTATGCATGACTGAAACAATAGACCGGCACGGCAAGATGAGCCTTGAGCGGGGCCATCTGCCTTCGTCGTGTCATTTCCCTCGTCATAAAAGTCATACTCAAAGGAACACGTGTCCCTCGTATAAGCTTGGGAGTCCCAGGGTCACGAAGCGGACAAAGTCCGTTCGCTGGCTACTTGAGGGCAAGAAACAAAATGGATGCCGTATCTAAAATGGAACCCGAGGGTTCAGATGAACAAACACGAAAATAAGACGAACCATACGTGGTTGCGTAGCGAAACTGCGTACACCCACTATACTCGTCATTTGCGGTTCGTAGATACCCAACTCATCCATATTCGTCACCACTCAAAAGTGTCGTTCCGTCCCACACGGAACCTCAGACGCTCCTTTTGCCCTCATGTAGGCAAGCATTAGTCAAGATCGGAATCTATTTCTATATTCATCAGATCGTTCAGTTGCTGCTGGAACATCATTCTATTCATCAACGTTTCCTTGGTAACAGATGGCCGTCTTATACACGTTGTAGCACATAGGCCACATAAGGCAGGACCACACTGTACACAAAGACAACACGTGAACAGAAACGTTACAACAACCCCTACGATCATCAGAATCTTCCAACCCCAAGTTGACATCAGGCCCCAAAACCATCCTAGAAGCGTCCAATTACCTTCGTCCACGTGTATGGACTCGGAAATCTTGTGCAACTTCGAGATGGCTTGGTAGACAGTTGGAGCATTGTCAGGAATAAAAATGCAACAACTCGAATGGATAACTTTACACACACCACCTCTATCTGCGAGAACAACATCTAGAACCATACGGTTCTGCAACGTCATGAGTCTATCCGCTTGAAGTTCAGCTGTTAAATTACCAAGGGCACTTGCAGTAATATTAGCAGTCGACTCAACTACACGTGTCAACTGTCTTAGGTTCCTACTATTAACCATAGGTCCCCAAAACGGCAAGAAACCCTTAAAGAAGTCTCCTGCTTCTTGACCGGCAGTATCCTCTTTGCTAATAACGCCTCTCACAACTCTAGTTTTGTGATAATCTGAGGCGACAGTGAAAGTCGGTGGTAAAAGATTCGCAATATAACAGGTACCCGAAAAATCACGGGGTAACCATGTATATGCGCGTTCATAACATACAAAATAAGTGCCCTTGGCAGTTAGAAAAACAGGGGAAGAGAGCATCGGCAGAACATACGTGTCAGTGCAAGCACTGTTCCCAAGTTGTGCTCTCGGATTTCGACCCAAACCTTTCAAGCAGAAATTACCGAGGTGTGGTACAATCCATATTGGGGACGAGCTCTTAAGCTGTCTATCACCCACTGACGTACTATACTCAGCCTCGCTCAGATCCTTATAAGCCTGTACCTCTTCATTTGGGATAAGCGATGCATCAAAAACATCTCTATCTAAATCCGCTATCGCTATCGCCAAAGGTTTGTGATACGGCCCAGGACCAAAATTGGCAGAACGTGGCTCTCGACTGGGGTAGGAATCTAATGCACTACGGAACATAGTTTGGAATGCTCGAGCCGAACCCTGGGAGCTGTAAGGAAGGACCAAATATGGAATACCCCTATCCATGGTATGTGGCATTAACCCACACACCCAACAATTGGTAGTATTCATCACCAACTGATGCTGATGTAGAAGTTGAACGAAGGAGTTATTCATAAATTCCGCACGTCTAACCTGTTCATGTTGAGGCAGAGGATGAAAAGAATGTGGGGAAACAGTGGTGAGGGAGCTTAGTTTAGGAGAAAAGGTAGGTGAAACAGAAGGTAATAACAACTGTACTCCAAAATACACTCCACCCACCAATAACATAGATACGGTCAGGAACAGTAGGAACACCTGAAACAAAAAACATTTTGTACATACAACTCTTCTTAATTCTGATCTCTGCGCCGACATCCTTTCTACTTCCAACAGCTTAGAGAATGCCATCCTCTACAAACCGTCCGTGGCGTACTTGACGCACTTCGTTCTGAGTAGCGATTATCAATCCCCAGGAGTTCCCAGGAATCGACAAAAGTAACCGACCTAACGTCAGAAACCTGCTAAACAGAAAGGAGTACCCGCACGGCCCTACGGTGACCCGGATGGAGAGGTTTCCTCGAAAAGTTCAGTATTATTACGAATCTCTTAGCCGTGGGACAGCACATAAAAACTCAAAAAGAAAGGATATAATTGTCCATAATGTTCATAACATCAAAAAGCAAATATACAACTAATTTTTATTAGTCCTTGAACGAAGAAAGTATCGACTTCTTCCAGGTCGAGTTTGCTCTACAAACAATTGTTCAGCTGGCGCAACAGTATTCGATGAAGTGGACAACGAGTCAGACCTTGGACTCTCTGCTACCGATGACTCCACATGTGGGTTTGGCAGTGACAAATCATTCCCCACAGGTTGAGCGTCGCTAAACGGCACAAAGTGCAAAGGAGTCTCAGTTTCTGTTGCCGAAATCCCAGTCCTCACCCAACCATCCATTGGTAAGGGGATCGGTACCTTTTTCGTGTGGCTGGCGTGTACCCAGTTCTTCCGGCCCTCCAGTCGAACCGCAGTCCTCGTTGTCAACAAGACTTGAAAGGGTCCTACAAATCTTGGCTCCAAGTTACGTTTCCGACCAAAATTTCGGGTAACAACCCAGTCCCCTGGCCGGAGCTGGTGTCCAGGACCCTCTGTCTGCGCCGGTAGAGCTTCAAAGACCTGTTGATGGATTAACCGTAGTTTAGTGGTCAAATCATACAGGTAATCAATTAACATTGGATACTCAAGACTATCAAAAGCCCTTGGTCTCGGGACCCCCCAAATATTCGCAGGGCGGCCGAACACAATCTCATATGGGCTAAGCCCTACTCGAGAGTGTACGGTCGCTCTGGTCGATAGGAGAGCCAGAGGCAAGGCATCAGGCCATGATAGACCAGTCGTAGCTTGAATCTTGGCGAGTTTTAGTTTTAGGGTACCATTGTACCCTTCAACCAAACCCGCTGCCTGAGGATGATTAGCACTATGGAATTTTTGACGAATTCCAAGGCCCTTACACACACTCTGCATTACACTTCCCACAAACTCACTTCCATTATCCGACCACACGATCCGTGGCATTCCGTACCGAGGAAAGTATTCCTTCAGCAGGATTTTTGCTGTGGACAGGGCAGTGTTATCCTTAAGAGGATAGGCCTCAATCCATCTGGAGAACGCACAAACCACAACCAAAACATACTTCAGGTTATTGCATCTCTCCATATGGATAAAGTCCAGCTGGATAACCTCAAAGGGACAAACAGGAGGAGCAAAATGACCAGGTGGAGTGGGGGTGCCCTTGCCAGGATTGTGCATCAAACACACCATACACTTCTTAACCACTCTCTCGGCACATTTAGCAATACCCTCATTTCTCCATACAGGGGACAAGAACCTACATATTCCTTTCGCACTGATATGTGACAACCCATGAGCCATCGTCACAACAGCTAATACGTACGCATCTGGTAACATCCACCTCTGACATTCCGTCAGGTCAACCCAACATCCATGCATGTCCAACTTTCCCGTACTTTCTTTCCACTTAGTCTTTTCAGCTTTAGTAGCTTCGTTCTGAATTGCTTTCACACTCTCAATAGTATTTTCACACATACCAGTCTCCGTCGGCCACCTCACTGAACTCGTGACATACATTCGGGTCGCAAGATCCTTAGCCGTTTCCTTAGCAATCTCATCCGCAAACGCATTACCACGACCAACATCATCCGTCACTTTCCGATGTGCACTACATTTAACAATCGCCACTTGTTTAGGCAGTGTAAGTGCATCCAAAAGGTCATTCACGAGCTGCCCATGCTGAATCTTCGTACCATGCGATGTCATAAATCCTCTTTCTCTCCACAGTCTTCCAAAGTTATGCGCAACACCGAATGCGTACTGACTGTCGGTAAACACATTCACTCGCTTTCCTTTAGACAAAACACACGCTCTTGTCAATGCAATCAACTCTGCAGCTTGTGCTGAATTCTGATTCAATCTCGCAGTTTCCACAACCGTGCTCAACGTCACTACAGCATACGCAGTCGTCACATCGCCATTCGGCAATTTAAAGCACGAGCCATCCACATACAAAGTACCATCGGGATCTGTCAAGGGAGTGTTTTTCAGGTCCACACGACCTTTTGTTTCTTCCTCAGTTCGTAAATAACAATCATGTGGTGGCACATTATCTGATTCCATATTAATCGGCAACAATGTCGCCGGATTCAGTACATTAAAAGGTTTGATCTGTATATGACTTGCCAAAAGGGTCAGCTCGTACCCAGACAACCTTGCACTCGTCAGATGTTGAGTTTTTGTCCGATTCAAAAGAGTATCAACTGCGTGCGGAACCATCACCATGAGCATATTATCCATAACAAGACCTGCGGACTGCCGAATAGACGCCGCTGCTGCCGCTGTCACCCTCAAGCAACTTGGCAACGCTCTAGCTACCGGGTCTAAGGTCGAGGAAAAATATGCACACGGGCGCTGCTTGCCACCAAATTGTTGCTTTAAAACACTCAACGCACAACCTTCCCTCTCGTGAACGTATAATGTGAATGGCTTGCTGTAATCAGGAGTACCTAACACGGGAGCCGAACACAGTGCATCACGTAGTTCAGAAAAACTTTTCTGACATTCCTCCGTCCATGGCAAAGGAGTCGAAACGTCCTTGCACGTGAGAGCTATCAATGGCTTCGCTAACAGTGAAAAATTCGGAATCCACTGTCTGCAGTATGACGTGATACCTAAAAAGGCACGCACATCTCTCTGGGTCGTCGGCACAGTCATTCGAGCAATTGCTGCAATTCTTTCAGGGGTCAACCTTCTTCCCGCCTTTGACAATAAGTGACCTAAGTAGGTAACTTCTTGACAACAATATTGCAATTTAGAAGGTGACACTTTGTGGTGTAAGTCACAGAGATGCTGTAACAGTGACACAGTAGCAGTCTTGCAAACTTGTTCAGTATCTGCAGCTACCAACAGATCGTCGACGTACTGAATCAAAGCCGCACCAGTCGGCAGCACAAATGCATCTAGTTGACTCTTAAGAGCTTGGCTGTATATCGATGGGCTCTCACAGTAGCCTTGAGGTGCGCGTTTGAACCGGAAACTTCGACCTCCTAACGAAAATCCGAACAAATCACGACTTTCCTCAGCAATCGGAATGCTAAAGAACGCATTCTTCAGATCGATTACCGAGAACCATGATGCAGAGGCTGGAATCAGAGTCAGTAAAGCTGTAATGTCTGGAACCACAGGAAACTGAGGGACAACAATTTTATTTACTTCCCGTAAGTCAATAACTAGACGGTACACGGGAGGCTTGGACGGATCAGTTCGTTTCAGAATAGGCAACACGGGACTATTACACACGTTACCTCGTGTCTCCTCGAGAACATCTTTACCGATCAGATCATAAATGATCGCTAATAGTGCCCGTTCACCATCAAGGGAAATACGATACTGGGGTATGCGTGGTAAGCGCGCATCAACTTTCAATTGAACAACATAAGGTGGGATATCCAGCAGGCCCACATCATTGGGACCTGTCGCCCACAAAGAAACCGGAAGAGAACTCAATTCCGGTGGGAGCTTATCGATCGATAGATACATAGGGGAAATCACATTCTCACCCAATGTAAGCTCCACACCCGTAGGAGAGCAGTACAAAGTCGCATGTAACCTCTTCAACAAATCCAAGCCCAAAAGATTCTCACCACAACCAGTAGTCAAAATCAAAGGAGCTTCTAACTCATGAGACCCAATCGTAAGGGGCAAGGGGCTAGAAACTGGATTGCTAATGGGGGCGCCAGAGAATCCAACGGAAACATTCGTTAAGCCAGACAAAGGCGCGCCAGGGAGTTTCGAATGCATAATGGAACTTTTTGCTGCACCAGTGTCCAACAGAAAAGGCTCAACGACGCCCAATGTGGCTACTGCAACATAAGGCCCTATCTGATCAACCGGAACTGATACTTCTCCCTTCCTTTGTCTATGGCTGTCCTAATAGATACCATCCGTATCAACATCACGCTCGACGTAACAGTCATCCACATGATACTGTGCAGATCTACCGGACGATGGTTCGCGTCGATCGAAACAATTCTGCGGGTCTGAGGAAGTGGCAAAACGCTCGGCCTGATTCTGAGAAACCCCACGACCTCTACCACGTGAAGCTTGTTGAGGACCACCACGACCTCCTCGAGCTGACACACCATTATTCCTATCACGGAGAACCGGACAATTAAACTTCAAATGGCCCTCCCATCGACAATACGCACATTGATTATATCCCAACACAAAACGAGGTGCGGGAGAGTCATTTCGCGTCTGCGATCTGGAGTACTGTGATTGCGATCGATTTGGCTGTTGCGAATCACTGAAATTTGAGCACGGAGGATACGCTTGCTGCAATAAGACCTTAGTTTTAAGATCCTTTGTTTTCTTATCTGCACGTTCACTTTCCTCCTTTTCCCTATTTTTGTAATATTGGGCCGTAGCCAATGTTTGAGCAGTGGTAGAAACAGCCCACGAACTCTCAGAATTTTTCAACTTATTGCTAAGTTCGGGCAACAAGTTCGATACAAACTTATCAACAAACAGCCGCTGACCACCCTCTGAACCCATGTCCTGGCCACTATGATCAACGAATGCTTCCTCGAATCTCGTAAAGAAATCGGAAACGCTTTCATCCCTCTTTTGCTTGCACGCGGACAACTTGTCCCAATTGACGCGCATCGCCGGCATAAGCGTTTTCATAAGGGTAATTATCCTCTGGGGCAATTCCACAATAAGCTGCTCAGGCTTAGCCCCACCAACTTGCTGAGCGTCTGCCGCCGTAAGGGCAGCCCAGTCACCGCCTAACTCGGCCGCGTGATTCTCGTGACGAATTTTCGCCCAAATCGGCTGAGGCACTACATTGCCAAACAACATGTCAATATCAGCAAGGTTCATAACAGTAGCATCCACCAATTGGGACAGCTCCTTATAATAACCTGCTGGATTTTTACGGGGATCAGGCAAAGTTTGCTTCACCTGTAAGACTTCCGATCGTTTCCAAGGGAGGTGTATCCACACTCTCTGAAAACGGCCTGGGACAGCAGGGTTAGCATTAGGATCACCTGGCATCCATACTGGGGGAACTTCCCGCATCGGATATTGACCAGGTTTTGCCATCCACTCTGCAGTCTCTTCCTTAAACAATGCTCGAGGTTGCACTGTACATCGAAATGATAACAAACGTTCTAGAGCTTCTCGAACCTTGTCACCTACGATCACACCGGTTGTGAACTGATGCTGGAGCTCAGAAACCTCAGACGGTACATTATCTACCACATCATGATCCCACTCCTCCTTCAACGATTTACACAATTCCTCAAACACGAATCGTTGAGTGGGCGCATTAAACTGAGAAAATGTTTCAAACACTACACGCGAAGTGTATTTAACAGGATTACGAATCCATTTACGTGCCATTTTTACCAGCGATTCACGTTCCCTATCATCAGGAAGCTGGCTTTGCCTCTGAGCGACATCTGAAAGAGTCGAGCCGAGTATTGGCCCAAAAAGCGGAGAATAAAGAGTAGCAACAGCAGTCAGGAGACGGCTACGAACAGAAGGAGAAGAGGAAGAAGATGCAGGCGCAGCAACAGTAGGGGTGGAGGCAGTAGAAGTAGACGCGGCACCAGGAGTAGCGGGAACGACAGACTGAGGAGGGACTTGAAAAGGCGCAGTAGGAAGAGAAGCCGGTAAAAGAGGATGAACGATCTGCGGCACAAGGGGATTCGGGAGAGCGGGAGGAACGGCGGGCTGACCAGCAGCCGCCAAAACAGCAGGTGGAGGAAGAGGTAGAATCACAGGGCCCAGAGTATCGGGAGCATAGGGAGGTGGTGATTTCAACAGATAAGACAATAGCGAATCCTCTATCGGTTCTTCTCCCGACTTATCGACATTAGACGGTAGCACCGGATAACATTTATCCACCGCCATATGATGAAGTCGAGCACTAACTTCCTGCTCTTTCTCATCTTTGTCTCGCTGATACTGTTCAGCATCTCGCATCACCGTAATAACGCCTTCTCTTTTATTTTTCTTACTCTGTTTGATTTCTTTCTGCTTGGCCTCTTTCCGCCATAACCGGAAGGAATCAAACATGGCCGGCCTAGCCTTCTTTTTAAACAGTTTAGCTTCCAAATTATCTAAAACGGCAGTTTCGAAACTACCATGAGATGGCCAACTAAGAACACCATCATTTTTAGTGTAGCGGACCCAATATTCATTATACACGATAGGACCCACACCATGGCGACTATAGAGCTCGTAAATTGGAGTTCCAACCGGAGGTATCGGACATGAATCCTCCAGCCGGGAATCCGTTCTGCAACATTTGAGAAACCCAAACAAAGTACTACGGCTAGGCATCGCGCACACTAACCGAGTTTACAAACTTCAAGGGCTATCGAATTTATGATATCCTCGCAAAAAAATTGCGAGACCCTCGGTTTTTGGCAATTGCAATCGTCAAATAAAACCCAACAACTAAGAACCACGAATGCTATGGTACCATGCAAACAACAAAGGAACACTGGGAGCGACCCACAAATACTTAACTGAGAGAACAATGGCGTCACCAGGAAGGCCCGTCTATCGTCTCGCCGTACAAAGGACTACGCCAGGCGCCAAAACAGGTCGACAGTCAGGGCATCAGTCCGTCGCAGCCGTCAGGAGGCGGGGATCTTCGCGGGAAAAGACGTCGGGCCACTTATTTCGACAACTGGATCGATGAAGCGGGGTGCACCTTCCCTCGGAGATTTCACACAAAGTTCCTCACGATCGTCGGGCTTTGGACCGGTACCGTTGATGTCGCCCCACGTTGGGCGCCAACTGAAGGACTGGGTTATTCTAAGACCCAGCGGTGCCAGGGAACAACACCTGAAACCTTCGTGGGTTACCTGTTCTGGCGTACCAAACACAGAGACACGGGACACTTCCAGCGACGTCAGAGATCAGCGTTTATTTACTGCAGGGATACAGAGGTCACAAGAAGTACACAGCGTGTAGGTTCTCGGAGACTGCTTCAGATTGCAAAAGTGGATCGCTCCTTTTATACACGTTTTTCCCATAGAACAGTATGGTGAACAAAGATTACAACTCAGTTCCCACAATAAACTTCAAAAGAGTCGCGTTCATGTTTCAGGAGGCCGGAACATAATTACAACAGTATTGCCAGTTCCCAACTGTAAAAACATGCCTTCTCTGCAATAAAACACATTCCATCCTGACCGTAAACACATTAGGAGAAGGGACAAAAACAGATGCAAAGAAAGGACAAGGATGCACAACAGATTAGAGAAGAGTGTTAGGAGTAATAAAGGAAACTTGATAACGGGATCAGAGACACCGTGTCTAATGTATGCATGACTGAAACAATAGACCGGCACGGCAAGATGAGCCTTGAGCGGGGCCATCTGCCTTCGTCGTGTCATTTCCCTCGTCATAAAAGTCATACTCAAAGGAACACGTGTCCCTCGTATAAGCTTGGGAGTCCCAGGGTCACGAAGCGGACAAAGTCCGTTCGCTGGCTACTTGAGGGCAAGAAACAAAATGGATGCCATATCTAAAATGGAACCCGAGGGTTCAGATGAACAAACACGAAAATAAGACGAACCATACGTGGTTGCGTAGCGAAACTGCGTACACCCACTATACTCGTCATTTGCGGTTCGTAGATACCCAACTCATCCATATTCGTCACCACTCAAAAGTGTCGTTCCGTCCCACACGGAACCTCACCACAAACAAAATATGTATTTGGAGAAGCGATTAGGAGTGGTGGCGAGGTAATATTCAGTGTGCTGACTATTGCGCAGTCACAACTCCTACCTCCCGGGTCCCCAGTCCTTTCAGGCACACCTGGCCATGCGTGCTGATCACATTGAAAGCCTGCAATTTGGTGGGAACTTTGTGTCTGGACCGGAAGCGAGAAAAGATGATTCTACTCGAGGTGTTGAACACAACCATCTCATTGCGTTCAGCACGATAAATGTTCAAGATGTCAGATGTTGTAGTAGGGCAGAAAGGATTACGGACATTGCCTGTTCTGTTTCGGGTGAAAGTGTCATAAAAATCCCCAATGATGGAGCTCGTTGTTCCATTGATCGTATATGCATCGGTGACGAGCATCCTCCAAGCCAGACAGGACCCAAAACCAGAAAATGGATAGACGAAATAGGGGACAGTGTGTGTCATAGAGTGTGGCATGAGCCCACACACCCAACAGTTCGAAGTATTAATCACATGCTGATGCTGGTGCAATAATTGTACAAAAGTATTGTTCATGAATTCCAGGCGTCGTGGTAGTTCATGGGGTGACATGGTGGCGTGGAGATGTTCCACAGGTGTCGGTATCGTAACCAGAGGAGCTGTGGGAGAGGTCAGTAACAGAAGCCATCCCACAACCAGCAGGATGAGGAGAGCAAAAAGTATAACTATTGTGGAAAGGAAACATTTATTGTTCAGAAGTTTGACATATTTCTTGTGCGCTTCAGATCCTCGGACTGCTGCCATTGTGCTCCGCCTGTTGTCACTAGCGGCTGTCTGTTATTGGTGGTTGCTTCACTGGATGTGGATACCAAGAGTCCTATGGACATCCCCTTGGTCCAGCATACCAGCACCGGTCTCAGCCGGGATATCACAGCCCTACAGCCTATAGACACCAAACAGAGTCAAGGGCCAGCCCCTTTTCTTGGTCTAAAGTTGTAGCGAGTGGAAGAAGGTATAGAGTGGTCTGGAAAGAGAGCTTCTTGTTCCTTCCCCTGATCCTGCAGAGGAGGGATGACTGGACCCCCCAAGATTCAATCAGTTTCGGCTTCCGTAGTGGTGTAATGAAGTCGAGCATCACTGAAAGGGACAAAGGTCGGTACTACTTCTGTGTCGCAATCTGGCAGTCCTTCTTTCACCCATTGGTCGTACGGAAGGGGGAGAGGCACCCTCTTGCAGTGGGTAGCATGAATCCATTTCTTTCTTCCTTTGACTTTTACAGCAGTGCGGGTGGCCAGAAGAACCTGTCGGGGGTGCGACCAGCGGGGCTCCAGACACTTGGTACGCTGGAAATTTCGGATTACCACCCAGTCACCTGGCTGGATGGTGTGACCCGGGCCTTCGCTCTTGTCGGGGATAGCAGCGTGTACCTGATGATAAAGAGTACGAAAGGAATCAGTTAACTGGTATAGGTAATCAGTCAATACTGGGAACTCAACATCAGACAATTTCTTTGGCCTTGGTACGCCCCATACATCAGCTGGTCTAACGAATACCAATTCGTAGGGAGATAATCCTATCCTTGAGTGGGCAGTCGTCCTTACTGACAAGAGAGCAAGGGGTAGGGCATCTACCCAGGTAACACCTGATTCCGCCACAATTTTGGCCAATTTTAATTTAAGTACCCCATTGTATTTCTCCACCAACCCGGCTGACTGGGGGTGATTAGCAGGATGAAACGTTTGTCTGACACCAAGCCCGGAACACACAAACTGGACCACATTGGCTGTAAAATGTTGGCCATTGTCACTCCAAATCAAACGGGGCAACCCAAATCGGGGAAAGTATTCTTTCAACAAAACTTTAGCCGTAGTAATAGCTGTGCAATCCTCGGTGGGGTAGGCCTCCACCCATCTGCTGAAGGCACAGACCACTACAAGGACATATTTCAAATTTGCACACCTGTCCATGTGGATATGATCCATCTGGATGGCCTCAAAAGGAAACGTAGGGGGGGAGAAGCCACCAGCGGGGGTGACTGTACCTTTCCTGGATAGTGCATAAGGCAGATCATACATGACTTAACCACTCGGTCAGCATATAGGGGTATTTTTTCATTATACCATGTTGGCTCTAGTAACTTGCATATTCCCTTCGCACTGATATGGGCAGGGCCATGGGCCATAGTGACAACCGGGGGGACATGACTGTCTGGTAACATCCATTGCCTCCCTTCAGATATACACACCCAACATCCCTCTATCTCTTTCTCTGCCAGATGTTCCTCCCATGTGTGCAGTTCTTTTGCAGTGGCATGAGAATGAATCTCGACCACACTCTGACTAGTATTTTCCAACATTTCTCCTTCCACCACCCATCTGGCTGGTCCTGTCACAAGCATTCCATCTGATTTACTTAGAGCAGTCTGTCTTGCTGGTTGGTCTGCAAGGGCATTGCCTTCCCCTACATCATCAGTCACTTTATGGTGGGCTTTACATTTAATCAGTGCAACTTTTTTAGGTAATGTCAAGGCATCTAGAAGTCTGTGTATCAGGGGACCATGTTGTATTCTAGTCCCATGTGAGGTGAGAAGATTTCTTTCTTTCCAGAGTCTGCCAAAATTGTGAGCCACTCCAAAGGCTTATTGACTGTCCGTATAGATATTAACAATCATGTTTTTACTGATTTCACAAGCTCGTGTCAAGGCCATTAATTCAGCCGCTTGGGCCGATGCTTGTGGAATTTGTGCTGTCTCAACTACTGTAACAAGAGTGGTGAGGGCATATGCAGCAGATGTAGTTCCATACGATCTTTTAAGACATGAACCATCTATGTATAGTGTTCCCTCAGTGTCTGTTAGGGGGGTGTCTTGTAGATCCACACGACCCTTTGTCTCTTCTTCAGTCCGTAATATGCAGTCATGAGGGTCAGAATTTTTCCCTTGTGTCTCAGTAGGGAGTAGTGTAGCTGGGTTTAGAATATTACATCTCCTAATGTCAATGTGACTGGTAAAAAGAGTGAGATCATAACCTGTAAGTCGTGCACTGGTAAGGTGTTGTGTCTTGGTGTTGTTGAGCAAGGTATCTACTGCATGTGGGACCATTAAGGTCAAGGGTGAAGACATAACAATACCTGCGCTCTGGCGGACCATAAGTGCAGCAGCAGCAGTTGCGCGTGAACATCCAGGGAGGGCTCGGGCTACTGGGTCAAGTGTAGCCGAGAAATAAGCACAAGGGCGATGTTTGTCTCCAAAAATCTGAGTTAAGACCGCGCAAGCGCAGCTATGTGTCTCATGGACAAAAAGATTTTTTTTTTGCCATAGTCTGGGGTGCCTAACACTGGAGCTGTACATAAGGCATCTTTGAGTGTCTGAAAGGCAGCCACATGTTCAGTTATCCATGGAAAACCTATTTCTGGCATATCTTTAGTAGAGAGAGCTAAAAGAGGTTTGACAATGGCCGAGAAGATAGGGATCCATTGTCTGCAATAGGAAGTGAGGCCTATAAAGGCACGTACTTGTTTCTGTGTCAAAGGGGGAGGCATGGAGGTAATAAGGGACACTCGGTCAGCGGTAAGTTGTCTTCCCTCCTTCGAGAGGAGGTGGCTGAGGTAGGTCACTTTCTCGCGACAAAATTGCAATTTGTTCAAGGAAACCGTATGATTGTGTGAGGCAAGGTGGTGAAGCAGACGTACTGTTGCTTGTTCACAAAGTGAAGCAGAAGTGGCTGCAAATAAAAGGTCATCTACATATTGCAACAGAGTGGCTCCTGTTGGGAGCATCAGGGAGTCCAACTGATTCTTGAAAGCCTGACTATAGATGCTGGGGCTTTCAGTAAAACCTTGCGGGGTGCGGCAGAACCGGAAACTCCGCCCTCCAAGGGAGAAACCAAAAAGATGTCTACTGTCCGGATGTATGGGAATGCTGAAAAAAGCATTCTTTAGGTCAATAACAGAAAAATGAGTGGCGGTCGCTGGGACCATGGTCAAGAGGGCTGTGATATCAGGGACAACGGGATACTGTGAGACAGTAATTTTGTTGAGAGCCCGCAGATCGATGACAAACCGATAGATTTTGGGGGCCGCGGGAGAGGGATCAATACATTGTTTAAGAACTGGAATAATTGGGCTGTTACACTCATTACCACGTGTCTCCTCAACTACTCCCATCTTCACGAGATCTGATATTATAGATAATAGGGCAGCCTCACCTTCCTGGGGAAGGCGATACTGGCGAAGCCGGGGCAGTTGGACACCTTGCTGGATACGGACAGTATGTGGAGAAATGTCG